>NC_138513.1:38613349-39258646 GCF_964252035.2 Podarcis erhardii
TCTTGTAATCTGGGGAACCGGGTTCGCGTCTCCTCTCCTCCACATGCAGCTGCTGGGTGACCTTGGGCCAGTCACACTTCTCTGAAGTCTCTCAGCCCCACTCACCTCACAGAGTGTTTGTTGTGAGGGAGGAAGGGAAAGGAGAATGTTAGCCGCTTTGAGACTCCTTAAAGGGAGTGAAAGGTGGGATATCAAATCCAAACTCTTCTTCTTCTTCTTCCCTAATTTGCACTTGGGAACTGAAACACCAACCGAAACACAGCCATCTTATGAAAATCGGGTCCTCCCTTAAAGAGGGCATGTATTGCGGTGAGACCTGGACAACCGACACCCTGTGTTGTGGGTGGGTACAATTGGTCAGCCACAACATCCGATTGGTAGGTCCCTCGAAGCTGGGTGCAATCTGGCCATTGGGACGCAGTCCAAACGGTTCGAGGGACCTATTTATGCCCATGCAAGTGACCCAGAGCTTCCTCTTTCGGCACATGCATTTGGAACACCTGCCCACCTCTCCTTATTTTTAGGGCTTGTGCGCTTGACCTTGCTATGCTATCGTGTGTCGTCTGTTATTGGGACAGGGGCATGGCAGGAATTTTCCCCACTTGACTGATTGGCTGTTGCCATTTGGGTTTCGCCTGCCACGTAGCCAATCATCACAACTTGTAAGGTTGCAGACAGGCTCTGGTTCAGGTGGTAGGGATGGGAGAACACTCTCGCCATCCCTGTGTGAAGGGCATTCCGTTAAAGGAATCCAGGGACTCGATGGTTTGGTCAACCCCTGAGAGGGGGTTGTGCCCATGCCTGAGTCCAGGGGAACATTTGGGTGGCGGAGTTAGCCCGTTCCTGTCTTTCCGCTTATCCAGGTGTTCACCCTTGGGTGACATATGCTGGAACCCTGGGTCAGCGCTACCTGCATGGCAGGGAACTAGTCGAACCAGAGCCTATGCAACCAATCACTTTCTGTAATCAATAAAGTTGTGGCCTAAATTCTGCCAAAAACCAAAAGCAAAATTTGTGTGAATTTATTTAGGGGGGGAGGTTTCTGGGTCTGAACATGCAATTAGCAATTCTCTGAATTTTGCAATGCAGTTGTGCAGCCAAGTAATGTTCACCAAAAAAAAGCATATTTTAATGAAAAGAAGCATACAAAAACACATTATATTAGGGGGAAGTGCTTTGCAAAAATTTGCATGTTGGACAACATTGCACACACAACAGTGTATATTAGGAGACACACTAAAATGTTGCTGAATTTTCATGTTGACTTTAAAAATATATATATTCAGATTGATATGGAAATGTGGGCCACAAGACCAGAAAAGTAAGAAACCGAGAGAAATTGAAATTGACAGTTACGCCCAACCCTAGATGGGCTCAGAGTTGGCTGGAGGGGGAAGAGTCTAATGAAGGAAGTGTGAGTGTCTGCCTTCTGGACGGAGTCAAAGAGAAGAAATTCAAAGGACGCTTGTCCAAAGAAAACAAGAGAAGCTTTTTAATCTCTCTTCTACATTTTTCACTGGTTGTAAGAAGCCTAATCTTATCCCTGCTGGTTAGCAGGCAGCATGATGAGGTGCTGGGGAGAATAACGGACAAAGTGGACATTTACTAGATATGTAGCATGCAGCTGCAAGTTGTGATTAAGTGATCAAGGATGATCCTTGTACAAAGGGAAGCACACAGGGCTCCAGCCACATTTGGAATGGAAATCTTCCCTGCACCCCGACTCCCAGCAACGTATCTACATATCTAGCAAACATCTAGTCTGACTCTTGGAAGCCTGTGTGCATTTCCCTTATCTCCACCTTGTGGGGATGTTCAGGGTGGCAGGAGAGGATATATTGCTTACTAATATCCTTCCTAACTTGCGCTGGCAAGTTCTATTACTTAGCAGAGTTTACATTCCCCTTTACACAGCAGAAAACTAGTTTCAAACTCATGTGGGTTTCTCAAGACAATACGCAATTCAGTCTGGCTTGTTCAGATTGAAATGCGTTCTATTTTCCTGTTAAGGCCCCCTTGAATCCCTCCTAAAAGAATAAAGACACCACAGTCTTATTCATAAGTAACAAAAAGAAGGTTTACTCACAATCAGGCAGAGCACAGTGTGATCTCTGCAGGCAGGTGTCAGGGAACTGCCAGACGCTGACTGGGTGTCAAGAAATTACTTTGCTGGGGAAGGTTTAAGGACCGCCCACTCACAGATTCTGCCAGCCACAGGAGAGTGGCGCTCTGGACAGATAAAGTTTATTTTGGCATCAAAAGCAAGGCTTCACAGCCGAGCAGGGAGGCATTTGCCGCTTGCTCTCGAGCAACCCCTTGGAACCCTAACAGCAGGCTTTAGGCTTGAAGTTCCAAACATATACAAACAGGTTTACCCCATAAGGGAGATTTACCTAGTGACTGCAGGCTAGCAGTCCAGCAGTTCACAGGACAACAGGAACATGGAAAAGAGAGAAAGAGGCAGCATGCCTTGGCCTTTTACCAGGTCTGGAAAGGTCACACCCACCCACTAGCCACATGCAAGGAAAGATGCTCCAGGCCAGGAGGAACAGGGAGATTCGACTGGCTGGACCAAAAATTCCCTTGCATGTCTACTCTAGGAAAACAAGGAATGTTGTACTTGACTGCTCCCAGTGGATTACATCCCACACATCTAGCCCTTCCTTCTGCATGTTTTTCATGAGCACCAAAAGGTGGAAAGCATGCACTGGATAGAAACATGGAAGGCACAGACTCTCCACTTCTGCTGATATCAAGGCCTGTGAACATGCCTATGTGCCAATGTGCGCACATGAGATGGAGGAAAGCACAGCTCTGTGGGGCCCTGTTAAAATCCCCCGCATGAGATTTGCATCCAACATTACTGAATCTAAATGACATTACAGTGTAGCATGAAAAATTGTCGTGGTTTTTTTAAGTCATAGAAACTAAGATGGGGAGGAAGTAAGATCATTATCATACTCACTGGGGAAAACCAAAGCCCAACAAGAATGTTCTTCTTTCAGGGGGAAAAAGGAAACCCTGGTCCCACAGGTTTGGAAGGAAAACAAGGCTTCGAAGGCCAACAGGTGGGTATTAGCACTATTCAATGTGTGTGTGTGTTGAGGGAAAGGGTGTAAATAAATGGAAAATCACATAGTTTGAATGCAGATGATCCCAGGTTCAGTCATTCCCATTAAATAGATCAGGTAGCTGTGGGTCTCATAGGTTGTGGGTGACATTTGTGATATATCAGTTTGCACTCTACCTTCTCTGTCTATGTGTAAAAAAAAAAGTGCCTACAATTGTCAGGGATTCTGCTTGTCTCATAAATCAACAGTATATTAAACACACAGAGAGAGAATAACATTGCACAAAGCTCACAGAATAATTGCCCGGCTAAATACACAGGTGTGTAGAACATGATATAGAGAAACCTTGAGAATTTGGCATGAGAGCTTTTTAAAGGGCAAGTGGGACCAGTGTATACTGTTCTTAAGATATTCGCTCTTTAATTATCCTGCCTTTCCTCACCAAGACTCTCAGAGCAGCAAGCACTTAATCAAATATTTAAAATGTCTAAACACGTTCAAAAACTTCTTTAAAAAGAGTGTCCCCATGCCAAATCACTTTAAAACTTGGGCCAGAGAGCACTTAAAGAACATCATCTATGTGTGTACAGGGATAAGTATATTTGGAAAGACTTAACTTTGAAATAAATTTGATTGTGTGCCCATCTGCCTGGACTGTGTCAAAAACAACATATAATAGATTCTGGAACTAGCATATATGAAATACAAATCTGTCTGCTTATGCTGATTGCAAAAAAGCCTTCCCAGCCTGGCTTCCCACATGTTTCCCATTTTTCAAATTCATATATGTTTCTTTCTTTTTTTCCAATTTTTTTATTGATTTTCACATTTATCACAGAGAAAAAAGAAAAACATTACAAAACACAGAACAGAGAAAAAAGACACAAAAAAGAATTATTACTTCAAATCCCTAATTTCGTTACATTGATAACTGAGTTCCTCAAGTCCCCTCTAACTGAATTTCATTATATCACCTGTTTAACAGTTCTCCAAATTCGTATTTCTAATAATATTAACTCCTTTCTTTTACTAACCTCTTCTCCTTTATTAATGTTCTAATCTTTAATATTCACAAGCACATATTCTTATTCTACCCCTAAGCCTATTAATATGTTCCAAGAATTTTCTATTTATCTTATATTACAATATTTAGCTAAATATTCTTTAAATTTCTTCCAGTCCTCTTGTATCTCCTCTTTATTCTGTTCGCGGATTCTACCAGTCAGGTCGGCCAGCAAACAAAAAGTCCAACATCTTCATATGCCATTCTTCTATTGTTGGTATCTCTTGCGATTTCCAGTTTTTGGCTAATAAAAGTCTTGCCGCTGTAGTGGCATACAAAAACAGTCTAACATCTTTTGGGGGCAATTCCACTCCTATTATTCCAAGTAGAAAGGCTTCTGGTTTCTTAATGAATGTATTTTTCAACATTTTTTTTCAACTCATTATAAATCTTTCCCCAGAAGTCTTTCGCCTTAGGGCACGTCCACCACATATGATAAAAATAAATTCATATATGTTTCTGTTTAGTAGCATAAAGTTAATAAGCTTTCAGGTGTGCATTTGGGTGAATTTACCAGACTTCTTAGATGTAATTTGTTTTCCAGGGGACAAGTGGAATTCCTGGTGAGAAAGGAGAAAAAGGACATTCGGGAAACAAAGGTCTTCCGGTAAAATGGCCTCATGCATATTTCAATAAGATTCATCTGTCTTAATACAGTGCTTTTCAAGCATTCTGAAGCGAGACCCGTCTGTGATTTCGAAAACTCAGCCATTTGGGATACACTTATAAACAAACTCTTCCTTTAGAGGCTGGCTTTTTTCTCTACAAACAAAAAGAATATTACATCAGTAGTTAACAATGAATAAATTTTGTATTGTATTTTTCACTATTCATGTTGATATCTCTTTATATAATAAAAATGTAAGGATGTCATCGCACAGCCCCGATTGACGGATTTGCATGAAGTTAGGGTAGGGACAGGGAATCAAAATTGAATGTAGGTAGCACAACAGCAATGGCCAAGACATGGAAGTTAGAAGGGAGTGATTCTGCCATTGTTTAAAATTGCCACTTCTTTCCTGGGGGAGCAGGATGTTGGTGAATGGAGCAAGCGGGGGCACAACCCCTTGTAAATCTATACAGAAATTATATACATGAGTAGACTTAACTGTGCCATACATGGAGAGAGGTGTCTCTTAAAAGAGTTGGCAGTGATGTATGGTTGGCCTGATGGAACAAAAAATTCCCTGAGAATGGGGTGTGGGGTGGGGAGGCCTTTGTGTGCAATTTACTCAGGAACGTATCAGGCTGGCTTGAGACATTTTGTTCCTTGTAGCAAAGGACAAGATGGAGCCTCCCGTTCCATGGATAGCATCTGACTAGGCTTGCAATTGAATCTGATTTCAGCACTGGCAATGAAATATCCTCCGCTTGTGCCTGAAGCCAGCAGGCTCTCTCAGGAGGAGCAGAGCAGACTAGTTTTAGGGAATAGGAATACTGCTGCCAATCTTTGGCATCTGCCACCTGACTCACTCTGCCTAATGGTAGGGCTGGCCGTAGCCAGGATGCATTTGTGGGTTGTAATGGATGCGGTGGCACTGAGGTCTAAACCACAGAGCCTAGGGCTTGCCGATCAGAAGGTCGGCGGTTCGAATCCCCGCGACGGGGTGAGCTCCCGTTGCTCGGTCCCTGCTCCTGCCAACCTAGCAGTTTGAAAGCACGTCAAAGTGCAAGTAGATAAATAGGTACCACTCTGACGGGAAGGTAAACGGCGTTTCCGTGCGCTGCTCTGGTTCGCCAGAAGTGGCTTAGTCATGCTGGCCACATGACTTGGAAGCTGTACGCCAGCTCCCTTGGCCAATAAAGCAAGATGAGCGCTGCAACCCCAGAGTCAGCCACGACTGGACCTAATGGTCAGGGGTCCCTTTACCTTTAATGCACAGTACAGGAGGCACTGTATTCATAACCAATGGTAGCAGATGCTACAGAGATAAACTACAGAATGTGTAGCATACAGCATGTACAGCATGTGAAAGGTTCCACACATTACAGAAGATAAGAGTTTCTTTCTTTCTTTCTTTCTTTCCTTCCTTCCTTCCTTCCTTCCTTCCTTCCTTCCTTCCTTCCTTTCTTTCTTTTTCCCTTTCTCTTTCTTTCTTTCTGGTCAAACTTAAAAAGCTTGATATAATGTTTGTTTTCTTTTCAGGGAAACTTAGGAATCCCAGGCCCTAAAGGAAATCAAGGGAAACCTGGACTAAGAGGAAATGAAGTATGTTTTCAAATGTCTGCTATTAATTTTTCTACACAAAGTGTAAAGTCTGCCCATACAGTCTATACATCAGGTGTGACTAATGTGCAGCCCTCCAAATGCTGTTGGATTATAACTCCCATCATCTCTAAACACTGGTTGTATTGACTGGGCCTGATGGGAGTTGGAGTCCAACCACAGCCCAAAGATTAGCCACCCTGCTATAAATGATAAGGAGAAAATTTCCCAATGCAGATTCTCCAAAATCTTTTTTTCTCTCTGTGAGGAAAAAAAAACCCTTAGCATTTAAATTAGGTTTGCTAACTATTACTTCTTTTTTGACAGGAGCTTTTTGCCATTATGTGTTGCATGACAAAAACAACAACCAGGCATTGTTTTTTCCTGTTATCAGGAAAAATTGTGCCTGTCGATGTTTTCCTTCTATGCTGCTGTAAAAGGCACAGAGCTTCTGCTCCTAAAACAGCAATATTTAATTTGCCTTTATTCAAATAAATAGTCAAAACAGACTTTACATAGACAGTGGCTGAGCCAGTCTCTGTTCAAGGCAAAGTTTGTGCAAATATGTGTATTTCATAGTTCACATATTTTTTTATTAGGTGACTTATGAACTGAACAAATAAACAACGAAAGAAACGAGTATTAGTTAACAGTGAAAGAATGTCTGTGAATTCGAGTCTCTAATTGATAAATCCCAAATTACCTTAAGTAAGGAAAGGTTAATCCCACTCTGGCTAAAGTACACAGTTTATCTGTTTTGGGGGGATTGTGGCCAAACACAAATTATGTTGCCAGTAACTAGGGCTGCCATATGACCTGATTTTCCAGGACATGTCCTGGAATTCTCCCCCGAATTGGCATCCTGGATTGTTTTTTGGAAATCAGGCAAATGTCCTGGAAAACTGTCAACAGAGATTAAATCGTGTCGAACATTCCTAAAAAAAAAGCTTTGGTTCCCCTAAAAAAAAAGAGAAAAGCACAACAACTCTGTCCTGATTTTCACTTTTGGAGCTACCAGTAACTATTTCTCAGGGAATGTTTGCTACATATCTCATTCTCTGTTCTGATTTTGATTCAGCAACTTTCCATTTTGGTTCACACCTTTGGTTCTCATATACAATGTTGTACTCAATTTGCCCAACAGGGAGAACCTGGGGACCCTGGAATGAAAGGACCAGCAGGCCCCCGTGGGCCACAAGGAAGGAGGGTTTGTAATTTATGTTCATCTTACTCAAAGGGCCTGACTGAAAACCAAAAGTGTTTTGGGCTCAAAGGGTGATGTGAATTGCCCTATGTATATGACGGTAGGGAAGAAATGGAGGCAGTGAGAGATTTTACTTTCTTGGGCTCCATGATCACTGCAGATGGCGACAGCAGTCACGAAATTAAAAGACGCCTGCTTCTCGGGAGAAAAGCAATGACAAACCTAGGCAGCATCTTAAAAAGCAGAGACATCACCTTGCCAACAAAGGTCCGTATAGTTAAAGCCATGGTGTTCCCAGTAGTGATGTATGGAAGTGAGAGCTGGACCATAAAGAAGGCTGATTGCCAAAGAATTGATGCTTTTGAATTATGGTGCTGGAGGAGACTCTTGAGAGACCCATGGACTGCAAGAAGATCAAACCTATCCATTCTGAAGGAAATCAGCCCTGAGTGCTCACTGGAAGGACAGATCCTGAAGCTGAGGCTCCAATACTTTGGGCACCCCATGAGAAAAGAAGATTCCCTGGAAAAGACCCTGATGTTGGGAAAGATGGAGGGCACAAGGAGAAGGGGACGACAGAGGACGAGATGGCTGGATGGTGTTCTCGAAGCTACCAGCATGAGTTTGACCAAGCTGCGGGAGGCAGTGGAAGACAGGAGTGCCTGGCGTGCTCTGGTCTATGGGGTCACAAAGAGTTGGACATGACTAAATGACTAAACAACAACAATATGACAGTAACCAACATGGTGCCTTTGTTGACCTCTAACTGCCATTAGCATCAGCCAAAAGTCAGGGGCGAAGGAAGTTGTAATCTAGAAACATCTGTCCCTGGTGTGTACGATGTGGTGTCAGAAATCAAAATACCTTACCACAGAAAGTCAAATTTGTGACTTCCACAACAGCCCAGCCCCAAGTTCACGACAGAACAAATATGTTTCATACACACTTTTTAAATATATTCCCTCAGGAATTGACCGCCCACTTTTAAACATATCTCTTGCTTGTCTGCCCTAGGGGGATGAGGGAATGCCTGGATATGGTGAAGAAGGAAAGAAAGGATCAAAGGTAATTAATTTTTTTAAATTAAAAAAACCTGTAGATGAAATTTTGAACTTGTTTTTATGCAGTTTGGTATTACTCCCAATTAATTACTGTGGATTCCCTTAAAAGGTAAAGGTAAAGGTACCCCTGCCCGTACGGGCCAGTCGTGTCCAACTCTAGGTTTGTGTGCCCATCTCACTTAAGAGGCCGGGGGCCAGCGCTGTCCGGAGACACTTCCGGGTCACATGGCCAGCGTGACGAAGCTGCTCTGGCGAGCCAGCGCAGCACACGGAAACGCCGTTTACCTACCCGCTATAAAGCGGTCCCTATTTATCTACTTGCACTTAAGAGTGCTTTCGAACTGCTAGGTGGGCAGGAGCTGGGACCAAACGACGGGAGCTCACCCCGCCGCGGGGATTCAAACCGCCGACCATACAATCAGCAAGTCCTAGGCACTGAAGTTTTACCCACAGCGCCACCCGCGTCCCTGTGGATTCCCTTACATGAGTGCAAAAGTTATTATCATCAGTAGAACCTACAGAGTGCATAGCTTTGGGAAAGGAATACTGCCTGGTGTTAAATTGCTGCATTAAATTCCTGTTTTGATATGACTGGGGAATCCTAATCCAAAAGGGTGCAGTTCTGAGTCCCACAGTTTTCAAAATGAGCATATAAGGATCAGATATTTAGTTGTTGGCTGAAATCTAAAGGGGTTCTTTACATGCAAGAAAAGGAAACACATAAGCAATTTTAATAAGTGTTTTTTTCGTGTGCAGTTTCATTATTAAGAGAAGGTGCTGTTTTTCAAACCACACTGTGCTTTTCTTCTTCATGAGTGGGTGGATGGTTTTAAAACTATGTATATATATATATAATGTTGGGAACTAATGTGAGGATTCCCAGGTAAGATCCTCCCTCTATTGTGTGGGCAGGTAATCCCTCCCCTACCTGGCCTGGTTTCCCTGGCAACACTTCCCCCAGGTGGGATTGGTCAATGGACTGAGGTAGGCGGAGACCTCCAGGTATCCCACCTGAGGGAAGGCAAAGCCAAGCCTATGCTGTTGGAGCCACTCCAGATCTGGGGGCTGCACGCGTCCACGCAAAGGGCGCCCCCTGTTTTAAGCGGGGAGCGGTCATTACTTTGTGAATGTTGAATGTTGAACTGTGATCTACAAAGGTTATGCATGAATGAACTATGCTTGCTTGGAATGGACTACAATCTCTTTGTCACTACAAAAACCATACCCCATTTTTTTATTTATTAGCTTTTTGCTCATATCTCGAAGTGATAGCATTTTCCTGTTACGTTTCGTGATTGTTTCCTTCTGTGCCTTAAGTTTACGCCTATCCTCAGTTTTGTTAGCGTTTTCTTGATTAAAAAATAGCAAAAGAAACATCCGTCTAGGAATTTTTACAATGTTAATTATAAAATATATATTTAATTATAGGGAGAAGAAGGCTTCCCAGGAGACATTGGAGTGCAGGTACCCATGTACATATATTCTGAGGGCCAAATCCCAACAAGGGATTCAATCCTAATGCAGTCATTATTAGCATTTCTGGTAATACAGTGGTGCCCCACAAGACGAATGCCTCGCAAGACAGAAAACTCGCTAGACGAAAGAGTTTTCCGTTTTGGAGGTGCTTCGCAAAATGAATTTCCTATGGGCTTGCTCCGCAAGACGAAAATGTCTTGCGAGTTCCTGCGGGTTTTTTTTTTCCTTTCCCCCCCTTTTTCTAAGCCTCTAAGCCGCTTATCAGCTGATCCGCTAAGCCGCTAAGCCGCTAAGCCGCTTATCAGTTGATCTGCTAAGCCGCTTATCAGCTGATCCGCTAAGCTGCTAAGCTGCTTATCAGCTGATCCGCTAAGCTGCTAATAGCGCTAAGCTGCTAAGCCGCTAATGGGCTTGCTTTGCAAGACAAAAAAACCGCAAGACAAAGAGACTCGCGGAACGGATTCTTTTCGTCTTGCGAGGCACCACTGTAAATTGAACTCTGCTTCCCAGTTCAGTGGCCATAGTGATGTCTATCATGGGAAAGTGAATAAGAAGGATATCTTACATTTTGATTTTTTCTTTCTTTGCTAGGACAGTCATTTTTACCTTCTTTGTTTTCTATTCAATTCAACAGGGTGAATGTGGAAACCCAGGCCTTCCTGGGGAACCAGGACCAAAAGGCGTTAGGGGAAGAATGGTATGGTGAACAGCAATTTGAGGGTGTCTTTTTAAATAGTATTATTGATTACTTTAGTTCTTACATGCCCCTCCTGTAGTAGTTATTTTTCAGCCTCTGGGAAGATGGGATTAACAGACCCTCCAAGTGTCCCTATTTTCCAGGGACGTCCCTGATTTAGAGAAACCGTCCTGGTTTCTGATTTGATACTGGAAAGCCCAACTTTCCCTTAAAGGTAAAGGTAAAGGGATCCCTGACCATTAGGTCCAGTTGTGACCGACTCTGGGGTTGCGGTGCTCACCTCGCTTTATTGGCCGAGGGAGCCGGCGTACAGCTTCCGGGTCAAGTGGCCAGCATGACTAAGCCACTTCTGGCTAACCACAGCAGCGCACGGAAACGCCGTTTACCACGTGTAGTGCCATGTGTAGAAACATCTAAAATCCCCCCACTATACAGCCCTAGCAAAGAGCTGGCTATGACCAAGGAAAGCACCCAGATTTAGTATTTGTTTCCAAAAGAGATGGCGAGCTCTGGCTGTGTATATATTAGTACTTGTTCAGCTGCTTTTCTGACGAGCTTTCCCTCCTTAATATAATACTAATTGGGTGCCATTTCTGATGCTGGGAGGATCCTTGTCTTCTGTTATTTCTGGTGCAAATGTACCGTCTTTTTGATGTTGTACTTGAAACAGATTGTCTATGTAACATTTCTAGGGTACCCCAGGATTAAAAGGTGAACCAGGTGGCCCAGGAGCCTGGGGTCTTCCAGGACGTCCGGTATGTTTTGTTCTATAAACATATGCTGCTTTATATGCATCAGAAACAAGTCTAACTCTCTGAGTTGCTAGATTTCTAATGCGCTCGTCTTCTCAGGCCTATGAAGTGATCTGAGTTTTAGTAAAGTCGTGCTCCCATCTGCAGCCAACGGGGGCTCCTTAATGCAACAATTCCCATGATGCTGGTGAGCCACTTAGCAACTTTGATTTCATCAATTCTAGAGGAGCACCTGTGCGCTTTCGGAATCAGCGGCATTCTTGTCTGATAGGTCTTTTCTGAACCGCCAGACCACTTTCAGAAGGCCTTGTTTGGGAATTTTAATTCTGTCCCATGACATCTATGGTGTGGAATGTCATGGGACTCAACTGCCGCCCACTTCCTGCTACCTAACATTAATATGAAAGCAATAGCAGAAGCTGGGGAGAAAATGGTTTATATCAGTCAATCAAGTAAATGCAGCAGCTGTTGCTTTAAACCAGGGTTAGGTAAAGGTAAAGGGACCCCTGACCATTAGGTCCAGTCGTGGCCGACTCTGGGGTTGCAGCACTCATCTCGCTTTATTGGCCGAGAGAGCCGGCGTACAGCTTCCAGGTCATGTGGCCAGCATGACTAAGCCGCTTCTGGCGAACCAGAGCAACACACGGAAACGCCGTTTACCTTCCCACTGGGGTGGTACCTATTTATCTACTTGCACTTGATGTGCTTTTGAACTGCTAGGTGGGCAGGAGCTGGAGCCGAGCAACGGGAGCTCACCCCATCACAGGGATTCAAACCTCCAACCTTCTGATCGGCAAGCCCTAGGCTCTGTGGTTTAGACCACAGCACCACCCGTGTCCCAAACCAGGGTTAGAAGGCATTAAAACAAACCATGGCTAATGTTGACCTTAGGGTAGGCATAAAGTTATGTTTGGAGAATGCTGTAGAAGGAAGGGAGAAATTTGCATTGGTTAGAGAAGGTGGAAAAATGCAAGATGGGGTATGGCTGAGCAGTTAACCATGGTTAAGAGATCAGAAAACGTTGCACTTGCCCTTGGCTTATAACATAGATGGCATGGGCTCATATGTTGTGGCACCAACAAGACTCTTCTAACAGAAAAATACCACCAGCTGACCAAAGTAACCTTCGGTTCAACTTATAGTTCTCTGATCCCAACCTTATTCTTCTAGGGTCCGAAAGGCGAGAAGGGTCTGTCCTCATTTTCGGTACGTATACCTGGAATGCAGTATTTATGACGTGTGGGTGTTTCCCCCTTCCAGCCTTGAAATGTAGGTCTCTTTGCAACCCTAAGGGATTACAGGATCCGCTTTTGTTGCTCACCTGTCACTCCCCGCACCGCAGGGATATGATTTCAAAGTGAAGAAACATGCATAAACAGTAAAGACTATTCCAAAATAAAGATAATGTGAGCAATAATTAGGAACATTAATTAAGAGCCTGCTGGATCAGGCCAATGGCTCATTTAGTCCAGCTGGTCAGCCATCGTGGTTAAGTAGCTATGAGAGCCTTAACCTCTGTGAATTTGTCTAATCTCTTTTAAATCTATTCAAGTTGATGCCCCTCACTTTCTGTAATAGGAGTGAATTCAATAGGTTAGCTGTGTGAAGAAAGGCTTTCGTTTATCTGTCCTGAATCTTACATGGTAATAATAATAATAATAATAATAATAATAATAATAATAATAATAATTTATTTATTTATTTATACCCCACCCATCTGGCTGAGTTTCCCCAGCCACTCTGGGAGGCTCCCAATCGAGTGTTAAAAACAATACAGCATTAAATATTTAAAACTTCCCTTTGGGAAATTCAGCTTTCTTGAATTTCCCAAAACTTGGCTGGATTTAGGTTTGATGAGGCCCTAAGCTACTGAAGGTAATGGGGCCCTTTATATGTCCAGCCGTCCTTTTCGCTGTTTTCTGTGTTGAATATATGCTATATGGCAATTTATGGACCTAGTAGGTATCTAAAGCCATTTGCACATAACAAAATATGTATTTTATCAAATTTGTTTGTTTTTTATCTTATATTTTGGAAATATACATCCAGGTTTTTTTCCTTTCATTTTTTGGGGGGCCCCCAAGGGAGTGGGGCCCTAAGCTATAGCTTGTTTAGCTTATACATAAATCCGGCACTGGCTCTAGCGTTGTGAGAAAGGCAGAAAAACCTTTTCTCTGTCAACTTTCTCAATGCCATGCCTAAACAATTTATACAATTTGCGACCAGAAAGAACACTCCATAGGACACTCCCACATAATGTGCCTTAAATAGGCATTATCAGCATCGCAGCACCACATGTATGAGATATGATAGCCTGAGTGATGATAGCTACCTTGGGCTTACATATTGGCTCTCAACTTGCACTTCCTGCTTAGAAATCAGATATTTCTTCTGCTAACAGCATATCTCTTTTCATTTTCATTCCCATCCCACCCCAGCCTTGTGAACTCACTGAGTATCTGCGTGAACACAGCCGTAAGTACTGCCCGATTTTGAATTTTGATACCGAAAGGAGGAAGAACATCCTATACAGAGCCCGGTTAATATATTGACCACTTGCCTGCAATTATAATAAATAGTGGGGCCGAAAACCCTGGTTGGTTGGTTCAGTTAACAGTTTACAAAGGGGGATCCTCAGGCTAGCGTTGTTGTTGTTGTTGTTGTTGTTGTTGTTTAGTCGTTTAGTCGTGTCCGACTCTTCGTGACCCCATGGACCAGAGCATGCCAGGCACTCCTGTCTTCCACTGCCTCCCACAGTTTGGTCAAACTTGGTAGCTTTGAGAACATTGTCCAACCATCTCGTCCTCCGTCGTCCCCTTCTCCTTGTGCCCTCGATCTTTCCCAACATCAGGGTATTTTCGAGGGAGTCTTCTCTTCACATGAGGTGGCCAAAGTACTGGAGCCTCAGCTTCACGATCTGTCCTTCCAGTGAGCACTCAGGGCTGATTTCCTTAAGGCTGGCGTTGGCATGATGCAGTCTCATGTTGAGCTATGATATCCCAGGCAGTCATGGCACATGCAAGTCATTCCTGTTCAAAAGAGCTTATACCACATGACTTCCTGGGCAGCCAAAACCATCTAGTCCAGGGTGGGCTGATTGGCAGTAGCGTGGCAGGGTTAGATCTGGGAAGGTGGGCTCCTGGGTGAGTCTCTTGGGCCTTTGGCACTACATAAAGCTGCATAGTATGTAAATCAATTGCCAGCCCCAAAATACAGTTTTGTAGTGTAAATTTGAGACTGCCCACCAAAGATCCCCTTTTTATACCATGGGATACAATGTGCACGTTAATTTAATAATTGTATCTATTTGTTGTTTTGGATTATAATTTCCCCTGTATATTTCTATTCTGCAATCTTTACCTATTGTTGAAGATTAGGGATTAATTTATTTTATGATTTAAATTAACCTTATTGTGGTTTGAGGACCCGATCCCCCCAAAGTGGAATGAATACACGACACGTGATATAAGGTTAATGGGCAAGAAAAGGCCACAACTTTATTGATTACAGCAAGTGAAAAGGTATTGGCTTAGGCATTGGATTATGTCAGCTGACTCCACCCCCTCAGGGAGGGGTGAGTCTGAAACAAGGGGGGTTTATTCACCAGTAGATGGATCCTGTTGATGCTAATCCAACTATAGGCTCTCCCCTGATGTCACCGAGGGTCGTGCCATGGCCTCCCGCCAAGCAGGCATTGGACAGAATACACGACCACCAGATTCCTTTAACGGAATACCCAAAATTGAAGGCATAGGTGATGGCCACACCTAGCCCTTCGACACCACAACACATTATTCCAATGCCTAATCTACCCACCAATACCACGAAAGTTGTGACGATTGCTACGAGGTAGGTGAAAAAACCAAAAAGCCTAATGCCAAAAGGAAAAATTCCTACCAGGCCCCCCGGACAACCAGGGCGACCAACCTAAGGTCCATAGCAAGGCCAAGGAAAACTAAGACCCTGAGCTTGAAGGGAGCGGAGGGTGGGTGAATCGCGACGAGACAACGAAGAATGAGGCCAAGGAGGGGCTGGCACCGCAGCATTTAGGCTGCTGTACACGCCCCCTCGGAGGCACCTGGTTGGGTGCCTGCCGAGGGGCGTGGGCGCCAGCCAGGTGAGTGGGAGTCAGGGGGCTAACGCCCCCTGCTAGAGGCGGAGCTCGGGCTCCCGCCCACAACCCCTCTCTTCCAGGAGGAGAGTCTTTATCCAAATACATAGCCCTCCTGATGGAGACAGTTTAGGGAAGGTGTGCCATTAATAACTGTGCTTTTCTCTCTTTTAAAGTTTTCAAGGGAATCTAATTTAGAACCATATCTTTTTCTTTCCTCTTTCTGTTTAGCTTGTTGGACGGGTGAGTATCACACCAGTTGCTGTTGTTGTTGCTCCAGTTCCAAACCAGTGCTTTATAAGCATTGCTCCGAATGGCAGTATTTGCAGTGGCACAATTAACCTCTTATCATTTCTAGGTAGTAATAATAACAAATAATAATAATTTATTATTTATACCCTGCCCATCTGACTGGGTTTCCCCAGTCACTCTGGGCGGCTCCCAACAGAATATTAACAACACAATGAAACATCAAACACTAAAAATGTCCCTAAACAAGGCTGGCTTCAGATGTCTTCTAAAAGTCAGATAGTTGCTTATTTCCTTGACATCTGATGGGAGGGCATTCCACAGGGCAGGTGCCACCACCGAGAAGGCTCTCTGCCTGGTTCCCTGTAACCTCACTTCTCGCAGTAAGGGAACCGCCAGAGCTGAACCTCCGAGGCTGAACGATGGGGGTGGAGATGCTCCTGTTTAGCGCTTTAAAGGTCAGCACCAACACTTTTAATTGTGCTTGGAAACGTACGCAGTGAGTGATCCAGGCTGAATTAAGCCTATTTTAATCCCTAATGATTTCAATAGAACAGCCAAACACTTGCTTACATCTCTCTCATTAAAGCAAATGGTGTTTCTCAAAAGTATTGATATTTAATTGGATGGTGCCCTACATCAATGCAAACATTTAGGGCATCGTTCAGCCAAAATGCATACGTTTTTTGCTTTCAACATTATTTTTAACATGCTACTCAATACCTTATTTTGCATTCTAGGAACATTGGAGTGCCCGGTATATCCGACAGACTTAGTATTTGCCTTGGATATATCTCAAGACACTACACCCCAGATATTTGAGCAGATGAGAGAGATGGTCATAGCAGTTGTGAACAATACCCAAATAAGGGAAAGCAACTGCCCAGTGGGAGCCAGAGTCGCCGTTGTGTCCTACAACTCCGATACTCACTATCTGATCCGCTTCTCAGACTTCCACAACAAGCAACGTTTGCTGCAGGAAATAGCTAATCTTTCTTACCAGAGGTCAACGATCAGACGGGACACTGGTGCATCCATGAGGTTTGTGGCCAGGAATGTTTTCAAGAGAACTCTCCCAGGTGCTAACATGAGAAAAGTTGCTGTCTTCTTCAGCAACGGCCCATCTGACAATGGAGATTCTCTCAGCACCGCAGTCCTGGAGTTCAGCGCCTTTGACATCCACCCAGCGGTCATTGCTTTTAAAACTATCCCTAGCATCAATCGTGCTTTTGCGGTAAGAAACTATTGCCCCTTTCTTCCTTGCATTCAGAACTGTCTCTTTTATATATATAATTTTTATTAGTTGTAACATATAAATTATAAAACATACCACAAAACTTCACCACTTATACAATATATTTTTTTGGACTTCCATCAGCGCCTCTGATGATCCACCGTTTTAACCCCTTTTTATGCATTTCTTAAGTTCATATTGCCTTTAATTATCTTAACTAACCATCCTGCCCTTGGTCCATTTTTGCAATAGTTCCAATAATTCTCCTCACAAAACTTCTTGCAAACCTACAAACGTAGTCTGATCATCACAAATACTTTTCATATAATCTGTAAATTTACTCCAGTCTTCTGTGAATTTCTGGTCCCGCCGATTACAAATCCTTCCTGTTAGTTTATCTAGTTTTGCATAGTCCATTAATTTCATCCTCCATTCTTCTTTCGTCGGTAATTCTTCTTGCTTCCATTTTTGTGCCAATAATATTCTTGCTGCTGTTGTTGCATATAAAAACAATTTACATTCGTTTCTATTTATGTCACTTCCTACAATGCCCAGTAAAAATGCTTCTGGTTTCCAGAAGCATTCGGAACTGTCTCAAGGGCTTCACTGCTCATTGGACCTTTTAAACATCGAGGGAGTTTTACATGTTGGACCGTTTGCAATGTGTGCTGCGCTGAAAGTCGCCCTTTGTTTTTGTAAAACTCCCCACCTGGCACCTCCATACAAGCGTCCGTTTGTTTTGTCGCTCTTTTACTGGTGCGAGAAAATCTCTGTGAAATTTCTTGGGAGAATGCTGGGGTTTAAAAGGGCTGCACTGGCATGTTTCTCAGCTACCTGTACCATCCAATAAGCCCATGAGAGGATATCATCATGACGTTACTGTCGTTGAATTCTACTCAATATTGACCCAGAGTAGATTCCAGTGTATAGTTAGCAGAGTAAAAACTTAAACACATTGCAGGATTCCCTCAAAATAGACCAGAGGCAATTGTATTTCATTCCAGTAGAGCTTTACTGCTTCTGAAGGCAAATGAGCATAATGGTCACAAATCCAATATATTCAGGATTGGCACTGTCCATAAGAAAACCAGTTACAGTACACTTAAGTTAAACTTACCTTAACTTATAATAAGGCTAAAACTTAACACTAAACATACAGTGGTACCTCGGGTTACATATGCTTCAGGTTACATACACTTCAGGTTACAGACTCCACTAACCCAGAAATAGTGCTTCAGGTTAAGAACTTTGCTTCAGGATGAGAACAGAAATCGTGCTCCGGCAGCGCGGTGGCAGCAGGAGGCCCCATTAGCTAAAGTGGTGCTTCAGGTTAAGAACAGTTTCAGGTTAAGAATGGACCTCTGGAACAAATTAAGTACTTAACCCAAGGTACCACTGTACTATGTACAGAACACCACACCAGAAGAAAGAGAGATAGAGAAAGTGAAACCCAGGCTCCTTCTGGCCTTATTATTATAGTCAGCATGACCTTGACAGAAGAGATAAGTGAACCAGTTTAAGCCAGCTGTTCTCAGCTTCCCAGAAGGGCTAACCCAAATATCATGACCTTCTGCTTGTTTCTTTCACGCAGAGAAGCTTCCAGAACCCTCTTGAATTAATTAGAATAGGAAAGATCTCTACACATCAGATCAATACTTTCTGCACTAAGAAATGCAAACTGGCAGTTTCATCCTCCTGGGAGCCTTCTGGGAAGCATGGGCGAGAAAGGGGGACTGATGTGGACAGGATCACAACTCTCACCATCTGCCTGATAAGTTATACATCTATTTAAATCTTTTATTCTTTCAGATAGATGACACAGGACTGTTTCAAGTTATTCAACCTGGGAGAGATTATACTCCGGCCTTACAAAGACTTCAGTCGTGTGTACTTTGCTATGGTGAGAGCACATGAAAACAGCATGCGAACCAGACTTCCATCCACAGTTTCTCTTCTCCCCGCACATATTGTATTATTAAAACGACTGTGTTTCCATTTCCAGACAAATGCAAACCAGATAGCTTTTGCTTCCGCGCTGAAACCCCCCGTGCTCGGGGCTATGTGGACGCCGCTTTCATTTTGGAAAATTCAAGGAAAATAAGCCCGGTGGAATTTCAGAAACTGAAAGATTTTCTAAGCGCAGCGCTCGACAGCTTTGACATCTCTGCTGAACCAGAGACCTCTTTGACAGGGGACAGGGTGGCTGTGCTGAGCCATGCTCCTCTAGAATTCAGGCCCCGCACCCAGAGGAGTCCAGTAGAGATCGAGTTTGACTTTTTGACTTACGGCAGTAAACTACAAATGAAGAGACACATCCAGGAGTCTATGCAGCAGCTAAATGGAGCGGCTGCTCTCGGCCATGCCATACAGTGGACCGTTAGCAACATCTTTTCTGAAGCACCCAACCAGAGAAAATACAAGGCTATCTTTGTTGTTTCTGTTGGAGAAACAAGTCGATGGGACAAGGAAGTGCTGAGGGATGCAGCTCTGAGAGCCAAGTGCCTGGGCTACGCGCTCTTTGTGCTTTCATTAGGAGATGAATATGACGACGTGGAAATTGAAGAACTAGCAAGCATGCCCCTGGAACATCACGTGGTGCAGCTTGGACGAATTCACAAGGCTGAACTTGGATATGCAGTGAAGTTTCTGAAGCCATTTCTACGCCTCCTTAAGAGTAAGTCGTTCTACTGTTGCTGACTTTGTTTTATATATAGAGAGAGCTTTGTGTTTACAAGGGAATCCCCTAAATGCTTCCAGATGACAAGGAACCAGTTCAGTCCAGCATTTATTCCTAGTGTTTACTGAGGCATCTGGAAGAATCATACATTCTTAGAAATAAAAATTGTGTAATTGAATATTAGGCGAATGAGTGATCTGAAGTTCAATTGTAGTTGGCTTTTCAGACCTTTGGGCTAAAGTAAGCTTTCATAGTGACAACATCTATTATTTATGGTTGTTACAGCCTGAATGGTTTGTCTGAATATGATTCCCAGGACAAACAATGCTGAACGGGGGACTTTCAAAGTTTGCCAACAGCATTTCTGCCACTCCCAGTGGAGTCAGAGCTGTGCGGTTCACGAAACCCTTCAGTGAATGAGCCCATTTTTAATTTTTAAAAAATAAGAGCTAAATTTAAAGCCCCTAATGTTTGAACTAGTTTCCTCCCATCTTGCACCAGAATGACGGTGGAAAAGAGAAATATAAAGTATCAAGGGCACATCTAGGTCACAGTCTAGCTTGAGTTTGGCAGGCCTCGAGACTGTGCTTGCCAAATTTTGGTAAGCCTGTGATCAAAACACATTATAGATTACACAGCCTGTTGCATGCCCCCAGCTTTGTGAGCATTTTACAACGCCAAAGGAAAAGCAATTGTGCAAGTCCCCAACAGATGGTTCATTTCATTTTGGTTCCAGATGCTGTGTAATCATTTGGAATATTATTATGGTTAGACATCTCAGTTAGTGGTACAGAACATGCTTTGCATATAGAAAATTCAGACTCTTTCATCTCCATTGAAAGGATCTCCATTAAGGATCTCAGGTGGCAATTGCCAGGGAAAATGTGTACTGTACTTGGAGAATCACTGCCTTTTGGAGCCAATAGTACTCAGTGAGATAAAGGTAAAGGGACCCCTGACTGTTAGGTCCAGTCGTGGACGACTCTGGGGTTGGGGCACTCATCTCGCTTTACTGGCCGAGGGAGCCGGCGTACAGCTTCCGGGTCATGTGGCCAGCATGACTAAGCCACTTCTGGAGAACCAGAGCAGTGCACGGAAACACCGTTTACCTTCTCGCCGGAGCAGTACCTATTTATTTGCTTGCACTTTGACGTGCTTTCGAACTGCTAGGTTGGCAGGAGCAAGGACCGAGCAACGGGAGCTCACCCCGTCGCGGGGATTCGAACCACCGACCTTCTGATCGGCAAGTCCTAGGCTCTGTGGTTTAACCCACAGCGCCACCCACGTCCCTTTACGTTCGGTGAGATAAGCCAGTACAAAAATATGCTTATATCTGAGCAGGGGCTGAGCAGGTGTCCCTGCAACAATGAAGTCTGCTTCACACAACTCAGCTGTCCCGAATTAAGCAGGACATCATGGATTTGCAGAAGCTGCCGCAGGTTCTCTTTGAAGTCTGTGATGTCTCGCTTCTGTCCCCTCGTCTCTTCTTCCTCCTCTGGGACTGCCTCCGCCATAGGCTCCACTGCCGTTCTGGCCAACCACCACCGCCATATTCCCGGAAGCGGGTGCAGCGCATCTAGGAGAACACTTCTGGAAGCAGACGTACCACTTCTGGTGCCTGTGGCCAGGCTGAGTAGGCCGCAAAAATAGGCGGCAAGTAGGCCAAGGCCTAGCTGTGGCGGTGGCAGAGGAGGAGGAGGAGCCAGTAAAGGGAAGGCTGCGGCGGGAGGGGGCAGCTGGGGCGCAAAGATTGGGATGGGTTGGTGGGAGAAAGAGGGCATGAATTGAGTGGGGGGATGCAAAAAAGGGTACACAAACCGGGTGGGGGTGTGGCAGAAAGCGTGCACAGGTGTCCCAAAAATTTGGACAGTTTGCTGCTTCCTTTGGCAGGGTGCTATGTACTGAAGTTTTCACCCTGGGCCAGCAGGGGGATACTGTAGATAGTTTTCACTCAGGTCCACATATGCAAATAAGGGGTTGAAAATGACGTTCAGTGATTGGATAGTTATAGAAAGTGGTTACTGTTGCGTTGTAGTGGGGCTCTATATAAACAGGCTGGCTGAACCTTTCAGTTCAGTTCTGTTCTGGCCTGTGAATAAACAAGAGCTGTTTGTGTCATCTGATACGTTCACCCACAACTTAACACAGAGGATGGGAGACTTCACCCAACCTTGTTTGCTAAGTGTTTGTGTGAAAAGGACTGCAGTTCATTGCTTGCATCCTAGCTCTGCTTATCATTTCCCACCTATTGTGCCATATGTCTTGACAGGCGAAATGAACAAGTATCCACAAGCACAGCTCAAGAGAAAATGTACAAGCATTAGCGAACAAAGGCCTCTGTATGGTCCACCCAAACACATGTGAGTTTGTTTCCAGACATTATTTTCCACTTTGATATATATCCACTCGTATAGCCATAACCTACACTCTTATGTGCCTTCAACTAAGTCTAAATGAGTAACAAGTCTGACTCGCATAAGATCACATTTGCTTTGTGCAATTGTTACTCCAGGAAACAACGGCTGATTGTGGCTGTTGGTTTTGCTACTGAAATGGCCGCTCTCCACATTGCCATCTCTTGCCAATTGCACTGGAGAAACAGAGAAGCATCAATATAGTAGCACTGGCAGCTGTTCTGCAAGGCTTGGGGAGCTCTCATGCAACGGCTCTGATCCTGCACCCGTCAGCACCTTACCCTGTGTACTCCATCGAAAAAGAAGGGGGATATAACAATTGGCCGCTAGTAATGACCGCTCCCCGCATTAAACGGGGGGCGCACTTTGTGTGGACGCGTGCAGCCCCTAGACCCGATGCGTCTCCATCAGCATAGGCTTGGCTTCGCCTCCCCCCCCCAGTGGGATACCTGGAGGTCTCCGCCTAACTCAGTCAGTTGTCCAATCCCACCTGGGGGAAGCGTTGCCAAGGAGACCAGGCCAGGTAGGGGAGGAACTACCTGCCCACACAATAGAGGGAGGATCTTACCTGGGAATCCTCAATTGGCTCCAGAGCTTCTCCCACCCTACCCACCCTCAGTTAAGTCTTATTTTGCAAGTTAACCTTTTCTTCACAGGTATGCGGGCACTGCTACGTCAAGGTCGCTGTTGAAGGGCCGGAAAAGAATTCCCCTGCATTGGCAGGTTTTGCCTTTCCTGTAGCAAAACATCACAACTTTGGCGGTATCAGGCCTTGGGCGGAATCCTTTAGTCCATCTTCCTGAATGGGAGGGGCGTGCAGTGGTGACCCACGCCCCCTTCCTCTTTGCAGCGGTGATACCAGGGTTCCCCGCTAAAGGGGTTTCTGAAGGGAGGCTTTGGCCGTACGCCGAGAGGTCGTCATTGCTCTCCCCTGCGACGGCGGCGGAACGGGGGCGGCTATCTCTGCTTGAACATATGTTCTCCAGAGCCGGCCCATCCCCCCCAAACACTGGATAACCCTGATGCTCCCTAGATCCCCGGCTAGGGACTGGGGAGGGAGAACGCCCAATGCCTGAGCCAAGGTCTACCCACATCTGAAATATAAGAAAGTTGTGGCCAATTTAATCCCATAGCACGTTGTCTTGAGTCGTTGTTCCACATGAGTTTGGGGGATTCCGCCTGTCCAAGCAAAATGTTGGATGGAGACGGGGAAAGAGTAGCTTTACTTCAAAGCAATTCTGTGCTAATCCTCTGCATTACATTAGAACCTTTGCACACACATTGATCCCAGACTCTGTTTTCTTGTTGCATACCTAGTTTTGCTGTTGACAACACTATGTCAAGTGGAGCTATGCTTCTAGATGCCGAATCTGCTTTTCGGGAGCCCACACCATATGATTTCGTGACCCCTGGAAATCCCTTCAGCAGTGGACAGCAGATCATTGTAAGTAGACTTTCTTTGTCCCATAAAGATGCTTTAAAAAAACAAAACAAATAGAATTATTCTTGCCGTTCCATGTAGCACTTACTGATGACTTGCCCTTTTTGTCAGCCCCCATTCCATGTGCAGAGAGCTTTTTAAAAAACATGATTTTTATTTGATTTTTACAAATTCATTCACAGAAGTAGTATGATCACAAATAATAAAGCTTACACAAGATTCTTCCGAATCTCAAGACTTCCCTCCTTCCCTCCGTTGGTTCTTTAAATAACTTTTTTGTTTTAACTGTATATTATAAGTCCATCTAATTTACACTCCTCCATTGTATCCAAAATCTATGTATCATTGCAAGATTTATGTAAAGCCTGCCAAAGAGTTCAAGTGTTTACAATGGTCTTTAAAATACAATATATTTTTGTCCCATTCCTTGTTGCAGTTCTGATCCTCCTGATTTTCCTGGTCAATCTTGCCATCTTTGCATAGTCCAATAGTTTCATCTCCCAGTCTTCCCTAGTAGTTACCGTATTTTTTGTACCATAACACTCACTTTTTTCCTCCTAGAAAGTAAGGGGGAATGTCTGTGCATGTTATGGAGGAAATGCCTATGGCTGGCATGCCTACGGATTTTCCTCCTCTAAAAACTACATGCGTGTTATGGTTGGGTGCGTGTTATAGAGCAAAAAATACGGTATATTGTCGTCTTTCCAACCCTGGGTAAGAAGTATCCTTGCAGCTGTTGTAGCGTACATAAACAGTCTTTTCAGTTCTTTTGGTATCTCTGCACCTACAATTCCTAACGAAAAGGCTTTTAGTTTTTTTCCCCCAAAAGTTATTTTATTTATTTTTAAAATTCATTGCGTATCATATTCCAGAATTCCTTTATCACTTTGCAGTTCCACCACATATGATAGAAGGTGCCTTCCTTTTCCTTACATTTCCAACAAACATTTCCATGGGTAGAGAGCTTTACCTGCTGAGCATCGACTGCATCATGCCCTAAAGTTCAGCAGGTAACATTATTCTCCTTCCCTTTTCAGGTACCTGGAAATTAGCAACGTGTTGGAAACTATCGGTATGCCTCTGCAGCAACTTGTGAAGTACTGCACTCCCATTTCTATTGCCGCCGTCGTTGCTAAGGACTTTGCTCATTGATTCATTTGTTCAGGAACTAGAAACAAATCTCTATTGAAGACAAAGACAAATTGAAGACAATTTTGGGAGGGTGCAAAGTAATGGTTCTGACAAGACAGGCTGAAGAATGAAGTACCGTATTTTTCGCTCTATAACACGCACCTGACCATAACACGCACATCGTTTTTAGAGGAGGAAAACAAGGGAAAAAACATTCTGAATGAAACAGTGGATGTATCATTTTTGGGCTTCATGCTGTGGCCACAGACATGTGATCTGATGGTGAATTTGGGGTGACCCAATGCCAAAATCCTGAGAATTCCTGTGGATCCATGCTTTGTAACCACGTTTTTGCACCATTGCAGCCCCAGGCAACAGTGGGTGCGTGATTTTTTTGGTGCAGGCTGTAGCCATGGACATGCTATGTGATCTGATGGTGAATTTGGGGTGACCCAATGCAAAGATCCTGAGGATCCATGTGGATCCATGCTTTTTAACCACATTTTTGCACCATTGCAGCCCCAGGCAACAGTGGGTGCGTGATTTGGGGGGGGGGGCAGGCTGTAGCCATGGACATGCTATGTGATCTGATGGTGAATTTGGGGTGACCCAATGCAAAGATCCTGAGGATCCATGTGGTATGCTTTGTAACCACATTTTAAGTGGGGAGCGAAGGAAAAACAAAGAAGGGACATTAGAGGGGTGTGCAGAGAAGCAGCTGGCTAAGAATGCAGGAGAGGGATTTAACGGGTTGGAGGAAAGAAAGGCAAAAGTTTTCCCCCACCCAAGCCAGCCAGCCATCTCTCTCTCTCTCTCTCTCTCTCTCTCTCTCTCTCTCTCCCTCCCTCCCTCCCTCCCTCTCTCTCCCTCCCCCCCTCTCTCTCCCTCTCCCCCAGCAGCACCGGAGCTTGCCTGGAGGGGAGGGGCTTTCCCTGCTCTTTGTTCCGTTTCAGCAAACACAGCAATGAAACAGAGAAGGGTGGGCAGTAAGACCCTGAGGCAGAATGCAGGACCGGAGCTTGCCTGGAGGGGAGGGGCTTTCCCTGCTCTTTGTTCCGTTTCAGCAAACACAGCAACGAAACAGAGAAGGGTGGGCAGTAAGACCCTGAGGCAGAATGCAGGAAAGCAGCCGCTTCCTCTTTTCAGTTTTCCCTTTTCCTTGAAGCGTCGCGATTTGATTTTTGCCTGGTTTTTCGGCTCCAGGGACCACACATTCGCTCTATAACACGCACAGACATTTCCCCTTCCTTTTTAGGAGAAAAAATCTGCGTGTTATAGAGGGAAAAATACGGTATGTTTTCCTGTACATTAGAAGGTTTTCATCTGTGAATCCACCTCCTGCTTGTTTTGAATTTCCTTTAGAAGAGTGAAAATTATGGAGCGTAGAAGCCACAATTCCTTTGTTGTTTCCAGAGGTTTTCTGGCTTTTAGCCTAATCAACGCACAAACTGATGTGCTGTATTTTGTAGTTGGGAACTTGCTAACCTACCCAGCACTGTTGAGTTTGCTATATGGGATATGTCCATACTTGCAAGTGCCTCTTAGCTATGACGTCATCAGTGATAGTTCCCTCGTTCCCACTCGCTCAGACCTGAACCATTTTTAATAATTCTTCTTAAAAGTTTGTTTTGTTTCCTAATTGTGTTTGTTAGTGTCCTTGGATAGCTGTGCTCTCTGATGACAGTCCAGCCAAAAAAAGAATGCCAATCTGGTGTTGTAATGCAATAGCAGTGGGAGGTTGCATTTTTGGACGGCTGATTTTGTGCTAATTTTGTACATGGGGTGATATGATGTTGTGTGGGGATTTACTCATTTCACTGTGACGCTCGTTTCTAATCTGCACTTTGGACTTAAGGTAAGGGGAAACGCATGCCGTGCAAGTGTCAAATGGGCTGAGTCAGCACACTGAAACCTTGCCCCCATCAGGGATGCCTCTTTCGCTCTATCCCAGATAGCTCAGTGGTTGTGGATTATAAAGGGGCTACAAATCGATGCAAGAATGTATGCAAATAAAGTTGATCTCGGAATCAAAACGGGTGAAATTAACGCTTCGTGTACTTGAGCCACTTCTGTGCCTTCAGTCCTATAAGAAGGGACAGCTTGATAGTTCAAACTACCGGCAAAAGAAAGCACTTCCAGATGGGCTTTGTGGTGGGATGAGTGTTCCTCATGGTGCTATGTGATAACACGTATCTATTATCTTGTTTTAATAGAAATAAAACACAACACAACTACAAAGAGAGATGCTCTTCTTGCAATTCATTGGGATCAACACAGGAACGCCCTGTGCCAATACAAGCTGCACTGTCTAATGGACCATAGCTTTCCCTACCCCAAAATAAAAGAACACCATAAATAGAATTTTTTCTCTCACCACTGCCAATGCCATATTTTGTGACAGTGGACTTGGGCAGTTGGGGAAGGGGGCAAAGGTGACCTTTTGAAAATTGGGCTGAAAAGGGGCAGGGGATGGTGAAAGGAAGGCAAATCAGAAGGAGATATTCATGGGCAGCAGGGTTTATTAGAAAGGATAAACCCTTCCTTAAATTTAATTGCTCTGTTTCCATGAGTGGTAATGGAGCTGCAACAATGACCAGGCCAGTGGGCCTCCAGGTTTCTCAGTCTCATGATGTGCCATTGGCCCAGAAGTACTGTCAAAGGAAATAATAATAATAATAATAATAATAATAATAATAATAATAATAATAAATAAATTTATTACTTATACCCCGCCCAACTGGCTGGGTTTCCCCAGCCACTCTGGGCAGCTCCCAACAAAATATTAAAAACACAATCAAACATTAAAAACTTCCCTAAACAGGGCTGCCTTCAGATGTCTTCTAAAAGTCAGGTAGTTGTTTATTTCCTTGACATCTGATAGGAGGGCGTTCCACAGGGCGGGCACCACTACTGAGAAGGCCCTCTGCCTGGTTCCCTGTAACTTGGTTTCTTGCAGTGAGGGAACCGCCAGAAGGCCCTCAGAACTGGACCTCAGTGTCCGGGCAGAATGATGGGGGTGGAGACGCTCCTTCAGGTATACTGGGCCGAGACCGTTTAGGGCTTTAAAGGTCAGCACCAACACTTTGAATTGTGCTCAGAAATGTACTGGGAGCCAATGTAGGTCTTTCAGGACTGGTGTTATATGGTCTCTGCAGCCATTTTCAGTCACCAGTCTAGATGCTGCATTCTGAATTAGTTGTAGTTTCCAGGTCACCTTCAAAGGTAGCCTCACCTAGAGCGCATTGCAGTAGTCCAATGGCAGCTGCCACTGGCCAGGAGCGGTACCATCTTCCCCTCACCCAGCACATCTGGTGCACCACTGTGGCATGGCATGGTGTCATTCCAATGGGGCATTTGAGGGGGTGTACACAGCATCATAGGGACATGGGTGGCGCTGTGGGTTAAACCACAGAGCCTAGGACTTGCCGATCAGAAGGTCGGCGGTTCGAATCCCCACGACGGGGTGAGCTCCCGTTGCTCGGTCCCTGCTCCTGCCAACCTAGCAGTTCAAAAGCAGGTCAACGTGCAAGTAGATAAATAGGTACCGCTCCAGCGGGAAGGTAAACAGTGTTTCCGTGCGCTGCTCTGGTTCACCAGAAGCGGCTTAGTCATGCTGGCCACATGACCCAGAAGCTGTATGCCGGCTCCCTCGGCCAATAAAGTGAGATGAGCGCCGCAACCCCAGAGTCGGTCACGGCTGGACCTAATGGTCAGGGGTCCCTTTACTTTTACACAGCATCATTATCATTTATTACTTATACATCCTTTGGACATCCCTATTTTCATCAGAGAAATGTTGGAGAGTATGGAGTTGTGTGGTCCCCTGAACCAAGGAGATAAAGGATACAACCTTTAGTGGACATCTAGTTTCCCTGTATAGGGAAGTTTTAAAATGTTTTATGATGATTTTATATGTTGGAAGCAGCTCAGAATGGCTGGGGCAACCCAGTCAGATGGGTGGTGTAGAAATAATAAAATTATTATAATTATGGAATAGGACATCTCTATATTCATCAGATAAATGTTGGAGGGTATGGAATCTGCGCCCCAACATAGAAACAAAATTGACATCAGGTGACATAGGCTCGGAATCCTGCTCTCCAGATCTGGAGAACATTGGTCAGCCCAAAGGTCACATCTCAATTCCCGGGGGGGGGGGCTACATGGCAGTGGTGGGCAGGGCCCTACATGGCAGTGGTGGGCAGGGCCAGAGACAAAAGTGGGCGGAGCTACAGAAGTGAATCGACCTTTGTAAGGTAGGCTCTCCTCTTCACACTCCCAGACTCTCACCTACCTTCCCATTAACGCAAGAAGCGTTATCGGATCTCAAGGGCATATTCCAGTGAGGCAGAAAAACTCAAGGGCCGTGTAAAGAGGGTTTCCCATCCCTCAGTTGCAGCAACACATTTTCAGGCATTCCTTCATTCACACTTGAGCAGCTTAAGGTGATCAGATGTCTTAATACTGAGGTTAGAACAAAGCTGTTTTCTCTCCTTGGGGGGGGGAAACCGCCGCTTAGAATAGTTGCTTCAGCTTCAGAGAGAAATCAGTTCTGTACCACGGATATTAAAAACGATTGTCAAACAAGTGGATTTATTGTCTTTAAAAAAACAACAACAAAACACTAATTCTGGAATTTAAACAAGACCATGTGGCTGTAAACATTCCTCAGGGCCTCCTCCCTCCCCATCATTCTACATGATTTTATTAGATGTGAAATTTAAACACATACCGGTACATCTGTTAACATGTCAAACTGGGATGTCTTTGCTGGGATTATTTTTAAACTAAAGGATGAGTAAAAATCCCTTAAATAAACCAAATAAATCACTGTATCATTCTGAAGCGTAAAAAAAAAAAGTTGAGCGGAAGGAGGACATTTAATTCCAAAGATATTCACACAAAAGATTTTTTTTTGCTTCAAACGGCCCAACCATTCCAGCTCACCCAACTCATCTGAAAGTTTTATTGGACACCCTCCACCCCTCAATCCCACATCCTCCAGCTGATAAACATCCCAATACTTTAAACATCATTGTGCCTTAGCAGGTCACTTTTTATGTGGGTTGGATTTCTACGCCACATTATAATGTTTGTAGACAGAAACCACACAGATCCTGCTGATTACTGTACTGTACTGTACTGTACTATCAAAGCGGTGTGTGCCTCAGCTACGGGGCTACAGTGACGAAGATGTGCCTCTGGTATGTGCAATCTGGTCTGAAGCATAGGGGTAAATGTAGAAGACTAGGTTTGCATCTATTTTTTTTTAATGGGGTGCAATTGTGAGGAGTACATGGGATTTAAAATATGCTAGGGTTGGTATATTGTGAATGAATGTTTAACAGAGGATGCTGTTTGTGCAGTCTGCCACAGCTTTGGCACACAGGAATGATCCAAACTCTTTTTATTTTTTCATTATTAGGTATACAGGGATTTGAATATACATGAACAAAAGTGCAACCATTTTATTGTTCTTTCTCATTCGCTCAGTAAATAAAAAAACAAAGTCAGTTTACATAAATATCGTTGATGTAACAGATTTCTTCATATGATAATAAACCATCTTTTAGACTTCCAAAGAATAACATGGTCAGAAGTTAAGCGTGATGCCTTCATTTTAAACTGCATTTGCTTGGTTGTTTCAGAAAAAAGCTGCATGAGTCACTCTACTTTAATACAATGGCAGGTTCTGAAAAGACCACTGGTCACTGTCATGAGCTTTACAATCCATCATTTTATGTTCTCGAAGCAATTCTTCAAAAGAGACTCAATCCCGTCCTGTTTCTCTTTATTACCTGTATTTACAGTTCCTATAGGTCAGTGCAACTTTTACTTCCACACTTTGACAATGCCATCTCGTGATGCAGTAACTATAAATCCTTGAGTTGTCTGAAAAGTAGCAATGTCTGTGATAATGTCATGATGCCCAACTGGTAAAGACTCGGGACCCCTTCGAGGGGTTTCATCCGTGGGACCCACCTTCTGCTTGTTTTGAATTTCCTGTTGAAAATGGAAAATGGTGAAACGTTGATGACTAAATCCTTTCGGTTTCAGGTGCTTTCCTGTTTTGCGTTGTATTTAACTGTTTTTATTGAAAGGTAAAGTAACGGTAAAGGGACCCCTGACCATTAGGTCCAGTCGTGGCCAACTCTGGGGTTGCAGTGCTCATCTCACTTTATTGGCAGAGGAAGCTGGCGTACAGCTTCCGGGTCATGTGGCCAGCATGACTAAGCCACTTCTGGCGAACCAGAGCAGTGCATGGAAACGCCATTTACCTTCCCGCCGGAGCGGTACCTATTTATCTACTTGCACTTTGACGTGCTTTCGAACTGCTAGGTTGGCAGGAGCAGGGACCGAGCAACGGGAGCTCACCCCATCGCGGGGATTCAAACCGCCAACCTTCTGATCGGCAAGTCCTAGGCTCTGTGGTTTAACCCACAGCGCCACCCACGTCACTGAAAGGTGCTTTCCTGTTTTAAGCCCAACAAGTGCATATTGGATACACTATATTGTTACATGCAAAACTGACAGTGAATCCAGAGCTGTTGAGTTTGTTATGCGGAATATGAATGTGTTCACAGATACCTACTGCCTGCAGTGACAGTGGAACAATTCCCACTTTCCCAGGTCTGGCAATGAGACTTGCGAGCAACTATACCTGAACAACTTCTGTGCCTTCAATGATCTTCCTATAATAAGACACAGATGGGCTGCTTGAACTTCCAGCAACAATGTAGGACCTCTCAGGGTATGCTAAATCCCAGAACCTGCAAAGAACAAAGGCGACAATATAAAACCTAAAATCTTTGACTAGAATCCTTCCAGCCTTTAAAACAGCATTGCAGCTTTCATAAAGAAAGCAGTATCAGGTCACATCACCTGTCTAGCCTGACATCAGGTGACTAGAAAATTTTATTCTATAAGGTACTTGCGGTATATTTCTATTTCAAAGCCTTGCAGTTTGGTGTTAAGCAGGTTTACACAAAAGTGAGAAGTTTATGTCCCATCTACAAAATGGTTGAACACACACTAAATCTGGTAGGTTCCCTCCTCCCACCAACCAGTCTGAATCAGTATGTTAGTCAAATAAATTCTGAACCTCACAAGATTGGGTTTTGTTTTGTTTTTGTTTTGTTTTTTTACTCCATACGGGATTTTTATGCAGAAAAGGAAACTCTAGCTTCTGTGGTGGTGAGATATCATCATTTCTTAGATTTTACCTTATCTTCATGTCTGAACCTGCTGTCAGTAATATAGGATTTCCATCTGCTGGGCTGCAGTATATTCCATGAACACTATGAGGTGAAGGCTAAAGGGTGGGAAAATAGGTTTTTTTTCAACAACTAGTGTTAAAATATGCTAACTTTTAAAAAACTGAATTATCTTAATTAACAATCATGTCATTAAGGCACTAATCCTGAACACCTTCACATAGCTGTAGCTTCTAATGAAAGACATTGAACTTCAAATTACAACTATAAACAATTGTTTTTTGTTTTCTTTTTAAAAAAAATCAAATTAATCATTTTAAATTTTGTATCCACACATTTACATTTGATTATTTACTTAATACCAAAGGCAATTTACAAGTTACGAAATAAATTGAAATCTCAGGATAGAAAACAATACAAGGAGAATAAAAACAGCTGTTGAGCATTCAGCAAAAGAAAAATATTCAAACAGTAGTAGATAAAAACAGTAAGACTGCAATCCTGCACTTATTCACAAGTATGTAAGTCCCACTGGTCCCCATAGGTCTTACACCTGAGTAGACGTGTATAGGTTTGAATGGTTGCAATCTTATGCACACTTTCTCAAGAGTAAGCCCCAATGAGGACAGTGGTACTTACTTCAAAGTAAGCTAGGGTTGCTGCCATATGTCATGATTTCTCCAGTGATTTGGCCGATTTCCCCTTGGACACTGCTTGCGACTGCAGTATTCCAGATTTGTCCAAGAAATTCGGGACATATGGCAAGTCTAAAGTAAGCAAATAGGGACTAAAACAGAGACAGGTCAGAGTGATAGCCAGGCTTTTATGTTTCGAGATGGGGCTCAGCAACTGCCTCTTCATCCAAGAAGCTATGTGTAATTCAGTGCCTGCAAACATATAATTCAGCCTGCAATCTAAATGATTTAGTCTGTAATCTACATCTTCAGACCGAGTCTGAATGCAAACCTTAAGGTTATTTTTTTTAATCCCCTCTGCATCATCTCCTCAACTTCTGCTTCGTGTATTATCTCGCCCAATGAAGAGTTCTGAGAAACTGAAAGCTTACATCATTTTGTTTGGTACCACTATCTGGGCTTAGTACCCTTGCCCCAAGCTACACAGGGCTTTATAAGTTAACATCAGTGCTTTGAATTGCACCCGGAAGTACACAGGAAGCGCTTTCAGAATTGGCGGAATGTATTTTGCTTAACCCAGTATAGATAATGCATCTCTTCTCAAGTGAAAACATAAAACATTGGCATGATGGGCATTTAATATCCACCAAAGGACTAAAAACTACATAGGCCTGCTTTATTCTGCTCAAAACTTTACAATCAAAAAGCCAAACCTGATGTTCTGAAAGAGGTGGGGCATTGCTGGCCCATAACGTGAAGCGTCTGTCGCCTGTTTCCATATCCCACATGGAGACTTCATTATTGCCTTGAACAGCTACGGAAAAGCCATGGACAACGGTTATAAACCAAAAGTGCAGGAATGGGGGCAGACTTACATCTTAGGGTTTATTTCTTGCATTATAGTCTAACAATATAAAAGGGATGAGGAAAACGAGTTACTTGGCCACTGACAGCACTCATTAAAATAAATGCTTGTGAAGACTGTCCCTTAGCAACCGCTGGAGAATGCCCTCACTTATTCCGACTAAACCTAAGGAAGAACTTACAGTACAGTGGAACAGAATCCCATAAGGACCTTCCCTTGGAGGTTTCTAAGCAGAGGTTGGATGGCCATCTGCCATTTTGCTAGTGCTCTGATAGAGAGAGAAAGTGAACTCTACCTGCAATCACCCATGACTGGGAGAGGGGATGCATAAGCAGGCGTCTGATCCGTGCTCTGGAAGGATGGGAATGGCTAGAGATGGGTAACTGAAATCTCATGTCCCAGCATGCCATGGTACCACTGCTTGTACCTTGTAAAGAAAAAGAGACTATCAGCAGCAATCCAGGCCCTACTGACCAAGGAGTAAGCCCCATTAAATTCAATATTTACTTCCAAGTAGACATGTAAGGGCGTGGGTGGCTCTGTGGGTTAAACCACAGAGCCTAGGACTTGCCGACCAGGTCGGCGGTTCAAATCCCCGTGACAGGGTGAGCTTCCATTGCTCGGTCCCTGCTCCTGCCAGCCTAGCAGTTCGAAAGCATGTCAAAGTGCAAGTAGATAAATAGGTACAGCTCCGGCGGGAAGGTAAACAGTGTTTCCGTGCGCTGCTCTGGTTTGCCAGAAGCGGCTTAGTCATGCTGACCACATGACCCGGAAGCTGTACGCCGGCTCCCTCAGTCAATAAAACGAGATGAGTGCTACAACCCCAGAGTCGGTCACGACTGGGCCTGATGGTCAGGGGTCCCTTTAGCTTTACCTTTAGACGTGGTTAAGACTGTAGTTAATGACATTTTAAGCAATGTCCACTGGCCCTGATTATACAAATACTGTGTCAGTATGCCTAAGGTTCAAAGATATATTTGCTTTCCGCTAATCACTTACACTTTTTATCTTTCACAAAGAGATTTAGTGCACTTGCCCCTTGTAACAGCCCTGCATAGCAACTCACTGGGAAACCAAGAAGGAGAGGATTTGATTTGCCCAGATTAAATCCCTAACAGAAAATGGAGTTGAAGTCAAATCCACCCATATCTCCAGCAACCTAACTAAACTGCCCCTCTTGAAAGCAAGCGTGTTGCAGTCATTTTCCACAAGACCTGCACAAAGAGAAATTTTATTTATACAATGATTCTAAATACATATAATTATTTAATGGGGGAAACACAAAATGCATCTTACCGATACAAAGCCAGCATTGATGTATGTCTACAGCAAATGAGGTTATAAGTCCCAACCGTAAATCATGCTTCAATGTCCAGGCATTATTAGAAGATCTCAAGTCCCATCCCACCAAGGAACCATTCACAGTGGCGTAAGCCAACACGGACTGGGCTCCTGAATTGAAGTGATGCATGTCGACGACACAGCCATCATCCCTCTGATCTAAAAACCTGAGTAAAGGAGATGGCAAGATGGATATAATTCATTGAAATGTCACATGACTTCAAATTGTCCACACCCTTGCTTCTTTTGCCTATAGCCTTCCACTCTGCTCTCGTTTTGGTGGTGCATATTTGGCTGGAACTACTAATTCTGGATCTGAATGGAGATTCTGTACCTAGTTATAGCAGATACTTGTTTTATCATTCATGCCCCAAGTATTCATTCAGCCCTCTCACAAATCTTGGAAAAGAATGACCTCCCTGGCAGGAAAAATGAGAGGGCCGTGTAACACCAGCAAAATGTTCTCTGCAGGTCTCTATCTTCCTCAGTGCCCACAATAAACTCAATATCTGAATGAAGGAACTCAGGTGTAGCAGAGGTGTAGCCAGTGTCGGATTTACGTATAAGCTAAACAAGCTATAGCTTAGGGCTCCACTCTCTTGAGGACCCCCAAAAAATAAAAAGGGAAAAAACTGGATGTACATTTCCAAAATATAAGTTCAACTATTATTTTGATAAAATACATATTTTGTTATGTGCAAATAGCTTTAGATACCTATTAGGTTCATAAATTACAGCATACAGTGGTACCTCGGGTTAAGTACTTAATTCGTTCCAGAGGTCCGTTCTTTTTTTTTTTAAAAAAATAATATTTATTGAAAATTTCCAAATATAACAGAGAAAAGAAAAAAAAATAGAACATTTACTTTTAAACCTTATTTTCATTAGCATCTTTCCAGGACTTCCCCACCCCACCCCCTCTTGTATTCCAATTCCTTCAGATGAATTCAGCAGGTTCTTACCCCAAATTTTAAGCTTATTATCATTGACCCAATGTTAAAAATATTTTTTTTTATCCCCTAAAATCGACCCCTGTTCCCTTCCACGAGTTCCCCTCTTTAATATGCAGAACAGAATAAAATAAAAAAGTAAAGAACAAAATATAATTTTACACCCTTTGGATTCCAAATTTCCCTCCCCCCTTTCCCGGTTAAGTTCCCCAATGTCCATCAATGTCTGCTGTCGTCCTGGAGATCCCACGTCTAGGCCCAAATCCCTCACAACTCCACTTTGCCGTCTTTTTAATAGTCTTTGCCATCTTTTTGGTCATCTTTAATTTCGAACATCCAATCTTGGAAGGACTCTGTCTCAAGAAGGTCCATTTTTTTCCATCCAGATCTCTATATTTAAGAGTAAAACTCCAATTTTATTTCTTTAGACCTTTTAAATCTGGATGTCCCAAATGTTCCCACTTCCAGCTTTGTCCAATTCTTGTTGTTCTCTTTCCTCACTTTCCTCTGGTTTCTTTTCCTGCTCCACTACAAAAATGTTCTAATTCCAAAAGCTTCTAGTTCCTCTACAGAGGCTTTGTTTGTTCAGGAACAAAACCTTACGTCAAGTCCCTTCCATTCTTCAATAGATAGATCTATTGTCTCCTTTAGTGTAGAGACCTCTGTAGACAAAATAATGTTCCATTTCTGCAGTTTTCCCAGGAGATAAAAAGTCCTGTTCAATTCCCATGCATACAGCAATACTTGTAGTGTCCCAAAGCCCCTCTAGAGGGATTATGGTAACTCAGTTTCCTTCCAGATCACACCCAACAGTCAAAGTAACTTGTTATCCCTTGTTTTCAACAATTTATATCCAAATTGTAACAAATATAACTGGCAAAGTCCTCGTAACAAAGTTCTCTTTTTATTCTTCAACTTTGACAGCTCCTTTGACAGCTGTCAAAGCTTCTATTTCTCCTCGCCAGGCGCTCTCACGGATCGCTCCCGGTTCCCGGGGGGGTTACGTTTTAGCTCACACGTTCCACTTTTCTCCTCCAGCACAGTCTTATAATTTTCCATCGTGAAATTAATAACTTTATCAATATAAAATAGCTCTCGATCTTAGTTGTCAAATCCTTGCTTTAAATCCTCTACAACAGGGGGGAGACGGACTTCCTTTTTGCACCTCCCCCGCTCGTTCCAAATTTTTTTTAAAAAAAATTTTCTTTTAAATCCGATTTCCCAATTACTCACGGGTTGTTCTTTTAAGTCCAAATTTTCAATAGAAGAAGTCAGCGCTCTCCGTCAAATGGCATGCGGCTTCGCTCGGCAGGGGAAGCGAAGGACTCATAGCACCACACCACCCCCCGTCCCCCGCTCCGTAGCCTTTAAAAAGGCTCCTTCGCGGGTCGGGGGGGCGCAAACGGCGCCCGCCGAGTCACCATGTCCATGGGTTTCAGCGCCCATGGTTTTTGAGGGTCCCCGCGTCGCCGGCGCGGTAGGACCCAGCCCCTGCCGAGCAGGCTCCCTCCGGAGCTCGGAGGGAGTCCGCCATTCAGCGATGGCGCCAACCTGGAAGTCTTCCCCAGTCACTCTCCAGAGGTCCGTTCTTAACCTGAAACTGTTCTTAACCTGAAGCACCACTTTAGCTAATGGGGCCTCCTGCTGCCGCCGCGCCGCCAGAGCACGATTTCTGTTCTCATCCTGAAGCAAAATTCTTAACCTGAAACACTATTTCTGGGTTAGCAGAGTCTGTAACCTGAAGCATATGTAACCTGAAGCGTATGTAACCCGAGGTACCACTGTATATTCGACACAAAAAAACAGTGACAATTTGTTGTTGACAAAGGACAGCTGAACATATAAAGGGCCCCATTACCTTCAGTAGCTTAGGGCCTCATCAAACCTAAATCCGGCCTTGGGTGTAGTACCTAGACACATTCAGGAGAATAAGGTGGCAAGAGTAGACTATACCATTTCAGGCTTCTGATATGAGCCTGCTAGTGAGCCCAGCAGATACCCAACGAGATGCATCAAAGGACTGATAAAAACCTGCTTTGTATTGGATGGATCTTAGGAGACTTGGGTAGTTTTGAAGCTTCAATCCCAAGAAGTTGAATAGCTCCGTTATCTGAAGCTACAGCCAAGTAATGAGAGCCCTGGCAAAATGTAAGAGTCATCACACGCCCTCCAATCCGGGAATATGTCAAGATTGACCTGTCGTAGGAAGCAGAAAGGACATAGTTCAAAGACTGCTAGATTCTAAAAATCTACACAAATTGAACAGTAAGGTCCAATGAAGTATCAAATAGACAACTAAATTTAAAACATCTCTCCTATCGTGGCTTATTCTACAGAATCCTGGGAATTAGCAGTTTTGTTAGGAAAATGAGGATTTTCTGTTAAGAGATCCCCTTTTCCATCAACCTGGGAGAGAGATTACAAGTTGGGCCACCTGATATAATATCAGCTGCGTTATGATTGGATAGGAATATATTTATTATTTGAATTGGGGGGGGGGGGAGACACTAACAGTGATACAGCAAGTACATTTTACATAGAAAGCAATCAAAGAGTTGTATTTTCCATTAAGTGAAGTTGTTTGTCTTAACCCAACTGGTCCCTGCATGTGCTCAGTAGTCCTTCATTTGGTTAGGAGAATAAGTGACTACTATTTTCTGGAATTTTTGTTTCTTTTTCCTTTTTAATCTGGAAGGGATGGGTATGTGAAATAACAGCTACAGACTCCCTGTATCTGAACATCCCACTCTGCAGCTCCTTAATTTATGTTGTTGCTTGAGAGGAACAGCATTCCAAAGCCTGGGAGTAAAGATTCACCTACTTCCTGGGCAAAGATTGTGATCCATCCCACTTAACTCTTCAGCACCTCTTTAACAATAGACATTTAGCTTGTCTGCAGAAAGCATTATCCTATGATTTTGTTTTTAATGGTTGCTTTGGCTGAGGTATGAACAATTACTTTAAAAAAACAGATTTTGTTTTGCCCCCACTCAGTCTATCCCCCAGACCATGTAATTCCTGAGATTGTGAAACCTTAGGGAACAGAGCTATTGGTGTTTAAACACAGTGCTATAAGCCACGCTGAGCCCATGTGATATTTATTTTACTTCAGCTCTTCATTCACTGTTTAAACACTGAAGAGTCGAAGTGGATAGAGATAGAGCAAGATAAGTAGTAAATATAAATGAATAAAGGGATGGTGTAAGTCAAAGGAAATGTAATTTTAAAATGCTGGGTTCTGTTATATTAGTAACACATCTGAACGGTAACATCCAAGAGGATTTCAAACACCATTGCCAATGAAAAAAAAAATTAAAACTAGTGAGCATGTGTTCTTAACCTTGTATCCCAGATGGTAGCAAAATACTTGTGTTGGTGCAAAAGTTTTAATCTTATTTATTTATTATTTATGAGTATCCTGCCATCCTGTGGTGTTATGCATTACCTAGTAGTAGTCGTCTTGCCCTCCATTTTCTGACTGTTCCATATTTTCACTGTTCCATCATTTGAACATGTGGCAAAAATTGAATGTTCATCAGAAACTCTAATGCGGTTCACAGCAGACTTATGCTCATGAAGGTGAGCAACCAGAAGCCCTTTAGGATGCCATCCTAAGGAAAGCAACAGAATTTTTTCCCATTAATATCAGCAGTGAAGCAAACACATGCAGGAGTTCCTTTTGCAAAATGCCTCACACATGGGACTCTGTGACAACTGTATATATCAGCAATTACTAGATCAGGATCAACATGTAATATATTTGAGAGTGAACAGGAAATGCAAGATTTACTTTTCAAATTGTTTTATAATGCTTTGTCTTTTTGACAAAGTTAGCACCGTTACTTTTGAATGGACAGGCGCTTGTTTAAATATTTCAGAAATGTGCAAAGAATTATAATGCATTTGGCCAAGAAATTTAGCTAGACTCTCAAGCCAGTAAACATCTTGCATGTTGTTTGCTTCTAGGAATGTCAGATGCTACATGGAGACTAATGAGTTATAGGATTAGGATTACATGTCATATATCACTTACAAAGTACATGAAGGATAAATGTTGCCATGTTTCTGGCTCTCTTTTCTCACAGATGGGAAACTAAAATATATCTTAGCGGTTTTACAATGCGGATGCACTTCAATTCCAAATTCATCACAGAGTAGAGACAACTATTCAAAGGCCTTATTTTATGTACTGGGCAGCATACAGAATTATTCATTAGGCACGTTCTGGTTTGGCTGTCAGGTGGCGATGAAAAACAACTGCTTCCACAAGCTTCTGATGATTGCAATGTCTGCTGTTTTATGACAATATTTAAGTTTTGTAAACGGGTGTGACACCCCATTATGATGGAAAGGTATGGTGTGAATATTTTAAGCAAATTAATACAAAACTAATTGTGTGTAAAGTAATTCAAAAGTGTCCACACAAGTAGATATTTTGTACCTGCAAAGGACCAGGGCACATACTTGTATATATACTATTATGTTACGTAGCATGTTCTCTTTTAAACAAGATTGCAAGTTCCCTGCTTGGCTCTGCCTACTGCAGTTGACAAAGCTACCTTAATTTTTGTTTGTTTGTTTGTTCACATGCCACCTAACAAAGCTAAGTACCAAACTACATTCAGACAGCAGTGGTTCAGCAGCTGTGTAGCAACGACATGCAAGTGATGTTTAACAAACAATAGTAATAGTAGTAGTAGTAGTAGTTATTATTATTATTATTATTATTATTATTCATTTATTCATTCATTCATACATACATACATACCCCGCCCATCTGGCCAGGTTTCCCCAGCCACTCTGGTCGGCTCCCAACAAAATATTAAAACACAGTAGTGCGTCAAACATTAAAAGCTTCCCTAAACAGGGCTGCCTTCAGGAGTCTTCTAAAAGTCTGGTAGTTCTTTTTCTCTTTGACATCTGGTGGGAGCGCATTCCACAGGGCAGGTGCCACTACTGAGAAGGCCCTCTGTTTGGTTCCTTGTAACTTGGCTTTTCACAGGGAGGGAACCATCAGAAGGCTCTCAGCGCTGGACCTCAGTGTCCAGGCTGAACAATGGGGGTGGAGACGCTCCTTCAGGTATACTGGATCGAGGCTGTTTAGGGCTTTGAAGGTCAGCACCAACACTTTGAATTGTGCCCAGAAACATACTGGGAGCCAATGTAGGTCTTTCAAGACCGGTGTTATGTGGTCTTGGTGGCCGCTCCCAGTCACCAGTCTAGCTGCTGCATTCTAGATGACTTGTAGTTTCCGGGTCACCTTCAAAGGTAGCCCCACATAGAGTGCATTGCAGTAGTCCAATGAGAGATAACCAGAGCATGCACTACTCTGGCAAGACAGTCTGCGGGCAGCTAGGGTCTCAGCCTGCGTACCAGATGGAGCTGGTAAACAGCTGCCCTGGACACAGAATTGGCCTGTGCCTCCATGGACAGCTGCGAGTCCAAAATGACTCCCAGGCTGAGCACCTGGTCCTTCAGGGGCACAGTTACCCCATTCAGGACCAGGGAGTCCTCCACACCTGCCCGAGGCGGTGTCCCCCAAAAAACAGTATTTCTGTCTTGTCAGGATTCAACCTCAATCTGTCAGCTGCCATCCATCCTCCAACCACCTCCAGACACACAGGACCTTCACTGCCTTCACTGTTTCTGATTTGAAAGAGAGGTAGAGTTGGGTATCATCCGCATACTGATGAACACCCAGGCCAAACCCCCCTATGATCCCTCCCAGCGGTTGCATGTAGATGTTGAAAAGCATGGGGGAGAGGACAGAACCCTGAGGCACCCCACAAGTGAGAGCCCAGGGGTCTGAACGCTCATCCCCCCCCACTTTCTGGACACGACCAAGGAGGAATGAGCGGGACCACTGTATAACAGTGCCCCCAGCTCCCAGGCCCTCAAACCATAAGCCACTAAAACCCCATTCAGGCATTACACTCATAAGTAGAGCAGAACAGCAGGAACAAGTGCATTACCTCCACTCCCACCAAGCTGGAGGCTGACCTGTCCGCAAGCAAGGAGTCTCCTCCACTTGTGAAGTCTCCCCCTGTAATACAGAGCCCTGGTTTCCTGCTAACACGTTCTATTTCTTTGCAAGCAGATCAGCCAAATTGGACTTCAGAGGACACAATAAATAGAAATACAACCCCCCTCCCCATGCCAGTAGATCTTGGTGTTTGCAGGGCTAAAAGGCGACAGTTTGGTGCTACCCTCATAGCAGCTCTGGCCGTCTGTCAAGAGTACAGCAAGTATTACCTGGAGGCGGTGGCTTGCTCTCCCATTCTGCATTCTCCATCATCTGCTTGGCAATTCTTTCCGCGTTGCACTGTTCACGTTTCTGCTGTATCAGCTGCTGAAGTTCTGTTTTACAAGTAGTAATGCGCAGCTGGTACGTGGAAGGCGAAGCTATATTGCTTAACACTTGTATGGTTGGTTTTCTGGCTTGGACAACAGTTCCATCTGCTGCCTGAAAGAAATAAGCCTAGTTGTGTATTCACATTTAGAAAACGCAATCCGTGATTTATGTTTCAAAGGAAAGGGTGACATCCTCTCTTCTATAATTCAAAAGCAACTTCTGCATCAGAAATCAACTTTACAGGCAGCGGTCATTTTGCACGGGGTTTCCATTCCCGATCCCCGCACGTGTTGGCAGAGCGTGCGCAAGCCCACCCCACCCCATATTTGGGCCATTTCCAAGTGGGAAGCAACAAGGGTGTGTGTGATCACACGTCAAGCAGATGCACGTGAAACAGCCGCTGCCTGTACACCAAACTTCCATTTTACTAATTTATTGCTTGTTTAATTTTATTTATTTATATCCTGGATTTTTCCCAGTCAGATCCCAAGCAACCTGCAAGCCCAGGTAAACAAGACAGATTTTGCCTGACTCTTTAAAGACAGAAAAGTTGGTGCAAAGTGAGGCACAGGTGGACCACAACCATAGAAAACTGCCTCCCCAGTAGGCAAAGCTCAGGCGCTGAGGACGCCCTGAAAAAGGTCTCTGTGGATGATCTCAAATATAACTTCCAGAAGGATAGCTGTGTTAGTCTCCTGTAGCAAAACCAGCAGAGAGTCTTGTGGTACCTTAAATGCCAACACTTTTATAATGACAAAAGCTTTTGTGAACTACTTTATCAGATGCATGAAATGTGTGGATGTACAGTGGTGCCTCGCAAGACGAAATTAATCCGTTCCGTGAGGCTCTTCGTATAGCGGTTTTTTTGTCTTGCGAAGCAAGCCCATTGACAGCTTAGCGGATTAGCGCTATTAGCGGTTTAGCGGCTTTTAGCGGATCAGCTGATAAGCGGCTTATCAGCGGATCAGCTGATAAGCAGCTTAGGGTTTAGGAAAAGGGGGGAAAAAGGGAAAAAACCCCGCAGGAACTCGCAAGACATTTTCGTCTTGCAAAGCAAGCCCATAGGGAAATTCGTTTTGCGAAGCGCCTCCAAAACGGAAAACCCTTTCGTCTAGCAAGTTTTCCGTCTTGCGAGGCGTTTGTCTTGCGGGGCACCACTGTATGTGTATATGTATATGTATATGTATATGTATATGTATATGTGTCTACACGTACGTACACACACACACACACTTGTCAATTCAGCTTTACATGGGGTAGGGGGGACAACAACAAAAAGAAGTCCATTCAGGGGGAAATGAAACATAAAAAAACAGATGCCGATGATAACCTAATGCAAAAATACTTTGACTGTTTGAGCAGACTCTGAGCTGTTCTATGGAGCCGTAAACTTAACCAAGCAGGGGTGAGACCACTGATCCCACTCACAGGTTCATTCAGCCCAAGACACAGGTCAGGCAAGAGTTCTGTATCTTACTAGTGGGTTGTTGGCTTCCCAATTCGCTTCAACATCTGATTCACCCCACAACATCCAAATCAAAAGCTGATCTGAATTCAGAGGTTGTAGTTTCAGGACTATTAATCTTGTTTAAAAATATTATTTATTCATTATTAATTAAATTTATAAACCGCCTTTCAGCTGGAGATCACAGGGCTGTTTATGGTATAAAAAAATAGACCCAGAGTCTTGTTTTGTTCAAAGAAATGATTGAGCGTTGAGAGTAAAAATAAATTACTCTATGTTAAAAACGATTGGCAGCTCTTCTAATTCTATGGTAAAACACACTAATTTAAAAATCCCCAGAAGTACCTGTGGTGAGGATGACAAAGGAGCACAAATGCCAGCGGAAGACTCTGACCGAAGAGATTTCCCACTCTGAATGGCTTCTTGATCTGTGGCTTGACTGTGGCCTTTGCTAATTGGCTGAGGCATGTTAGAAGGTTCCAGAGAGCCAAACATACTCTTCCATTCCTCATTTACATTTGAATCTTGTTTTACGTGTTTTCTAGCTGAGATCAGCAAGACCCAAAAGAAGGATCACAGTAAGATTTTGTTTATAACAAAACAACCAAAATGTACAGGATTCTAGCTGTATAAGCAGAGTTTTGGGTTACTTAACCTGATTTATTGTGGCATAATGTTAAACTGAGTGCTGGATCATATAAATCAGCTGCTACATGACTTGGGCAAAGGTTTCAATCCATCACCAGATGAAATAAACTTGGAATGCTTAGCCTAATTTCTGCAGATGACCCATGTCATCTGTATTTATACAGATCGGTGAATGAACCTTGTGTTTTTTTGCAAGGTTATGCTGGCCTTAGTATTAAGGAAGTAATTGTTCTAGAATGCCAAGTTTGTGGTGGTGGTGGCAGGGAAAGAATCATGTATCTCCAAGATGGTTTTTCAGGCCGTTATGTAAACACATCTAAAAGTTAGAACAGACACAGCCATTTATATCTGAAAAGTTGGACAAATAGGCCAAAATACACAGAAACTTCATTTCAATATATTGTGCCTACCTAGCTTGAAAATGGGTTTCCTTATTATGACACTTTCAATTCACGTTTTTTTACTTTTTCACAACCAACTACAGCTTCATATACTGTTGCCAAAGTTAAACTATAAAGGTAAAGGTACCCCTGACCATTAGGTCCAATCGCGAACAACTCTGGGGTTGCGAGCTCATCTTGCTCCCTCATCTTGCCGAGGGAGCCGGCATTTGTCCGCAGACGGCAAGCATGACTAAGCCGCTTCTGGCGAACCAGAGCAGCGCATGGAAACACCGTTTACCTTTCCCACCGAAGTGGTACCTATTTATCTACTTGCACTTTGACGTGCTTTCGAACTGCTAGGTTGGCAGGAGCTGGGACCGAACAACGGGAGCTCACCCTGTTGCGGGGATTTGAACCGCCGACCTTCTGATCAGCAAGCCCTAGGCTCAGTGGTTTTAGACCACGGCGCCACCCGTGTCCCCCCAAGTTAAACTATACAAAGCTATAAAAACCTGTCCATTTTCCTATTTTACATATATTTGAGTAGTTTAGCAGGAAACTAGATTGACAATTGGAGAAACATGACTGGAGGCCGTGAGAGATATCTTGTAGTCAAGCTTGGTACAAAATCTCCATCCTCATATATTATACTAATTCACACAGGCCTATAGATCACTCAATAAGCCAGCACAATCACTTGTTATATGTGAATTGCTTCTATTAAGAAAACGTTGAGTTTCACATGAAAGCTTGATGGCCCATTCAAATCTGCAATGTTTCATCCACTAAACGATAAAGACGTATGTGAACTCAAGATGTTAAATTTCAGTCTGAAAAGTTCAATGTAAGCAGATATTCTAGATGTGGATGGAATGTGTTGATAGTGGACTCTTCCACGTCTACCATAAGCATTTTAAATCCTCCAATTTAAATTATAAAAAAGCAACAATGCAAATTACAAGACCATACTAACCGCGTTTATCATCAGACTCCTGCTTAGTTTTAACAAGATCAACTTGTCTCCCGGTTATACCCAGAGCTGCCAAGTCTATCACTCCTTTCTGGGTGCTGTCATGAAGGTGGCTCTGGTCCACTATGTTGGCCTTCGCTTTGTTGGACTTCAGCATGAAGTCTCTTAAGGCTAACAGCTTGTCTTCTTCTTCCTCAGTCATTCCCTATCCCAAAAGAAAACAAAAAATAGACAGTTCATCAAGACAGAGCAAAGATTTTCAGTTTTTAACATGTGGCAATTGGGCTCAAGAGGGTTCAGGATATAAAAGTTAGATTTACACTGTAACTAAAGAAACGTGTGGCTTTGGCTGCCACAATATAACAGGGCACCTTTTTTAAACAGGGACATTGGAAACTGCCTTATACGGAGCCAGGCCATTGGTCCATCTAACTAAGTAGTCTTTTACTGGCTGGCGCCTGGCTCTGCAGGTGTCTCTTTAGACAAGAGGTACTCCAAGGCCTATGTAAACATCCCAGGAACTGAATGTGGGGCATGCAAAACAGATACTGTGGCACTGAACTATGGCCCTTCCCCCAAATAATGGTCAGAATGTTGGAAGGTCTGTTGTGGGCTGCCCAGATACGAAAACATTTGGGAAATCAAGCCAATATGAGTTCTATGCAAGTTCTTATGCTGAGAGAGCTCTTACTCAATAGGAATCAATAATAAAACAGAATAATCTGGGATGAAGACCAACTACATAGTTTTGGTGACTATCTGATAAGCTTCCTGCAGCCATGGGTTCCTAAACAGAACTTCCATTTATGCACAAGCCCCACTGAAATGTAAAAGGACACCATTGCTGTTTCATAACTCAGATTCATTTCAATGGGGCTTGTGCAGGAGAAACTGTCAGCGCCGCTGGCAAAGTACTACTTTGATGTAGTACAGATGCTGAAACAATACATGTCCTTGCTTTATTGTGGATTCGCAGCACTACCATTATAGCAGTAAGAATATACTTGAGAAAGTAGCTTCTTCAACAGCTGCACAATTGCTGGATCTTCAGGGGGAGGGCAGTCAGGAAGAGCGCCATTCCTTTTCTTCTGACGAAGTTGCAGAGTTCTGAAAAGGCTTCCTATGTCCTTGGAACGCAGAGCATAATCAAATATAGAACGGCTTACAGGCTCTTTGAGGACGCTCAGTAGGACTATTTCTTTATCTATCTGTAATTCAGGACAGGGAACAAGGAAGTAATCAGATGGCTACAGAAATGCAACTGAGGAACTTTTCTTCTTGAGGGAATGAGCGGGAGGTCAGGCCTAGACACTGACCTCAGTGGTAGGTTTTGAAAGAAAGGGGACTGGATGGTAAGAGTACTTTTAAAAACTTTGCAAATATCCACTTCTTTTATATCAGACTATTTTGAGCTAGCTATTTTGGATAATATTAAACTACTTATTGTTATTTGTACAGCACTTTTTTAATCAAGCTACCGTATTTTTCGCTCTATAAGATGCACCAGACCACAAGACGCACTTAGTTTTTGGAGTAGGAAAACAAGAAAAAAAATATTCTGAATCTCAGAAGCCAGAACAGCAAGAGGGATCACTGCGCAGTGAAAGCAGCGATCCCTCTTCCTGTTCTGGCTTCTGGGATAGCTGCGCAGCCTGCATTCGCTCCATAAGACGCACACACATTCCCCCTTACTTTTTAGGAAGGAAAAAGTGAGTCTTATAGAGCAAAAAATACGGTACTTTTTGTTATTTGTGCAGCACTTTTTTATTAAACTACTTTTTGTTATTTGTGCAGCACTTTTTAACATGTAAAGGGCTGCACAATTCATATTGTGGTTTCCTTCGCAACAATCATCCGAGAAATGAAAACTACACTTTGCATTTAATACAGGAAAGAGGAATCTGTGGCCCTCCATATGTTGTTGGACTCCGGCTCCCATCAGCCCCAGCCAGCATGGTCAGTGAACAAGGATGGTGGGAGCTGGAGTCCCATAACAACTGGAGGGTCACAGGTGTCCCATCCCTGAAATGAAAGCTGAGAGCTAATCAGGATTTGCCCGGGGCCTGTTTGAACTATCTGGGCTATTTTATGCTCCTCAGACCTGGCATGCATTTTGGCATAGCTTTGTTTGTTCCTGCTAATGGTTTGTTACACAACAGAACCTAGGTAGGATGGGTTTGTATGCATGATGAGCAAGAGCTGGGTCACACATTGCACTGGCTGGTATTTTGCATGAGTGGGGGGAAGCATCCATGTCACAAATCCCCCGTCCCTACAGAAATAATATCTTTGAGTACTGAAAATGTATTAAAGGTAAAGGGACCCCTGACCATTAGGTCCAGTCGTGACCGACTCTGGGGTTGTGGCGCTCGTCTCGCTTTACTGGCCAAGGGAGCTGGCGTACAGCTTCCATGTCATGTGGCCAGGATGACTAAGCCGCTTCTGGCAAACCAGCACAGCGCACGGAAACGCCGTTTACCTTCCCGCCGGAGTGGTACCTATTTACCTACTTTGACGTGCTTTCGAACTGCTAGGTTGGCAGGAACTGGGACCGAACAACGGGAGCTCACCCCGTTGTGGGGATTCAAACTGCCAACCTTCTGATCGACAAGTCCTAGGCTCTGTGGTTTAACCCACAGTGCCACCCGCATCCCTTGAAAATGCATTAGGGATCACCATATTCCAAGTTTTCTCACCTCCACCAGCAGTAGCCAATGAAATTGGGCTGGGATAGCAAAATTCACACGATGCTGTTGCATCATGTGGCAAGCCCTGGAAGCAGGGGTAGGGAGGTTTCACCACTGAGATGCTGGCATTCGCAGCACCTTCTTGATCAGCCTAATATCTAATGAAGCTTTCAGACTCAGGGCATGAAGATATTAAGCTAAATTATTTTCAAGCCCTTCATATGCTGCAATTCTAAATGAAGAAAAGGTGCTCATCTAGTTGATTGCTTACCTGTATTATTGGCTGAGTGATAAAAGGATGCAGGTAAGGCATGAGTTTGCAATAAACATCAGCAATATTCAAATGTTGTGCTACAACAGTTATAAATCCTACTGCTCCATAGCGTATCCATAGATTAGGGTGGCACAGGAATGGTGCTGGAGAAGGAAAGGAACAAAAAGGGAGGAACCGATTTTAATTGATATAAGTCATGCAATTAAAATTCTAAAAACAGGAACAAGTTCACACTCACACACATACTTCAGACTAAATTCCAAAGGGGATCCAACATAACACAAAATCAAGTTCACATTATGATCTTGCCTCATGGCAGACACCTACCCTGGACTTTTGTTCCAGTCCAACCTGCAACTGTATTATTACAGTTAAAAGAAATCAAATGCCCTTTTTGCATTTCCTGAAAACTCCCAAGCTCACATCTTTCAGCAAAGGCACGAGCACATTTTTAAATGACATGACACTCAATAAGTTTGACTCAGGTGTTCCCAGGAAATTCACGATTCATGAATTTTGTTGTGTAATGGCCCATGATGTGGGCTAGATTTCAATACCTTTTCCCACCTAAATGTGTCCTTAACAGAATAATCCATTGTCTCACAGACCACTTCCTTCAGGAAACCTTGTTCCTATAACTGGCACCTGTCAATGCCCCAATTTGTTCAGTCTCTCTCCCATGGGGCTGCTCCATGCTTTTCTTCTCCAAGCCCATGAGAGCAGACCTCTTCAGTCTTGCAGTAACTAACCATCTTGCTAGTCTGTGACATTCCATTTGGCACTTCAGGCCAAAAAGCCATTTTTAGTTGCCTTGCCAACCAGCTTTTGGGCACTGTAAGTAAACATTATTCTGTTCAAATCCAAGTTAAGACTTGGTTGTCTTTGTTAATTTCCTCAGGTTATTAAAGTGTGGATAAGTCCTTCATGTGGCATTTAATAGATACAGGATCTCTACGGTTTGTGTAACATGTGAACTAGAAGATGTGTAGAACTGGCAACAAAGACTTCTCAGCTTTCTAAGGCTGCAATCCTAAACACAATCCTAAACACTTTGAAATAAGCCCTAGCATTCCTGAGTAAAAATGCATAAGGTAAGGCCAAGAACATAATACACACTGAATGACAACTGCTTAAATGTCATTCTGATTAGAAGTTCACAACTAAGTGATGTCATATGCTGGATAATGAAGTTGGCAATATAAACGGCATGCTAGATAAAAGATTGTTAAAAGTAGAAAATTGCTGCTAGGGAAGCAGGCTTACCAATATCACAGGCAAACTCATAGATATGTGGTTTCTGCAAAAGTCCTAATTGGCACATACAGGTAAGGGCATTGAGGGCCTTATATATGACAAATTCTTCTGCATCACTGAGCCCTTGCTGGAGCAGAGGCTTTAGAATTGAAGAGCTTTGCCAGCCAACATAAGCAGCAACACCTGTAATCATGGCAGAATAAAAACAAATTACAATTCCTAAAAGCTAATGCAAGTAGAAATATCACATGCAAGCAGGGTTAACTCATGCAATCCTGAAGAAGGGAAAAACCCAAATAAGTAGGGTTCAATTTGAGCTACCCATGAGCTTCAGTGCTTTTCATCATCAGGTCTCATCTTAAATCTATTTTCCACCATTAAATACAGTGGTATCTTGGTTCTCGAACTAAATCTGTTCTGGAAGTCCATTCGACTTACAAAACATTTGCAAACCAAGGCGCGGCTTCTGATTGGCCCCAGAAACAATGCCAACAGCCAAAACGGACATTCGGCTTCCGAAAACCGTTCACAAACCGGAACACTTACTTCCAGGTTTTCGGCGTTTGGGAGCCGATTTGTTCATCAACTAAGCCATTCAGGAACCAATGTACCACTGTAATGGATTCCACTGCCACAAGATAGCATTATGGCCACTAGCACAGATGACTTTAAGATTGCCATACAGTCCTGACGGATAGATCTATGAGTTGTAAGAGTGAAGAATGGGACTTAATTTACCTCTGATTAAAACATGTGAGAGATAAACATCAAGAGATGGAATGTGACTATATTATCTCCCTTGTGAGCTGCTAGGGAGCATCTAACTGGGTACAGAGAACTGCACCAGATATATTGTTGGTCATATCCAACAGGGTAATTCATATGTATTTATTATTGTTACTCAAACATAAGATGATTCAGCTGTTATTGCCACACCTTAGGCCAGGCATGGCCAAACTTGGCCCTCCAGATGTTTTGCAACTACAACTCCCATCATCCCTAGCTAACAGGACCAGTGGCCAGGGATGATGGGAATTGTAGTCCCAAAACATATGGAGGGCCAAGTTTGGCCATGCCTGCCTTAGTCCTTAGTCAACCCTTCCTCAACCTGTACTCTGCAGGTGTTTTGGATGTTTCATCAGCCCTGACTACTGGCTTTGCTGGCTGGGGCTGGTGGGACTTGTAGTCCAAAACACCTGGAGGGGACCAGGTTGGGGAGCACTGCCACTCAAACACAGACAATTAGCCTGTGTTAAAACTAACAGACCCTCATTTCATACACTGAAAATCTGCTTATAAAAAACAAAAGGTAGCTGTGCTAGTCCCCAAGAAAAAACTATGAATTCCACAACTGGAAACTACCTTTATGAGGATCAACCAATAAGTTTACAAAAATGTGGCAATTTTTCAAATTCTCTGGAAGTTTTCATCAGGCAAGGTGTTATACAAAGCAGGGAATGCTTTGTACAGCCAATCCAGAACTGTGTGGGAAGATAGATATCTGTAAAATATTTTGTTGCATTGTGCAAAATATGAGCAGGCCAGGGCTGAACTGATCCTACTCTTGCTGGTACCTGTCCCGGGAAAATCAGAGGCTCACTATGTCAGGTTCCTACTGGAAGACCGGACAAATGCTAGAACGTTAGCAGTGGCAAAGTTTTTATCGGTGGTTGCAAGAACAAATGAGGCCTATATTCTAAACAAAATGCTTGCTTAACCTGGAGGTAGGCTGTATGAATTGGGTATTGATTTGTAATGATTTGTTGGGTCTCTGGACCGTAATAAAGATTGATTGATTGATTGATTGATTGATTGATTGATATCTGTAAAGACAATTCCCACCCAAGGGGTCTAAACCAAGGTTACCACTGTTGGTTTGCAAGCCCCCTCCACAGAGGCTGGCCCCTCTCACTGTCCTCGGAGCTTGCTTACCGGTAACCTCCTCTGGCTGACATCCAGACAGACCAGGGAGATTTTGATAGGCGACATTTTCCCAAGAGTGGGTAAAATGCACAACCCCTCTCTCCTGCTTTCGCAGGGGAAAGAAAATAAGTCAGAAATCTATTTACATGATGTTTATTTCTGACATTACAGCACTAGAGAAAAACACGTCCTTTCAGTTCAGTTCTTCCAGCAAGTCTGACAAACTTCCTGTGCAAACGCAAACGGAAGGTTTCAAATTACACTCTTCACAAAGACTTATCCAGCCTGTGAACGTCCTGGGAAATTCTTCTTTCCCACAGATAGGCGCATCATGTGATGTCAACAATCTGGCTGTCTGCAGCGGTGATGTTTCCATATACTGACAACCACTGTGCCCAAAACATAGTATAAAACATGCCTGCCTCCTTCACCGTACATGTTGCTTCTACACTTGGAGTGACCTTGCCTGCGATTAATAGGCTGATGCAACTAGTCTTCCATAGATTAACTAGGTTTATTTACTTAAAATACCACCCTGTCTCTTAATAAAACTTCTCCTAGATGTTGGCTTTAAGGTTAAAGTGTCTTCTGTGACAGGCTTGAGGGACTGTGTTCCTTCCTTGTGCTTAGACTAATTCATTCTATCAATCTGCACATAAAAGGAATCTTGCACCCACTACCCCTTGCTTTGTATAACATCTCATCTGATGAACAGTTCTGGAAAACTTGAAAGCTTACCACATTTCTGTGACTTTGGGGTGGGTCCTAATAAAGCTATCAGCCCAACTGTGACCTCAGGATAAAAAGCTGGTATTTGTTGTCAAGCACATACCCACTATGCTGTCAAAAAATGCTCCTCGTAAATGCCAGTCATTCTTATCGTTGAGAAAGGTGATCATATGGGAGAGAAGAACATCGTTGGCTTTTTGACGACCAAAAAAGACACAAAGGCGAGTTATTCCATTTTCCATCAGAGTCTGCTTCACAATGTTTTCTGGGTCGCTCAGCAAAGTGACAACTTTCTGTTGGACCATTTCATGCAAGGCCTGAAGCTCTACAAAGAAGGACCATAGAAAAAGGTTAAGGAAAAACCAGATGTGACTGTGTTATCATCCTTGTGATGTATTATTTGCACTCAGGAATCCCTCCTTTTGTGGGTCATTATTTTTGTATTATTTAATATATATTTTTAAAACACACACACACACATATATATATAACGGCATTAGGCCATGGGTGGTCAAAGGCCATGGGTTGGGCCCACAGCATACACATCAGGGCGCAGTCACAGCCCCACATGAACTGCAACACTCGCATTGAGTTTCTATGCTTCCTTGTTCTAAACTGGTTGAGGTTATGGTATCCAATTTGCTGCACTGACAATGTCACTGCTTCTAAAGGAATCATCTATGCCAGGCATGTCCAAATTTCAAGAGACTGAAATCTACTCCCACTATAAAAAAACTGGCAGTAATCTACCAGAGTTGTTGAGCTTTTTTTAGGGAGCCAAAGTTTTTTTTGGGGGGGGGGCAGTCCGTGATCTACTTCGATCTACCACGGACCCCCCATAATCTGCCAGTGGATCGTGATCTACCTGTTGGATGTATGTGGTTACGTGTGTAAGTAGGTCAGCAAATATGCAGAAAAAGCACTATGTTAACAAGGCCCAAGAAATTCAATTTTCTAGTCATTCCTATAACTTCAAAGGTTACTCTAGGCTTGCAGCGGCTTGTGGAGCACAAGGATAAAAGACTCCCCTTCAGATGGCAGGGGAAGGGATGGTGGATAGAACAGAGAAAGAGAGAATGAGCAGAAGCAGGACCAGCATGCAATTGTGGGTAGAAAAACATTTTGATCAGGAGACGAACCACTTGTGGGGAGCTTTGTGTAGCCTTGGAGTGAGAGGTTTAGAGTAGATGCGCCACACTGAAAGTGAAGGAACAACTAAAAGTCTCCTTGACTATTTGCTCAATGAAATACCTTAGATTTTAGAAACTAGGAAGCAACTCTTCTTTAGAGGTACTTGCTGCACAGAACCTAAAGTTCACTCTGCAAACATTACGTTTCTCATACACAGGATACACCTGTGCACTTAAACCCATTAGAGGGATCTCCTTAACACTACAGTGGTACCTTGGGTTAATTAACGAATTAAGTTAATTCGTTCTGGAGATCTGTTCTTAACCTGAAACTGTTCTTAACCTGAAGCACCACTTTAGCTAATGTGGCCTCCTGCTGCCGCTGCGCCGCCGCTGCACAGTTTCTGTTCTCATCCTGAAGCAAAGTTCTTAACCCGAGGTAATATTTCTGGGTTAGTGGAGTCTGTAACCCGAAGCGTATGTAACCTGAAGCATATGTAACCCGAGGTACCACTGTATAGGGAATATGGAAGGCTCTACTTTAGGCATGAAGAACTTCTTTCAGCCAGAAGGCTACATTACCTCATCAGCAACCTTCCAGGGACGCATGCCAGTGGTGGATAAGGCCAGAGGCAAAGGTTTATGGAAAAACTGATATGACTCTTAACCTTGTACAGTAGGCTATATTCCAGACACACAACTGGTGGAGATTTCTACCTCCCGCAAACACATCTAGCCATCCTAGCAAACAAGAGGGATTACCACAGATAAAGGTCACTCTGCCACTCTGATTGATAAGGGCTTGATCAGGGCACAAAGCAGGGCAATGGGAGTGGTGTGGCCTGGGGAGAGTCCCAAAGGCCAGTTAGAAAGGCCTGGATTGCTAAATCCGCCCCCTGTGCCTCATGTTCCCCGCTTCTGGTTTACTTGCAAAACTCTATTTGTTCAAAATATTTTATCTTCTTTGAGCAGCTATTTTTAGGCTGCCTTGTAGGACAATGTTTTCTCTGTGGTCTGTCAAGTTCCACAGAGCTTTAAAATGCCAAGAAGGGTGATGGCTATCCTTAAGTCATAATTTCTTGCTAGGATGATCACCAGTCTGATTTCCTGAAGGACTGGATAAAGGTATCCTGACTTGACTGTGGCATTGGTCTTTTGGTGCCTCTTTCTCATTAAGAATTGGGAGATTAACCTAAATCCCTACTGTAGCTCTCATGAAGCGGAAGTTCTCAGCATCCTTCTGGAATCTGAACCATAAAGATGAAAAAATTAACAGTCTCTGGAGTCTATGCATGTTCATTTGGACACAACAACCACTACATCCAATTGGGCTTACTCCCCAATAAGTATTCATATGAGCATGCTCTAAGTACAGTGGTGCCTCGCAAGACGAAAAGAATCCGTTCCGCGAGTCTCTTCGTCTAGCGGTTTTTTCGTCTTGCGAAGCAAGCCCATTGACGGATTAGCGCTATTATCGGCTTTTAGCGGCTTATCGGCTTAGCAGATAAGCAGATAAGCGGCTTAGCGGCTTAGAAAAAAGGGGGGGGGAGGAAAAAAACCCCGCAGGAACTCGCAAGACATTTTCGTCTTGCGAAGCAAGCCCATAGGAAATTCGTTTTGCGAAGCGCCTCCAAAACGAAAAACCCTTTCGTCTAGCGGGTTTTTCGTCTTGCGAGGCGTTCGCCTTGCAGGGCACCACTGTAAAGGAAAGTGAAAGATACATTACCAGTATCATAATTTTCGCTTGGATGTGTTGCATCATCCATTTCTTCACTATTTGGTTCATTCTCCATGTTCAAGTTTTTCAACTGGACAAGTTCTAAGAATCTCAGAGCAGTTTCTGCCAACAGTGCTATGTTTTCTGCAAATATCAGAGCAGGATGTGAGAGACAGATAATCCAAGATTTTTTTAAAAAAAAGATTAACAACAACAGAAAAAGTGGCAATAGCTTTAAGCACAGGTGATGTGTGATTAAAATGTGAAGTGTCTCAGAATAACAGCATCTTATATACTGGGACGCAGGTGGCGCTGTGGGTTAAACCACAGAGCCTAGGACTTGCCGATCAGAAGGTCGGCGGTTCGAATCCCCGCGACGAGGTGAGCTCCTGTAGCTCGGACCCTGCTCCTGCCAACCTAGCAGTTCGAAAGCACATCAAAGTGCAATTAGATAAATAGGTACCGCTCCGGCGGGAAGGTAAATGGCATTTCCGTGCGCTGCTCTGGTTCGCCAAAGCGGCTTAGTCATGCTGGCCACATGACCCGGAAGCAGTACACCGGCTCCCTTAGCCAATAAAGCGAGATGAGCGCAACCCTAGAGCCGGTCACGACTGGACCTAATGGTCAGGGGTCCCTTTACCTTTACCCTAGCTTACCCCTATACATAGAAAACCAAGATTGAACTTTGCGAAATTGCTTCCTTTACCAGTATTTTTTTTTGGGGGGGGGAGGCAGGGCATGGGCAAGAGCCACCACTTAATGCCCATTTCATGTCTGTGCCATATGGACCTCTGCACTACCATCACATTTTGTGTGAGCTCCAAGAGACCCCCCCCCCCTCACTGACTACTGGCAAAAACAGAATTCAGGACTAGACAAACTTGTTTCAGATCCCAAAAAAACAATGATCATTCTGGCATTCTTGTGTCAGAAGCACAAGTAGCAGGGCACACTCCTGGTTGGTTTGTTATTTTTAGAGCAGTAAGACAGGCAGATGGTAGGACCCAAACATGTTTTTGCCATTGACATTCTGGCCTATTTATTTAATTTAGACACAAGAGGTCATTCTGATAATTTTTTTTTTATCCCCCAAATTTTCATACAAGGAAAAATAAATTCAGCACTAAATAAAAATCTACATTTGCAGACACCTCCCTCTTTATTCCAGTTCTGTGATTTAAAAAAAGAAATGCAATGACATCAAAGAAAACCTTCCCCAATGCCCCCCCCATCTCCCCTCTTACCAGCATAAGCCAGTCGGACAATAGTGGCTTCATCTTGGGCCAAATGTGCAATACCTGGCAAGATGTATTCTGGGTAGATATTGATATCATTACGTGGTACTTCTTTGACCAGAGCAAGAACTTTAGTGAGTGTCCTAACGGCTTCTGCCCTTACTCTGGGCACAGAGTCATTGCTGAAATGCAAGAGATAAGGCGTGATACGGTCCAGCAGAATTTCCACACTTAACCTGGGTGCCAACTGGAGAATCAGTTCCAAAGCAGCCAGCTTTGAATCACAGTATTTGAGGGTCTGAAGACATGACGTTATCACCGACACCAAAATGACCAGCCCATTTTCCTTTGTCTCTCCTTCAGCTTTTTCGGTTTGGTCATGTCCACAGAGATTATGGATAATATTGTCCAGATCTTTACGTATAACGAGGATGCGCTCATCTGCAGATACAAAGGTTTCCTTGGCAAACTGTGCCATGTAAGGCTGGAGGAAAGTATAAAATATTTCAGGAAATGCGTTGTTTCGTTGTTGTTTCAAGTAGTCTTCAGCTGCTAAACGTTTTTCTGGTTCGCAGTGGATCATCTGGGTAACCTTCAGATAAAAGAGAGCAAAAAGAGCAAGGTGAAGGCAATGCTTTATTATTAAAGTAGGTATGGAAAATGCAATAAGCCACTGTAAATAGAGTGGATTTAGTTACCAGTTCTCTAATACTCCGGTCTTCAATTTTATTCAGGACTTGTTCAGGGGAAAAGAGGCCATTTCTATACGCCAAAAGCTGTGACAAGTCAAACAGAGGTACACCTTCTGTAAAGAGCTCAGCTATTACGCAACCTGGAAAATACAGAACAGCTTCCTGAGAATTATTTGGTAGACATCTCTTGTTTCGCCTGCTCATAACCAAAGACTATAAAAGATGGAGATGATGTCACTTTCCAATTGGCCACATAATCCTTTTCAAGTTCTAGCATTTAAGAAGACATCACTTCTCGCCACCTCTATAGTTCAACTTCCAGCCCTAAGTGCTCTAATTACCAATATAGAACCATAATCCTGCACTCCAAAAACTGACATGAGGAGGCTGATGAAGACTTCAGCTTGCAGCACAGGAACTTGCTTTTTCTAACTCTATTGCTATAATAAATACTACTACTACTACTACTACTAATAATAATAATAATAATAAACTTGTAGTAGTAGTAGCAGTAGTAGTAATACCTCGGCCATCTGACTGGGTTGCCCCAGCCACTCTGGGCAGCTTCCAGCATATATAAAAACATAAGGTAAAGGTAAAGGTACCCCTGACCGTTAGGTCCAGTTGCGGACGACTCTGGGGTTGTGCACTTATCTCTTTACTGGCCGAGGGAGCCGACGTTTGTCTGCAGATGGCTTCCATGTCACGTGGCCAGCATGACTAAGCCGCTTCTGGCAAACCAGAGCAGCGCACGGAAACGCCATTTACCTTCCTACTGGAGCGGTATCTATTTATCTACTTGCACTTTGACATGCTTTCAAACTGCTAGGTGGGCAGGAGCTGGGACTGAACAACGGGAGCTCACCCCATCATGGGGTTTTTGAACTGCCGACCTTCTGATCAGCAAGCCCAAGAGGCTCTGTGGTTTAGTAAAACATTAAACCTTAAAAAGCTTCCCTATACAGGGTTTCCCTCAGTTGTTTCCTAAATGTTATATAATTACTCATCTCCTTAACATCTGATGGGAGGGCATTCTATTTCTTTTAAAAGAAATAGAAACTCCATCAAATTGGGGTGTGTGGGAAAAGCGTATCAACCGCATCCTTTTTCCCCTCTGGTGTTCAAATGATATTGGAAACCATCACTGAGAACCAGTAAGAATACGTGCAGGCTTGAAGATGTTTTACACACCCACACCCCCACAAGGGATGATCAGTGGCCCAAAACAATATGAGTAGGGCTGCTGTGTAGACAGAACTCTATGTGGAGTTCAAAATTGTAGATTAACCTTTACAGCCTGGAGAAAAGGAGCATTCAGCACCTGTTGGCATCCATATTTCCTGCTACTGAATGAGCGAGACTATATACTACCAGTTGACTGCATTCAGAACACAATATGAACCCACATCATACACTGACAGCTAGGCAGAAAAGGTCCCACCAAATACTGTTTATTGAAAAAGGAAAGAAAGTATGAAAATAAGCTGTTCTTCTCTAGATGTGCCTGGAGTTAGTTTCTCTGTCCTTCAGTTGACTGTAGGATTTCTCAACCAAGGTAAGAACCATTGTTTCCTGAAGCAGAAACAATAAAGGGCTGCCCAACATGATGAAGCCCCCAAACCTGCATGTAGATTCACATTACTTAGGAAGAATGACAGAAGTGCAAATAACTGTCAGCACCAGGGCAAGATGTCCAGCCTCTAAATAGTAAGAAGAGATTGACGCCAACAAAAAAATATTGTGGATCATGAAATTATAAGGTTTCTTGTGAGCATGTTTTACAATTTCACTAATGTATCTGGGGCTAACTCATGTGACCAATCCTCCCACTACAATCCACAGGCTTAATGCAGAGACCCCAGTAGAACATAAGTAGCCACATGGATCTGACACCAGGAAGTGCTTTCAGATTGCTTCTAGACAGGTGTTTATGGGGGAATGGTGTTCATTATGCATTCAATACAATGCTATTGACATCAAAATACCGCTCCATATTTCCTCCCCCTACCTTTAATCAGGATTTTCCAGAAAAGGGAAAATCCAGCAAGTTACAATGCCCTATTGCAATGTCTCAATAGCCTTTTTGTAATATTAAGCCCACATCTGGAAGCACCCTGAGAGGCATAGAAATTAGCCCAGTATGAATCACCATTAAAATACAGAGATGCTACTGTTATTCAGTGTACTTCACAGCTACAGAAATTAGAGTAAGTCTCTTGGGACAGTACCATTTCAGAACGCAGATGAGAGAATGGCATGCTTGTTTGTTTTAAAAAATACAAGGAAGCAAACAAACAACAACACCATTCTAAATGGGAAAAACTAGCATACTGGGGAGAAGGCTAAGCTAGGAACCTTCATACTTACTTGCAAGTTTTCTATACGCAATGATTTTATTATGATTTTTACACAGAGAAGCTTTCAACAATGTATTTTCCCATTACATTCTGAAATTGTATGATTACAGGAGATGTACTATATGTTATTTTTTTATATATACTTTGGCTGGACAAATGTGGAGCTTAATTGTTTGCAAGCCTCCTGCTAAACATTATACTTTGCTAATCACAGGAAGACTTGAGAATTCACAAGGAATGCTAAGAATTATCATGCAGACTAATGTGACTGTGAAGTAAAACCTGTACAGTGGTACCTTGGTTCTCAAACACCTTGGTACTCAAACAACTTGGAACCCAAACACTGCAAACCTGAAAGTAAGTGTTCCGGTTTGCAAACATTTTTCGGAAGCCGAATGTGCTCCGTTTTGAGTGTTACGCTTCCGATTTGAGTGCTACACTTCCATTTTGAGTGTTATGCTTCCATTTTGAGTGTTACGCTTCCGATTTGAGTGCCACAATTCGGTTTTGAGTTTTGAGTGTTACACTTCTGATTTGAGTGCTACTTCCCTTGTGAGTGCCACACTTCCATTTTGAGTGTTACGCTGAGGTCTGTCTGTTTTTGCTATTTATTTTGCATTTTTGTTTTTGCAGCTCTTTTTGTTTGTGGAACCCAGTTCAGCTACTGATTGTGTGACTGCAGTACATTGTTTATTGCTTTCATTTTATGGATCAATGGTATCATTAGATAGTAAACCTCTTGTTAAATTGCTGTTTTAGGGGTTGTTTTTAAAGGTCTGGAATGGATTGATCCATTCTGCATTACTTTCTATGGGAAAGCACGCCTTGGTTTTGGAACGCTTTGGTTTTGGGATGGACTGCCGGAACAGATTAAGTTTGAGAACCAAGGTACCACTGTAGTTCTATGCTGTATCTCATACATTGTATCTGGAAAAGGTTGATGGTTTTAGTTCATCACAAGATTGCACTAAGTTCCCCACTCCTCCCCCAGAAATCAGAAAGCAACACTTTCTATGAAGGCACAGCTTATGCACGTCGTTTAATTGATCACTTTAAAGTACCTGCAGAAAAGATGTCCATTGCACGCTTTAGTTCCCCCCTGCTTCGTTGATTACTGTTAGCCAAGTCCACCAGGGGAGTGGAAGGATCTCTCATATTCTCCAGTTCCGTTGCAAATATGCTGCCATCAACAAAGCGCTCTGGAGCAATGTAGCAAGTCCTCCTTCTTGACGTATCAAAGAAATAATTGAAATCAGCAGGGTTGTCTTCAGGAAGGTAGGTAGGTTTAAAACTAGCAAAATCTGTTAGAAGGACCCAGTTCCAGCTGGTCACCATGACATTTTCAGTTTTGATGTCTCCGTGACGGACCCCAGACCTGTGTGCTTGGTCCACTGCAGTCAAGATCTGGAAGGCTATCCACCGTTTCTCAATGTTGTTCAGGAACGGACGAGTACTAATACGGTCATAGAGATTATCTCGTACATACTGCCTGAAAAGCATGGCTGCTTTTTCAGATAATGTGGCCTTCTGGAAGGGAAGGCAGTTTTGCGCAGAATTCAACCTTATTTTCAGCTCCTCCAGCTCCTGCTTGTAACTAGTTAACGGTAAAGTTGGATCTTGAATTGCAAACACCTTGACGACCACCAGACCTTCTCTGTGCTTGGCTCGGGCAACTTTAAAAAACCGAGTACTGCCCAAGCTTTTGTCATATTCAAAGTCATGGATGTCTGAGAAATAGCTGTCAACGGAGAGGATCTGAGAAGGGGCAATACCAGCCAGCTGGTTCCCCATGGCAGACCTTTAGTTCTTCGTCACAACTCTGCCTAAAAAAGACAAGAGGGCGATTTGTTCATCTCAGCTGCATTGCTCTTCACAAACGACACACAATACATAATTTCATTTTGAAACACACAAATTACTATTAAGTGGCTCTATTTTTAAATATTTTATAAATAATAATTTGTTTTTAATGTCTTGTTTTATTAATGTTATTAAACTGAGTCCACATATGTACCAATTTGATTTAAAATATCAATTAGAAAGTGTAGAATGGGACGGCAAGTCGATATAGAGCCCAGTTGCTGGAAATCACAAGTGGGAATAGTGCTATTGCACTATCCTGCTTTTGGGCTTCTTATAGGACTCTGCTTGGCCACTGAAAGAACAGGATGCTGGGCTAGGTGGGTCATAGGACTGCAGAGTTGGAAGGGACCGAGGGTCATCTAGTCCAACCCCCGGCACACTAACCCATCGAGTCACCTGAGGCTGTTATGTCCCCTTATGTCCCCATTTTGCACAACGTGTCTGAGATAACAGCATTTAATAACCCAAAGGCTCCCACTTCCCTTAACACAGAATATTTAATAGGGCAGCCTTTTCCGAACCGGTGCCCGCCAAGACGCTGCTGGACTACAATTCCCATCACGCCTGACCATGGGGCCATGCTCACTGGGGCTGATGGGAATTGTAGTCAGTCTAAAAATATCTGGAAAGGACCAAAAGCTGTGCAAAGGCACCACTTTCCCAAGCAGCCTTCTAGAAACATTCCCATGGCCATTTTCTACCACAGCATTTCGCACCTCTCCCGCCTTTTAACTTTACACCTCTTCCCTCAGTTTCTTTCTAAGATTCATCTTTGAAGATTTTATTACACACACACACACACACACATTTTATTATACACACATATACAGGGTGAGTCTTTTAAAAGAGGCACCATGGAACATGTGTACTCTGTATCCACAAGGACTCAGTGTATATATATATATATAGATAGATAGATAGATAGATATACACACACACACACACACACACACACACAGTGCTTTTTTCTGGGGGGGGGGGGACGCATACCCCTAAACATTTTGTGAATCTTTGTGCCGTACTTTTGTCCATTTATTTATTTTTCCCAATCTGAAGTATAAAATGGTGATTTTCTCGAGTCAAAATGAGAGTAGCCTTAAACATCTTTTTAGGGGGGGAAAGCACTGTACACACACACACGTGTGTACACACACACACACATTATGTATATACACACACACTCTTCTTCTGGAGCAGTTTCCCAAACTGCTCTTGGACTACAACTCCCATCATCCTTAGCTAGCAGGACGAGTAGTCCAGGGATGATGGGCGTTGTAGTCCTTAAAAAAAAACAAGCTGGCGACCCAAGTTTGGGAAACCCCGCTCTGTGGCGTCTCAGATTCAAGGAGACGAAGCCAAGGCACCACCACGCTGGTCAACATTGCTATTTGCCATGCCCAGCGGTCGGCCATGAATGAGCCCGTCAGTCCGTTCTCCCTCCCTCAGAAAAAAACCCACTTCCTGCTCCTTAACATCCCTTTGCAGTATTGGGGGGAGAGAAAGGTCCCCCAATAAAAGGGGGCCCCGCCATGGCGCTGGGGACCCCTCAAAAGCGAAGTCCCTCCTCCCAACAGCGGCGGCGTGTGGGTCCTCCTCGCGCCCTTTTACCTCAGGCGTTTTCCCTCCCGCCTGAGGCGAGGCGTGAGGGAGAGAGCGCGAGCCTTCCCGCCGCGCCAACGGCGACTCACCGCCTCTCCTCAGCTGGTGGCCCCGGGGAGTCCCGGGAGGCCAGGGCCGCGCTTGCCCCCCCAGCGCTCTCGGCTCCTCGGCCGCCGCCGCACGGGAAACCGGTAAGCGTTACACAAGAGGAAGGAGGCGGCGCGGCCGCTGAGCTCACATCCTGGCGGGGAGGGAAAAGGAGGAGCCGGCGGAGCCGGAGGAGCCGGAGGCCGGCGCTTGCTTGGACGCTGCTGGCCCTCCCGCGGCGGCCTCCTCGGGAAGCCAGGCCCTTCCCGCGCCCAGGGGCGGGGAACAAATTAGTATTATATTTATTATATTTATTTGCTTGCTTGCTAACGGGGCGGGGAAGAAATTATTATTATTATTATTATTAATTTATTTATTAATTTGCTAACGGGGGGACAAAATTATTATTATTATTATTATTATTATTATTATTATTTAATAATAATTAATAATAATAATTAGTAATTATTATTATTATTATTATTATTATTATTTATGTTCCCCGCCCCGTTAGCAAGCAAGCAAGCAAGCAAATAATAATAATAATAATAATAATAATAATAATAATAATAATAATAATAATTTGTTATTATTATTATGTTCCCTGCCCCGTTAGCAAGCAAGCAAGCAAATAAATATAATAATAATAATAATAATAATTTGTTGTTGTTGTTGTTGTTGTTATTTATGTTCCCCGCCCCGTTAGCAAGCAAGCAAGCAAATAAATAAATATAATAATAATATTAATAATAATAATTTGTTACCGCCCCTAAGGGAGGCCATCTGGTAGCAGCAAAGAATAATAACAGCAACTATTATTATTATTAATTATTATTATTCTTCTTCTTAATTTGCTGCTCCTAGATAGGGACACGGGTGGCACTGTGGGTAAAAGCCTCAGTGCCTAGGGCTTGCCGATCAAAAGGTCGGCAGTTCAAATCGCCTGCCAACCTAGCAGTTCGAAAGCACCCCCGGGTGCAAGTAGATAAATAGGGACCGCTTACTGGCGGGAAGGTAAACGGCGTTTCCGTGTGCTGCGCTGGCTCGCCAGATGCAGCTTCATCACGCTGGCCACGTGACCCGGAAGTGTCTGCGGACAGCGCTGGCTCCCGGCCTATAGAGTGAGATGAGCGCACAACCCTAGAATCTGGCAAGACTGGCCCATACGGGCAGGGGTACCTTTACCTTTACCTTATTTCATTATGATAATGATAATTTTATCATTTATACCATGCCCATCTGACTGGGTTGCCCTAGCCACTCTGGGTGGCTTCTAGCATATACAAAAACATAATAAAACACTGAACATTAAAAAGCTTCCCTATACAGAGCTGCTTTCAGATGTCTTCTAAAGGTTGTATAGTTATTTTTCTCCCTGACTTAAGGGGGTTGCATAACTCCACACCCTCCCAACATTTCTCTGAATAAAATCGGGACATCCTACCATACCTTCCAACATTTCTGCAATGAAAAATGGGACATCCTAAGGAAAAACGGGACATTCCGGGATCAAGTCAGAAACCAGGACAGCTTCTGTAAATCTGGGACTGTCCCTGAAAAATAGGGATATTTGGAGGGTCTGCGGCTGCCCCTTATGGGAATCAAACCTGCGACCTTGGTGTTATCAACATGAGGCTCTAACCAACTGCACTAGGGATATCATAATCATTATTGTTATTATGTTTTAATTTAATTAATAATAACTGGACATGGGCCACTGACAGGAGAGACAGGAGTCCGCCCCAATCCCTATTACATTTATATTGTTATAGGATTTTGATTGGGGTTTATAGTCTGGATGTATCTCCCAGGCCACTTTGAGGCTTTGGTTTTCCTGTCTGTCATGGGATTCTGTAGTAGGAAACGAGACTTTGAAAGAAGTTGTGCTAGTCTCTCTGTTATTTATTTTTTATTTGTTTATTACATTTGTATGCCATCTTAGCTGTTTGTGGTAGAAATATATGCCTTGCACAGATAGTTGAAGATAAATATTTCCTTGTCAGGCTGGCAACAGTTGAACAACAAGTATTACTTACATATACTTTAATGAATGTGAGCAGAATTGGGGCTGCCTCCTGCAAATGAAGTCATCTGCAGTTGTCTGGTTTTAAAAAGAGAGGTCTGTCCTTCCTTTCTTTAGTTTTTTCACAACTGGAAGGCACTCTGGATCCCCAAAAATTCTGGCTGCCCCTTTCTGCCCCCTTTCTAGTTCTATAATACCCTTTTTTAGATACTGCAACCAGAGCTGTACACTGTATTCCAGGTGTGGTTGCACCATAGATTTGTGATAGCAACAGCTTTGTTTTCAAGCCCTTTCCTAATAGTCCCCAACAATTCCTCTTTTTGCTGCAGTTGCTGCATGCTGGGTCATCATTCCCATTGTGCTATCTGCCATAACCTCAACATCCATTTCAAGGATACATTCTAGCAGGCCAAAACAGGGCTTGTCCACACGTGCTTTCTAGGCATGCGCCCAAGCCATTTTGCATCCCCCTCCCCCCCGCCCGCAGCTTTCCCCTGGAAAACATGTTCTATGCCACTGAATCGGAACTTTAATTTTGGCCACAAGATGGCTGTATTTTCCTAAAATGCAGAAGTACCTATGCTCTGTATAATACGTCTCTGTTCCACCAGGTGTTAAAAAATTAAGCCGCTTAGAAATCCTTATCAAAGGATTTTGGGTGTTGCATCTAGCTAACGTCAGGACAGATGTCTGAAGGGATTATTATTATTTCCAAGTAGGGTAATATAAATTTCAAAATGAGGGCTGTAGATGGGTGTCTGTCATGAGGGACCTGAGAGGCAAGCACCCCCAGAGTGTGCTTGATATACAGTATGCAAGCTTGTATAGGTGAATCAGTAACTTTAAGAAAAATAATAATCTAACTTCAGCATCTAGCCAAAAACAAATAATATGGCAACTACATTTTCATTTCTCTCTTATCCCACCCCAAAGTGCATGATTCACTTGTTCTTATTAGTGGTGCTAATTTACAACACCTGGGATTAAAACGGTGGGCATTTTAAGTTGTTTCTACATTCCTATAAAAACCCAGTTAATATAGGCTGGAGGTGACATTTGTTTATTTAGTTATTTTGTATTATCCATGGCTGGCATGCACAGCTCGTATCCAGCAGGAGCCGTGCATTCAGTATTGCCTTTAGCTGTACATTCAATATAACATCCCACTTCCTCTTGAACTTCTGGTGTCTACTGTTTATTCCAGCTGGTATTTTAAGTGAATTCTGTCATGGTTTTAGCTCAATCTTATTCTCATTGCATTGAGTTTCATGTACACTGTTTAGAGACAAATGTAATTTAGCGAAAGATAAAAATCAATATGTCACTGCCAATTGATTAGTCAAGCTGTCCACCCATCTTTCTAAAGACCAGGTTTGTGGCAATTATTCTGATTTAAACAAAATTGCAGCATCAGCCTAACCTGGGTGTATTGGCAGAAGAATGGTCCATGAGGCAACTGGTGTTGTGATGGGTTTTGACTCAGCTTTCTGATTTGTTTTTCCTTGTGTTTGCTGGTTGCATTGTTATTCCATGTCCTGTGTTGTGCATCCCCCATAGCTTTTCAACACCTGGGATTAAAAAAAACCAAAATCAGTTTTTATGCAAATATAGAAGTACACACAAAATTGTATTTTCTTTGCTATATTTCATGCATATCCACTAAGATCAAACTACCTGCGATACTTTTAACTGAGTACCGGTATATCCACCACTGCAATGCAGGATCCAGTGTGCCATCTATAGCTCGGGCTTTGATGCCATCAGTACTGACTCTAGAAGCAGCCACAGTGGCTGCACAAATGGTATTTCCTTTTGGATTCGAGGGACTTATTTTCAGCAGACTTCCAAATTAAGCTAGGGCGGTGGCGGCGGTGGCGATATAGACTATAATAGCCCCTTTGCTATTTGGACCACCTTCCTCTGTACACTTTTAATCATTGCCTCCTCTTTTCTTGCTACTTTCTTTCCTGCATCTGTTGCTACTTCTTAATACTCTCCTGCATTCATCACATTTCTTTTGAAAATAAAAAAATTAAAATAATTTTTAAGTTTCTGCAATTGTGCTTAACTCCCTAATCCCCCCCCCCCAAAAAAACCCCCAACAACTGGGAAACAGTGTGATTTGAGTTTTGGAAATGAATCATTTGCAGGTCAAATGCAAGTGGGTAGGAGGAAACCACCTTAGGAAATGCTTAATTAAAAAGGAGCTTTCAATAATGTTGGGAGAAGCAGGAGCTTTTTTAAAGCACAACAAATAGGGAAGCCTTCACTAACGGAAGTCTACAATTCTCAGCACATTTTGACCAGAATTTCACATCTCAATTGTGGGGTTGTAATATGGAACGTAATACTATATGAAATACTGTGTGGTACCACACTTATCATTTTGATTCAAGCTGACTGCAGAAGAACAATGCTTCAGCATAGGTACCAAAGGACCCCAATCCATATATGACTATTCTGAAATGAATTTTGCTAGATACAAACTAACTGGACCTGCATACACATTTTGAGATTCCTGAACTGGTTGATGTGGAGGACAATATTAAGGGCCATGCTTAATGAGTAATTTGCCAGGGATGGTTTAGAAAGCATACATTCTCATAGAAAAATGGGCTCATATGTTTTGGACATATGCATGCTTTTAGAGGTGATGGTTATTCCTGGTCTGGTGAGCAGAAATACAGGTTAATATATTTTGCTCCTGGTCTCTTTCACCTGACACCAATCTGTCTTTTAAACAGAAAATTTGCATTTCCTCCCACACAGTCAAATCTCCTCTCCTACTTTTATCTTTTGCAGTAATGAATAAAAGAGCAGCTGTCACAGCTATTGAAGCAGCTTAACAAGGAACAGCACTTCTGATTTTAAGGAGTGTCTTGAGGAAGATATTAGTCAATGTTTCTCAAACACATAAATCATAGACTATAGGGAGAAAACCACCACCACTCTTTCACTGGTTTCCCAGCAGTGAATCTGGCACTGACACCAGGAAACGGCTGCCAATCTTGGTTTCTCTCACTCGCCTCGGATTTCAAATAGCACCTGAATTCCCTAGAGATATGTATATATAATTGTAAAAAAAATTATCATGAGCATACAGCTGTGCTTTGCCTCTGGCTTATAAAATGGTGTTAAATATGTTTGTTCTGAATATTTAGGGTTTTTGGATAGGTGTTCATTGTTTGTAACCATACATTACTGGGCTGAGGCAGAACTAGATGTGGGAATTGGAAGGACGACTCACCTCACTGAGACAGGAAGCAACTCACAATTGATGCTAACATGTTGGGATTCCCCCATATTACCACAGTTGGTGTTACTGTGGTAAGGAGAGCAGGAGAAAACAATTTAAAAATGAAATTAAAATCTGTTTTGTTTTCATTTGATCTGCAAATCTGGGAAATCCAATCCTGACACCGTTATTGGTGTATGTCTGATGTTTTATGATAATCAAAACTGGAAGGAATTAGCAAGTGGCCTTAACCAAATGCAACATTTGCCGAGTAGGGCACCCAAGATGAACAGGTCATAGTGGAGAGTTTTGACCAAACGTGATCCACCTGGAGGAGGAACCGGCAAGCCACTCCAGTATCCCTGCCAAGAAAACTCCATGGACAAAGACAACAGGCATATAAAAGTTATGACGCTGGAAGATGAGCCCCTCAGGTCGGAAGGTGTCCAACATGCTACTGGGGAAGAGTGGAGGACAAGTACAAGTAGATCCAGAGCTGATGAAGCGGCTGGTCCAAAGCCGAAAGGACACTCAGTTGCGGATATGCATGGAAGCGAAAGGAAAGTCCAATGCTGCAAAGAAAAATATTGCATAGGAACCTGGAATGTAAGAACCATGAACCTGGGTAAGTTGGATGTGGTCAAAAATGAGATGGCAAGAATAAATATTGACATCCTGGGCATCAGTGAACTAAAATGGACGGGAATGGGCGAATTCAGTTCGGATGACTATCATATCTACTACTGTGGGCAAGAAACCCGTAAAAGAAATGGAGTGGCCCTCATAGTAAACAAAAGAGTGGTGAAAGCTGTACTGGGATGCAATTTCAAAAATGATAGAATGATCTCGATACGAATCCAAGGCAGACCTTTTAACATCACAGTAATCCAAGTTTATGCACCAACTACTGGTGCTGAAGAAACTGAAATTGACCAATTCTATGAAGACTTACAAGACCTTATAGAAGTGACACCAAAGAAGGATGTTCTTCTCATTATAGGGGATTGGAATGCTAAAGCAGGGAATCAAGAGATAAAAGGAACAACTGGCAAGTTTGGCCTTGGAGATCAAAACGAAGCAGGGCAAAGGCTAATAGAGTTCTGTCAAGAGAACAAGCTGGTCATCACAAACACGCTTTTGCAACAACACAAGAGACGACTCTACACATGGACATCACCAGATGGGCAACATCGAAATCAGATTGATTATATTCTCTGCAGCCAAAGATGGAGAAGCTCTATACAGTCAGCAAAAACAAGACCTGGAGCTGACTGTGGCTCAGATCATCAGCTTCTTATAGCAAAATTCAAGCTTAAACTGAAGAAAGTAGGAAAAACCACTGGACCGGTAAGATACAAGCTAAACCAAATCCCTTATGAATACACAGTGGAAGTGAGGAACAGGTTTAAGGATTTAGATTTGCTGGACAGAGTGCCTGAAGAACTATGGGTGGAGGCTCGCAACATTATACAGGAGGCAGCAACGAAAAGCATCCCAATGAAAAAGAAATGCGAGAAAGCAAAGTGGCTGTCTAACAAGGCCTTACAAATAGCGGGGGAGAGAAGGCAAGCAAAATGCGAGGGAGAGAAATAGTGAAAGATACAGGAAATTGAATGCAGATTTCCAAAAAATAGCAAGGAGAGACAAGAAGGCCTTCTTAAACGAGCAATGCAAAGAAATAAAGGAAGACAACAGAATGGGAAGAACTAGATATCTGTTCAAGAAAATTGGAGATATGAAAGGAACATTTCGTACAAAGATTACCATAATAAAGGACAAAAGTGGTAAGGACCTAACAGAAGCAGAAGACACCAAGAAGAGGTGGCAAGGATACACATAAGAATTATACCAGAAAGATATGGATGTCTCGTACACCCCAGGTAGTGTGGTTGCTGACCTTGAGCCAGACATCCTGGAGAGTGAAGTCAAATGGGCCTTAGAAAGCACTGCAAATAACAAGGCCAGTGGAAGTGATGGTATTCCAGCTGAACTATTTAAAATTTTAAAAGATGATGCTGTTAAGGTGCTACACTCAATATGCCAGCAAGTTTGGAAAACTCAGCAATGGCCAGAGGATTGGAGAAGATCAGTCTACATCCCAATCCCAAAGAAGGGCAGTGCCAAAGAATGCTCCAACTACCGCACAATTGCACTCATTTCACATGCTAGCAAGGTTATGCTTAAAATTCTACAAGGAAGGCTCAAGCAGTATGTGGACCGAGAACTCCCAGAAGTGCAAGCTGGATTTAGAAGAGGCAGAGGAACCAGAGACCAAATTGCAAACATGCGCTGGATTATGGAGAAAGCTAGAGAGTTCCAGAAAGACATCTACTTCTGCTTCATTGACTATGCAAAAGCCTTTGACTGTGTCGACCACAGCAAACTGTGGCAAGTTCTTAAAGAAATGGGAGTGCCTGATCACCTCATCTGTCTCCTGAGAAATCTCTATGTGGGACAAGAAGCTACAGTTAGAACTGGATATGGAAGAACTGAATGGTTCAAAATTGGGAAAGGAGTACGACAAGGCTGTATATTGTCTCCCTGCTTATTTAACTTATATGCACAATTCATCATGCGAAAGGCGGGGCTGGATGAATCCGAAGCCGGAATTAAGATTGCCGGAAGAAATATCAACAACCTCAGATATGCAGATGACACACCCTTGATGGCAGAAAGTGAGGAGGAATTAAAGAATCTTTTATTGAAGGTGAAAGAGGAGAGCGCAAAATATGGTCTGAAGCTCAACATCAAAAAAACGAAGATCATGGCCACTGGTACCATCATCTCCTGGCAAATAGAAGGGGAAGAAATGGAGATAATGAGAGATTTTACTTTCTTGGGCTCCATGATCACTGCAGATGGTGACAGCAGTCACGGAATTAAAAGACGCCTGCTTCTTGGGAGAAAAGCAATGACAAACCTAGACAGCATCTTAAAAAGTAGAGTCATCATCTTGGCAACAAAGGTCCGTATAGTAAAAGCTATGGTTTTCCCAGTAGTGATGTATGGAAGTGAGAGCTGGACCATAAAGAAGGCTGATCGCCAAAGAATTGATGCTTTTGAATTATGGTGCTGGAGGAGACTCTTGAGAGTCCCATGGACTGCAAGAAGATCAAATGTATCCATTCTAAAGGAAATCAGCCCTGAGTGCTCACTGGAAGGACAGATCGTGAAGCTGAGGCTCCAGTACTTTGGCCACCTCATGAAAAGAGAAGACTCCCTGGAAAAGACCCTGATGTTGGGAAAGATGGAGGGCACAAGGAGAAGGGGACGACAGGGGACGAGATGGTTGGATGGTGTACTTGAAGCTACCAGCATGAGTTTGACCAAACTGCGGGAGGCAGTGGAAGACAGAAGTGCCTGACGTGCTCTGGTCCATGGGGTCACGAAAAATCGGACACGACTAAACGACTAAACAACAACAACAACATTTATACTTGGAGTGGGGAACCTGTGACCCTCCCAACTCCCATCCAAGATAGCCAACGGTCAGGGATGATGTTCAAGAACATCTGAAGGGCCGCACATTCCCCACCTTGATTTACAAGGTAGGTTAAGGTGTCCACCTAGCCTCTGTTTGTCGCAAGAGGCTGCCCCCTTTGCATCTGGCTTCTTAACTCAGAAAAGGGAAGTACTCTTAAAGGACAGGCACATGGTTCTACCAAAACCTGTAATCTGTGAACCTGAAGTATGGCCGCTTCAAAGTGAGAATTATTTGTAGGAAAGGTTGCTGTTACTCAGTTAAAGCAGAGGCAGAATGTCATCTACAATTTTCATGCAGTATGAGGGACACATTGATTTTTTTTTTTTTTAAGAACAGGAAGCTTGCCAAGCCTCAGGCTATCACAGGCACATGTGTCTATTTTAGATGGACCTATGTAAGGGCAATAGTAAGGGACAATATAATCTAGTCTTAGTTCCTTTTCCGACAGGAAATCATGGCAACCACAATATTTCCTCTATAAGGACTCCGGTAATATCTTCCATACAGCCATATGTTTAATATGCTTGTCTGTGTTACTGGCTATTGTGTCAGGAGGCTAATACATGCACGTAGGGTCTGATGCTGTGGCAATTCATCATTCATCTTGATGGTATGCATGCCTTGTAACACAAGTTGCAAAGAGTGGGTTCTAAAACAGAAATGGGGCTTTCCCCCCATGGTACAGGATCAGGGTTCTGCCTGAATATGCATGTTTTTAATGAGAGGTGTTCAGGGAAGCAGACTGTGGCATCAAGTACCTCAAGTGTTTGGAGCAACAAAGGCATAAGGAGAGAATTTTCTGAGACTATAACAAGGGCTTGAATTAGATTCTGGAAGATGGGGCAGGGAGGATTATAATAGCTCCTCTGCCCTCACACAATCCCCCCAAATCAGAATGCTGTATCCCATGTACAGCAGCTGGTGGGCCAGAATATAATTTTTCCCTTGTGGTCAATAGATGCTGGTTAGAACACTCTTTTTTTCTCACTACAGTCTACTCAATTCTTTCCTTATTTACAGTATATACCATCCACTAACAAACGTTCTCTGTGGTTTACATTTGGGGTTACTGTATTTCTTTTACTGAACAGATTTCTTTAAAATTCATCTTATATGATTATGCAGCTATATATGACAACCAGCAAAGTATTAAAATTTCAAATTAGCAGCAGCAGATACAACAAATGTTTAAAGTCCCATAAAATTACCCCAATTCTATGTTGAATTAACAAGTGTCCAAAGCAGTCTCCTCAAGGTCAACACATTTCCCTAAGAGTATTCTGCTGGTACTGATCAGGCAGCCCTTACTGGTGGCTCGAGAGAAAGGCCACGGATACTGATCTTCAAGCTCAGAAAATTCATACGGGTGTAAACTAACCTGTGGCCCTGAAAATACTGCTGGACTACATTTTCCTTCATCTTTGACCACCGGGCATGGTAGAGGGGAACGATGGGATTTGGAGTCCAATAACTGCTGCGCTATAGGCTAGTTGCCACAGATTTGGGGCTTTCAATGTTAGTACGAACACCCTATATTGGACCCAGAAATGGAAAGACGGCTGATGTGACTGGTACAGAACAGGCATAATATGATCGAAATAAATAACTTGTATAAGTGTTTTAGCTGCTGCGCTCTTCGCCTACTGAAGTTTTTCGGGTGTCATTAAGAGCAGCCCCACATAGAACACATTACAATAATCTAACACATGAATATAATTAACACGTGTCACGGACGTGAGGTCTGCTTTCTCTTGACAAGGCTACAGCTGGCAAACCAGTCAAAGCTGGTAAAAAGCATACCTCGCCACTAATACCACCTGAGGATCCATAGATGACACTGAATCCAGGAGTACTTCTGACCTGGTTTGCACATAATGCTAAACCTTGGCCTACCGCAAACATGTGAGGGTGCACATCCTTGGAATGGAGATCACATCTGCTTTACTCCTCCTCTGGTCTTACTGCTGCTGCACTGCTGTGAACTAAGCCATAGTTTTGCTTAGCGTGTTGCCCAAATCCAGACTCATGGTTTGTCTGGAGAAGTCAAATCATGAACCCAAGCCAGACAGCACACTAAGCCAGGGCCGTCTTACCCATAGGCGCTAGGGGTGTGGGGCACCCAGGCGTCAGGCTCTCAGGGGTTCCAGGCCGAGAGTCCGGGACCCGAGAGTTGAGTCCGGGGAAGAGCCCACCCATTGGGCGGAGCGCTGCAGCGGGCTCTTCTGCTGCGGGCAGCTCTGTGCCGCGAATTCGGGGGCGACCGAGCCAGCAAGACACTGAGGTGGGCGGGCAGCTCTGCCCTCCTGCGTGCCTGGGACTGGGCAACCGGGGGGGGGCAGATCTTTGCACCCCGGCACCACATATGCTTAAGACAGCCCTGCACTAAGCCAAATCATGGCTTAGTGCAGTGCAATAGTATCACAAGCAGAGATGGAGTAAAACAGACACAGGCTCCTCCAGGAGCCCACACACTTGCGTAATCAAATGAACGTATGGTTTGGCTTAGCATTAAGTGTGAACTGAGCCGATCTGTGCACCATAAGTTTGTTTACCAGGGTATAGAGAAAAGGGCAACATAAACAATTTCAGATGGGGAATTATCATTGATTTAGAGCAAGATGGAGTTTATGGTCACTGCAATTCCAAGCAATCAAGATAGCTTTGTGTATACTTCTCTTTAAAAGGGTCTCTTGAGGTTTGAACTGAACATGCATTAACAATTCAAAGGATTATTTGAAAATAATTTTCCATGTCTGTCAGATTACCTCTTAATAGTCCTTAATTACGTATCATTTGATTTGTCTCCCATCTCATTTCCAGAGACTCATGTTGACAGCAAGTTTGATTGCTTATGCATATAAGAAGATGATGAAGAGAGACTGCCATGATTATCCAGATATGTCAAATTTTCGCTCCTGGTGACAGGAGATATTTTCATTCTTAATTTTATTAACAACATTTCACTTCAAGGAAAATATTGAAGTATCCATACTTACTTTTACTTTTAGTCTAAGGTTAATTGATCCAGCAGTATAAGAGAAAATGCCGTATTTTCCCCTGCACGGTTGGGTCAATTAACCTTAGGTGTGTAGCTTTTATAAAAATAAAAGCTAAACATAATAGCTGGCATCCAATGAGCTAACTTAAGGTAGGGATAGGGGATAAATTTTGGTTTGCTTTCATTTCAAAGAGAAACTACTTAACTCCTACGTCTTGAACAAATATGCAAACTCAATTATTCTTTGAAATTCGTCCTGCTCAGACTTTTATGATGCAATTCTCTAATCATCTAATGTGTACAAAAATACATATATCAGGGGAAGTGTATATAACACATACATTAGTGAAAATAACAATGCATTCTATCAAGGAAACTGCTTGCAAACATGATATTAATAAAAACTGAACAAATATATTTAAATTAAAGGAAATTGGCACTTAAAGTGCTAATTAGTTTTAATGAGGAATGTAAAACAAGCAAACCACCCAAACCCAAATTGCTACAGAAATGTGGAGAACTGGACTTAAGATTGGAAAAATGATACTGTGTGAGAGAGAGACCATAACTGACATATTTGCCCCTCCCCACTTTATGATCGAACCCCTATGCATATTAACAGGGGAATATGTTCTACTGAACACACAGGAACACAGTGCTTATGGAACCAGTTGGAATTCTGGCTTCTTAACCTCTGTCCCTCTGGGGACAATCTTTTTTCATGAAAAGGAGACTCCAATCCTAAAACATATGCTACCTTTGAAATTTATGTGTGATGGATGGAAATGGGAGCAGGTTCTGCTGTTTAAGAAGCAAAAGGTCAAAGCCTCACTGGGCATGTGGAACTCATTCCTGGACAGCGTTCCTCTAAAACATCATTCCCACTTAAAAGCTCAATCCACCCTGGCTACCAAAAGCTGCCCCAAATAAAAAAGGTTTTACATTTCTTTTGAAAAAGACTTGTGGGGTGGCTGCTGAGAATGCTGCCCTCCCTGGATGCCTTTTCTTCAGGTTTGAACTTGACCTATAGATAGAGTTGCCATATGTCCGGAATTTCCCGGACATAATTGCTGGCAGGGGAATTACAGTGGTACCTCGGTTTAAGTACTTAATTCGTTCTGGAGGTCCGTACTTAACCTGAAACTGTTCTTAACCTGAAGCACCACTTTAGCTAATGGGGCCTCCCGCTGCTGCCGCACCGCCGGAGCCCAATTTCTGTTCTTGTCCTGAAGCAAAGTTCTTAACCTGAAGCACTATTTTTGGGTTAGCGGAGTCTGTAACCTGAAGTGAATGTAACCTGAAGCGTATGTAATCCGAGGTACCACTGTACATGAATCATGCTATATAGATCATGTATTCTGACTCTCCGCCCCTCAATTTTTGCAGTCCCAAAGAGGCAGAAAGAAACAGGAAGTTTATTTACTTCCTGTTAATAAACATACTAAAACAGACCTTTGCCCATCTAGCTTAATAATAATAATAATAATAATAATAATAATAATAATAATAATAATAATAATTTATTTGTACCCCGCCCATCTGGCTGGGTTTCCCCAGCCACTCTGGGCGGCTTCCAACAAAGACCAAAAATACACTAAAATGTCGCACATTAAAAACTTCCCTGAACAGGGCTGCCTTCAGGTGTCTTCTGAATGTCAGGTAGTTGTTTATCTCTTTGACATCTGATAGGAGGGCATTCCACAGGGTGGGTGCCACTAGCAAGAAAACCCTCTGCCTGGTCCCCTGTAGCTTTGCTTCTCGCAATGAGGGAACCGCCAGAAGGCCCTCGGCGCTGGACCTCAGCGTCTGGGGAGAACGATGGGGGTGGAGACGCTCCTTCAGGTATACTGGGTCGAGGCCGTTTAGGGCTTTAAAGATCAGCACCAACACTTTGAACTGTGCTCGGAAACGTACTGGGAGCCAATGTAGGTCTTTCAAGACCGGTGTTATATTGTCTTCACAGACTGGCAGCAGTTCAGCAGGTTTCAAACAGGGACTTTCCCAACCCTAGCTATAGAGGCCAGTGATTGAATCCGAGACCTGCCTGCTCTGTCATTCTGCTACAGTCCCACCCCTGGCTGCTGAGTGGCAGACAGAATGGTATTTCACAGGTTGTGCTATGCACATTCCATGATAAAGTATCAGTGAAGGAGTAAACACAGACCACTTGTTGAGCACAGCCAAGCTCATGTGAATCTTTTGTCTCTTGTGACCTTCCCTATCATAGCTATGTGTAATGTCTATAAACAGCTGCATACACGGTGACAGAAGCACCCTCATTTCACAGACCAATAGATACCTTACAGTGCTGCAAGAGGCAGGGATTGTGAAAAGCCCAATTAGACATCATCATGCACCTAAGTTAAGTCATCCCACTTTGGCTTGGTAACAGACACTAGCATCTAAAGCGGAAATTATCTGAGGGCTATATAGTGTTTTATCTGACAACTCCCTGTGTGAACCTTTCCCTCCAGTTGTCAGCCTCCAGTTCTTCCTGCACAGGGCCGGATTTAGGTTTGATGAGGCCCTAAGCTACTGAAGGTAATGGGGCCCCTTATATCTCCAGCTGTCCTTTGTCAACAACAAATTGTCGCTGTTTTTTGTGTTGAATATATTCTATATGGTAATTTATGGAAGTAATAGGTATCTAAAGCCATTTGCACATGCAGAATGTAGGCACCCTTTATATAGAAATGAGCAAACCAGTGATATTTGAGGGAGCAGGCTAGCAGGCGGGGCCCATGACTTACCCCATAGGAGCCCACACAACACAAAACACTGTTGCTGTATGTAGGTTTTATTTTATTTTATTTTTATCTTATATTTTGGAAACGTGCAACCAGTTTACTTTTCCTTTAAATTTTTTGGGGGCCCCCAAGAAAGTGGGGCCCTAAGCTATGGCTTGTTTAGCTTATACGGAAATCCGGCACTGTCCCTGCACAATTCTTGCTGCCTGCCAGGGCAATGCTCATCCAGCAACAACAGTAGCAGTCACCACCACCACCACTGCTGTTGCGGGTAACTTTCTGCCCTTCTCCTTGCAAGCTCCTTCGCTGGTCCTTCAGCAGCAGCTGGCAGCTGGGGGCAGGTCTGAAATTCACAGTCCCAGAACAGTGGGATGAAGAAAAAGGAAGCAGCTGAACAGCAGCAACTGTACAGGTTGAAATGGCCAGGGTTGTAAGTTGCACAGGGATCCTACACCATGGGTAGGCAAACTAAGGCCTGGGGGCCGGATCCGGCCCAATCGCCTTCTAAATCTGGCCCACGGACAGTCCGGGAATCGGCATGTTTTTACATGAGTAGAATGTTTCCTTTTATTTAAAATGCATCTCTGGGTTATTTGTGGGGCATAGGAATTCGTTCATATTTTTTTTTCCAAAATATAGTCTGGCCCCCCACAAGGTCTGAGGGACAGTGGACCCGCCCCCTGCTGAAAAAGTTTGCTGACCCCTGTCCTACACCATAGCCGAGCCTCCCCACTTCAGACTCTGCTACCAACGTGTGGAAGGTGATAGGGCTGGGTGATGTGACAGAGGGGCAGAAAGTGCAGCCCCCTTCTCCCTCCCAGAAAGAGTAAATGCCCAGTAGTTTGTAGTTGCAATGAATCACCTTATACATAAACTGTTCCCATGAGAAAGCAAAGGCCCTTTGCATTTATGCTGCAGTTGGGCTGCACAGCAGAGGGTAAGTTATATTGGAAGTACATTTCCCTGACATCATGGGACTTGCTTTCAAGTACCATGTTTGGAGTTGAGATGACAAACTGGCCGTGCCTGGAAAGAATTAAAAGCCATAATCGAATTGAGGGGCAGCCTTTATTTTTACACATAAATCATTAGCACTATGCTAGCAGCACACCCGCAGAGAGTTTGTAAGGCTGCACTGGGAGAAAAATAACATAATGTGCCTTATTTTAAAGTCATTTTGAAGGTTATTTAAAAGAATCAAAGGGAAAAGATATGGATTCAGCTCCCATGAGATAGTAAAAGAAAAATTGCACAGTGACAACAGAGTGAGATGTTAGCTCGCATGCACTCTGCAAGGGAGAGATATTGGGCAATGCGGGGGGGGGGAGTAGCAAATCATAGGATAATGCAAACAAAAGATATTGAATGAAGGGCTTAGGGAAAAATTAAGTAGAAAGAAACACTTACGGGCTGCTGCCTGTGGGGTGTGTGTGTATGTACTCTGCAACGTGTAATTGATGTATTAATAGTTCATTGGTGGGGGATTTATGCTGGACTGGCTGTTTACACATCATTCTGCTTTATTAGTTCTGTGATGCTTCCTCAATGCTACCATATTGTTGCCATCTGGAGGAGCACTCTTGCACTATATAGCTCAACAGAAGTGGGACAAAAAATAAACTGGGACATTTGTGATATAAAAAGTTACAGGATTTCAGCGGGAAGTTACAGGACATGCACAGACTGGAAACAAAGCAGTATAAGTGCCCCAAAACTTTTGCATGCGGAAACTTTATTAAAAATAGGATTGCATATAGCTGCCCCAAAAGATGCAGCTGTTGTTCCTCTGTATGTCATAAAGCTTTGAAATGCATTGGACCCTGCATGCACACATTGATCATTTATTTATTGCATTTATATTGTACACCCCCCCCCACAAGAGCTCAGAGTGGTGTAGGTGGTTCTCCCTCTCCTCATGTAATCCCCATCACATCTCTGTGAAGTAGATTTAGGCTGAGAGGCCGTGACCAGCACACGGTCACCCAATGAGCTTTATGACTAAGTGGGGATTTGAACTAGAGTGTGTCATGGTCCAACACTCCAGACACTACACTGTTAGATAAGTATCAATAAAAGCTACGGCTGTTTCAGGCTTTGTGATGTTTACCAGACCCCTCACCCCTGGTGTTACGTCCAAAGTCTTCATGATGGGGGGTGCTTAATGTTAGAATTCCTGCTCCATGATTGCAGTCATGGGGTTTTTGTCTATCACATGACGGTGTATGTTTTGACTCCACAAAGTGGGAAGTGACGGAGACAAGATGTTTGTGTTACTGTGTTCCGTGAAGTGGAACTATTGTCCTTTGTTCTTTTCCTCTTTGCTGTCTGATGCTAGAGAGAGAGAAGCCATGTTGCAGTGCTCCATGTGTGTTTATATGTAAATAAGGTAGATTAGCCAGAATGCTGAGCTGCTGAGGTCTGTTATGCAAGCTGTGAAGACTCTGCGGATCCCTAAGTGTGCCGATGTCTGTTGGCATTGGTCGCTGTGATGTTCAGGCAGAAGACAGCTTTTGAAGCTCACGAATGAACGATCAGGAGGGAGAGAACATGCCAGTCGGGCCTGTGTCTCTGCCAGGGTCCTACTCGAGTGTAGGACGAGCTCCTGACACTTAATACGAGGAGGGGCAGTGAGTTCTCTGCCAAAGGACTCTTGAAATCATGATCTTGCCCACAGCCTTGCCACCTGAAAGGGTGTGGTGGGGGTGTCATTCATTCATTTTTATTCATTTTTATTTTTTATTTTGACAAAGTAATAATCATAAATAAATAAGAATAAAAATGTGCACCCCGCCATCAACACCATTCCATTATAACTATCCAACCTCCCAAAATTTCAACACCTCTTGTGATGGTTTGACCCCATCCGTTTTAACAGTACAAATTCTATAAACACCCTCTATATCTCCTCGGAATCATTTCTCCTGCGTATCCGCTGTCTTACCTTAATGGCACCTGTTAACTTATCATTTATATAGCTATATCCCACACCTCTTTATACCATTCTTCCATTTTATATTCTGCTTGCCCCCAGTGGCGTAGCGTGGGGGGTGCAGGGGGGGCCGGCCGCACCGGGCGCAACATCTGGGGTTAGGGCAAATCCACAGGTTAGGGGGCGCAAATCCACGGGTTAGGGGGCGCAAATCCACGGGTTAGGGGGCGCAAATTACTTGCCTTGCCCCGGGTGCTGACAACCCACGCTACGCCACTGCTTGCCCCTTCCACTTCCTAGCTATCATAATTCGTGCAGCTGTCAATAAATTTGTAAGCAAGTCCTTCATATTCCTGTGAACCTTCTATCCCATTGTGGGGTGGGGTCATTCATTTATGCCATTTTGAGCTCCCCCCTGCGCCGATCTCTTGGCAGCATACTTGTTGCCCCTTCCCTCCTCACAAATACCCTGAAGTCACAATGAAGAACAGCAGCTGTTAGCATGAGATCACCCTGTGGGATTTCTGGCTGTGGATTTGAACCCAGGTCCCTCTGACTTAAGTACCCCATGGTGGTTCCTCTCGTTCAGTTATTGTTCTACGGTTATATGCTATTGGGAAGTGTGTATGGCAGTTTTACAAAGAAGCTGCGGCAGGCAGAAACATTCTGCTCCCAGAATAACTTCTGAAGGTGAACAAAGCAGTTTGAACAGATTTCTTTGACATAAAACTGGACTTCTAGGTAGGAAATTTTGTGTGTGTGTGTGTGTGTGTGTGTGTGTGTGTGTATTTCCATAGAATCAACAAGGCAGCCATTTCACAATAATAATTTAAAGCATCTTCCTGCTTTAACAAAAGTGTGTATAAGTGTCAAATATCAAACATTTGCCAGTTAATTAAGTGAAAGTACCATACTCTTAACAGCAAAGCACTTCTTCTCATTGTTATCATAGATAAGCATGCTGGCTTCTTTTTAAAAATCTTTTCTGGATTACCCTTTCTGTGACAGGGACACTGTGCCAAAATTCAACAACTGTTGATTTACCTATAGCTGTATTCCTCTGAAGGGAGACACCGCACCTGTTGAACTCCTGCGGTTTTTAAAGACACATTGTTCCTTCATTCTTTTGTATTCCCTCCAGTTCACTTGAAATAAAACTGCCAGCAGATCATCCCTTTGTAGCCTAAGTTCTGCTACCACATAACTATTTGTGAAAGGGTTAGTATCTGAAATCACAATCAAATAATGCACGTTCCTTTGGCTAAGGCAAGCGATTCAGGATTTCAAGAAGTAAGGTTTTGAAAAGAAAGACAGACTGAGGCTAAATTTGCCCACGGAGATGGAAATAATTACGGTGGTGGAAGGGTGTGTACTCAGACTTGCTAGCATTGTGATATTAGGACTTGGCTTCAGGCACTGATGAGGCTTCCCAGATGTAGTAGTGACTTCTTGCTGGAAAGCAGAAGAGAGGTAGGCTGCCAGCTTCCAATAGTTGCCATGGGAACCAAACTACACCAAGCGAGAAGCCATCTAAAAGAGAACCCCGGGGGATAGAACTGGAAAGGGGCAACTGGCAATGTAAGCTGCTGGAAGGCTTCAGCTGAGCAACTGGAAACCAAGCAGGGTAAAGGGAGGGTAGAGCATCCCTGGTGTTTCAGCAAAGTTGGCTGAAGAAAGTGTGAGTGAGGAGCTGCATTTCCCATCGTAGGCAGGGATGGGGCACCTGTGGCCTTCCAGATGTTGTTACCCTACAGCTCCCTGGCCATTAGCCATGCTAGCTGGGGCTGATAGGCATCACGCGTCCAGAAGACCACAGGCTCCCCATCTATGCCTTATGGCAGTGGTGGCGAATCTATGGCATGTGTTGCCAGAGGGTACACTCAGAGCCCTCTCTGTGGGCACGCATGCCGTTGCCCCAGCACAGAGCCGGCAGAAGGCGAGAGCGGTGCGTCGAGTCCTCAGCTCAACTTGGGCAGCCGAGCAGCCCCTTCCTCTTCCTCCTGCTGCGAGGTTGAGGTTTTACACACCCTCCGGCTGGGGCCAATGGGAGGCGCCGGGCAGGGTGCGTCACGTAGGAGCCAACAGGGGAGGATGGCATGGCTGGTGAGCTTCAGGAAGCCACTTTGTTCCAGTGCCGGGTAGCCTGGCAGGGGCGCCCCTGCCCCATTCTCCTCGTCCTTCACCCGGCACAGGGACTCCGGGCCCCACTGGCCGCGCCGTGCCGTGATCGCCTCCCACTTTCTGCCATACTTCTTTGCCAAGCTCAACCACAGCCAAGTACAGTGAGTGAGGACGTGCCAGGGGCCACACCGGACACCCTGCGTAGGGGCCGGTCGGGGCTGGGCGAGGGAGCGGGGAAAACACTGTTGGAAATTATTTTCTCTAAAAGCTGCTCCGGCTGCTGCAGAAACAAGTATTTTATCCTAACAGAGAAGATGAGTATCTCATAGAGAAGACACACGCAGTCTTGTGGTGGTGATGTCAAAACATTAACTACATTTACCTTCATGAAGGGAAACAACAGTGCTGAGAATCGGTAATTGTTGGGTTAAAAAGGTAAAGGAAAAGGACCCCTGACAGCTAAGTCCAGTCGCGAACAAGTCTGGGGTTGCAGCACTTATCTCTCTTTACCGGCCGAGGGAGCCGACATTTGTCCGCGGACAGTTTTTCCGGGTCATGTGACTAAGCCGCTTCTGGCGAAACCAGAGCAGTGCACGGAAATGCCGTTTACCTTCCCACCGGAGTGGTACCTATTTATCTACTTGCACTTTGACGTGCTTTCGAACTGCTAGGTTGGCAGGAGCTGGGACCGAGCAACAGGAGCTCACCCCGTCGTGGGGATTCGAACTGCCACCTTCCAATCGGCAAGCCCTAGGCTCAGTGGTTTAGGCTACAGCGCCACCCGCATCCTTAATTGTTAGGTTAATGAACCGCAAAAAGATCTATATGCATCTTCTCTTTCAATGCAAACACTGAGAGAGCTTGCCTAGACTTCACACAAATTCTCCAGATACAAAGCAATATGGTAACCAGCTACTTCTTTCTTAAGGGCTAAATAGGAGTCAGAGTAGTGACAGCTACCAATTCAGGTTAAATGGCCTTGTTGGCACATTGCGATAAATAAGTGGGTTTTGGGTTGCAGTTTGGGCACTCCGTCTCTAAAAGGTTCGTCATCACCGCCTTATGGGAACGGGTACCTCACCTGTTCCTACCCCAGGCCTCATCTGCTTCCCTTTTGCTGCTGCTGTACATTACACCTGGATTTCTGCAGCCAGGAAAAGGAAGTGGGTGCCAGGATCAGGGGAAGAATGGATGGGGGGGAAGCCGTCAGGGAGGCAAGAGGTGTGTTGAGGATCTCTCATTTTGCAGCCCTGGGCAGCAGTGCTGAGTCCTCTTGTGGGAAGTAGCTCCCATACAGCTGAGCAAAACCTGACATGAAATTAATTAAATGGCACAATTTGGGGGGAAATAGTATCCTTGGAGTCAGAGCAGCTGCAGGAGGAGGGTGGAGAGAGGAGATTGATTCTCTCTGCCTACCACCTCCCTGACAAAAACGGTCTCTCCCAAGCTGCTATTTTCATTTCAGGAGAAGCCTCTGTGGACAGGAATGGAAAGATGCTCAGGTTGAATGTCTAGATTTCCATGAGCAGCATCATAGTTAAATAGGCTTGAAACCAGTCTAAATTTGATCCATAGAAGTCGGCAAATGTGTCCTCTTTTTCACTCTTCAAAATATGGCAGCCCTTGCAGGACCTACTTTTTGAGTAAATATGCTTTATAATCTGGTTTTGTGTTGTACGACTAAGGGTTTAGGCTGCAAATCAAGGCCCATTTACTTCTGAGCAAGCTCTGCTGAACACTTGGAACAGATTTTTGGAGTAAATATGTAAAAGGTTGCACTGCATGCCCTTAAAGTCTGGCTTGAAATTAGAAACACTTTTGTTGCTGTTGCTGCTTAAGCCAATTTTAGCAAGACCCCACATAGTTAGTTAGTTAGTTAGTTAGTTAGTTAGTTAGTTAAAACAAAACAAATTCCTTCCAGTAGCACCTTAAAGACCAACTAAGTCAGTTCTTGGTATGAGCTTTCGTGTGCATGCACACTTCTTCAGATACACTGAAACAGAAGTTTCCAGACCCTTCTATATAGTGAGAAGGTGGGGAGGGGTATTACTCAGAAGGGTGGTGGGAATGGGTGATTGGCAGATAGCTGTGATGAGTTAGTTAGTTAGTTAGTTAGTTAGATTACTTCATTAACGTAGGAGACAGACACTTTATGTAAAATATTTATATCTGTATTTAATGTTTATCTGTTATCAGAAAACTCCATGGGAAATTTTGTATTTGAATGGTACACAAATGGCCTCTTAAAATTATCCACCCCTGTTTCCTGGCAAATCGGGGAGGCTATTTCACAAAATTTCTTTAGCAGGAGAGGAAAAGATATCTAAGTTGTCACTGCAACCACAGCAACAGTGTAGTCAGCCTGGCCACCATTTTGCACACCTCAGTTCTAGCATTATTCTGTGCATTGTGTGCATGAGAGGTGAAGAATTGTAGCACCCTGCTTGTGGTTAACGCTTAGCTGGAATGAAATATTCAACGCAGCAATAGAGAAATTAAAATAGTAATTTATTTGTCAGACAAATAAATAAGAGGCACAGTGGTACATGGTTACCAAGCTCTGGCCTGGCCTCCTGCCATTCTGGCCAGCACTTATATTCCCTTAATCCAGCCCCCTTTGCTCCTCCTGTGGCTGCCTCTGTCCAATCAGCCTGGTTGAAATTCCTATTGGCTGTTTGGTAGAACCAATCACAAAAGATACACCCACAAAAGATACACCCATTTCCTTGCCCTTATAAGGGAGACAAAGAGCTATATATATGACATATAAGTAATAATATATCTTACATGGAATCTTAATTACCAGCTCACCTCTTGCCCTCCTTGCCCTATTGCCTTCTAAAACAAATGTTTAATCTTACATTTTTATGTTCAACAGATGTCAAGGATCTTGAGTTTCACATCAACATTGAAAGATTTCCTTCATTTAATGTTTCTAAACAAAATGCCTGACAACTATATATCAAGACTGCTTGGATGGCGTCTTCTGTCTGGCAGGGGGGCTAGGCTCATTTGCCCCTCTGGTCTCCTATTGCAATATGACTCTATGAAATAAGAATCTAGCATTTCTTAAATCCTTTGCATAATTACATTTAAGCCAATATATTTAAGCTAATATATTTCATACATTTATCATAGGTAGCCTCTTAAAAGAATAAAGCTTTTCAAAGTAAAAAGGAAGAAACTCAGTAAAACACAGCTTTTAAAAGAAGCCTCTTCAGTTTACACTTCCCCCTTTCACTCTCCTTTCCAGCCTCAAAATAAAATAGGAAGAAGCTTCTTCTTCTGCCAAGCCAGTTGCCTTTCCAACATTTAACACATTTTAACCTTTTTAACTCTCTCAGTTTAAGAAAGAATGGCTTTAGAAAAAGACTTCCCCAAAAATGCTCTCTTTCTTTCTAGCTAAATGTTTTTCCCCATTTGCTCCTGGCCTTTGAACCTTAGAAAGAAGATCTGGCTCATTTTACTGGGAGGCACATTAGTATTATCTTACCCATTCTTAATAGTGTTTTTTCAGCCTTGGGGCAGCATATGTAATTCTCCCTTTTTATGACTTTGAGAATTGTTTTTCTACTATAAATCAATGGGGCCCTCTTGTCTTAGGAGAATGGCCAAGGTTTTCTCTGCCTGGCATGAAACATTTGAAAATCCTTTTTAAGCTCATTTTTAAATACAAGCCTTGATTGAAATATATAGAAGCTTTGATAAAAATGCAGGCTTATGGTTAGGTGCCTCAGAATGAGCAAAGAAAATTCAGTAAAGTGGTCTTTTTATTTTTCTACAGGGGTGAAAGAAAATCTCAGGACTTGCTTCAGAAAAAAAAAGGCTCCTGAGAAATTCTGGCTCAGCTCCAGTTTTCACGCAAAGAAGAAAACCTATCTCTCTCACTGCTTTTAATTAGATTTGACCTCTCTTTAAGAACATTTGCTGGGGAATCTGCTCTGGTTCTTTATAAGGGCAATTTAAGGCTGACTTTGCCCTTTTCTGCCTGTCCCTGTGTTACAAGGTATTATCAAGAAAGAAAGAAAAAGATTTCAGGGAGAATATGGAAGGAAGATTGCTTCAGAGAAGGAGGAAAGGAAATGTGGGAGCAGATGAGCAAGAGAAGAAGAGTAAAGAGGTTAGTTTGGTTTCTGGTTGTTTTTCCCCCTGGACTTGGTTTGTTTATGTTATAATATTTATATCTAATTAAAGAATTGCATAATTGAAAGTCCCCTTGCCTTGCTGTTGACAGGTTGAAGCCAAAAGGTTCATATATACCCACTTGACTGCTTCGATCAGTGGAACTGGAAGTGTTATAGGTGCCACACAGGGCCGTCTTACCCATAGGCATTAGAGGTGTGGGGCACCCAGGTGCCGGGCTCTCAGGGGCACCAACTGAATTTTAATCAGTTTTAAATTTATAGTTATTTTAACTTTCTGAAAGTCTTAAATTATTATTATTTTTTCCTTATTGATAATTTCATTGTTTTTTTTTTTTTTGTAAACTGCCTTGAGCCTTGCCCCCCCCCCCCATCAAGCCTCAGAATTCGGGTACATGAATCCAGACAACGTGCTTCAAATAAAAGCCATCTGTTCTGCCTATGGTGATGTGATCAGAAAACAGGAGTATATATCATACTAGTGAGACCTCAGAAATGGGAAGTGTGAAATCCTATACAGTCTCAGAGGAATGGATATTGGGAATTGTTAAACTATGCTATACTATTGCTATGGATATTGGGAATTGCTGTAATTGCTGAAAATATTAATTGGATTTTCTGTGAAACAAATTGGAAGCTATAAAGTCATTCAGCCAATACTTCAGTGGGCTAGTCTGAAGCTAGAGAATGGTTGATTGGACGGGGCTGTAGCCCGTGTTTCATTTAAATAGGACAAGATTTTAATTTAGATAAAATAATTTTTAAAAACCCAAAGCATGTCTCTTGCAAGTGTCAAATCTGTTGCAGGAGCCATTTGCTCTGAGACATGGCTGACAAATGAGACTCCAAACTTTTGCTGTTATGTAACTCTTTTTTAAAAAAGAAAAAAAGGAAGTAGGAAGTGGTTGTTTTGAATTAATACTCTTGTTGCAAGATCACTATTTGTGGAACAGCAACAGGTGTAATAGCTCTTGTTTAGCCTTGGAAAATAATTTCTGATGAAAAGAGCCCCAGTAAATCAAAATAAGTTTGAGGTAAGATTAGGTGTACGGCTAAACAAAAAGAACCCAGTGAGCTCTAGCTACATACCAATAGCGCAGCATGTACCATTCAAGATAAGCAAAGTTTGTGATCATAATGCTGAGGAAAATGTCTTTAGACTCCAGCTAGGCTTCTCTTGATCTTCTTATAGGATTTATATTATCCCCATGGCTGAAGTTATTTGAGTATTCAAGCTACTCTATCTTTTCTCGGCAAAAAAATGTTCCTTGCTACCGTTTAACTCTTTGGCATCTTTTTCACGGGCTACAAAGTCAGCACAATTTGTCTCCTTTGCGTTTTTGCTAGGAGTGATAACAGAAGGGTTGACATTTTCCATGATCAGGGAAATGCTGCAATGTCTGAACTACAGGAAACTGCACGTATTCTGTGGAAATATGGGAAGTAATATGCATGGCTATGGTTCATGATTCAGGAGCCTGAAATATGGATGCTAGATAGAGATATAGAGATAGAGATAGCTATAGATATAGATATACATAAAGATATATTTATTCTGCATGTGTGAGCCAGAAGGAGATGCTTGAAGGGACACAGCCAGCTTCTGGGTCTGGGATTCTTCCCCCCTGACCTAAAGTTTAAAATATTTTTAATACAGTGATGGGGGCCCTGGAATAAGGAGCAGCTGGCAACTCAGGGTATACAGTGGTACCTCAGGTTACATACGCTTCAGGTTACAGACTCCGCTAACCCAGAAATATTACCTCGGGTTAAGAACTTTGCTCCAGGATGAGAACAGAAATCGCTCTCTGGCGGTGCGGCAGCAGCAGGAAGCCCCATTAGCTAAAGTGATGCTTCAGGTTAAGAACGGACCTCCGGAACGAATTAAGTTCTCAACCCGAGGTACCACTGTATTGGTATTGGTGCTTAGTTAAGCATGGAAGGGCTATATAATGGGCTTCAAGTTCCTTTTTACCAATCACCTCATTGGGGGGAAGCTTTCTCTTTTGAAGTTATGGCACCCCCAAATTACCACGGATAGTGTTGGGGTGGCCGTAGCTGCGCCAGCCATCCGGGGGGAGGGCTCAACTCTTCCCCCATGCCACTGCGGGAGAGCGATCCCTGCAGAGGCTTGGGAGTGAAGTTTCGCCCCTCCCAAGCTTTCTCGGGAGGAGAGCGGAACCCACAGAGGCTTGGGAGGGAAGCTGCACACCCTCCAGCCTTATAGTTGGTGGGGCTCAGCTGGTGGGCATGCAGGGAAAGGGGAGGCTGCCGGCAAAACCGCACAGCTCCCCCACTTGCTGGGGCGCCCCTGAGAGGCCAGCGCCCTGGTGCGACGCATCACTAAGCCCTATGGGAAAGACAGTTCTGGTTATGACATGGTAAACTTGGATTTTGCCTTCTGTGGAGTCTCCTGTTGGGATAACAAATGCAGAATTGAGATGAAAGACAGTTTTACTGAGCAGGAGCCAATGATGTACATTTTCCGGGAAACTTTGAATGGGGAAGTTTTCATTTTCAACTTGATTTGCACAGGGTAGTTTGTACTAGGAATTTTTCTGATGGCCCTAGAGGGTGATCTAATTTAGCACATTTATTTGACATGTTTTTAGTAAACGAAGCTAAAAGCTTTGAAACTGCCAAGCCTGTCGAATATTTATTTGGAGTTGGTACCCATCTATTGTTACTAATGAAATTACAAAACAGAAAACATGCTGCAGAAACATTAACCTCTGTAACATTTTACACCCCAGACCACCAGCAAGAGCTCAAGGCTTGCTCCAGCAGGATATTGGAAGACATGGGATCTGTTTGGTTGGTTCTCCTACACTCTAATAACATATGTACTCCACCTTTCTATGAAATATTTAAATTTTTAAAGAATCCGAAATAGACTTGAAACATTAAGGATGAGCTTTGCAATCAGAAAATAAATACACAATGATTTTAAAAAATGTCAGTAAAGCAAGTAGTTGTTCCCAGCTGATTTCTCTGGGCAGGTTCACAATTGCAATATAAATCATAGTTGTGCCTGTTGCTTCATGTTTTTCTTGTACTGCAGATCTACTGGCATAAGTCCATAGAAAGTTTGAATGGATGGATGTGCTTTATGCCAAAGGTGGAGGCAGGCTTTTCTCAGGTCGCTTCCCTCTGGCTGATGTTCTGTTTCTGCTAAAGCTAGATCACCTTGCAAAGGTGGCAAGTTGCCATGCAAGCAGATGGGCTGCAGAATAAGCAGCCAAGCTGTCACTCAGGAACATAAAGCACATTGACTAAGGGCAGGATTCCAGGCATTAATGACGAGAATGGCGTCTAGTGCAGAGTTTTTACATCTCTTGTAAAAGAGGCAATGTTCCACAGAGTGATGGCAGAGCGCTGGATTAATTCTGAGAGCCAGTCACAATTTCCAGTAGGCATTTATAGAATACGGCCTAATAGATAAGCAGCTGACCTAGTAAAATGAAAGAAAATGGAATAAAATCTTTCAGGGCAAGCTTTATGGGTATAAGGAATGCAGTGCCGTGGATTCATAATTAGTTCTCAGGAATTCCCTTGGGGTCAAAATCATGATTTTTTTTGACCAATGCAGACATAAATGTTATGGCTTCAGTTCCAAGGCAGTTTTCCTCCCTGTTCCTCCTCAGTCCACTCTTCCACTTTGCTTAACAGAAGCCTGATGAAGAGTTCTAGTGGATTTAGAAGCTCCCTATTTTTGTTGGTATGGGACACAGGTGGCACTGTGGGTTAAACCACAGAGCCTAGGGCTTGCTGATCAGAAGGTCGGCGGTTCGAATCCCCGCGACGGGGTGAGCTCCCGTTGCTCAGTCCCGGCTCTGGCCAACCTAGCAGTTCGAAAGCACGTCAAAGTGCAAGTAGATAAATAGGTACCGCTCCAGCAGGAAGGTAAACAGCGTTTCCATGATCTGCTCTGGTTCGCCAGAAGCGGCTTAGTCATGCTGGCCACATGACCTGGAAGCTGTACGCCAGCTCCCTCGGCCAATAAAGTGAGAGGAGCACCGCAACCCCAGTCGTCCGCTACTGGACCTAATGGTCAGGGGTCCCTTTACCTTTACCTTATTTTTGTTGGTTACATGTGAAACGAAACTTAGAGTTTTATAAAATAAAAGTGGCAGTTTATCCCTTAACGTTGCATGCTAATGTTACCTCCATCTTCCTTTGCTTAGCTTATTTGGTGAGTTTCATCTGAGACAAGCTTCTATATTTGACATGCAGAAAATTGGCAAATAGTATCCCCAGGAAAGGACACCATCATCCCTGCTATGAAATTAATAATGGTGCTTCGTATTTACTGAAACTAACACTGAAACTAACATGGAGAAACAAACTTAATTAAACAAAAACTTAATGAATGGCAGGAATGAGTTCAGCATGCATCTGGATTTCAAGACAACAATCTACCAGCCTAAATGTAAGAAATTCAGTAATGTGCACAATAATTGTGAAAACTATTATGTGCATGGATGCCTCCAGTGTAGTGACAATTAAACCACTGACACGACTGTAGTCAGTTGTATATCAGCAAAAATAAATAAATCACTGCAGGCCAATTAAGTTAAATCTTTATTCTAGGACAGGGGTGGCAACCTAAGGCCCATGGGCCACTTGTGGCCCATGGGGGTCATTTAACCAGCCCATGGACCCCCGCCACCCACGCGGGGACCCCCCCTGCCCGCTCCCGTGCACCGTGCTAAGCAGACTCAGAGCAGAGCGGGGACCACCTTCCGCGATGCTAGCCGGCTTCCCATTGGCTGCAGGAAGCTCAAAAGCTGTGCATGCCTCCTCTGCGCCAGAAGGAGCACTGGAAATAGCGTTTGCACACACTCCGGCCCACCATAGCGTCTGCGGGATTGTGAACTGGCCCTGTTGGCTATTTGCAGTGTAGCAGCGCTGCAGAGAGCTTGCTGGGGAGACCAGGCATTAAAAAGGGACTCAAAAATAACTTAAACAGGGTTTTAATTACAAAAACAAAAACTCCTTATACACTAAATACATCAACAAACAAACATGACCCAACCACCAACCCATCCCCCAGGGTAATGGGAGAGCTAGGTGCTGCTCCTACATGTCCAGAGGAGGGCAACCAAAATGGTCAAAGGCCTGGAAACGATGCCTTATGAGGAACGGCTAAGGGAGCTGGGCATGTTTAGCCTGGAGAAGAGGAGGTTAAGGGGTGATATGATAGCCATGTTCAAATATATAAAAGGATGTCACATAGAGGAGGGAGAAAGGTTGTTTTCTGCTGCTCCAGAGAAGCAGACACGGAGCAATGGTTCCAAACTACAAGAAAAAAGATTCCACCTAAACATTAGGAAGAACTTCCTGACAGTAAGAGCTGTTCGACAGTGGAATTTGCTGCCAAGGAGTGTGGTGGAGTCTCCTTCTTTGGAGGTCTTTAAGCAGAGGCTTGACAACCATATGTCAGGAGTGCTCTGATGGTGGTTTCCTGCTTGGCAGGGGGTTGGACTCAATGGCCCTTGTGGTCTCTTCCAACTCTATGATTCTATGATTCCTTATATACTACACCCAATTGCTGACAGAGCTTAATCAATACAACTCAGCAGCACCTGCTATGTTTCACAGCTGTAAAGCTGGGTCTCGTTATTTAGCTCTAGCCCTTGCTCTGGCCCCTTAAAGACATACACATCGAGTGGAACAACGATGAACCTTTACATTTAAAGAAACCATTCAACAAGCCCAAGCCACAAAAACTTTGCCGACCCCTGTTCTAGGAGGTCTTGCCCCAAAGAAGCAGTTGCAAAGCAGTGTCCACTAGGACTCCTCCTCTCCAGGGCCTTTCCCCCACATTCTCAGGCTGTGTCCATGCACAACCACCCTATGCTATGCCCGTTTCATTTCTCCGCGGGTTCTTGGAGATCAGGGGGGAGAGGAGCTGGAGGCAGCAGGAGGGGGAGACTCCCTGAATTCTTCAGCAGCTGGCCTCCACTCTGCCTCTTGGCCTCCCTCCCCTCCAGCCTCTGCTTCAGCCTAAGAGTCAGAGTCTGAACCGTGCTCTGCTTCACTAAACCCTGTTACCTCTCCTGCTGCTGACACCTCATTCTCCTAGTCCGCTCCTTCTCCCTCTGACCACTCATCTTCATTCCCACCACCAACCCCCTGGCTCTGGGCCTTCTTCCCCTGGGGATTGCCCAGGCAGTTCCCCCGCTGGGGTCTCCCACCACGCCTCTACATCCAGCCAGTCCATGACATACTCTAAAGATTTGTTTCAAAAAGGGCAAGCCCAAATGGACTATTTTAGAAGCTGGGTGTCCTATAGCAACTGGTGTGATCACTGCGGCTTATCCTGTGCTGCCCTCCCAAACTCAAACATGTCCAAGTTCCCATGTAGTTGAGACCAGTCTGAGCTATCGCTGTCACTGTGAGGATATTGCAGAAGAACATTGTGCCTGTGAGCCATAAACTTTATAATTAGCTGAACAGAATTAAACAGGGTAGGGTATTGCTCTACTGTCTAACTGCCTTCTCTCAGTAACTTGGCTGATCACAGAGCTCTCATTTTTAAGCTCTAAAGTGCATGCTTCCAGGGAACAAGTGTCTGGGAGTTGCACAGTAATAGAATCATAGAATTGTAGATGGAAGGGGTCCCGAGGGTCATCTAGTCCAACCCCCCGAAATGCAGGAAGCTCAACTGAAGCATCCATGACAGATGGCCATCTAGCCTTTTTAGTTCTGCTGCTGAACCACACAGTTGACTCATATTAAGCTTGTGATTTACTAAGACCCCTAGGTCCTTTTTACGTCTACTACTTGGCAGCTCATTTTCTGTCTGCTTCAAATCTGCTGTGAATCAGCTGGAGAGTACAGCAGCTTCTGGGCCTCCTGCCCTGGTGCTCTACCAAATCCTCCACCCTCCTTCATCCCAGACCTGTGTACTTACTGTCTAGTAAAGTCCATGGAGGCTTTCAAGCTACAGTGGTACCTCGGGTTACATACGCTTCAGGTTACATACGCTTCAGGTTACATACGCTTCAGGTTACAGACTCCGCTAACCCAGAAATAGTACCTCGGGTTAAGAACTTTGCTTCAGGATGAGAACAGAAATCGTGCTCCGGCGGCCCGGCGGCAGCGGGAGGCCCCATTAGCTAAAGTGGTCTTCAGGTTAGGAACAGTTTCAGGTTAAGAACAGACCTCCAGAACGAATTAAGTACTTAACCCGAGGTACCACTGTACTCAGAATCAAGTGCTACAGCTTTGAAGCAATACCAGTGTTCAGATCACTATACTGTAGTGTGCGTTTTGAGAACAAGTGAGGATTATAACATATAGCTACGATTCCCCTACAAATGTCCATCAACTCGGGGGGGGGGGAGGGCTGGCCCCCTCAAATATTTTAGGGGGGCAAGGCCCCTCATCCCCTAGGACTTGGCCCCTATGATTCTAGGCAGGCTGATTAAGGGAGAGACTCCCCTTCAGGGATTTGGGTCTCAAGCTGCAGAATACATTTTGGTGATATGAGGGTATTTAGCATATTTTTCTATGGGGTTTATCAGCTTGCTATATATTTAGTGTTTGAGAGCACCTAGAGCTCTGGCTTATGTTAAGTTGCGCATTTCATTCACTTCAGGCTCTTTATCTTTGCCTGAACCTTAGTTCAGCAGGTTTCTCCCTCGCACTTGTATATGTAATTATGAATTCCGCTTGGCTTATTAGCTATCTAGCATTTCCACATATCCCATTGTTAACTACCTAGCAACTCTGCATAATAATGAAGTAATTTCTTTGGCCCAGATCCACATAACCTAATTCTCCGGCAGAATAAAGTGTGCGTTCAACTTTTTGCTGGGTCAAACAGGCCCAAACGCCAGTGGCATCATGGATGGTTCAGGTCCAGCTGTCCAAAGGGTGCTAAGAGCAGAAGAATGTCTGCAAAAGTAACAAGCTTGTATAGAGAGATTGGGTTGCCTGATCACGCAGACAGGGAAATGACTTGGCACTTTTCAGAACTGCTTCTGGAATTCCTCCCAGTACACACTGCTGTTATAAAATTTATTCTAATATTGGGCATTTATTGTCATTCCTGTGCTTAAGCATTTGGCTTCCTACAGCAAAAAAGAACTGTGTATGACAGTTTACTGCAGATTTCTAGAAGGTGAAAGGAAAAAGAAAGAGTCACATGTATACGTCAGATTCTTGGCCTGGGTGTGTCACTTTAATGCCGTACTTCTATTAGTGAGAACTGGTTTAGCTCCTTTAAAAAACCACTGTCCTGTGTATCTTGCATTGCTACGTTGAATAAATGTTATCAAGCATCCATTTCATATAACCGGGGACCTTTGAGTAGTGGCTGTCATGCATGGCAAATGGTAAATCTTAATTCATAATTAAACCTGGTGTGTTCAGTGACATGTAGAGATGGTGGCATGCAAATGTAAGTATCTCCTATAAAAAATTCCTATTTTAAGTCTTCTGAGAGCTGTTAAAGTTTCCTTTTTGGTGGGAAATAGACAACTATTCTCTTTGGTCAGACACCCTGAATGCTCGTAATATTGCACAATGCAATATTAATTGCATAATTATAATTGTCATTGTGGACAGAACAAGAGCCAGGACTACTCGGCAGTTAAACCTCTGCTGTGACTCAGCTCCCCATCCTGTTGAGTCCCACTGCGTATCTCCTAAGACCAAATTGCTCTTTGTGCTGCTTTTAGAAGTGCCTTGCAATTCATGGATAGTAGAGGCTGCTCTATTTTGAACCCTGGATAAAAGATGCAGACTTTTGAAAAAGTCTTAGAGAAGGTGTGCTTTTAAGTAAACAGAAATTTGTTCAGAGGAATTGTGCGCATTCCCAATGATGAATTTAATAGGAATAAGCTATTCGAAATAGAAGAAAGCAATTTTTGTTTTGGATGTTCATTTAAAATGGGGTGGAAGGGGAACCTGCAGCTTTCCAGACATATAGCACCCAGTAGCCATGCTGCCTCAGTCTCATAGGTTGCCTATCCCACCCCCACCCCACCTTAAATAAATTAAATGATTTCATATGCTCTTGTGAAGAAAAGTAAGGTGATGTACTCTTGGGGATACTGCTGTGATGGGGGCAAAACCTTCCTGCCCATACTGACAGGTACAATATTTTGTTTCAGGGATCTAGGAAAAAAACAGCAAGTGTCCAAACACCAAGTAAAAATGGAGGGGGCATCTGTACATTTACAAGAGGGACCCCCCTCCCCTACAGAACTCATACAGAACCCAAAAGGGTGTTTTGTACTCTTATAAAAAGTTCCTTCCACACATACGACTTTTCAGGCATTTTGCTAGTGTGAAATAAAATGCATTTAAATTCTGGCATTAATTTGTCGATTAGATTTATATCCTGCCCTATCACCATAAAGGCCCTTGGGGGCAGCCCAGGAAAACATCAAAATCAATACTTAATTACAATTTAAGATGAGGAACACCATAGACTAAAAGAGCTGTATAAGAGAGTTCCAGGACTGCTCCCTAAAGACCCTTCTGAACCGTCAGCCTTCTGAGAGACTAAGGACAGCAAAGGACACTGATTTTGCTTCAAGGTTGCCCAGGCTTAATTGGAAGAAGAAGAAGAAGAAGAAGAAGAAGAAGAAGAAGAAGAAGAAGAAGAAGAAGAAGAAGAAGAACCCCGCCCATCTGGCTGGGTTTCCCCAGCCACTCTGGGAGGCTTCCAACAAAGATGAAAAATACATTAAAATTTTAGAATCATAGAATCATAGAGTTGGAAGAGACCACAAGGGCCATCGAGTCCAACCCCCTGCCAAGCAGGAAACACCATCAGAGCACTCCTGACATATGGTTGTCAAGCCTCTGCTTAAAGACCTCCAAAGAAGGAGACTCCACCACACTCCTTTGCAGCAAATTCCACTGTCGAACAGCTCTTACTGTCAGGAAGTTCTTCCTAATGTTTAGGTGGAATCTTCTTTCTTGTAGTTTGGAACCATTGCTCCGTGTCCGCTTCTCTGGAGCAGCAGAAAACAACCTTTCTCCCTCCTCTATGTGACATCCTTTTATATATTTGAACATGGCTATCATATCACCCCTTAACCTCCTCTTCTCCAGGCTAAATATGCCCAGCTCCCTCAGCCGTTCTTCATAAGGCATCGTTTCCAGGCCTTTGACCATTTTGGTTGCCCTCCTCTGGACACGTTCCAGTTTGTCAGTGTCCTTCTTGAACTGTGGTGCCCAGAACTGGACACAGTACTCCAGGTGAGGTCTGACCAGAGCAGAATACAGTGGCACTATTACTTCCCTTGATCTAGATGCAATACTCCTATTGATGCAGCCCAGAATTGCATTGGCTTTTTTAGCTGCCGCGTCACACTGTTGGCTCATGTCAAGTTTGTGGTCAACCAAGACTCCTAGATCCTTTTCACATGTACTGCTCTCAAGCCAGGTGTCACCCATCTTGTATTTGTGCCTCTCATTTTTTTTGCCCAAGTGCAATACTTTACATTTCTCCCTATTAAAATTCATCTTGTTTGTTTTGGCCCACTTCTCTAACCTGTCAAGGTCGTTTTGAAGTGTGATCCTGTCCTCTGGGGTGTTAGCCACCCCTCCCAGTTTGGTGTCATCTGCAAATTTGATCAGGATGCCCTTGAGTCCATCATCCAAGTCGTTGATAAAGATGCTGAATAAGACGGGGCCCAAGACAGAACCCTGTGGCACCCCACTAGTCACTCTTCTCCAGGATGAAGAGGAACCATTGATGAGCACCCTTTGGGTTCGGTCAGACAGCCAGTTACAAATCCACTGAGTGGTAGCATAGTCAAGACCGCATTTTACCAGCTTCTTTACAAGAATATCATGGGGCACCTTGTCAAATGCCTTGCTTAAATCAAGGTAGGCTACATCCACTGTGTTCCCTTCATCTACCAGGCTTGTAATTCTGTCAAAAAACGAGATCAGGTTAGTCTGACATGACTTATTTTTCAGAAATCCATGCTGACTATTGGTGATCACAGCATTCCTTTCTAGGTGCTCACAGACTGTTTGCTTAATGATCTGCTCCAGAATCTTCCCTGGTATTGATGTCAGACTGACTGGGCGGTAATTATTTGGAATTATTTGCTAATTATTTAGAAATAATTTTAGAAATAATGGCTGTCATTTAAATAGAAATGCAAGCCATCTCATCATTGTGGGGAAGAAGACTATGGCCAGGTGTTGTTCAGGTGCTCACTGCTGATGGCCAATATCAAATGCCCTCTTGCTTTCCTTTCTTATGGTACTTTAAAGCAGACTCGGCCTGCGCAGCCCTACAAGAGAGGACTCATTCAAGTGGAGGGACTGTCCTGTAAGATAGGACAGATTGTCACCCTGGTGATGTGAGGTGGCATGGGGAAAGATTTCGACAGCACCAAGCTACACTTATTTTTGTAGTTAAGGTAAAGGTAAAGGGACCCCTGACCATTAGGTCCAGTCGTGGCCGACTCTGGGATTGCGGTGCTCATCTCACTTTATTGGCCGAGGGAGCCGGCATACAGCTTCCGGGTCATGTGGCCAGCATGACTAAGCCGCTTCTGGCGAACCAGAGCAGCACACGGAAACACCGTTTACCTTCCTGCCAGAGCAGTACCTATTTATCTACTTGCACTTTGACGTGCTTTTGAACTGCTAGGTTGGCAGGAGGAGGGACCGAGCAACGGGAGCTCACCCCGTCACGGGGATTTGAACCGCCGACCTTCTGATCGGCAAGTCCTAGGCTCTGTGGTTTAACCCACAGTGCCACCCGCGTCCCTTATTTTTGTAGTTACTCAGAGCTAATATTCAATACCTGACAATCTGCCCTAGGGAGGAAGTTCTACAGCAGTAATCTACATTTGTGGTTACTTAGAATTGATATCTAGTAACTGCTGCTTAGCAACTGAGTTTTAGAGGAACCAGCCTAACTGCACAAGCAACCCAAGCAGTCTTTCAAAACACTTGGCCTAACAGTGGGTGTGGAAGGGAGCATAATGCTTGGATCATGCCATGCAGCCAAGGTTAAAAGGGAGTGAGCTACAACAGACCTGCTATTGTTGTGGCAGATCTAATGTCTCACCACCAACTTCTTCCTGTCTGGTGATGATCAACATTGAGGAGGGAGTCCGTGGTGGTAAAGGGTTTCATGCAAATCTGGAAGCCGCACACTTTAAGAAGGAGGAGGACCTTGTTAGTGGCTCCTCCTTGACTTTTGGGAACTCCTTCCCTAGAGAAGCTAGAGACTGGCTTCCTCCTTGTTGTCCTTCCACCTGCAGGTGAAGAACTTTTCGTTCCAACAGGCTTTTGGGGACTGACTGCTTTTAATGAGGGGGCTGGTGTTGCGGTGAGTTTGTTGTGGTTGCATGCTTTTAATAGATATTTTATATCTAAAGTTCTAATTCTATTAATGTTTAATTGTTTTTTAATTAACACCCCCACCCTTAGTTCTTAGTTTATCGGTATGTCACCTTGAGCCCCGTCAGGGGAAAAAGCAGGGTATATATATAAAATACAGTGGTACCCCAGTTTACAAACTTAATCTGTTCTGGAAGTCCGTTCTTAAACCAAAACCATTCTTAAACCGAGGCGCGCTTTCCCTAATGAGGCCTCCCGCCGCCAGTGCCCTTCTACCGTTCAGCTTCCGTTCTTAGACCGAGGTAAATTTGCAAACACTAAGAGGACAATTTCCAGCAGAAAATCTGTGTGAGGTGTGTGTGTGTTATGTGTGTGCTATGCCACTAAGGAACTGGGCTCCCACTAAGCAGGCAGGGCAAAAAGATACTCTGGTATACTAACACATTGACAGACAGACAATAGAATAGCAGGGCCATAGTTTTTAAAAATATAACTGGAGGTGTTATTTAAACATGCATAATCCCCACCCCAGTCTGAAAAAATACTACCACAAGTAGCCAATACCAGGATTAGTGATGCTCATTTAAGATCTCTGCTAGATGGGATAAAATGCTGTTATGGATAAGCAAACCTGCATTTTTTTCTATTATTGCCAAAGAGCTTAGGTACCAAATATAATTAATTACTTCCCGTTTCATCCTAATGGTAGGGATGGGGAACCTGTGGCCTTCTGGATGTTATTGGACTACAATTCCCACCAACCCCAGCCATCATGGTCAAGGATAATAGCAATTGTAGCCCAGGGGTCACAGATTCTCCATCCTTAACCTAAAGTCTATATAAGCCTTTGAATTCTTCAAGTAAATTTGACCCATCCAATAGGCAGCTATGTAAAGAAGGCTAGAACAATCTGGAGGGAGGGAAATAAACATACTGATGGGTATGAACTTTAATTTATCAAAAAATTTTGCTGCTGAAGAAATGTATTTTTAAAAAATAATAATAATGGTTTTTCTCAATCTGCAGGTCAGGGTTGTTTTTTGGGGGCAGGGGACAGGTCTTTGGCTTGTACATGATTTAGTACCTGAAAGTACTGTGAAGTGTTTTGAACTAGTCAATGCCACCATTAACAGTCTGGTAAGTAAGCATTTCAATTTCTGAAACCCAACAGGAATAAACAGACATCTCTTTATTCCTTTCTGTAAAATGCTGTTCCCTTTCAGGAAATTGCATAAAATGCATGCACAAATATCACAGCTGTACATTCTGTTTCCTATTTTGTGGAAACCACTTCTTGCATAAATAACAGTCTGCATATTGGTCTGTTCATGCTGCATTTCTAACCTTCAAGGCCATTTATAATATACTGTGTGAAGTGCCTTGGTGACATTTAGCTTCAGATGGTGTGAAAGTGTGGCTGTTCAACGCCACTTTGGGAGTGCATTCCATTCATCCTCCAGGTCTGTACTGACTTCTGAGCAAAATTCTTAGTGCTGTGTTTTAAAGCAAGGAATCAATGAAGCCATTAATGTATTAAGACCAAGAAAGCTATTTTATTTAGGCTGCAGTTATGCACCCACTTCCCTGGAAATAGTCCCCATTGAACTCAATGGAACTTCTGAGTAGGCATGCATAGAATTGCAGTAATAAAGAGACCCACCACATGTTCAAAGTAAACATGGAAAATTTAATATTGTTCTAAGTGATTGGGGTTTCTTTGCATTCCTTTTTGGGGCTGGTTCAAGCAACGCACCTTTTCTGACATCCTGGTTAGATGGTCATGTGGAGGAAATTTAGCCATACCTACAAGCGAGGTTAGCCCCATGTATGTTTCTGCCTTTAGTAGAAGAGAAAAAAGGAGTATTAATTCATAATGGCTCTCAAAACTTTGTATAAAAAGGTAAAGGGACCCCTGACCATTAGGTCCAGTCATGGCTGACTCTGGGGTTGCGGCGCTCATCTCGCTTTATTGGCTGAGAGAGCCGGCATACAGCTTCCTGGTCATGTGGCCAGCATGACTAAGCCGCTTCTAGCAAACCAGAGCAGCACACGGAAACGCCGTTTACCTTCCCGCCAGAGCAGTACCTATTTATCTACTTGCACTCTGACGTGCTTTCGAACTGCTAGGTTGGCAGAAGCTGGGACCGAGCAACGGGAGCTCACCCTGTTGCGGGGATTCAAACCTCTGACCTTCTGATCGACAAGTCCTAGGCTCTGTGGTTTAACCCACAGCGCCACCTGTGTCCCTTGCAGATGCAAACCTCTATTTTCCTGATTTAATTACATGCTTTTCGCTAAAATAGTTGCAATCAAATTGAAGGCTCAGCTCAAAATTTCTTCAGGCTCTGCTGACATACATGTACTGCAAATGTTTTGGGTTAGGATTCTCTTTTCTTTGGGGGGGGGGGTAAATGTTAACTACCTTTCTTTCTTATTAAAAGGATTCTTAAATTCCCACTGGTGTTTGCACAACCCTTGCAGATCTTCTTTGAAACTAGCAGCTACAAAGAGGCTTAAAGTTTTACTGTTGGCTCTTTCATATGCCAATTAGAACTTCATCACCTCACTTCTTATTTTAATTATTCTTTTGGAAGAAAAAGAATGGAAAGTAAAGTAAAGCACTTCAAAAATATTTTAAACTTGTAATATAGTTAACATAAGATTAAAGGGAGGCTGCTGTGAATTCTTTTTAACACCTGCAAAACACAAGTGCCAATGTAACCTGAAAGGTATATGTAACTTTTCTCAATAACTAAGTGTCGAGATTTCTCTAGACCAATCCTTACAACTTTTTTAGCATGGTGAAATGTTGGGTGACTCAATTCAATTGGGTGCTCAGCCCATGTTGAAGTGTGGGTCCAGATTAGAGTGTAATTATTATTATTATTATTATTATTATTATTATTATTATTATTATTATTATTATTTGTACCCCACCCATCTGGCTGGGTTTCCCCAGCCACTCTGGGCGGCTTCCATAAAAACCAAAAATACACTAAAATATCACAGATTAAAAACTTCCCTGAACAGGGCTGCCTTAAGATGTCTTCTGAATGTCAGGTAGTTATTTATCGCTTTGACATCTGATGGGAGGGCGTTCCACAGGGCAGGCGCCACTACCGAGAAGGCCCTCTGCCTGGTTCCCTGTAGCTTTGCTTCTCGTAATGAGGGAACCGCCAGAAGGCCCTCGGCGCTGGACCTCAGCGTCCGGGCAGAACGATGGGGGTGGAGACGCTCCTTCAGGTAGCATTCAATGCACCTATTCCATCACTGCAAGGACTTTTGGCTGACCAACAGACTTTCCTCTCCCTGTACCTGTCTCAAATGCCCCCTAAATCTGTTCTGGATCCCCACCCCATCTCCTCTGAACCCTCCAGAGCAGATTTGGGAAGGCTGCACAGAGAGGAGGGGGGAAGTTTTGTTGGTCAAATGGAAATCCTTGTGATACATCAGAACTTGAAAGTGAATACTGCATTACATACTGCGGTCAGTGCATTAGGTGGTGTTGAGTTTCCAACTGCAAATGCAACTTGAGCAGGACGAATTTCAGACTTGTGGCCAGCATGACTAAGCCGCTTCTGGCAAACCAGGGCAGCGCACGGAAACGCCGTTTACCTTCCCGCCAGAGCGGTACCTATTTATCTAGTTGCACTTTGACGTGCTTTTGAACTGCTAGGTTGGCAGGAGCAGGGACTGAGCAATGGGAGCTCACCCCGTCGTGGGGATTCGAACCACCGACCTTCTGATCGGCAAGTCCTAGGCTCTGTGGTTTAACCCACAGCGCCACCCGTGTCCCCAAATAACTATAACACAAATGTTGAGAAGTGGATGCACAAATCCTATTTGGTTCCATGCAGCAGAACACAGGGATCTTGCATATTTGCTTCTCTTTGTGGATGTGTCAAGTTGCCCTGATTCTGCAACGACAAGAAAATAAACTTTTGTGGTACCTGAAATTAGTCGTACTTACTTTGCCATGAGTATTGTTAGGCACAGCAGTTGTGTTCATGCACAATTACATGGATGCTGTTCAATCCTAGCCTTAAGACTGCTAACCACATCAACAGTGAGTTAATTACATGTTTCACTTAGGAGTCCTGCAACAATTTCAGGCTAAACAAATGGCCACATGTACTCCGAATTACTGGTTATGGCTGTATTACAGGCACCGCAGCAACACTATCTGTTGCAGTCTGCCTTGTCTCTGAAGCAACTTAATTGATGGGATTTCTGCATGGCTCTAGTCAGCCTTTAAAAACTTATATCCAATACAAGAAGGGAAATTCGTGATTTTTCTAACTGTGACATCCTGAGTGTAATTTTGCAATTCGTTGTCACTTAGTGGTGTCCGACTCTTCCTGACCCCATGGACCAGAGCACGCCAGGCACTTCTGTCTTCCACTGCCTCCCACAGATTGGTCAAACTCATACTGGTAGCTCCCAGACCACTGTCCAACCATCTCGTCCTCTGTCGTCCCCTTCTCCTTGTGCCCTCCATCTTCCCCAACATCAGGGTCTTTTCCAGGGAGTCTTCTCTTTTCATGAGGTGGCCAAAGTACTGGAGCCTCAGCTTCAGGATCTGTCCTTCCAGTGAGCACTCAGGGCTGATTTCCTTAAGAATGGATAGGTTTGATCTTCTTGCAGTCCATGGGACTCTCAAGAGTCTCCTCCAGCACCAAATTTTGCAATACATGGATTTGCAATGCATGGATTTTAATTTCATCCATCAATTATGCAACACATTGATGAAATTAAAATAGGCACCGTAGTCTTGCTGTGCTGCGAAGAGGTGGGTATGAAGCCATGTTACTAGGGCCGGGGCTAGTAGTGGGTGCAAATCTAGTACGGGGTGGGGGGGTGGGGGAAGAGAACCCATAGAAGTGTGCATGGAGAATTAGAAGCCCGCTTCATTGTAAAAGTAGAGCTGCAAGGCATGCAGGGTGTCTCTGACTGGTCACTCCTGGGAGTTACTGGGCTGAAAGGACCATTTGGGTCTGATCAGCCACAGGGAAATTAATTATGTTAATGGCGGAAGGGTATACTGGATGGCCATGTGAGGTGGAGGAACACAGCCAGGTGCACTTGCTCAGTGCACCTGCAGGTTAGATTTGCCCAATGAAGATACTTCTTCCCAAGACTGGCTGTGAAATTGTTCTTCAGGCATTCAGGAGAGTTGTGACATCTGGAAATTGTGTTATTGCCCTCCTGGAAATCACTGCGGTTAGAGCATCTGCTGTGCGCATCGAGTCAGAGCCCTGCCTTAAACCCCGGAGAGCCGCTGCCAGCCAGTGCAGACAATATTATATTTATTTATTTATTGAATTTATATACCGCCCTGTCTCCGGAGGTCTCAGGGCGGTTCACAGAAATACTGAGGTAGAAGGGCCAATGGACGGACTGGGCATAAGCTTCCTACTTAAAAAGCTTCTTCAATAGATAATAATAAATAATAATTTATTATTTATACCCCGCCCATCTGGCTGGGTTTCCCCAGCCACTCTGGGTGGCTTCCGACCAGATATTAAAATACAGCAATACATCAAACATTAAAAGCTTCCCTAAACAGGGCTGCCTTCAGATGTCTTCTAAAAGCTTGGTAGCTGTTGTTCTCTTTGACATCTGGTGGGAGGGCGTTCCACAGGGCGGGCGCCACCACCGAGAAGGCCCTCTGCCCGGTTCCCTGTAACTTATTCTAGACAAGGATTCTTTGCAAGAAGAAGAGAGCTTTTTGTGCAAGCCACCTGCGGCGAGGGCAAGACGACCGTGGGGGTGGGATGATGGATGGCCACCGCGGTTTCCGCAGCATCTCTGGCGGCCCAACCCCACGCGCCGCCCCCTTGTTTGGGACCGAGCGGCTGCAGCCTTTGTTGCGTTGTTGGAGAGCGGGGCCGCCGCCCTGGACGCCAAACCGGGGCGGGCCTCCCTCCGCGAGTGGCGGCGGGCGGAGTTCCGAAACCGAGATCGAGCAGTCTCCGCCGCCGCGGGGCTGCGCATGCGCGGTCCCTCGCGCTCTCCGGGCGGGAGGGGTGTCTCCCTCTCTCTCCCTCCCTCCCTCCTTCCGCTCCGTGCCCGCCGCTGGCAGCGGAAGTGAATGAGGGCGCTGAGGGGGAGCGCGCGGCGGGACGACGGAGAGAGAGGATGCGCCTGGGCCGCTGCGAGGGAGTCGAGCCACGGACCGAGCGCTGCGGAGGGAGCGGGGAGGAGGCGCCCTCGAGCGGCTCGCATTGAGGGGGCTTCTTACTCGGTAAGGGGGGCGCGCCGGGCGAGACGAGGCACTAATAATAATAAAAATAAAAATAAAAATAAAAATAAAAATAAAAATAAGAAAATATCACCTCAGCTCTGAGGCACGGTGGTAATGGGGCGCGCGAGAAATGGCCGCGGGCTGGCGAGTGTGGGGCGACCCTTGGAAGGCGGGGGGGAGGGAGCTGGGGGCATACCGTGTTGCGCCCCCCCCCCACGGTGTGTGTGTGTACATTAGACACGTGTGTATGCGTGTATATATGTGTGTGAAAGGTGTATGTATGTGCGCGCGCGCACACACATATGTATGCATGTGTGTGTATATACATATATATGTGTGTGTGTGTGTATGAGGTGTATGTATGTGCGCGCGCACACACACATGTATGTCTGTATATATATTGTGCCCGCCCGCCTTGTCCTCGAGGGGTTCCTGCGGTGCATTGCCACCTCCTTTTCTGTTCAACTCCTCTCTCGTCTTCCTCTTCTTCCCTCCCTCTCTCTCTCCCCCCCCCCACCATTTATTTCTCTCCCCCCCCCCCCAGGTGTGCGTGATCCGGTGTGCTCCATAGCAACCGGTGCCGGGGACGCCGAGGAGGAGGGGGGGGGGATGTTGGAGAAAAGAGCTGACAGGTGTCAAGTTGGGGGGGGGGGAGGGGCGGTGACGGTTCTCTCTTCTGGCTTTTTATTTTATTTTTATTTTTGCAGGCAAAGATCCCCTGCCACTGGTGCCCCTTGGCCAAAATCTCGCCCTTTCCTGTTTTGTTGGGGTTGCAAATGTTTTCCCACTGGAGAGGGGGCTGCGTCTGGGGGGTGGGCAGTGAGAGAAAGGGAAAGTGGTGTGGCTTTCCATCTGTTTGGTGCTGCTGTATCTTCTATTTCTTTCTCTTTCCTTTTTTCCCCCCTCGCTAGTGCTACATCATTTCCTCCCTTCATCGATGTTGCTGTGTTTGCGGGCAGGGGAAACAAAGCAGCTGCCTGGAATATAGGGATCTCTCTCCGCCCTTTACCTCTCAGTCCTCTAACCCCAGGGTTGCTGCTGTTGCTGCCACTAAGGTCTCTGTAACCATCAACCCAAGAGCGGTTTCGATGGAAACATGAAGGTAAATATATTGACAAAGTAACAATTGTGTTTCCGGCTTGTGTGGGAGATCGCAACTATTTCTTGTTTCCTGATTTTTTGTTTTTGTTTTTGTTTTGCATTTTATTGATTAGCTGACAAGGGTGACTCTTGAGGTGTAGGTTTGTTTCAGAGGTTCTCTGCAAGGTGCTGGATGAACTTGTTTCAGACTATGGGACCTTGGTTGTGCAGCAGGTTCACCGTAAAACATTTTCGTAAATTGTTGTGCTTTGCCTAAACCCAAATGTTGCAGCTCTAACGGCAGTGTTTTATATACCCCAGTAAATGATAAACTCTTGTGTACAATCCCAGAGCAGTCCAGTTTACTGTTATTTGGTATTGCTTGCTTCTCCTAGTAATGAAGAGATTAAAGTTCAATTTTTTCTTTTCCAAGCAGATACTGAACACTTGAGGGCATATTGATTAAGATCAGGCTGTGATTGAACTTGTTGAAAAAATGCCCAGAGGAATTTTTAAAATATAGAAGTCTGGTTGATGCTTTTTAAACAACACTGGTACAATAGTAATTGTGAGCTCTTAGCTCAAGCCCTTGAATTCTATTATCTCAAACCACTTTGGAATGGTTAAAAAAAGATCAAGCAAGCAATATATATACATGCATGTTATGAAATCAAATATCTGAACTTAGCAGCTATCCTTTTTCTGGATCTTCTGAAGGAAAACAGTTAATAGAAATCTGAACCTGCATAATCAAGATGACCGATGTTAATTGGAAATAGTCATATGGGAATTATACTCTAAATTGGCAAGTGCTTTCTTCACACTGATCTTCTAGCGGATTTTGTGTTAATTGGTTCTATTATCACTAGGGCTTCAGAAATGCTAAGTGGGCTGCATGGATTAGTTTTCACCCTTCTAAGAATTCCAGAAAACACCAGAATGCTTCATTGTTCCTTTTTAAAATTCTAATAGGTATCTGTATTTTACTCTTTACAAAAAGCCAAATTGCAACTGGGGAAGGGGTGAATTTGGGTTGTGAAAGTGGTTTGAGAATAAGGGTCAAACTCCTCTTCCCCAGGCACCATTGCTCCAAACAAATTGACAGTCTCTGCAGCAGCATTTCATTTAAAAATAGCATTTGGAGACCTAATAATTGATGCCATGTAGTTTGTTCCCAAGTTTGCAATCCTGTACTGTACACACTTTTTAGCAGTAAGCCTTACTGAATCCAGTAGGATTTTTTTACTATGCAAGCATATGATTGTACTGCACTTCTCCAGAAATACTTTGCTTCTACCCTTGTCATATCCATTTGATTTAAAATTACTTGGGTGATGTTAAATTATGCTGATAAGCATGGCTATTTACTCATCTTCCATTCAGCATACTGATGCTATTGTTTCCTGCCAAGCTCATTTGTGTGAACAGAACTTGAAGTTCTGTAGCACTGATTTGGGTTGATTGTTGTTCCTGAAATAATCTTGGTATAAAACTGTTTCACAACAAATGCCATTTTGAGATTAAATCAAGGGCCCTTTTCACTCCATATTTGAAATGGGCTTCTAGATAACATGGAAAGCTGTCTTAACTGCAGAAGTCAGCACACAATAAGTGTTTTGTCCAAATACTATGGAGTTGTGCCGTGTGTTTGAAGAGCCACATAATATGTCTTCACATTAGTTAACAGAGTCCAAGGCTGCTATTGATCGGTTGGCAACCATTTGTCTATTGGGCATGTTCTTACATAACTGCTGCACTGAAGATAATCAGCGAAAGATACTAGGTGCAAAATACTTGTAGGCCTGTAGCTGGTACTTCTTACTAGAAGTTTAAACTTCACACAGGTGTACTTGGACAGGTGTACTTGATTGGGTTTCTTTTTTTTCCTCCAGTGAGAAATATGTCACTGAATATAAAGCTTTGCAATTAAACCTCCAGCTTGTCACTAGCCTACAAATATTTTTTTGCAGCCTTCCTGCATATCCTCACACCAATCTCTTGCAAGCAAAGAACCAATAGATGTAAAGGGAATGCTTTTTCTCAGTCATGAACAGAAAGGGTAGCGCAAACCACTAACTTAGAATCATAGTATGATAGAATTGTAGAATTGAAAGGGTCATCTAGTCCAGTGTTTCCCAACCTTGGGCCTCCAGCTGTTTTTGGACTACAACTCCCATCATCCCTAGCTAGCAAGACCAGTAGTCCAACCCCTTGCAATGCAATAATCTCAACTGAAGCAGTCATGACAGATGGATGACCATCCAACTTCTGCTTAAAAACATCCAGTGAAGGAGAGTCCCTAGCGCTATCAAAAATGTAGATCTATTTTTTCCAGGTTCTTAATATCATTTAAATTTTAATATAGTTTTGTAGGAAGGAACAGTAGGTGAGAACAGAATAGTGCATGTGTGATGATATTTTATAAGTGCTAAAGTCCTTAAAAAGAGCAGTTGCAACTGTAGCTTTCTTGCTTTAAACTGACAAATTAAACTGCCCTGCACATAATCCTAACCATATCTACTTGGAAGTAAACTCTTCTGAATTCAGCAGGACTTACTCCTAGGTAAATGGGATAAGGATTGCTTACCCAGTTATCAAGTGTTGCAGGCTGCTTTAAATTCATAACTTACAATATAAAGCTATATGGCATTACTTCATAATAGAGGAAATGTTACTGAAAGACTGGGTCATGCATACTCTCTGTATTAAAAACAACAGCTCGTTTTTGAATACTGTACAGCTGTCTTAGGTTAGAAAAACAAATCTAAATATTTTTGGTCAATATAAATTTGTTTACAGATATTCAGTACCTTCAGTAGTAGAGCCTGTGAGAGTACCGACTGATGTATTATATGCAGTTCAGTTTCTTAGTATGATTTTGCTTTGAAGTTTCTATCTCGATAAAATATAAATGGTTCAGAATGGGGCTGTTTCAACCCACCACTGCAGCTCCATATATGGACTTTGACTTAAGCTTGTGTAGCTAATTCAAATGAGCCATGCATATCGCAATATTGATTTGGGCTCAGCTAAAATAGCTGTGTGTATCTCTTGTTATGGATGGAAATGTTCATCCCATCCAGAGCCATTTGATAGACATAATTGGAAAATTATAGCTGAGTTGAACCAATGATTTCTTACATAAAATAGCAGTTCAGTTTTATACATGGTATTGTGATTTCTCAGATAACTAATATTATTAGATTCATTTGAAGTTGTCCTTGACTTCAAATGACTTGCAAAAAAACCCAGCTTCACAAGGAAGAAGTAACTCAAGAAGACAATATATTGAACCAGAAGTGGATTATTTTCAAGGTGATTCAGAGTATCAGTTCAGAGTGGATCTGCAACTGTTGTACTTGTGTGAAATGGACTATGACAGATTAATACAGGCTGACCTTCTCTATCCTGTGAATGTAGTAATTTCAGTTGTAGACAAATCAGTCATCTTTTAAACTTACCTGTTGATTGCAGAAACTTTTGAATTTTTGCCACTGATACTGAATTTGTTCTGCTGATCCACTTTTAATCAGATATTTATTATTATTCTTTTAAAAAATGTTTGGATCTGACAGTTCTGTCAGCTAAATAACATTGAAAAATAGGGCCTTACCCAGGGCCACCTAAAGAGCTTTTATTTGTTAAAGGTTGGATGACTATGAATTGAGGTTTTTAAAAAAATCATTTTAAAAAGTATTTGTTTGTTTTGTGTCCAGCCCTATACCCACAGGTCTCGGGGCAGTCCACAAGATAAAATCACAATATAAAAACAAAAAATACATAATAAAAACAAAAAAACCCCAATAATATCCCTCTTCCCAAATGACGGATGCATACATTGTTTACCATTGACCCACTATTTGGAAGGAAACATTATTATTCTTGCAAACATTTACGGCCACTACTTTTCAGCATGCAGTAATCCCTCGTTTTATTAGGGGGTTTGGTTACAAGGGTTCCGTATATACATGAAGATTGCATATAGTCAAATCTTAGGAGCTGCCTGCGGCTAGCAGGTTTGGGGGGGGGGGGAGAGAGCATTCACAGCACGTCCAGACCAGGCGGACCAAGTGAGCCTTGCCCTCTCCTTGAATGCTTTTGACTGGCTGGAATCTGTTCTTGAACTGTGATGTCTCTTGCTTGTTTTGATGGCGAGAGGCATTGTTTAGAAACTTCAGATTTCTGCATGGCTTGAATGTGGCCTACTCTTGAAAGGCAAGAGTCCACTTTTGCCTCTGACCCCCACCCCCCACCCCCACTGATACGTGGCCGATACACCATCCTTGTCTTACACCATTGCAGCACTGAGGGATGAATCTGACTGTTTTCTTCCTTGAATGTGACATGGGAAATGTGGGAAATGCTCAGTAGATACCGTGCTTAGAGAAGCAAATACAGGACCCAAACTAGGGCCCGTGTGTAACAAATATATTTGCAGGAAGGATGTTCTGAAATAGGTGCAAAAATTCTGCAGGCTAAAAGTCTTAAGAGTGCCGTGGTGAGGCCTTTGCTAAGTTGGGTTAGCTCCTTGTCTTACCCTTCTTCCTCCAGGAGTACAGAATGGCAGTGCTGCCACAACTAGGTTACCTGCCATGCTGACCTCTCTCACTCTGCCTCTGGGTGTTGCTGCCCTTCATGTTGTCATCGGGTCCAGCCCTAGAGTGAAACTAAGATGACTGGATGGTGTGGGTGGAAGGGACATGACTAAAGCTTTCTGCAGTTAGGCAAGGTGTGAAGAAAATGGATAGATATGTTTTTTCTACCTTTTCCGTGATGCTAGAAAGCTTCACTCGTTGAGATTTGGCAGTAGATTCCAGGAAGTTAAAATAAAGTGCTTCTTCACACAACTCGTAATTAATTTACAGAAACCACTACATACCACAAAATGCTGCAATGACAGACACTGACTAGGATGGCTTGCTTATTTGTTTATTATCAGTATTTATATGCTGCAAATAGCAAGGTGCTTTGAGCAACTTAGATTAAAAATAAGCATATATATAGAACTATAAACCAAGGTTGTATCCAAGTCCACAGCTGGACTTCACTTGTTTCTCCTCCTACCTGCAGCCCTTCTCCCGTACACTCTAAGAATCTAATCTGGAGCAGATTTTTTAGAGGTTGATGGGATGGGATGGGGTGGAGGTGCTGATAGCGAAAAGGAAGGAAGGAAGGTGAGTTTTCATTGCATGAGGTTCAGTGTTGCATTCTGCCTCATGAAAAAACAATATATTATAAACCTGAGCAGCAGAGAAAAAAATCAATACAGCAATTTCCATAGCAGTAGCAATGTCAGCTTCTTGCAGCAAAAACATTTTTGTGGCCTGTGAAGACTGACAAATTAGTTATGTGTATTTGTGGGCTACAGTTTGCTTCAACAAATGCATGAAATGTTGCAGGTACATATATGTACGTGGTGGCAGAGTGCAGGGGGTGGGAAGACTGCAGACATTGAAGTCAGAAAGAAATGAAATTCAGAAAAAGTTAAGAGGGTGATAACTATTCACAAACCACGTTGTGTTGCTGTCACAGACATCCTGACGTTGATAAGCCGATTATACACAAGTGATAGCACTTAATCTCTTGGTGAATTCTAATTCAGCGGTTTCACATTGTGGTTCCTCTTTCAAGTTCCTCTGTTCCATTATGGCCATGTTAAGGTCAGTTACATTGTGCCCTGTGAGGTTGACATGTTCCCTGGCTGCTGTTTTCAATTTAGAAAGGCTCTTAAACACTATTTTAAAAAACCCCAAACAGATATTAAATTCAGAAATCCCCCCTAAACACTCATAATTTTTAAAAAGAAAGGTTTAAAATGGGATCAAATAAGACTGAATCGTACTGAATTATCCAGGCTGAGAGCTGCAGGGTGTTTCTGATTATCATTTGCTAGAAGGCAATCACAGGGAAGGGCTCTTAACTTCATGTCTTCCTCGTGAGCTTCTAGGAAACATCTGGCTGGCGTCCGTTGATTCTGGTATAGATGGACATTTGGATTAATCCAGCAGGGCTCTAACATTCTTAACAAATCATGTATTTTAAAGAAGTGCATAAAAAGGAGATTTCACTGGTACTAAATCCCTATCACAAACCTGAAGTAATGGAAATGGCCTCTGTGAAACAGAGATACAGTAGCCTTCACAATAGGTGAAATGTGGGAAGTGAAATGAAGTGTAATGAGAGCTGTCAGACCGCAGGGATCGGGAGACTTGAGGAATGTATTGGGAAGCGTCCCTGGTTTGAATCCAGCTTCCCCTACGAACTCACAAGATGGCCTTTAACTAACGGCTGTCTTTCCAGCTCACTGCTGTCTGCAGAATACTGACCTATGTCATAGGCAGTGCTGTAATAAGATGATGGATGTTAAACACTTTGAATATTCGAAAGTGCTATATACCGTATTTTTTGCCCTATAGGACGCACTTTTCCCCCTCCAAAAATGAAGGGGAAATGTGTGTGCATCCTATGGGGCGAATGCAGGCTTTCGCTGAAGCCTGGAGAGCGAGAGGGGTCAGTGCGCACCGACCCCTCTTGCTCTCCAGGCTTCAGGAAGCTCTGTGCAGCCCTCGGGAGCCTGGCGCGAAGGTGCCTGCAGCCCCGGGCTCTGCCCAGCTCTGCGCAGCCATCCGGAGCCCGGCACGAAGTCATACTGGGCTCCCGACGGCTGTGCGGAGCTGCCTGCATTCCGAAGCCTGGGACGCGCTGAAGAGCGTGCCCGGGCTTCGCGCACCTCTCCGCAAGCCTGGGGAGACCAGCGCGACTTCGCGCCGGGCTCCCTAGGCTTGCGGATAGCAGGCTGTTCTGGGGCCCGAGCTTCCCCCGTGCCAGCCCCGCGCCTGGGGGGGGGGAATAATTTTTTTTTCTTTATTCCCCCCCCCCAAAAAAAAACACCTAGGTGCGTCCTATGGGCCGGTGCGCCCTATGGGGCGAAAAATACGGTACATGCTTATTAGTACTAGCAGAAATTTGGGCACATCTTTAAATATACTTAAGTTGCGTATTACACATTGGACCTGGGAGAACCTTGCATATCTGAGATCTGTAACTCACCCAATAGTCTTTCATTTTTCAGCGACACACTTGCACATAACTGTCAAACTTGTTTTTTAAGCCTGGGGGGCATTTAAAGAGCTTTATAGTTTGTATGTAGATGGGTTAGAAAGCATTCCTCGCCCCTGATGTGTATGTGCAGTTTCCTGCACAGAGTTTGTGTCATCAGTCCGCGGATCTGAAGAGTGATTCCTCAGTAGGGAATTCTGTTACGAGAGGGATTAGTGTTCCAATTCTACAACTGCTGGCACCAGCCACAGCCTAGACAACCTATTATGTGGCAGGTGGTGAAAGTAATGTGCCTTCTGAGCTCACCTTAATGCACTTCTAGGGTTGTGGTCACTATACCTTTTGTTCATACTTCTTTTATGGTTCATCTTTTGGTCAGTGTATTCATGGATCTCTTTGGGGAAATGTCGGTGCTGCGTAGCAAAAGCATCCCTATGGTATATTTCTTCATAGGAATGGAAAATTGGTTAACGTCCTAATGAGGCAGTTGATCCAGAAAGTGAAAAACCTCATTTCCTCCAGTTACTGTAGACCTGACTATAGGTACTAAAATTAGTTTAAAATATAACTGTATTGTTTTTACTGAAACATGCTTGTTGATTTTTATTTTTAAGAAGACTCACAGAGTTCTCTAAACATAAGAGGCACATTTTCTCAACTGCCATTATTATTTACCCATTTCTCACGCTTGCAGCAGGCAAACATTTTAATGCAGTTCATGCTCATGCAGCACATCCTTCATGAGTATGAGCTGCTGTTGTTTACAGGTTTGTGAGCCTTCAGTACGCTCTGCTTTCCTGAGCTGTCTGTTATTTAGCAAATGTCTGTAGGGTAATTGGGCATGTAAAAAACAACAACACTATAGGGTCTGGGTAGCTTTTGTTTTATAGTCACATTCCCAGTGTGTACTGGTGCATTTCTTAGTACCACGTTCCTCTCTGCTGTTAAGTGATGCCATTTCTGTATGTAGTGCAAATAGAATACACTTTTACAGTAAGAACTTGTGCTGTGTCAAATCACCTTGCAACACCCTGAAGTTACTATTGTTTCAATGCTTTGTTTTTATTTATATGGATATTTCATTTCCTATTGTGTTGCTTTATTTTGTATGTGAGCCTGTAAGAGAGCTTGGGGTTGTGGGGGTGGAGAAGAGAGTGCATTGCACAGGAGTGTCCAGTGAGCTGTCATGAATGCTTCTCCTTGTCTAGTCATTAAGATAATGAGCAAAAGGATTATGTATACATATAATCATTACAATCCTTTAATTAGGACAGTCACTACTTTCTAATGATGTAGGAATGACTACCTAGAATGTAAGTTTAATTTGTTATACAGCTTGCCCTAAATATTCTCATTTCGAACGTACATTCTGAAAAGTTACACAATAGCTAAGGGTTATTTACTTTTGATAAAGCACCGAAACTGTTACTACTTAAATGGACATATTCATGCAAGTGGCAGTAGTTTTGTTTTATTTTACTTTGTAAGTTATTGGCATGAGAAGGAATGCACAATCTGGTGAGATGTATAGCTTCTTGTTTTTTAGGTTGCACGTTTTCAACAACTGCCTAATGATGAAACTGAAATAATGATTCCTGTTCTGACTTCCAAAAAAGCAAGTGAATTACCAGTCAATGAGGTTGCAAGCATTCTTCAGGTAAGTAAATACTATTAATGTTTAAATAAGAATGTAATTTTTTAAAAAAATTCAGTATTTAAGTTGAAATGTCTATCCAGTTGAATAGTGAAGAGATATTACTAATATACTGAACGATGCCCCAAATTAGTCATACTCAAAGTAGACCTGTTTGCCTACACTGAATACGATTTAGTTGGATATTGACTACTGCTTTTTGACTTGCACACAGTGCTTTGACATGCTGGAGTTACACTGAACAATTGCATGTTAGTTTTATTGATTAACAGTGATCTACATTGCTTTTAAATTAAGCATCTGATTATATGAAAATGCTATAAGCATGCTCAGTTGGTGGTTCTGTGGAAAATGTTTTAGGATGACTTTTTCTAAGTAGACTTGCTCAACATTAGTTTTAAGTGGACTAAATAGCAAAATATTTAGTTAATTATTTTTCTTGCTGATCTAAAAACTAGGATTATTAAGTTTCTGAAGTATTACCAAACAGGTTTTGGCCTATAAAGACTTAAATGGCTCAGGACCGCAATTCCTCAAGGACTGCCTCTCCCCATATGAACCAACCAGGACCTTGCAATCATCATCTGAGGCCCTTCTTCATGTGCCTCCTACACAAGAGGTCTGGAGGCTGGCAATACGAGGGTGGCCTTTTCTGCGGTGGCTCCCCATTTGTGGAATGCTCTTGGCAAGGAGGATTGCTAGCAACTGCATTACACATATTTAGGAACCGGGGAAAACATTTCTCTCCAACCAGGCCTTTGGCTGTTTAACATTCTTTGGCATTTTAAATGTTTTTCTTGGAGTGGGGTTATTGGTTTGTTCGTGTTCTATTATGCATTTTGTGTTCTCATTTTGTATTTTTGTGTTGTGAACCAATCAATGTAATCTAGAACTTTGAAAGAAACTTATTATTGTCTTTTGCCAAGGTGCATATTTAAATGTATGGCTTTCAAAACTTTCTAACATAATATTGCTGCTTGGAAGCATGAATGATTTAAATAAGGGTACTGTATTCAAATGACCAGATAGTATTTTCTGTACATCACAGCTGTCAGTCTGCTGTCTTGGCAGATTATATCAATGTATCTGTGGTAGAATTTTAATATCAGACAGATTCTCAGGATGTGTCCACTTACATTTTGGTATTCTCAAATGTGCATCATATATTGGAGCAGCTAGAGGAAATGCTGACCTGTTACTCAGTATTGAAGGAAAGCCGTTTATCTGTTTCAAAATCCCTCTTTGCAACCTCCAGAATATCCTTGTAATGTAATGTTTTTAAAAACTTAAGGAGACTTAACATGGATATTAGAACTGTAGACAGCAGAACAGTAAAAGAAAAGGAAAAAACCCCAGTAAAATGCAGCAGTAAAGTAAAACCAGATTTAAGCAAGATTTTAGAAATCCTGGAAGCTGGGGGAAGGGGGGGGGGAGAGAGTTATTCACCTAGAACTGAAAGGACATGAGAACTGTTACTAGATGAGCATATTTGGAGATGGCATTCCAAAAGTGGGACACTACAACTGGGAAGATTATTTCCAGTAGCCTCTTGCCTAACCTCCAGAGTGGACATATCTGGATTAGGGACCTCCAAAGGTGACCTTAAGATATGAGCAGGTTTATATGAGGGATGATGATCCTTCAAGTCTGTATCTGGGTCTAGGAACTTACTAATAGGAGGAAGTTTTCGATTTTTTTATCTCTACCTAGGGGAGAAAAAACCCTCAACACTTCAGGAATGCAGCAGTCATTTGCCCTTGTGATAGAACTCCTGCTTAGTCATTCAAATTCTTAAATATTACAGCTATGAAATTAGATTCGGTAAACAACCTTTTAACCAGGAATGTGAGATAAGAATAAGAGACTTGACTGCTATAATATTTCAGCTTTTGATTGCAATGAAATGAAATCTTGGCTTTGCTTGAGAAATAAAATGATTAAAATGCATATAAGTATACATATTCTCATAGGCTGACCTTCAGAATGGCTTGAAAAACTGCGAGGTTTGTCATAGACGGGCCTTCCATGGATGGAATGAGTTTGATATTGGTGAAGATGAACCACTATGGAAAAAATACATTTCTCAGGTGAGCCTTTCTTCTTCTTCTTTCTGAGGGCTTTAAAAAAAAGATTTTTGAGATTTAGATTTTAGATCTATCAGTTCAAAAGATGTTGATAGAGCCTTTAGTCATTGTGGTATTATCCTGCTGGTCCCAGTTCAAGAGTGGTAGTGTGATTTCTTACCCTTGAGCAGTAGAAGGAGGAATTAGACACACTTGTAGGTAGGGGAAATGGCTGCTCGCCCTCTCCACATTTGTAAGAGGACAGTCATCATTGCTTTCAAATATAGAGGCGCATACAATCAGTAAAGAGACAACTTCACTAGCTATTTTCAGCTCTTGTGCAAAGTGTCAGCTTGGTAGGGGAGTGTCATAAGCGATTTCCTCAATCTCTGTCTTGTGATGAGTTTCAGCTCTCGAGTGAGGTCCCTCTTTGCAAGCGAGGCAAAGACAAGTGAGGACCCTCACTCTCATGCTTAGGGTAGCAGGGATGGGGTAGAGACTTGCCCCTCATTTGATGCCACTAGCATTGTCTTGTAGGTATTCATGCCACTTGTACAACTGCTTTCCAGGCAGGGCTTTAAATAGCAGTAGCCTTGGTAGTTGTGAACAGGGACTTAATTTCCCCGGAAATAATACATTATGTTTCACTGTTGGAAAAGTGTAATATTCCTTGATTTAAAGGGCCTAGGGGAGGAAGAGGAATGAATGTCACTCAGCAAGGGTTGGCCCACCCATGAGGAGACTGCCTCAGACGGCAGGATACACAGGTGCATCAGATCTGGCCTCCCAAGGAATGCATCACTCGCTGCTGCTGTTGTGCAGTGGGTGATGCACAGCAGCAGCTGCACCCCTCTCTCTGGAGGGTACATCTGCCATCTCCTCAGCAGCCCCACTTCCTATGCAGCCTCTACAGCAGCCTCTTGGTGAATAGGAAGTCCTGCTGCTCGCCTTTTACCCTTGTTACCAATGTAGTTCTTAACTCACCCCCTTTTCCCCCAGTTAGGGGATGGGGGCTCCAATTTGTAGTTTGCTGAGGGTACCAAAATGTCTTGGGCTAGTCTTGCATTCAGCCTAAGCACAACTACTGGACTTATACAAGCAGGAAGTCAAAAAGTGTCGAACTGTCTGATTCATATTTTGAAAAATAATCTGAAGCTTACACACACACTTTTCTATGAAACCAAGTCCCCGGTTCCTTCAGATTATTAATTATTTTTACCCCATTAGTTTGAACTTTAGTCAGAAGAGTTTATTGGGAGTGAAATTGGCAGATATGTTCTCCATTTGAATATTTTCTGTGACATTTTGGGATTTTAAAAAATATTGAAATACAATTAATGGGCATGTCCTAACTGACAGTTGTTTGTGCCATCTGCTGTGGACATTCACACAAGGCACATATGCAGTGCAGATCACATTGAATGCTTTTTTTACTTGCCACTTCCTCCCCACCCACCGGCCTTTCAAAAGATTATGAAGGTCTGGATGGGAAGTCTCATGCTGTTCCTGTTCTTGCCATTTTCCTGTTCAATCTTTGTTTAAATGAATGCTTACAGTAGGAGGAGGATTCCAACTCTAAATTTATAAATCAAAACTCTGATTTTATTAAATGTGTTAACATTGTTTAAAGCCTCTCATCTTTGTAGTAATAAAGGAAGTCTTTTAAAACTTGGGCATCTTTCAACCTATATAAAAGTTTGTACTTGTGCCTCTTATGGACCTCCTCCCTTTTACGACATTAGGGCCCAGTATCCCATGACTGTAGCTTGGTACAGAATACACTGAATTTACCAGTTTGCCAAAAGGAGCTCTGTTATCAGTTATTTCAACACACTTCTGAAAAAAATGTTTTCTTTTTCTTTGCAGTTTAAAAATCCCCTTATTATGCTTCTCCTGGCTTCTGCAGTCTTCAGTGTTTTAATGCATCAGTTTGATGATGCTGTCAGTATCACTGTGGTAAGTAAAATCCTAAGATTCCCCCCCCCTTTATTATTATATGCTGGATATTTATTCAGTCTTGGGCTTCCAGTCAGTTACCCGGTGAGGAGTAGAAACCAGCCAAGTGTCTTAGATGCTTTGTAGTAATACTTAATAATCTATTTCCTTTTCAGTTCCTTATTTGTTTCATATGAATGGGAGCCTGTGAGGCATTTGCCACACCCAAGCCCTTTTGCCTTTCCCACACAATGACCCCAAACTATTCCTCACAGTGTACTTCTCTTTTTACAAACACTAGTCTGTGTTGTTGGATTGAAAAATCCACCTGCTCATCCCTCTCCATACTTAGAGACCAGATGGAAATTTGTTCAGTGCTATATATTTGGTTACTTTGAAAAATATGTTTTATCTCCCTGTTGTGTACCAGCTGGCATACATGATGTAGACTTCTTCCTCCTTCTTAAGCTAAAAAAAGAATGTAGTAAAAATGGGTATTGTAGCTACTAATTGACCAGCTGCTACAATTTAGAGTGGGGTGGACCACCTTGGTTGGGACACCAGTTGGTGGGGTTATATGTCATGGTGCTGTCCTGACTTTGGAATACATTCCTCAACAAGATAAACTGCTGCCAATATTGCAATATTTTTGGTGCTGCCTTAAGATCTTCCTATTCACGATTCATTCAAGGTAGCATTTTAATGGGAGCTGTGTTTTTCTTGCTGTTTTTCAGTTTTGTGTGTTTAAAGGTAAAGTTAAAGGGACCCTTGACCATTACGTCCAGTCATGGCCGAGTCTGGGGTTGCAGCGCTCATCTCGCTTTATTGGCTGAGGGAGCCGGTATACAGCTTCTGGGTCATGTGGCCAGCATGACTAAGCCGCTTCTGGCGAACCAGAGCAGCGCACGGAAACGCCGAATATATAAATTGAACACACGCACGTGCACGTAGTGCTTGATACACTATTTGTGTGTTTAGTCTGCCTTTTATTTTGTTTGTTAGTTTTTGGAATTTACTACCACAAAAGGGACGTGGGTGGCGCTGTGGGTTAAACCACAGAGCCTAGGGCTTTCCAATCAGAAGGTCGGTGGTTCGAATCCCCGTGACGGGGTGAGCTCCCGTTGCTTGGTCCCTGCTCCTGCCAACCTAGCAGTTCAAAAGCACATCAAAGTGCAGTTAGATAAATAGGTACCGCTCCAGCGGGAAGGTCAATGGCATTTCCGTGTGCTGCTCTGGTTTGCCAGAAGCGGCTTAGTCATGCTGGCCACATGACCCAGAAGCTCCCTCGGCCAATAAAGTGAGATGAGCGTCCTTTTACTTTTACCACAAAATTAGTAGTGATGGGCCATCAGCATGAATGGCTTTAAAAGATTAGGCCTATTCATGGAGGATAAGGATGTCTTAACTCCAGTAGCAGTATGTCTCTGAACACCAAGTGCTGGAGATTCTGTGTAGGGAGAATGCTGTTGCTCTCATGTCCTGCTTGTGGACTACCTGTGGCCATCTGGTTGGCCACAGGTACTAGATATGTCTTTAGTCTGAACCAGTAGATCTCATCTTGTGGTTGGGGTTTCTACCCTCCTTTTGTATTTCTAAATTTCGTGAATAGTTCTGGCCATACTTCTGTACATCACCCTGAAATCTCCTTAATAAATATTTTAAATAAATAAATAAGGGGGATTCTTCATGGTGCCCAAGTGGTAACTTTATGTTTTCCCCTCCCAGCAATATTTGCATTGTTTTTAATGGACTGCATGCCAAGCAACAGGCTGAAAACAATTCTAGAAACATAGCTGATTGTTCTGTATAAGGCCAAAGCAATTTCAGGCACTATTTAATTACATGGTTTCCTATTAAACAGGAAGACCTGTAACGGCAGTTTTAATATAGTTTAAATTGAGGCTAGAATACATGGCTGAAACATAATTTGCCTGATCAGGATGATGATTCAGCTCACATCCTAGAATTACTGGCACTGGGAGATGCCCGTGGAGTATAGCTTCATAAGAATGGATAAATGTTACAAAGCAGAAAGAAATGCAGACTAGAAGGCTTTGAATGTCAAGATGAACTGATTTTCACTTGCTTTTTTGTGCTTTTTTGTGCTAAAAGTCTGAAGTGACATTTGTAACTACTCTTTATACTGTCTGGTTCTAATCCTGGATTATTAAAATACCTTTACAGCGCTAATCTTTTTAAACCTAAAAGTTAAGCATGGATTGCCTAGCCGAAAACGCAGTCCGTACCATTGATCCTTTCAGTAGAGAGGCTCAATTCCTAAATGTTAAGTACGTATTCTTCAGAGCGATGCAGAAACATTGGCAGTACAAAGGGGGTGGGGGATGTATATGACTATAGAGTTTCTTTGAGTAGTTTTTGCTGCTGCCTAAATGGAACTGTTGGAAACCCTGCCTAGATGTTTAAAGCAGCCTGTTGCTGCCTTGCTCATGGAGTTGGCAGTGGGGGACGGGCAAATAACCAGGCTTTTGATTCTTAGAATAGTATGCGAAATCATTAAGGCTTTATTGACTTGACTTCATGAGCTGACAATAAATAAAATAACATCTAGACTCTTGGAAGCAGAGAGGGTATTAACCTGCGAAAAATTCACTTTATGTAGTTGAATGTAGGAAAATAAAAACTGAACAAAAAAGATGCCTGGTGTGTGACAACGCAGTCTGAAAGATTCCAATGCTAATTTATTAGACATTCAATAATTTCATGACATTGTCATACACAGTGGTTTGCTTGCCTGTCACACATTAAAACTTGACTTAGAAGTCTGGCATGGAAATGGTGGTGGAGCAGGGTGGGGCTCTTCCTACTTCCCAGGTTTGTTTGTTTTTATCTCCCAGAACCTTAGTAAGAAAAAAGAAATGATTGAAAGCTATTGCCTGTGTTCATCGTTCCTCAATTCAGTCTTAAATAGTATATTGTACCTGATTCAAGTAGCATGTAATCTGCATGTTTGATTTAAATGTTGACAAGGCAGTTTGTTTTAGTAGACATTTTTCTTCATCCATACAGGCAATACTTATTGTTGTTACGGTTGCCTTTGTTCAGGTAAGATGTTTTTCATTCACTTTACCCAAGAGCCATTTTTGCAGAAAAGCTGTATTTATTGCACTTAAAGCAATTGAAAAGCATTTAGGCTAGGTTTTTTTCCTCAGACACGGGTGGGAAACCTCCTGCCTATGTTGTAATTAGGCCCAGCTTGGGTCCACTTTGGCCTGGAAGGTATTGCCCACAAACCACATCCATCTGACGTCCTATGTGGGCTCCCAGTTGTTCCTTTGAAAGCTGGGCTCTTTATCAGCCCAGCTGGGATTGCTGAAAACTTCCTAGTGCAGCTGAGGGGACCGGAGGAAGCAGCCCAGATTAAAAGTACTTCCTCCAAAAGGAACCTTTCCTTCTCTCTACTGAGGAAAGATACAGTTTAGAGGAAGCACCTCCGCAGAGGGAAAAAATGCTCTATTTTAAAATTAGGATGTTGGCTCATTGACAGGAGGGCAGTTCAACCCACCTGTCAATTTGACTCTTGCTGCAAACTAGCTCTTAACTTTCAAGCCTCCAATGGGAAACAGAAAAATATCACATCAGTAGTTAGGATTCAACAAGTTAGGTTCCCCCCACCCCTTTTTAATATTAATATGAGTATTATACAGGTAGTATGTATTTATATAGAATGTAAACATGCCATAGAGGGAAGGGGGAGCCCAGGGAGCAAGTCTGTACAGTGGTACCTCAAGTTACATACGCTTCAGATTACAGACTCCGCTAACCCAGAAATAGTACCTTGGGTTAAGAACTTTGCTTAAGGATGAGAACAGAAATCACGCGCCAGCGGCGTGGCGGCAGTGGGAGGCCCCATTAGCTAAACTGGTGCTTCAGGTTAAGAACAGTTTCAGGTCAAGAACAGATCTCCAGAACGAATTAAGTTCGTAACCAGAGGTACCACTGTGTTTTAAAAAAGACACAACAGTAATGCTACACAGTGGAAAGAGATAGCTCCTCCTTTTTTGTGGGGGGAGCTCCTCAATGTGTGACCCAACCAGGAACATGTTTGGACCCATAGTTTAAGAAGCACTGATTTAGGTGCACATGTCCGAGAGTGGCATTGATGCTGTAAGCCAGATAGTTTGCTGGATATCCTAATGCCTGCCACCCCATAATTACCGTATTTTTCGCTCTATAACATGCACCCGGCCATAACACGCACATAGTTTTTAGAGGAAGAAAACAAGGAAAAAATATTCTAAACGAAACAGTGGATGTATGATTTTTGTGGTTCATGCTGTGGCCACGGACATGTGATTTGATGGTGAGTTTGGGGTAGCCCAATGCAAAAACCCTGAGGATCCATGTGGATCCATGCTTTGTAACCATGTTTTTGCACCACTGCGGCCCCAGGCAACAGTGGGTGCGTGATTTTTTTAGTGCAAGCTGTAGCCATGGACATGCTATGTGATCTGATGGTGAATTTGGGGTGACCCCGTGCAAAAATCCTGAGGATCCATGTGGATCCGTGCTTTGTAACCATGTTTTAAGTGGCTTGCTTTAAAGGAGCCAACCGGACAGGAGCCGCTTACACTCGTATAAGCGGCTCCTCTCCTCTCCCGCTTTGCTCCTTTAAAGAAGCAGGCTCTCTGTCCCTCTCTCCTCCCCACTCAGCGGCTCTTCTCCCGCTTTGCTGTTTCAAAGCGAGCCACGGAGGAGGGAAGGAAGGGGAACCATGGATCCTCTGCTCATGACTGCAGCAGATCCCCCCGCCATCCGTAGGCATTCGCTCTATAACACTAGGAGGAAAAAAGTGAGTGTTATGGTGCAAAAAATACGGTAATAAATTTAGGAAGAAGCTATCAATCGGTTTCAGAAAAAAGTGTGATGGATTCTTGGAGTTTAATCAGTTCACTTTCATGTGCCATGAGCTTTCATAAGGAGCAGCTTATTCATTATGCACTAGACATTGCCTGTAACAACTTCTATGGAAATGTAAAGAATAGGCTCTTGGAAACATGTTACAGATGTGCTAAGAGACAGACTGTATTTTTTGTAATTGAGCAATGTTTTGTTCTTTTCACTGGAGAAGAGTGTAACATCACACATCATTGTAGACTTTCCCATACGATGGGGCAATCCAACTGGTGGATTACTTCAGTATGTTATGGTTTGCTGTATGGAGCTATTGCAGTGCTGAAGTGTTTCCAGGTAGCAGTTCTTTTGGAATCTAGTCAAGAGAGGAGTTAATAGCAGACAGACTTGATATAGTGCATATGCAGTGAAAATGATGACCAGCGGACCCCATGAAAGGGAGGGTGGAAGTCTGAGAATTCGAAGAATTCTATATCTTTGGAATTTACTTTTATTTTTATTTTTGTGAATGTAAAACTAAATTGTAAAACCAATAATTTTTTTTAATAAAAAAAATATAGGATTGATATAGTGCGGTTTGAGAACTATTTTAATTTTCTTCTTGTTGTGCACCTCCAGGAATACCGTTCTGAAAAATCTCTAGAAGAACTGAGTAAACTTGTACCTCCAGAATGTCACTGGTATGGACCAGCTTATTTTTAGACTTTACCCTAAATGAATAGCCTTCAGTATCACTAATCTGATGTGGCTGAAGATGCCTTTATGATTTCACGTGATGCCAAATGATTGTATCTACGTAGCTAGTTTCTTTCTTTAAGCTTTTGATAAGATTGTCAAATAGAACTGCTTAGCTGAAGATCATGTTCACATGAAGGATGATATAAAAAATCTTAAATAAGTAATAGATAATGTTTCAGTAAATAGCTGGGATTCAGTCATCTGTTTCTGTGTCACTGAGGGGATTGTGGGTGCAGATACTAGAAACTGTATAAGAGCTTGCCTTTTGGAAAGGAAAATGAGCATGTGTGCTGAAAACAGAAAAAACATAGCCTGTTTGGTATATTGGGGATGGGGTTTGGTATATTTATAGTGTATTGCTGTTTAGTTTTTTTATTTAATATTTTACATTTCCTTGTGTGCCTGTGAGCTGAGAAGCACCTCATAAATATTTTATATAAAGAAGTACTGAAAGACCTTCAAAGAGAAATGGGGCTTTTTGAGGTTTTCTTATTCATATGTAAATGACTTCTTGGATCATAGCTATTAATTTACACTATTAACTGCATATATATTTTTAGTGTTCTGTAAGTCTCCTCCCCACATTTGGCTTCATGCCCCTAGTTGGTATAGCAGATTTAATTAAAACTCTGAAGATGGTACCTTTTTAGGAAAATGGAAATTGGCCTCACATAACTGTGTAAAAAGGTAGCATGCTAGAGTGTAATTTCAAGACTCATAATTGAAAACACCACTTCCAAAAGAACTTTATTAAAGGTACAGTACTTACATTGGCATTTTGCTTTCCCCCATGCTCATATAGAACTGCCACCTTCAGTTTGACTTGAAATGGAAAAAATGACATCTAAAGGGAGAAAGTTCTTTGAACATAGCAGATCAAGCATATTTTATCCAGTTAGATCTGCAAGGGCAAGCTGAAGATTATAGCTCTTTGTGATGTGATGCAGTGGTCTTCATTAGTTATTGAAACATATTTCATTCTCTACAGTGTTCGAGAAGGCAGGGTGGAGCATACACTTGCAAGAGACTTGGTTCCAGGTGATACTGTCTGCCTGTCAGTGGGAGACAGAGTTCCTGCTGACCTGCGACTATTTGAGGTGCGTAGTCATTAATCACACGCTAAACTGTAGTTTTGGATTCTGGGATCTAGCAGGTATGTATTAAAAGGTAAAGGTAAAGGTACCCCTCCCCGGACGGGCCAGTCTTAACAGACTCTAGGGTTGTGTGCTCATCTCACTCTAGAGGCCAGGAGCCAGCGCTGTCCGCAGACACTTCCGGGTCACGTGGCCAGCGTGACGAAGCTGCTCCAGCGAACCGGCACCAGAGCAGCACACGGAACGCCGTTTACCTTCCCGCTAGAAAGCGGTACCTATTTATCTACTTGCACTTAATTGTGCTTTCGAACTGCTAGGTGGGCAGGAGCTGGGAACGAACGACGGGAGCTCACCCCGCCGCGGGGATTCGAACCGCCGACCATGCGATCGGCAAGTCCTAGGCACTGAGGTTTTACCCACAGCGCCACCCGCGTCCCTGATATGTAGTAATCTTAGACATTTAATAATATAGATTCACACGCTAACTTTGCGAACAATAATGTGGGCCTAGAGAAGATCTGATTTCACATTACATCTTATCACTGGAGTTTTTGTGAAATAATACCATAAGGCAAAAGGGCTAACTTGTGAGCAGGTTATATGCCCTCTGTAATATATTTCATCCACTAGTGCAAAGGCCACCTGACATGTCAACAGGAGCAAGTTGGCACGACATAAATGTCATTCTCTGTATGACTAACCAGAGACCACAAGATGGTTATCTATTTAGGATTTTTAAAAATATAACTGAAGGGGGTAGCCAGTTGCACTAGCTATAACTATGAATGAGGAAATATGCTGAATTCCAAGTACACTACTAAATTTGGTGGCTGTGGACACTCTGCCCTGTCTGAAATATGAAATAATGCTAATTCAAAGATTTCCAAGCAGTTTTTCTTAATTTCGAACAATTCCATCATGTTAATGGGCTGACTCATCATGAATTTGGTAGCAGCAATATATTGTTGCTTATTCACCCCTGAAAATGTGAAATAATTGGAGAGGTGAGGTTTGTTTCCTGAAGCAACAGAGTATCCTATATGATTCATGCACATTATTCTACCCACCTATAGGTTCATTTTTGTCCCTGAAGCTGTAGGTAAGGAATTGGGAACCTCCATGTGTCTCTCCATGTGTTGTCGGAATCCAATTCCCCTCAGTCCTAGCCAGCATGGCCAATGGTCAGGGGTGATGAGAGTTTTAGTCCCAACAACATATGGAGGGCCACAGGTTCCCCATAACTTCTGTAGGGAAACCGCTGGCTCCCAGGCACAGCCTCTCCTGCATGATTCCTCTGTGCTGCCCCTGGACCGAGAACAAGGAAAGTGTTCCCCAATGGGAGTTGTCATCTCAAGGCATGTCACGTGTAGCTCTTTATTTGTGTGGTATGGCTGAATTCTAAATATATAATTGAGCATGGAATATAAAGCATACTAACAGTGGTGCCCCGCAAGACGAATGCCTCGCAAGACGAAAAACTCGCTAGACGAAAGAGTTTTCTGTCTTTTGAGTCATTCCACAAGACGAATTTCCCTATGGGCTTGCGAGTTCTTGCAAGTTTTTTTCCTTTTTTTTAACGCCACTAAGCCGCTAAGACGAAAAAACCGCTAGATGAAGAGACTCGCGGAACGGATTAATTTCGTCTTGCGAGGCACCACTGTATATAAAGCCAATTCTGTATTACGAAAATGCAACTTAAAGTAGTCAAATGTATAGTCCAGAGGCAGTTGTATAAACATAGGCCATGGATCCTCTGGGCTCTCCAAGTAGGGACTACTTTCTTCAAACAGTTAACCCCATGCTGCATTGTAAGCTGTTTTTGAAACTCTGTATTTTCAAAAGCAGTATGATTACTGTTTGTGTTCAGTCTGTAACATGCATAGACTCCTAAAATGAAAGTTCAATAGCGTCTCAAAATACTAAGCATGTCCACTAATATTTCAGAACCACCTTTCCAACCTGGGGTTCTCAGATAGTGCTACAACTCTTCATCATCCCTGATTATGACTGGCTGGAGATGATGATGAGGGTTGTAACAGAACAAACCTTTGGGGACCCAAGGTTGGAGAAGGCTGCATTAGAAGATGGAAAATAAAATATAACTGTTTTATCATATCTATTTTTCCCTCAAAGGCCGTGGATCTGTCTATTGACGAATCTAGTCTGACAGGGGAGACAACTCCTTCCTCAAAATGCACTTCTCCTCAGTCAGCTGCTACGAATGGAGACCTCACTTCAAGGAGCAATATTGCTTTCATGGGAACACTTGTTCGATGTGGAAAGGCAAAGGTATTCCTCATACAAGAATACTAAATGTATGCATTTGTAAAAGTTAGGTTGACTGTAAAGGCTACTGATTTGCTACAATTCAGGATATATTTTATTTATACATACATACATACATACATACATACATATATTTACACACACACAGACACCCCTTAGTAGAGTATAATAATAATGATGATGATGATAATAATAATAATAATAATAATAATAATAATAACAATAACAATAATAATAATTGTTTATTATTTATACCCCGCCCATCTGGCTGGGTTTCCCCAGCCACTCTGGGCGGCTTCCAACTGAATATTAAAAACAATACAGCATTAGACATTAAAAACTTCCCTAAAGAGGGCTGTCTTTTAAAAGTAAAATAGTTGTTTATTGCCTTGACATCTGCTGGGAGGGTGTTCCACAGGGCGGGCGCCACTAGCGAGAAGGCCCTCTGCCTGGTTCCCTGTAACCTTACTTCTCGCAATGAGGGAACCACCAGAAGGCCCTCAGCGCTGGATCTCAGTGTCCTGGCTGAACGATGGGGGTGGAGTACTATCTGAAATGCTTTGGTAATATAGCCTTGGAAAAATGTGTTGGTATTAGGGAGGTACGAACATGCCTGTCTGTTCCAGCATTCATTCACACTGGTATCTTTTGTTCCACTGCAATTTAATTTGCACAAGCATATTAAATATATGCTTATCTCTGGCATCAGGAGATATTTACAAATCAACTACCTTCCCTATATGCTCCTTTTCAAATTTAGTTAATTTCCAGAGGCTACGATTGCGACTTGTCTGCTAGTTTGATTTCAGAGTTTTATATAAACTTGCATAAACCCTGTTGATATTTTGCTCTTTGTTTCCTGGATTGTATAAATTATTCTTACCATTTAACCACATATAACTCCTTTTTATTTCATTATTCAGAAAATGGTTATGTGTGTGTCTTCTGAAACAACACTGTAGCTAATTTTCATTTTAAAAGAACAATAATGAATCATACATTCTTTTGGGTTGTGAAATTAACACAACAGGAAGTAGATTAAGACTGCAATCCCAACCCCACTTTAATATTTTTTTTCACTTTCAATTTTACAAACAATAACCAAAAACAACAAACAGAATACAAGCAGAATATCCCCTTTGACTCCTCCCTTTTTATTATTTTCGCTCTACATCTCCTTGATAACTCCACCCTTTTTATTATTTTCCATCTACATCTCCTTGATAACTCCAATTATTATAAATCCTTAATCCATAATTCAAATTTTTACTACAAGTTTTCTGCCAGTCCTACTAATGAATGTAGTTGTTTACAATAATTTTTCAAATGCATTATATACTTTCCCCCTTCTTTATTAAAGTTTGATTCTTCCTGGTTCCTGATTCTTCCTGTGAGTTCTGCCATTTCAGCATAGTTCATATCTTCTTACCATTTCTGGGCTAGCAAATTGTCTTCCTTGGGAGAAAGACAATTATACATTAAAGAATATGTAAATAACATCCATAATTTGTGTATCTTTTCACATATAACGTTGCATGTGTTTTAAAAACTCCAAACTTTTTGTTGGAGAGAACCAAGGTGAAAATAATTCATAACAATAATCTTGTGTCGTGGTGGGAGTTGAAAGGGCAGCTGAAAGGAAATCCTATTGATAGTTCATTTTTCAATGGATTCCTCCAGCATCCCTGATTTGCATTGTAGGTTCACAACACCTGCACTCTGCTACCACTTATAATTAAAAAGTGAATGCATGATAACTTGAAGAAATATTTAATCATTATAAAGGTACCTTGTAGACAATGCTAAAAAGTCAGTGCAAATAAGAGTTTGGCCTCAGTTATACAAGGGTTGGGCAGAAGTGGTTTCTAGGCTAATTCCTGGCATGTCACTGATTGCTTGGATTCATATGAAGAATGTGAACTCGGTCAAGAGTGCTGGGCTAAGTCAACCAGAACTAATTCTGCAGATTATTTCTTGTGGTCTTAAGCAAAAGTGCATTCTCAGGCTCACTCAACAAATATTAGTCATGCTTCAGCTGTGAGATCTTGAGTATACACCTTGTACTTTTAAACATTTTAAAACTTTGGTGAACCGTTGTATTTCTAGTAAAAACTAGAAGTCAGTCCTCTTGCAAGTTAAATAATAATAGACTTGTTACAACTGTGGGGGAGGGGAGTAAGCCAATCCTCTTTGAATTTCATTTTGAACTTGTTATGTTTCATTTCCTAGGGGATAGTTATTGGTACTGGAGAAAACTCTGAGTTTGGGGAGGTTTTCAAAATGATGCAAGCAGAAGAAGTAAGTAGTATAGTATTACAAATGAACAACTTAAATCCTGGTTCTTACAAAGTTAGATCATTTTACAGTGTTCACTGTAAGCTGAACAACATGAAGGTAGCATCGAAACCAGAATTTTTAAAAAAATAACCTTTCATCATTACACACAGATGCTTTAAGTATAGGAGTGTGATTAAGTCAATTGTACAAATGCACCCAAAAATTCTACTGAATTTGAAGGGACTACTAATCTGAGTTTAGATTTCCTTTTATATTTGCTAGAATAACACTTTTCTATGTTTTCTGTTCTCATTTGCAAGATATCTTGGTGCTCACTGCAATATTCTCTGCAAACAGAGTTAATAAAAGTATCCCAAAAGTTTGTGCATTCACGATGGGCTGAAATGCCTGCATTTTGTGAACAAATGCAGCCTTTGAAGTCTTCCCCCCCCCCCCAATGTAATTTAACCTTTGTGAAAAGCCAAATATTCAGGGCAGATGTGAAATGGCTTTTGTGTAGGAAGTCTTGTTGACGATGACAGAATTATTGAGTCTTTCTTCCTTCCACATCTGATTAGTATTTCAGAAAGTATGGAGGATAGAAGAGAAAGAATTGGTACCTGTGGGGTACCACTATAAGTGCATTGCCACTTGCTGAGCTATGCTGAGCTGAGTGCAATGTATTTTTTTTATAGCAATTTTATTCTGACTTTTCATTTCAGCTTTAATTTTAAAGGCAGCTTTCAAATAACGTAATAGAAAACTGTCCTGCAATGCAAAAACACAATACAAAGCTAACAAAACTATAAAATCAGATAGTCCTAGACAAATCTGTTCAACTAAATAAATGTGTTTTAATGTTCTTCTTACCTAGGCTCCAAAGACACCTTTGCAGAGGAGCATGGATCTCTTAGGAAAACAACTGTCCTTGTATTCCTTTGGTATAATTGGTAAGAGAACAACTGTTTTTGTACAGCTCTCTCATCTTGCGCTATTCTAACTGATTAGGGAGATCTTTTAATGTTCAATTTGCTTTTATTCTAGGCATAATTATGCTGGTTGGCTGGTTGCAAGGAAAGCATATCCTTGATATGTTTACCATCGGTGTGAGGTGAGATTCTTAAGTATTATCTCTAATAATACTGAAAAAGTGAATGTCTCAGACTGAAGTTGTCCTCGCAAAGTTTACTTGCTTTATGCAAATTAGAGAATCTGCCATTGGAATCTTACTTCCCTGTGGACTCTTCCCAAATTGGTCTCTTCATTAATAGATATTAACGTATCTTCTAAAATGCATGTTAATGTTTCAGAGAGAGAACTTTCAGATTCATCTGTTTACACGGCACAGAACAGAGATAAGGAAGTCATAACAAAGCTAGGCAAATAGTTATATTCCAGTTAACCTTGTCCCTATTCACACAAGTGGATCTTGCTAATCAAAAATAACTCTCTCTAAAGAAAATGGTCATTCCCCTCCGCTTTAAAAGCAGCAGCTGCTCCACTTCTAGTAGAGCCATATGCATGCTGTAGAAATTTGCTTGAATTCCACTGACCCCAGTGAGGCCTTCACAGCGATGTTGCATTTAACTTCCGTTGATTGGACTGTATATCTTAGGTTTTCTTTACTTGCCTTGAAAACACTTTTTCCTCACTGTATCCTTTTGGGACGCCATCTCTCTTGGGAACTGGCTGGTTCTAGGCCATTAGTCCAGGGCAGGGTTGCCTGCTCCCTTCCTTAGTTTACAAGGAACCTTGTTTTCTGCTTCACTTCCTCTCCCCTTTCCCTCGTTTTTTTTCCAGTTTGTAAGCCTGTGTGTAGATATATGGCTTGTTGTAATGGACTGCATGTAAGCCTTTTTGGACAACGAGTGGGGGTACAAATGCTCTTAACAACACATGTTTGCTATGAGCCCGACAGTGCTCTCTTGCCCTTCATTTCTCTTAAGAACTGCTCCATGCTGCAGTAGAATATATCCTGCTATCACTGACTTTTTATATGACTGTTCTTAGCAAACATATATACACTTTTCAGTAGACTTCAAAGCACCTTATACTGAATCAGAATGCTGGTCTATATAGCCCACCACTGACTATTCCAACTGGCAGCTGATCTCAGGATCTTGCCCAGCTCTTCTGCCTATGATCTTTTTAACTGGAGATGAACTTGGACCTCACACAATGCATGCTAAGGCCCTTCCCCATCTTTATACTGGGATGTGGGCAGCTTCATAGGATACCAACTCATGAAATGTGATAATTCTACTTTGTTTTTATTTCTAGTTTGACATAGGTTTACTAATATCTAGGGCTGAAATATTCGGGACAATATCTTTTAAAATATTCTTTTGCACACTGATTGCTGCCTTTTTACAGTTGGTTCTTTCCAGTAGCTGAGACACAAGTTTTTTGTTTGAAACAAAGGCTGGTATTGCCTTTGAAAGAAGCCATCATGAACTATTTTTTTCGCTCTATAAGACTCACTTTTTCCCTCCTAAAAAGTAAGGGGAAATGTGTGTTCATCTTATGGAGCGAATGCAGGCTGCGCAGCTATCCCAGAAGCTAGAACAACAAGAGGGATCGATGTGCAGCGATCCCTCTTGTTGCTCTGGCTTCTGAGATTCAGAATATTTTTTTTCTTGTTTTCCTCCTCCAAAAACTAGGTGCATCTTATGGTCTGGTGCGTCTTATAGAGCGAAAAATACGGTTCATAGGCAACACCAATGCCATGTAGTCAGGCATGATGTCACAAAGTCAAATCAGAGTGAGGACAATGCTGCTTTCACTCACTCTGGATGGGCAAACGTTTTTGCTTTGTTTTGCAGGCCTTTAAAAACAAAGAAACTTAGGATTGTAGACTTCTTCATGATATGAGCCAACTCCCTCATTTTCACTCAGCCCTATAAAGAACACATATTCTGGCCTGGTTTGAACACAATGTTAAACCATATTTTAATATAAACGATAGTGTTAATATGCACAAATTATTTGCTGTTCCTCTGTTCCTGCCTGTACTTCATTGGGGGAGAAAACAAGGCAGAGTATGGCTTTGTTGCGATGTGTGAATCTGGACCTATAGTTTGTTTCTCTCCATGTGTGAAAGTGGCTTCTGTGTTTTAACATGTGCATACAGTTGTGAAAGGAATCACTTAATATGTCCTCTCTTTAAATTATAGCTTGGCTGTAGCTGCAATCCCTGAAGGGCTGCCTATTGTTGTGACAGTAACGTTGGCTCTTGGCGTGATGAGAATGGTCAAGAAACGGGCCATTGTCAAGAAACTACCAATTGTTGAAACTCTAGGTAAGAATGGCAGTGTGCAGAATTACTCAAGAGTATCTGATGGTCATAATGACAGTATGAATTAATAATTAATCAACATTAGTGTATGTAATCTAGAAATAATTATGCTGAAGCTGATCTTGCAGATGGCATTTAAGGAAATCTCTGGGACAATCTAGATTTGTATGGAAGGTTGCAGTAAAAAGGGGACTTGAAAGAAGAAAGGGAGTCAGGAATGTTTGGCTGGAGAGAGGCGGGTGGCTTGGTGCTACTTCCCCTTAGCCCAGGGATAGGGAATCTGTGACCTTCTGGATGTGTTTGGACTCTTGACTCCCATCAGCCTCAGCCAGCAGAGCCAATAGTCAAGGAAGATGGGAACTTATCTGCCTCTGGAGGGCCGCAAGTTCTCCATCCTTAACCTAGTCAAGACTCTTCCTCTTTCTTGATATTTTGTGAAGATGCTCCTTCCCCATGTTCTGTCATTTGTCCGGCCCACTAACCCTTCCCAAATATGTCATAACTTCCGTGTGATTACTGCATTCATGTTTCCCCCCAGGCTGCTGCAATGTTGTTTGTTCAGATAAGACTGGCACGCTGACAAAGAATGAAATGACTGTTACTCATATCTTTACGGCAGATGGATTACATGCTGAGGTAGGTAGTAAGCAGACCATAGAATTGTAGAGTGGGAAGTCCAACCCTCTGCAACGCAGGAATCTCAACACATGGTTCCCCATCCAATCTGAAACCATACTGGACCCTGCTTAGCTTTGCACATGTGCTAGCAGTTTCACTGCGGTTGTTGACGTATGGCATGTGCCAAACGCGTGTAGCTCCCCAAGCGTGTAGGTTCGTGGCAGTGCAGTTTTGTGCTGGAAGAAATTGAGTCAGGCTCCAAGTCTTCAGTCTGTTCAGTCCTTTACTGACAGGTCCAAAGCATTAAGGCAGTTTCACTATATAGATCCCTAGTAGAAGGCGCAAGCTTCAAATGCAAAGCAAGTACAACTTGCAGCATACGTACAGCACAGAGATCATCATCAATCTGGCAGAGCTTCCTTGCAGCAAAAGCAAAGAGGCAATGCACAGACCCCTCTTAATATACCCAAGAATGACCACACCCTTGTCCAGTTGCCAGATCACAGGGACCTACTTGGCTGGTTGCCAGGTCACAGTGACCTACTTGGCTGGTTGCCAGGTCAGTGACTTTCAAACACTAATCATAAGACCTTTAGGTGCAAGATAAGGGAATCAGTTAAACTAAGGAACCTCAACTGCTGTACCACAGGGATAAAATTAAGCTGCATTTGTCTTTGTTGTATTTAATAAACATAAGCATGGATGGGCAGGTTTTATTTTTTAATTTTATGAGAAGTGCGTTGGTCCTGAGAACTCCATTTTTGGAGGACTGGTGTGAACCCAGCAGCTGCCTCACACTTATCTCTGAGCTGCATTTGTGCCTACTGCTATCATTTAAGAGGAGAAATGCTAGAGGATAGAGAAGATGGTTGTACCTTTAAATACAGAGGAGATTGTGGAAATGTTGACTTTAACTAAAGTGTCCACTCAGTTGCATAAAATAAACGTGCAAGAGAGTCTTGGGAGGAATATTAACTATACAGTGGTGCCCCGCAAGACGAACGCCTCGCAAGACGGAAAACCCACTAGACGAAAGGGTTTTCCGTTTTGGAGGCGCTTCGCAAAACAAATTTCCCTATGGGCTTGCTTCGCAAGACGAAAATGTCTTGCGAGTTCCTGCGGGTTTCCCCCCCTTTCCCCCCCCTTTTCCTAAGCCGCTAAGCCGCTTATCAGCTGATCCGCTAAAAGCCGCTAAACCGCTAATAGCGCTAATCCGCTAAGCTGTCAATGGGCTTGCTTCGCAAGACGAAAAAACCGCTATACGAAGAGCCTCACGGAACGGATTAATTTCGTCTTGCGAGGCACCACTGTACTACTTCTTGAAATGAATAACTCTGGCTTCTTTTCAATGTAATTTTTTTCCTCATGTAGGAAATGTCACATGCCAGTGTATGAGCTCTAGTTTTACTGTGGTTCCCTGGCTCAGCAGTCGGCTATCTCCTCAGCATTGCCATCTGATTACAGATACTGCAAACCCTATAAACCTATTATAAGAAACAATTTTTTTAAAATGCATAAGGGAATGCATAAGGATTAATGTTTCAAAGTTCATATTCTCTTTTCATAATATCTCTGCTTCAAAGGTCATAAAGAAAAAAAATATTAGCAAATGTTTGCTTCCTTGTAAAATTCATATCGTCTAATTTTTGCCAGGTTACTGGAGTGGGTTATAACAGCTTTGGAGAAGTCACGGTTGAAGGTGATGTTGTTCATGGATTTAACAAACCATCTGTTAGCAGAATTGTTGAGGTACGTTCTTGCACAGAAAGTGTACTCTTTTTTTGAAATTAGGGATACTTGTGTGTTACATTAACTTCCTTTTTCATTTCTTTAGGCTGGGTGTGTGTGCAATGATGCTGTAATTCGAAACAACACCTTAATGGGAAGACCAACAGAAGGGGCCTTAATTGCACTGGCTATGAAGGTAGGTGGTGTGTTGATGTATATTGTTTTGAAGTATAGAGGTTTTTAAGGGCAACAGAGCTAGTACAGTGGTACCTTGGAAGTCGAACTGCAGGAACTGAAGGAAGCTCCTGCAGCCAATCAGAAGCCGCAGAAGTTGCGTCGGATGTTTGGGTTCCAAAGGACATTTGAAAACCGGAACAATCACTTCCGGTTTTCGATCGTTCGGGAACCAAAACGTTCGACTCCCAAGGTGTTTGAAAACCAAGGTACGACTGTACTGATAATAGAAATGCCATATTTTCTGTACTCCAAAGGAGTATGTTTGTTCTGCTGCGGCAAAGCCACCAGGGTCTTAGGTACCTTAGGCTAACAAATTTATTGTTGCAGTTCATTGGCCAGAGTCCACCATGCAGAGATAGTGATAGGTGTGTCACTGTACTATGCAGTAAAAAATCCAAGCAGCAGAACGTGATCTAATTGGTGTGGCCCACTCTAAACTAGATGGCTAGGCATAGCAATATCATTAATGCTAATAACTCCTAAAGAGAAAAAACTATGTTCTGTAAACCACCCTGAGACCTCAGTAAATAATAATAAATAAATAAATAAATAAATAAATAAATAAATAAGCTCTGTAGACATTTGCAGGGTTTCTTTAGAAATAATACAGCAGTTCCAAATTTGCTGAAGAAGTCTAACCATTTTATGTTGAATCTTGAAGATGCACCCATGGAGCTCCAAGAACATAAGGTGGTTTGATTAGTTAAAACTTTTATAAGTTATTGCAAATAAAGCAATTTTGAAGTCGTGTGGTTATTATTTAATAGTTAATTCAGAAGTGTTCAGCTTTTGAAATTGTTCCAAAGCTAACATGGGTTCTTGAATACTTAGTTAATAAGATACTTATGTGTTAACTGTTGTGTAACTTAGGCACTGGCTATTCTACTGGTACGGCTTTGTTGAATGTATGGGCAGTCTTGGAAAACATAGTGGGGAAGAATGGAAGAATTAGACTGGGAAGCTAATCTGGTATGTTGAATTGGATCTAAAGGTAGAGTGGGAGGTGGAGTTCAGAGTGTTCAATCAGCGAAGTGGAAGAAACAAACCATTAGACAGGGCCAAAAAGCACCCATCATTCATTCACAGTGTGGATTTACTTCTGATCCATTTTTTAGTTGCATTTCAGTGGCGCTGTAATGAATTGTCAAGACTTGGTGTGTGTAAGGGTCGCAGCCTTATTTGGGACTTAGTTTCATTAAGTTTAGTGACTCTTCAAAACATGCTCGCATTGAACTGGGCTGTTTGGAGGCTATTCTCATCTTGCAAAATCTCATAGTTCCTGTTTAGAAGGCACATAATGTTTTAATCAGCGGCAGCTTGCCCAGCAAATCAGAGCTATAATCCTAGGTTTCTAACGATGGTGGCACTCTGGCATAGCAGGTGGTGTGGGGAACTCAGGACTGTGTGGGCATATCCAGTGCTCCTGCTAGTGTGCCCACACAGCTCTAACCTCGTTACCATGTTCATTTTTCTTCCTGGCTTCCATGAAGATAGTGCTACTGCTCTGCCCTGCTGGGCAAACTGCTTCCAATTTTAATTCATAGTGCTGTTCAAATCCTGATTCTTTGTCGTCGTTATTGCTGGTTCCATTTGTATCCTGTTTATGCCCCAAGAAACAAAGACTGGAAATCTTTGTTATTGGGTGTGCCTGGAGTTGCTGGACTTTAGGAAGAACTACATCAGATAACTTCACAGTGCTTTTTAGGCTTTGCTAGAATGTATATTGCTTACCACTATGTTACAAGAGAATATTCAGAGTGCATTGATTCTGCTCTAAGTGGATTGACTCTTGCCTGCCACTGGTAGAGTATCTAGGGGTATTTGTCAAAACAAGTGATATAGTGATCATCACAATAAGCTTATTCTAAAACTTTCTGAGAAAAGAATATGAAGGGGAAATCTTAAAACTAGAGGCAATTGTAAACTCATTCAAAAGCAAGCTCAGCTGAAACAAATGGGAGTTTAATTCCACATAAATATGGAAAGAAAAATGTGTGGGTTATACAGTGGTGCCTCGCAAGACGAAATTAATCTGTTCCGTGAGGCTCTTCGTATAGCGGTTTTTTCGTCTTGCGAAGCAAGTCCATTGACAGCTTAGCAGATTAGCACTATTAGCGGTTTAGCGGCTTTTAGCGGATCAGCTGATAAGCGGCTTATCAGCGGATCAGCTGATAAGCGGCTTAGGGCTTAGGAAAAGGGGGGGGGAGGGAAAAAAACCCCGCAGGAACTCGCAAGACATTTTCGTCTTGCGAAGCAAGCCCATAGGGAAATTCGTTTTGCGAAGCGCCTCCAAAACGGAAAACCCTTTTGTCTAGCGGGTTTTCCATCTTGCGAGGCGTTCGTCTTGCGGGGCACCACTGTACATCACCATAAGGAGATCCAAGAATGCAATGGATTAGAACCACATGTAGATCTAGAAGAACTCTGTTTCATAAGTCAGCCTTTGCCAACCTAGTGCTCTTAAAATGTTTTGGACTACAACTCCTATCAGCTCCAGCCAGGCTGCTTTAATTCAATACCTTGCAGTGAAGCAGTATTTTCAGAGTAACCTGTACCTGCTTTCCATATCCAGGAGCAAACAAGCTGAGGTGCACATGTGAGACACTAAAACAAAATACAGTTGATTGTTGCTGCTCTGGCTACAAATGCAGTGGACTGAATTGGCAGTGTCCTTTGTTCTCGTAGATGGGCTTAGATGGAATCCAGCAGGACTACATTAGAAAAGCAGAATATCCCTTCAGCTCTGAGCAGAAATGGATGGCTGTTAAGTGTGTACATAGAACGCAACAGGTATGTCCTTTTCTGAGATGTATTTCAACAGGCTCCAATATCCCACTATATCATACCATTTTAAATATGCAGCAACAGTTCTGCTTATGCAAAGTTTACATTCTCATCTTAACCAAATGGGAATTGTAAGCTTACTTTAAAAAGAACTTAACTGAAACAAATGGCACTGTGATTTCATGTCTGGCAACAACGTGTGCTTGGCCCAGCAGAGCTCTGCTTAAAGACAGAATTATTTTCAGAAGGTCTTTGTTTCAAAAATTCTGCTGGCCCGCCTCTTCTTTTGAAGCAAGAAAGTGTTGTTTGTTTGTATGCTTGCTCGCTTGCAAAAAATGATATGCTTCTTGATTGTAGGTGGGGTTGGGGGGGGGGACCTAAGTGCTTTGCAAAACCTCTAGGTGGTTTATTGAAAATGAGAAGAAATAGAGAGGGACATATTTCTTACAACTCTTAAACTATATCAGCCCATATTCTCAGGGTGTTCGAACCCAGTTCTTTTAAGTTAGATGCCGGAATAGCATTTTTGCAGACATGGTAAAGGTATGCACCATTATATAGTCACAGAACAGTCATGGAAATAAAATATTGCCTTGTGTTTCAGTAAGTGGAATACAGTATGTGGTATGTAGGCTTGCGTTCAGTAGACTAATGAGTTTTAAGTTGTTTATAAATTATTATCAGCACACTGAAAGAGCTTTGAAGTTATATAATGACAGCGTTGCGACAGGGGACAGAGCAGCAGGTGCTAACATGTTTTATCTTTTAGGACAAACCAGAGATTTGCTTCATGAAAGGTGCTTATGAGGAAGTGGTTCGATACTGTACGACATACAATAGCAAAGGGCATAGTTTACCTCTCAGCCAACAACAAAGAGATCTTTATCAGCAAGAGAAAGCATCCATGGGCTCTGCCGGACTCAGAGGTAATAGCATATTTCACTATTGTCTCCACTACAGAGGAAAGCATTTTGAAATCTTAATTGCTTGCTGTTCTCAACGTGAGAAACTCTAGAACAAAGCTGTGAATAATCCTTATGTGTCATTCGCTTCCATTTTTATGCATTGTGTTGCTTTCAGATTGCATGGACAGTAGTATTTAAACTTCCATATTTAAAATGAGAATGAGTAACTTCTTAGCTTTGCAAATTACGGTTCCTAAAATATCAGAAGGAATGCCTATACTATTTGTTGGACTTCTGATGTAGCTTTATACATCCCCCTTCAAGGAAACTTCTCTTAAAACCTAAAAGCTAATGAGTTGTATCAAAATCTTAGAGCAGATCCATTGTAATGAATGATTGGACACAACTAAATTAATGATTACAGTGGGTCTGCAGTGGGCATGATTTAGTTGGATCATAGAATTGTAGAGTTGGAAGGGATCCTGAGGGTTATCTAGTCCAACCCCTGGAATGCAGGAATCTCAACTAAAGCATCCGTAACAGTTCGAAGCAGAATACGGCTCCAGACCTGTACACAGTTACCTGAGAGCAAATCTCATTGAAATAACTGGGATTTACTTCTGAGTAGACATGCTAAGATTTGTCTTCCTTTATCCCAACCCAAAAGTTAGGTATGACTTAAGTCCCGTAAGCAAAGGGAACTAAGTGCTGTTAACTTGATATTAATCCAGCCTACTAGATATGGAGGGCAAAAGACAAGCCACATACTGTGAGACGAAGAGAGAAACCATGTCTGTTTTTGCTGGTTATGCAATCTCTCCCAATTGACTGCATTCTATGCAGGTGAAATTTGTTTTGGGAAGTCACGTACAAAAGCATCCATGAAGGTTACAGTGTTGCTAGGGGGGAAAATGCTCTTATTCTAGAAACTGGAGAGGTCTAGCTGTATCATTCTGATCTTCTAAGTAGATGCCATGTCTAAAGGTATAAACTACTTTCCCCCCCTGTTTCTTTGAAAGTTCTGGCCTTAGCTGCTGGCCCTGAGCTTGGACAGTTGTCATTTCTGGGTCTGGTTGGAATGATTGATCCTCCAAGAACGGGCGTAAAAGAAGCCGTCACTGCACTTATCACTTCTGGAGTCATGATAAAAATGATTACTGGAGATTCACAGGAGACTGCAATTGCCATCGGTATGAATGTGTGTTTCCCCCCCTTTATTTCCATCAGTTGAGTTACTCATTGCCTTGTCGATGAATGTATAACAATGTGGCTTCTTTAGACTCTGAAATCAGGGCTAGGATCCAAAGGGCCATATGACCAGCTCATTAGCCCGAGATAAGTTATTCAGGCTTGCTTTAACAAACAGCACACACAGAGAGTGCATGGCAAGCTACGTTTGTAACTGAGAGCAGTTTCAAAAACTATCTGATATACCTTAGGAATCAGCTATTCAAACTTTAGCCAAAAATTCCATTGTGCTAGTGCAAACCTTTTTCATGCTGCTAGCCAGATTTTGGGATCCTGATCAATATGGTATTCTTGAAAAGTTTTTACTCACAAGTTTAAAAAACAACCAAGTAGTGGGTTGGGGGTTTTTTATTGCTTCCACACCCTTCTGAATTGTAGCTATTGAAATGATTATTTGAACTATTTTTATATTTGCCAGTTGCATATGTGATCAGTTTATGTTACTATTATGATATGTCATTTGTGAATATTTTTCTAAAAGAAAGCTTCACTTTCTGCTCATAGAGGAAGGCACCCTGTGATGGGAGGCAGGGCTCAAATAAGTTTCAGAGCTGCCTGTTTTGTGTCTTAGAGGCTATTTAGGAAAGATGAGACAGTTGGTTGATGTGATCACTCCCACGCGTCCTCTCCGGTATTGTGGATTCCAACAGGTGCCCTGGTATTCTGGAGAATCATAGGCTATAGTCTTCTCCAGTTTCATGTGACACACCTTCTCTGAGGCGGACCAAATGCGTTAGCACACATAATTGGACAAACCATTTGGCAGCATGGGCAGTGATGAAATTGCACTTTGTATCCTGCACTGCAGGGACGTGGGTGGCGCTGTGGGTTAAACCACAGAGCCTAGGACTTGCCGATCAGAAGGTCGGTGGTTCGAATCCCCACGACGGGATGAGCTCCTGTTGCTCGGTCCCTGCTCCTGCCAAGCTAGCAGTTCGAAAGCACGTCAAAGTGCAAGTAGATAAATAGGTACCGCTCCGGCGGGAAGGTAAATGGCGTTTCCATGCGCTGCTCTGGTTCTCCTGAAGCGGCTTTGTCATGCTGGCCACATGACCCGGAAGCTGTACGCTGGCTCCCTCGGCCAATAAAGCGAGATGAGCGCCGCAACCCCAGAGTCAGCCATGACTGGACCTATTGGTCAGGGGTCCCTTTACCTTTACCTTTATCCAGCACTACATCCTCTCTAGCAGCTAGCTAGCAACCTTCGCAAACTTGCTGTGACCAGCTAGCTGCACATTTTTAGGAGAAAGTCACTCTTCTTTGGAGAGACCTTGATTCCGCAATTGTTGCGTTTCCAGAGCATATGGTCATGCATATGTACTATAACTAACTGTATTTGCTTCAGGGCTGCAGAAAAGCATTTAGGATTGTAAAACTCCCTGAACATTTTCTGTCGCGTACCACTTGTCTCTGTGTGGGTGTGTGGGTGGGTGACACATGCAATAGTTCAGTCTGCATTGTTGTAGCTTTGCTATCAGGAATAAATAATAAAATAATCAGTGAGAACATAGAATTTTAAATTGTATATATTCATTTGGTCCTTCTCCACTTTAACTGTAACATCTGGTAACTTTGTTTTGTTTTGTTTCCTAGCTAATCGCTTAGGATTGTATTCCAAAAACTCTCAGTCAGTCTCAGGTGAAGAAATAGACACACTGGATATACAACAACTTTCACAAATAGCACCCAAGGTTAGTTTTAAATGGACCCAAAGTGGTCTGGGTAGATGGAACTCTTGAGTTAGTGTGCTAGTGTGTTTTAGTTACTGAATTACTCTAAGAAGCATGTAAGGGTACTTTGAGCAGGCATTAGTAATGTCTTATATACCAAAGTTGTGTATTTTTGTGAACAGATTATCTAATTTGGAATATCACAATCTTCCTCTGGTGGCCATAGGGGAAAATCTGAGGTTTTTCCTGATATCCTTTGAAATCTTTGTCAGAAAGTGTAAGAGTGTGCCTTTCTTTTTGGCTAAGGCACAGGCAGATTAAGCAGCTTGAACAAATTGGTGTGTTCTAATTTAAGTTTGAGTCTTAGTACTGCAACGCGAGTTCTTGTTCAAGTAGCAGGAAAACTGACACTTGGCAAGTGTGCGGCAGTGTGAACAGCATCCTGTGCTGGCTTTACAATTTTGGGTCTTTTGGTAAGGACCCACCACCCAGAAGAGGTGAGGTGTGCAAACAAAGCATGTTTTTGTCTCACCTTAAGGCAAAGAAGGCCACATGCAGCTGAGGCTGCCTCCTCGTGGCCACCACCGCTGTCCTCCCTACAGGTAGCCAAATGGGGTTGCGTCCAGTTGCCCTTGCTGTTGCCGCTGCTAGAAGACTTGTTTGCCCTCCATAAACTGGTGAGGGGCACAGGAAGCCTTGCTGCCATCTCCACTGCCCAGTGCCCAAGTACTTCCCTCCTGGCTAGGTGTATGGGCGACAAAGAGAGAGCGAATATAAAGCTGATGGGCAAGGAAGGGAGAAGAAAAGAAGTAGTAGAAGTAGAATAAGAGACAGTGAGAGAGGGGAAAAACCTCTAGGGCAGCCTTTCTCAACCTGTGGGTCCCCAGATGTTGTTGAACTACAACTCCCATCACCCCTAGCTAGCAAGGCCAGAGCTCAGGGATGATGGGAGTTGTAGTCCAACAACATCTGGGGACCCACAGGTTGAAAACCGCTGCAGTCTAGGCTGAGCTCTTATGGAGCTGCAACCTGAACTGTTCTCAGCACTAGGAAGGAAAAGTCTGGGGAATGGGATGGAGCCTCCCATAGCAGAGAAGGAGCCTAAAGACTCTGTGATCCTGTCTGACTCAGCCAGAGGGAGGAGCTATCCCGAGAGGAAAGAACTGCTCTTGGTGGGGCACTGAGAACAGAAGTTCACAGCAAGCAAACGTCTGTGGGTTTTTTCATGGAATCTGAGTGTGGTGACAAACGGCCAGTCTTGCCACTGGAGCTCCAGCCCAGACAGCTCCAATGGCTAGCAGGGAAGGAAATGGGGAATTGACAAGCAGTGGTGGAGCTTCATGCTCCGGCACTGAGGGGTGGAGAGCAGGCGGGTGCAGGGCTGGCGCGCCACCCGCAGGGGCGCGACATGCGTCCTGGGGGTGTGACACGCCACCTGCGGGGGCCTGGCACCCAGCACGGGTTGGGGGTGCAGCCACGATGGCACCCCGCCGGGATTGCACTGCCGGGGGCGGTGCGCTCCCCCCACACTCCTCTTCCTCCGCCAGTGTTGACAAGCTAAATCCTGATGGTGGGGTTAGGAGGGAAAGAGGAAAAGTATTGGGAGTAGAAAAATCCCCCTTCCCTGTGTCAATTTTCTGCTTAGCTGCCTTGTGTCTGTCATGGCTATGCAGTGTTGAGTGGAGGAGAATAGGCTGGCTTATAGTTAAGAAGCCCAATCTTGCACTTGTAAAGACTTAATTTTCCCTTCTATTTCTTAGGTAGCAGTGTTCTACAGAGCCAGTCCCAGGCATAAGCTGAAGATTGTCAAGGTATGTGTGTGTTTCTAAAACTGACAGACATGTAGTTTAAATGGTACAGAGATATTGAACTGTAGTGATCTAGTATCCAGATGGGATCATTTGGGGCTCATCAAGAGGAATCTCACACAAATATATTTAGTGGAAAAGACGCAAGGGGGGCAAGCTAAAATTCAGAACGATTCTTTGCAGTTGACTCCTACAGGACCTTGGTTTAAGTCAGTATGAAGTACTTAACACTGTTGATTTGCTGTTTTTAAAGGTAAATAGAGAAGTAGAACTAGGAAGAAAGTTGTTTTGACTGCACAAGAAGAAAATGGCATAGAACCAGTGATTGCTTGTGTTTGAGTGATTTTTAAGGATGTTTGCAATTGGTTTGGTAAAGCCTTTATAGACTTAACTCATGAGAGTGAGCTCACCTACCAGTCTTCACTTGCAACTGAGCATTGCACACGAAAAGTTTTAAGACTGTGTTCATTGTAAAAACTCATATAGTGATAAAATCTTGTGATGATAGATTGGATTAATTTTGTTTTCTCAGTCACTACAAAATAATGGTGCAGTAGTTGCTATGACAGGAGATGGGGTGAATGATGCTGTAGCACTGAAAGCTGCTGATATTGGCGTAGCAATGGGGCAGACGGGCACAGATGTCTGTAAAGAAGCAGCTGATATGATCTTGGTGGACGATGATTTTCAGACAATAATGTAAGTTTGTTTTACGTTCCCTTTCTGCGTACTATGTAGCAATTGCATTATCTGGGTGGGTGTCATTTTGTCTAGCATATATAAGTGCCATCTTGTTGAACTTTTTTTTTTTTTTTTTTTTTTTTAAAAAAAGGCCACTTAGGTGAAATTTAAAAGACAAGTGGTTTTATTCTGGTGGATTTTCTATAAAATTTTAAATGGAAAAATTTTCTCAGGCAAATGAGGATAAATGACCACTCTAATTTAGCATGTTTATTTTACTTGTGTTTAGTGAACAAAGCTAAAAACTTTGAAACTGCCTGATACTGTTTTGCAGTGGGAAGCCATTTATTGTTACTGTTAGATTGCAAGAAATAAGAGTTGCGTTTTCAGGATGCTATCCAAATAATGTGCCTTTGCAGAATGTGTTTTTTCCTCCTAAGCACTTTTTTCTTTTTATATTTCAGGTCTGCAATTGAAGAGGGTAAAGGAATTTATAATAACATTAAAAATTTTGTTAGATTTCAACTCAGCACGTAAGTTTTGCAGCACAATATCAGAAGCTTCCTGTTATGAATTCTGCTTGATTGAGATTAATTGCACAGAAGTTTGCATGACCAAAACTGACATAAATTCAGCTTGGTGATTTGTAAATGGCACACTATTTGCTATATTGCCATAATGGATTGCTGACCATAATTCTAACAGCACTAATAAATTCAGCATCCATTCTGGCACAGTTAGTTCGAAATTGGGGTATAATTGCTTGAAAGTAGGACTCTAAGCAAGTAACTGCATAGTAAAAGCTTAACCTTAGCACCAGTTCCCTTTACTTGAAATTATCAGAGCCATGTGGTTGTCCTTTGTTGCTAAATGAGAACAGATCTAAAAATAGTTCCTGCAACTTGTAAGTCCAAGAGTTCATGATGGTTTGGCCTCCCTGATAAGGTACACATTTTCCAACCACTGCAACAGATGGTCTATACAAGAAGGGGTTTTGATTTATCAGTCGTTCGGCATTTTAAAATGTAAGGCACTCCTAAATTATTTTTTTATTTCTATAACAAAAGTACACTTTGTGTCTGGCACACAGTATACAGCCTCTAGTGAGGAGGCTTAATGAAATGAGACAATTTTCCTTTTGGCTTGTATTGCTGTCTTGGGCTAAATATTTTCTAACGTCTGCTTGATGTTTAGCATCTCCAAAACTTGCATGATCTATTTAAAACAATTGGATTGTTACTGTGTATGAAGTTTTACTTGCTACTCATATGTATTGTGCGTCTTACTGATGCTTGAAATGTTTAATAACAAATTTCAAAATAATTTTAAAAACCACTCCCTCCCCCCCAAAAAATTGCGATGCTGACAGCTGTGTAAAATAACTTTTTTCAACAGGAGTATAGCTGCATTGACATTAATCTCATTGGCCACATTAATGAACTTTCCTAATCCTCTCAATGCCATGCAGATCTTGTGGATCAACATTATCATGGATGGGCCTCCAGCTCAAAGGTAACACTTTTCCTTTGAGAGTTTTTGAGAAGTTGCTGAATGGTGTAACTCTCTAGAATTGTGAATGGTATAACTCCTAGAAATGTTAGTAGAATCTTGCACAGAGCTTTTCCTCTGTGTGGATTTGTGTATCAAATTATATTGTAAAAAAAGTATATTAAATTGGAATAGTTTGTTTAAGTAATTATTTTCCGTGCAAAAACTCTGGGCAATTTCCCAAATGGGGGTTTCTGTCTGATGGAGTGTTTGTTGGTGCCTTATTAAGGATTTAAAATTAATATCTTACTTTTCGGTTTTGTTGTTCCAATGGTTCCCAGAGGTTGCTGCATTTGTGTTTGCTTTCAAAAGCTTTTTATATTACAAGTAGTCAGCAGTAGACTTGTAGGGTAACTACTCAGGAAAATTTACATTTTTAAGCAATATTGGTATGGGAAAGATCATAATGTTAAGTTTTGCAGTTGTATAAGGCACTTAGCAGGTTTGATCCAGGCAGTTAGTTGAATTTAGGTTGCATTGGAATACTGTGAACTAAGTGTGAATTACTTGGTCTGGATCCATCCAATCATGATCGAGTACTAATCATAGTTAATTATATCATAAGAATTAAGCAGTAATGCTTGGGTTGCCTTGACACATACAAACCTTTATTGAAAAGTACCTCTGAGTCACTGTCTACATTAATTTGATTTTATGATGCCTCAATCAATCTAAACTTTCAAAAAGTTATTTGTGTTCTTATTTCTAGCCTTGGAGTTGAGCCTGTGGATAAAGATGTTATTCGAAAGCCTCCAAGAAATGTCAAGGATAGCATTTTGACCAGAAATCTGATTGTTAAAATACTAGTTTCATCTATAATTATTGTATGTGGAACATTATTTGTCTTCTGGCGAGAGGTATGACAAAGATGCTTTTTTTAAAAAAATGTGTATTTATTATCTGCTTGCAGTGCTTCATATATGCCAATGGTTGCAAATATAAAAGTACATAGACTTTGCAAAAGAACCATACAACTAAGCCCATGAGCCCAGTGTTATTGAGGTGCATGGCCACCTGCTTTTCAAATGGAGAAGCATTTCAAAACCAGTGTTAGAAAACACCATAGCATTAAAGAAAAACTGTAAAATGCCAATGTTTATATACTTCAACTGATCTTAAACTTAGGTTTGGCAATTACGGTAAATCGTGCAGAGGTTTTAAAGGTTGTGTGCAATAGAGATTAAACGGTCTGGTTGTATTTTAAAAAATATATATGCAGATAGGAAAATATATATATATAGATAGGAAATAATTATAGTTATAGGTAGCACAGCTGAGGAATAAATCAAAATTCTAGATGCCAGTATCAAATTCTTAGGCGCCTAGATCAGACAATAGCGATACTTCCACACTTGGCTAGAGGACTGATGCTTCATAGTATTATGTTGGGTGGAATTTAAAATGTTTTATTGTAAAGTGGCAGAGAACGGCATATATTAATTCTCTCTCTCTGTCTCTCTCTATGCAGCTGCGAGACAATGGCATAACTCCTCGAGATACAACAATGACGTTTACGTGCTTTGTATTTTTTGATATGTTCAATGCTTTGAGTTCCAGATCTCAGGTATGTGACTGCCTGTGTTTAAAGATAGGGTATTTTGAAAAAGTGAAAACAACCTCTGCAAATTGTCAAAATTTCACAGATGCAAGTAGCTCAAAGCCATAACTTAATTCAAGCTACCAAAATGCTAATAGATGAGTATGTAATCACCCTATCATTTGAGTTAAGATGGATAATCTCAAATAACTAGAATGCACAAGAATAAAATCATAGATGTTATGTTTCTATTTGCAGACTAAATCTGTGTTTGAGATTGGACTCTGCAGCAACAAAATGTTCTGTTACGCAGTGCTTGGATCGATCATGGGGCAGCTACTAGTAATCTACTTCCCTCCTCTTCAGAAAGTTTTTCAAACTGAGAGTCTAAGCATACTAGGTGAGAGTTTTTTTCTTGTTCAGCAGACAACAACCAACAGATATAGACAAGTAAATTATTTCCTTGGTGATTTGTTTTGTAAGGCATTAACAAATAGGGCTTAGACTTAAAACATCAATATAGTTAAATGAGTTGGGGGGACACTTTGGAGTGAATACAAGGTGGCAGAAATTCCGTTTTCAAGAGCGACTTCAGCACTGTCCCCCTCGACAGCTATCTTTCACATAATGGCAACACTGAAACATTTCTCTTGCTTTCGAGCCTGTATGACCAAGATGAGGGTGAAAGCAGAAATGAGGGCTTATGACATGTAGCTTTGATTCAGTTTGAAGGGATGAGCCCCCACCTTTCTGTCTAGCTCGGAGCTGGAGAAGAGGTGCGGTGCTCATCTTAACGTTGCACTAAGATTTAAAAGGGCTCAGTGCAATGACAGGAAAAATCCCTCACAGCTGCCAAACTAGAGAGGAAGGCTGCTCTGGCCAGTTTGGCCCCAACGCTCCCCTCCTGAGAGAAGGCTAGTACAAGCCTGGTCTTTCGGTGGTCACCATCCATCACCAAACAACCCTTTGCTCTTTCCCCCAGCTCTGAAAGGCACAACTGAAGATCAGAGACCATGGCTGTAAATTTATATACACAGTTAACTTGGGAGTAAGCCCCATAGAAGGGACGCGGGTGGCGCTGTGGTCTAAACCACAGAGCCTAGGGCTTGCCGATCAGAAGGTCGGCGGTTCGAAGCCCCACGACGGGGTGAGCTTCCTTTGTTCAGTCCCAGCTCCTGCCCACCTAGCAGTTCGAAAGCACGTCAAGTGCAAGTAGATAAATAGGTACCGCTCTGGCGGGAAGGTAAACGGCGTTTCCGTGTGCTGTCTGGTTCACTAGAAGCAGCTTAGTCATGCTGGCCACATGACCCGGAAGCTGTCTGCGGACAAACGCCAGCTCCCTTGGTCTATAGAATGAGATGAGCACCACAACCCCAGAGTCGTCCGCGACTGGACCTAATGGTCAGGGGTACCTTTACCTTTAAGCCCCTAGAATGTAGTGGGACCTGCTTCTGTTAGCATACATGGGATTATAGTGAAAGGGCAGGAGTGTGGAATCTGATGTTTTGGCATAGCTAGCAAGGCTAGCAAGAATTTGTTCTGTTTATGACCATAAAATATCTGGCCAGTTAGTCCAAAGGACAAACAGCTTGACTCCAAGTTTTTTCATAGCTAAACAGTTGATTATAGCTTTGTATTTCTGGCTAGCTGAAAAACAGCTACTCAGTTAATTAATTTTAATTTAGTTTTGACTTGTTATAAATTTGAAAAGGAATAAAAATTGGCAAGTAAAGCTGTTACTTAATACCTGTATTCTTCTGCTGTTTTTTAAAGGGGGGGAAACCCTTTCTTTTTTCTTTTTTGGTTTAGACTTGCTGTTTCTTCTGGGACTCACCTCATCAGTGTGTATAGTAGCAGAGATTATAAAGAAGGTTGAAAGGAGCAGGGAGAAGCCCCAGAAACATGGTGGTTCTTCGTCTTTGCCGTCTTTTCTTGATGTATGATGCACATTGCATTCTTTCCGTTTGCAAAACTAGAAACTGCTGTCGTATGTAGGAGGAAGTTATCACGAGAAGATACAAGGGCTTTTGACAAGTCCCTCCTTTTCCCTGATGGATGAACACTGGCAATTTTTAAAGACTGGTGAATTCTAAATCTTCCAGCCAGGGGAGTAATAAACAATTATGCAACTTTGGTAATATTTTTTCCTCAAAGACAAAACTTTACTTTTCAGATTGTATGGAACTTTGTAAGTGTGTGAGAGGCTACTTTAAAAATAAAAAAGTCAAAAGTCTTGCCCACCTTTTGCTCTTAAGAGATATACATGTATAGAAATGTGTATTAGATATAAAGATTTTAGTTTTTATTTAAAGAAACCCTTTACTTTTATGACAGTGGTGGGACTTAACTATGAAATATTCAAGGCATTCCATCTGGTCTAGAGTGAGATACAAGAGTGCCATATTTTCAGATTCTGTATTTATTTACATTATCCTGCAATGTGTACCTTGTGCTTTTATTTTTTAGGTATCCTATGTTCTTTTGCACAGGATGTGACCACTGTCGGATCACTGTCTTTTCTTCCTTTTTGTGATTGAAAAGCCTATAATTGCAATTTTGAAGTAAATGTCTGCTTTTCTTAAAATAGGTGTGAGTGTGTAACTTGGTATTTTAAATGAAGCTGGGTCACAAACTGAAAAATGATTTCTGAATTTTTTCGCTTCCACAGTGAGCTAGATCTTTTACTTGGCCAAATTTAACAACTTCCTGTTTTGCTGAACTAGGAACTCCTTGGACCAGTGAGGTTCCACAAATATTGGCTGTAAGTCCAAATATAGGCTTTGTATGTAGGGAGCTGGGCATCTTTAGCCTGGAGAAGAGGAGGTTAAGGGGTGATATGATAGCCATGTTCAAATATATAAAAGGATGTCACATAGAGGAGGGAGAAAGGTTGTTTTCTGCTGCTCCAGAGAAGCGGACACGGAGCAATGGATCCAAACTACAAGAAAGAAGATTCCACCTAAACATTAGGAAGAACTTCCTGACAGTAAGAGCTGTTCGACAGTGGAATTTGCTGCCAAGGAGTGTGGTGGAGTCTCCTTCTTTGGAGGTCTTTAAGCAGAGGCTTGGCAACCATATGTCAGGAGTGCTCTGATGGTGTTTCCTGCTTGGCAGGGGGTTGGACTCGATGGCCCTTGTGGTCTCTTCCAACTCTTTGATTCTATGATTCTATGTCCTGTCCTGCTTTAGCATTCCTGATCCCAGATGAACCACATCCTAACATCAGCTTCAAGTCCATGAGCCTTGGTTTTCTTTCTTCCCTTTAATAAGCAAGATGAGAACGTCTGTATTTCTGAGCTGCACTTAGTTGATCTACTGTGTTCCCCATTTTAATGCATTTCATCCCTTTTCATTTCATTTCCCCATGGTTTCTTTATACATTTTCTTTTGCAATGCATTCAGTGTGATTTGATGCAAATGGAAAAAAAACTTTATTTAAAAAGCTCGAATTCATCAATATTGGTATACAACAAATCTTCACTGTTTTGTATGAAGAGTGGATCTGAATCACTTGCGAACTATGGTCAGGGTCTATGGTGTTTTGTGGTCAAACCAGGGCTTTCTTGGCTTCCCAATCCCACCACAGACCCCCTGAAGAGCTGCTCCTGAAGGCCCTCCTGAGCCGATTCAATAACAGCATGATAGGTTGGAGGGGGGGGGGAATCACCAAACCTCATCACATGTGTTTGCATACCATCTTTCCCCGAAAGTAAGACATCTCTCGAAAATAAGACCTACCGTATTTTTTGCTCTATAGGACACACTTTTCCCCCTTCAAAAATGAAGGGGAAATGTGTGTGCGTCCTATGGAGCGAAGACGCCATAGCCCCGTGACCCTCTCCCAGCTGGAGAGATGACGCGCAGCTATGGCAGGATCCTCTTTAGCCGCGCACCACCTCTCCAGCCGGGAGAGCACGTGCGGGGCAAATAAGCCATAGCCCCGCGACCCTCTCCCAGCTGGAGAGGTGACGCGCGGCTATGGCATGAGCCTCTTTAGCCGTGCGTCACCTCTCCAGCCAGGAGAGCGCGCGGGGGGCAAAAGAAGGCATAGCCCTGCGACCATCTTCCAGCTGGAGAGGTGACACGCGACTATGGCAGCGGCCTCTCTGCTGCGCCTTTCTGCTGCTCCCTGACCTGCTCTCTGGGGCTGGTGGTGGGCTTCCCCCGCCAGCCCCAAAGAGCAGGTCGAAAGGAACCTGAAGCCTGGAGAGTGAGAAGGGTCGGTGCACACCGACCCCTCTCGCTCTCCAGGCTTCCAAGGTAGCCGCCTGAACGGCACCTTGTTTTAGAGCAGGAAAACAAGAGGGGGAAAATTCTCCCCCTCTCTGCGCAGCGCCTCCTGCCGCTTCGCTGAAGGGGCACTGGGCAGAGAGGGGGAGAATTTTTTTTTCTTGTTCTCCCCCCTCTAAAACAAGGTGTGTCCTATTGTCCGGTGCGCCCTATGGTGCGAAAAATACAGTACTTCCAGTTTTGCCTTTCGCTGTAATATAAGGCATCCTCCAAAAATTAAGGCCTCCCCCAAACATAAGGCCTCCCCGGAATATAAGGCCCCCGAAGCTACCACAAGGCGTCTGACTTCTCTGGACCGTAGCGGCAGGCGCCGCCATGCAGCTCACTGATTGGCCGCAGCACAGCTGGAGCTGTTTAGGCAGTGCAAGGTCTCTCTAAATCAGAGAGCCCACACCACCGCCAGGACAAACTGTCGCCTGCTGCTCGCTCTGCCTTGACAGAGTCTGGCTGACTCACAATTAGACAATAAATGTGTACCGTATTCTTCATGGAAAAATAAGACATCCCCTGAAAATAAGACCTGGTGCATTTTTGCGAGCAAAAATTAATACAAGACGTTGTCTTATTTTCGGGAAAACAGGGTAGGTGTGATTTTCGCTCAGTGACAACTTTGGATTCCAGCCGGCTGCGGGTATTATGGGCTACTATTCCCTTCCACCACCCCCACGGATGACATTTCTGCAAGAAGATTTTGGCAGGTCACTTCCAAGGCCTTACTGACATGCTGTGTGCTTTTTGTTAATAATGAACTTTAGTGCACACAGCATGTTGAATATATGTGTCCTTCAGTTCATACTTTCTGAGTGGTAAGATTAAAACATGGTTTCGTTTGTTTTAATGACTGCCTGTGCAAATTTAGACATCACATTCTATTCAAATTGAACTCACAAGGATGTTGGGGCTATCCACTATGTTTCATGAGACATAATTAGTGTTTTCCTAATATTCGAGGGAACAAACAAGAAGAGTGAGTTCTTATCCATAGCTTCTCTCTGTTTGTTTTTTTAAAAATCTATTGGGAAAGGGGAATGAATCTCTTTTAAGAAATATCCCCTTGGAAATGCAGCCATATCTGCTGAAACTTGTCTAGCATAATTCTGATTTTGTCCTTGGACATTTGCCAGGTGTTAGGAAACTTTGATCAGGTATATTGTGAAATATTTGTAACACACTGGTCGAAGTGCCAAGAAAAGACCAGTCTGAAAAAACAAAATCTTCCTTGCAGATATTGTATATAAAAAAATAATGGGGGGAGAGGGGCAACAGGGAGTCAAAACATGAGTCTTGGAACTGCATGTAAAAACTATTGAGTGAGCAATGTGTATTTGTAAGCTTTCAGGGATTTGTCATTGGCCATAGAGGGGGAAGGGTATAGTGAGGATTTCCATGTGCACAAGAGACATTGTAAATCAGACTACTCACTACAATAGTACTACTCAAAGGTAAGAAGACATTTCCTCCTGTAACTAAGACCAACCAAATCAAGCATAATAGCACCATATGATTCCTGTCATTGTTTCTTGAAGACTCATTTTGAGAGAGGGCTTCTGAAGTCTTCAATGCAAAGGACACACAGCCACTTTCTAGTAGACTGGGCTTTCAGTTCTCCACCATTAATGCTTCAAATCTGTTGTTAATACTGCATGAAGGCAAAGTTTCCAACATGGCGCTTTCTCTTTTATCCAGCCCTTGATCAGTGGTTTGATTGTTCTTTTTCCTGCGCGATTTGGGTTTCTTCTTTTTCTGGAAGAAGTCTGGCGGTGCTATACCTTTCACTATATGTATCATGTTGCTGTAAAGCTGGTACATTTTTGGAGATGCACTGAGCAGGTTCTCTGGTGAGGAGGAGGATTTAAGCTCACGATACAGTCTGTGCACCAGGGTCCCATTGTAAAGCCTGTCAAAAGATGGGAGGGAAAGTAGTTAGCATCCAGCACAGCTTGGTGCTGTTGGTACAAGTTATTATTTTATGGTTTGAGAACTCAGATGTGAAGGGTGTCCTTTACGACATAAAAATGTATTTTAAGACTTTGTATTTGAAGCAGGTACTTAAAAGCACCCAGCCTCCTTCCTCTCCTGGTTTGATAATATTTTTAGAGGTCTTAAGAATCGCCTCGTATCATGGGGATGAAAATGGAAAAAGCATAGAGGGAGTTTGGGGGCTGGTGGAGGAAAGTAGAGGAGAGAATTCACTTGCATCTGCCACAGGACAACTTTCTTAAAGTGAGATGGCTGTAGGGACAAGGAGGAAGTCTGGCTACGCAGAACAAATAGAGAATCTGGATGGAGGAGGCCAATCGTATAAAGAGCAGGCTTTTGGAGAGAGAAATCAGAAATTGCTGAACTAGGAATGATGGAGGAAAGTCTATGATAAAGGATTTGATCTTGGCAAACCAAGAGCTGGTTTGATGAGGCGACTAGAACTGGCCTGGCTCCTTCCTGCCCAAAGTGGAAATACAGAGAGGGTGAGGTGGAGTGGCCATAATCAACACAGAATTGTGGAGTTGGGAGGGACCCTAAGGATCATCTAGTCCAAGCCCCTGCAATCCAAAACATGTAGTTGTCCCATATAGGAATCAAACCTGTAACCTTGGTGTTGTCAGCAGCACACCGTTAACCACCTTGCTCACCTTACGCCTCGTCCAGTAAACTACCTTGAGAGAGTGCTTAGACTTGGGACTCAGCTATACAGCTGCAAATAAAACGTTTTAAATGTGTTGTAAAGTGCAGTATACAAATGTGACACTAGATGGTGATGGTGTGCTATGGCAAATTCAATATATTTTTTAAATGTTTTTTTAAAAAAGTGTTTTCGCAGCGTTTTTTATGTGTGTGTAGATTCCACCTTGGTGTGTGGGTCTTGGGAGAGGCTAGGGAAGCCTCCCCCAACCCGGTACCATCCAGATATTTTGAACTACAGTCCCCATTGGCCCCTGCAAACACAGCTGTCTAAAACAGGGCACCAAGTTAATGAAGCCTGGACGAGGAATTCTGTTAGTGTACCTCTTAGGCATTTGGGTAACAGATTCCTTAGCCAAGCTTACCAACATGGCCTTCAGTCTGGTGTTGGAGCCCCATTTCTCAGTCCTGGGGAATTTTAACATTCACTCTAAGGCTGTTTTGTTGGTGTATCTCAGGACTGTGGGATCATGGGGCTGTTTTATGCATTTCTGCTCCTATACGTCAGGGTGGCTAACCTCTGGCCTTCTAGTTTTTGCTGGACTAAAACCACCACCATTCGTGACTTGGAAAAAAGTAGTGGGAAAAGAGCAGCTGATTCAGTAGGACTTGCAGCCTTGGGAACTCTTACCGTGTAAGATCTGGCTCAAGGAGAGGACTACAAAGCAGTTGGTTGAGATACAATCCCATCTGAAGGCAGCACTGCCACTGGCAGAAAATGTGGGCAGCGTCTAATTCCATTGCTTCTTTCTGAGATGTGTCTTTTTTCCATTTCAAGAACTGTTCGTACACAATTTTATCGATCTCAATTGGTGGGCACTTGGGATCTGGACACGAATTAGGGGGTGGGGAGAGAGAATTCAGAATGTTTTGAGACATTTAAGTACAAATGCATGCATTGCTATTCAAAATATTTGAAACATAACCATCTCTGCCAAATAGTAGTCACGGCCTACTTGATAACACCTAAGCCTATTAACATGTTAAGAGAAAGTGGGGTTGAAGGGCTGGACCCAGACCAAAGAGACCAGCATTGAAATCCCCCACTCTGCCAGAAAGTCCACTGGATGACCTTGGGACAGACACTGTTTTGCAGTCTAACCTACCTCACAGGGTTGTTGTGAGGAGGAAATGGAGGGGAAAGGAACCACGTTATACTGCCTGGAGGTGCTTGGACCAGATCAGCGAGGCTGAGAGCTGAGGTGGGGTGTCTTGTTGTCTGGGCAGTCCAGCCCCAGGCGCCCTGGGGAGGTCAGTTTGGTGCTGCTAAAGCAACGGTCTGGTTTCACCCCTGGAGGTGCACTCCGTGGTCTCTTGAGACAGATGTAAAAGCCCCAGTGTGCAAATTAAGAAAAGAGTCATTGGCAATGCCAGGACAAAAAAGAGGACTAAAGCTGAACCTACCTGGACTATGTATCGCTTTATCAAGTTCCCCAACTACGACTCCAAGTAGTAAGGCTTTTGTGTGCTGTAACTTCGCTTTGGGTTCTGAATACTGCGTCCAGTAACAAGTCACGGCCAGAGGAAGCCGTAGGTGACAAGGAACTGGCTCCAGGATGCTGGCTGTCACTCCCAATGTCTCCAACAAAAGGATCAGGCGGTCTGCTAAGGGAACCTGTGCATAAAGAAATGGCCAAGCCTTCATGAAATTTCATCTGGATGTGAATCATTTTGCAGCTGGTGTGGGTCCAATTGGGATTACGGGGAGATCTCTGGATGCCAGGCTGGCCACGGACATCTCCATCTGGCTGGCCCTTTCAGCTTTCTTAAGCAACCAGGGCAGAGGTTTGCAACCTTTTTGAGCCCACGGCTCCCTTGACCAACTGCATTCTTTCTGTGGCACCGCTATGACTCATCTCTTCCCTCACTCATCTCTTCTTCCCTCTCCTTGGGAGTCCTCTGGGCAGCCGCAGCTGCCCCCCGGTCTCTGAGCTGCCCCCCAAAGAGAGGTTCCACCTCACACTGCCCCACAGGGGCCTGGGAAGCACCCCCAGGCCAGCCCCAGAGGCACCATTCGCCTGGTGAGCTTGTAGCCAGGGTTGCTGCAACAAACAGCTGTGCAAGCCTTTGGGAGGCAGAGATGTGAGAGGGACAGAGGCCAGTGTTGCCCGCGGCAGCCTGACCATCATTCAAGGCATCCCAGGGTGCCACGGCAACTGGTTGAAAACCACTGAGTTAGGCTAAAGAGCTTATTTACTGAATTTAAATCCCATCTTTTATTCCAAGGAGTACATGGTTCACCCCTCAGTTAATCCCTGCAACGACCCTATCAGAGGGTGTGACTGGCCTGAGGTCACCCAGGGAACTTCACGACTGAGTGGGGATTTGAACCCTCATCTCCCAGGTCCTAGTCCGACACTCTAACCCAGGGAGGGGGGAGGGGAGGGGGGAAATGAACGAATTCCTATGATAACCCAGAGATGCACTTTAAATAAAAGGGCACATTCTACTCATGTAAAAACACGCTGATTACTGGACCGCCCGCAGGCTGGATTTAGAAGGCGATTGGGCCTTAGTTTGCCTGCCCCTGCTCTAACTACTACACCACACTGGTTTCCTAGAGTACGTCTGCTGTGGGACAGCTCTATAAATTAAATAGGTAAATAAATACGGGGAAAGCCAAATGTCCCTTAGAGAAGGATCTGAATTACTTTCCTTGAAACTTGAATTTGTTTTATTCTGGATCGTTTTATTTGATGATTTAATGTGTCGTCAACCATGGTGAGATCTTTTCATTAAAATATGAAGTGATAAATAAATGAAATGAACAATAATAAGGTTTTTTTTTTTTTTTTTTTTTTAAATGATGCCTAGACATTCTATGATGGTGACTGCAACCGAGGTGTAAGATGCCATTTGGCGCTTCGCTTATCTGTCTGAGTTTCTAACACTGCTTAGGCTCCTGCTAACCATTAGGAGGATGCAGGTAGTGCTGTGGGTTAAACCACAGAGCCTAGTTCTTGCCGATCAGAAGGTTGGCGGTTCAACTCCCCGCGACGAGGTGAGCTCCCGTTGCTTGGTCCCTGCTCCTGCCAACCTAGCAGTTTGAAAGCACATCAAAGTGCAAGTAGATAAATAGGTACCGCTCCAGTGGGAAGGTAAACGGCGTTTCCGTGTGCTGCTCTGGTTCGCCATAGTCATGCTGGCCACATGACCTGGAAGCTGTATGCCGGCTCCCTCAGCCAATAAAGCGAGATGAGCGCTGCAACCCCAGAGTCAGCCATGACTGGACCTAATGGTCAGGGCCCCCTTTACCTTTACCTTAACCATTAGGAATCTTACGCAGCACTTTTGACATTTCAGCAAGCATTGCCCATGTATTTTCACGTGTGCCTAACTGTAAAGGCTGGAAAGCTTTCTTTTTAAATAATAAATTGAAAGCCGATAGCCTCAAGAAGTTGGATTCTGTGCCCAACATCACATTATTTCCTTCCCCCCCCCCCCCAGAACCGCAGTATTCAAACACTACTGATATGTTTGCTTTATGCCTGCCATTTTGAGCCATTTACCTCACTTAACGTATTCAGAGAGTACTGGTCGCTACAAAAATGTCCGGACAACGCTGCTGCTTGGACGAATGATTTCTTGAGTGCTCTTTGTATTCTGTCAAATTCATGGAAAACGCGAGTGGGTTCTTTTCCCAAGGAGGTACTGACCGAATGCTGCGAAACACCCAGAAGTAATCCATAGATGATTTGTCGAATTGGTAGAGATATGGCATTAGCACTAGGCCTTTGCATATTCTCTACCTGAACATGAAGAATTGTTCGTTTTAATATCAGGGCATCACTGATGAATGGTGCTATAAGGCCTTTTGCTAACGCAGTAAGAATCCACGGAGGCAACTCCAATTTCTTGGCTTCCTCCGATTCATAAACTCCATTCTGGAAAAAATCTTTGAGATTGACACTGGACGGTTCGTATTCCTCCATAAAAGTACAGAGAAGCTGCCTTGTTTCCTCTTTTTCGTGCTTGTTAACGTACTTCAGTACATTTTCTATAGCCTCAGCAGGGTCAGCAAAGCGAGACAGCCAGTTCAGCAACCCTTGAATGCGGACGTGCTTTCGACATTTCTGCCTGGAGCTTCCGATGGGAAGGCGTACCTTGCTAAAGAACATTTCTATAGCCGGCAGGTTAATATGATCGTTGCCATTCATCACCGCAAAGAGAGGCAGGAGGGTTTTGTTCATATTGCTGAAATGGCCACAAAACCTCTCTAACGAGAAGCGCCGTGCTGGGATATAGCAGTCTTGTGAGTCTTTGCACGAGGCCAGGCTTCTCCACTGAAAGTAATTCAGAGGACAATAGCCGGCTTTCAGGTCAAAAATGCAAAAGTCGCTATCTAAAGTTAACACCGGGCAATTCAAGTGATTGGCTAATGACACAATGTCCCTGTCCGCTTCTGAGAAAGACTGGACGAAAGGCACTCGCAAGCTGGTCAAGATCTGCTTGAAGACTTCTCTAATGAGCAAAGGGAGTAGACTGCCGCCACCGCCGCCACCGGAGAGACAATAGGCTGACAGGATTTTCTCCCGAGCTCTTTCCTTGATGGTTGCAAGCTTTTTGTCAGACGCATCGCACCCTCCATCTAGCACGACGTACGGCCGGATGTTGCACAGAGTCAGCGTTTCAAAAAACTTGCAGGCGACATCTGCAAACGAATCGTAATCCCCTCCGCGCCGCATGTCCAAGTTGGAATCAAAGTAAAGGCGATGGTACAGGTTATTTCCGTCAATTACTATACTGGTGTCCCTCAACTGCAGGTCAACAAAGAACTCTCTATGTTCCCCTATGTAGCTCATTAATCCGTGGATGCCCATGTTGCCGGGCTGAAACGCCCCTGGTGAAACAAAAGAAGAAATTAGCCCTGCAGATGCAATGCCCAAACAGTGCGATTCGAGGGGAAACAAGTAAAAAAATCAAAACCTGCTGTCGGGATTGTATCTGGCACCCTTTTCAACTGGATGATTAATTGGCAACCAATGACCCATCTCAATCTGATTTGGAGCCGGTATTTTGTTGGCCAACAAAAAACAAAAATAAAGGAAAGAGGTTTGAATTCAAATTGCTATAGTCACAGATACCAAATAAGTCTGGTTTTTCCTAGACATTTGATCAATTTATTGAAAATCCGCCCGGATGTTACTGCCGCCCGCTGAATCCCAGATATGTCTCCAAGTAGATTAATAGATTAATTTGATGAACGTTCAAAATGTATCCATTTTACCTTTGAACCCATTTTTAAGTAGGGTTGGGCGATATCGGGTGTTCAACATTGTGATACATCCACCAGCTAAACATCATGCTATACTGATATATCACGATGTCTGAAATAAGGATGGAGCTATGTAGAGGCACTGGCTGGCTTCACGGTTTTCCCCGCATTGTGATTTTTGCATAGCGCATGCGCGCGCACACACATCATGATTCACAATATATTGCTAGGTCAAAAATTACAAAACAGATACCGTATGGACTTCAAACCGGTTTTGGAAGATGTATTGATATATTGCCCAGCCCTATTCTTAACCCATATAGTCCGTATAGTTAAAGCTATGGTTTCCCCAGTAGTGATGTATGGAAGTGAGAGCTGGACCATAAAGCAGGTTGATCGCCAAATAATTGATGCTTTTGAATTATGGTGCTGGAGGAGACTCTTGAGAGTCCCATGGACTGCAAGATCAAACCTATCCATTCTGAAGGAAATCAGCCCTGAGTGCTCACTGGAAGGACAGATCGTGAAGCTGAGACTCCAATACTTTGACCACCTCATGAGAAGAGAAGACTCCCTGGAAAAGACCCTGATGTTGGGGAAGATTGAGGGGACAAGGAGAAGGGGATGACAGAGAACGAGATGGTTGGACAGTGTTCTCAAAGCTACCAGCATGAGTTTGACCAAACTGCGGGAGGCAGTGGAAGACAGGAGTGCCTGGCGTGCTCTGGTCCAGGGGGTCACGAAGAGTCGGACATGACTAAACAACAAAAAACAACATTCTTAACTCAAGGCTCTATCCTCCTCCCAGTGTTGGCCCAGAGGTTTTGCTGCTATCCACTTATACAGCAAGGCCTTCAAAGATACCACCACTTCCCCCCAAATTTACTGAAGGGACTGTTGGTAGAGGTTTCTGGCAGGTGCAGGGCAACAAGAGAAGAGATCTGGATGATGCCACAAGCATGCACTGCAGTGCCCAGGGATGCAAGAAAGCACAGCAGCTACATTACCTGGCATTCTAGGATGTATGCTTGTGGCACCATCAAGTTCTGAAGGTTCAAGCCCCTCCTAGTTGCTCCCCTGGCTCTGTTAAGTTTTGGGGGAACAGAGGAGAGGTGAGGACTCAAGAGAAAGGTGTATCAACACAAACCCATTCCATATTTCACCTCAATTCATTTCATATCCATCTCTCTCTAGTAGGTTCTGGGCCTCAAATGAACTTTGATTCCAGAGACAGACCCATAAAATTTTGTGCCCAACCCCATAGATCCTGGAATCTGCTCTATCGAGAATTGGCATGTCCTTTACTTTTAAAAGCTGTCAGAGTCTAGGTACATGGGGAAATGATACTTAATGGGGAACGGAAGCACACAGAAAAACAAGTATGATCAAGCTCATTACCAAGCTGTGTAATCAACAGTAGGTAAAAGAAGATTAGCGATTATCTCACAAATTTCAAACAGTTTATGTGAAATTGTAGTGGTATATAATCACCCTTGGAGGACAATGAATGTCTGCAATAAAACAGCTAGCACAATTTGCAAAGCTAAGAAGGTTTGGTTTTAAATTGGATGGAGGACCGCGCGTTGAGATTCCAGCATTGAAGGGTTGGACTAGATGACCCATGGGCATAGCTGTCAACTTTTTCCTTTTCTTGCCAGGAATCCTATTCAGAATAAGGTAATTTCCCTTGAAAAAAGGGAAATGTTGACAGCTATGCCCATGGGGTCCCACCATGTATGGACACAATAATGTATATGAAAACAGAGGGCTTTCTAATCCCACGTCCTGGCCTAGACTTTCAATTTTTCTTTAACAAGTGCCCTACATACCACCCAAAGGCTAGGTGGGCCGATCACCTTATGGAAACATCACTGGTGAGATGATGAGAATGTTATGGGGAAAGGCTATTCCTTTTGAATACCTGCCTCCTTGAGCATTTGTCAGAGGCAGGAGTGGCAACCAAAGAGCTGTGTGCAATTTTGAGGAAGTCTCAAGCCTTTAAGAATTCAAGTTCCTCCTTTCGGTTGGAGTCCATGTTACAGGAGTTCCACTGCTCACAGGATTGATAGACTCATAAAGTTGGGCGATACCCCAAGGATCATCTAGCCTAACCCCCGCAATGCCGACATCCTGCCCACAGCTGTCCCTGGCGGGGTGGAACCCCAGCCTCCCTGTGCATGGGTGTAGCCATGATTTTTGTTGCGGGGGGGGGGGGCAGAACCTCAGTTTCCCATGCATTTTTATTGAATTTTATTGATTTGTGGGGCAGCTATCTCTTCCTTCTCCCCCCTTGGCTACGTCCATGGTTCTGTGTGTTTAAATACATGGACAGGCAGAAACTGGCTTATCTGAAATTGCAGAGAGCTGCATCTGTTGAATTTCCGTCTGCTGGGCAGCTTTGAAAGCGGGTGGGTGGGGTGGGGGGAACCTAGTTCCAGCAGCAGCAGCAGTAGCAGCAGCAGCGACTTTTCTTCTTATCCACTTCCATAAAAGCAGAGCTGGAAGGGATCCCGAGGGTTCTTTCTCGCGCAACCCCTTGCAAAGCAGGCAGCGGTCTCCCATCCAATTTGAAACCAAACCGGACCCTGCTTAGCTTTAGCAAACGTGCCAGCAGTTCTATCGTTCGCGACGGAGGCGGACAGCTCGACCTTACCTGCGTTGCGGGGGCGCTCCCAACAAAGTATCTCCCCCCCCCCACCCCCAAGATATGAGGCCTGTGGAAGCGTCCGAGCCAGTAAGGGAAAGAGGGCGGGGCAAAGCAGCCCCGTTTCCCCGCCCAGGGAAAGCAGCGCGCCTTCGTCACGCGCTGCGCCGTCTCCTAGCGACGCGAGCCAAACACTCGCGCGGCGGGAGGTTTGCGAATCCGACCGTACCAAGGAGACAGGTGTGCGGAGGGGTGGAGTGGGAGGCACGCACCACAGCGACTTTTATAGGGGGGGGCTCTTCCCTTTCCCCACCACCACCCCCGCAATTAATATTGGGCTCGCCTCTTCCGCTGAGTGAATGGACAAGGTAAACGAACGGCGCTCCCTCAGCCCCTCATATTCCAGACGTCGCTCGATTTAAAGTATATATAATTAATATATTGGGGGGGGGGAGAGAAAGGAGCCTCTCTCAAGATGGAGGGGACCCGTTCAGGTAGGCCTGGCCGAGGCGCCGACGGCCCTACAAGATGGTGTGAGGGAAAAGCCGAGGCTTGTCCCTCGGTTGAGTTCCCGCCGAGGCCCCGCTCGCCGCCTCAGGTGATTCCGGCGGGTTTTTTTTTTTTAGGAATTAGGCCGTAGCTCCTCCAGCCGCTCGAAAAGTTGCCTCAGGTGTTTTGCGTTTCAGTTCCGACAGGCCCGGCGCTATCCCTTTCCCCCCTTTATTATTTTATTTTATTTATCGAATTTATATACCGCCCTGTACCGGTGTGGGGTGTGTGTGCCTCAGGGCGGTTCACAGAATAAAACCAAGATATAAAAACACAAAATACATGAGGGAAAGCAAAACAACAACACAATAAGCTCCCCGCCCCCCCCCCCGGGGGTGTGTGTTTCAGAATAAAAAATTCACAGAATAAAACCAAGATATAAAACCACAAAATACATGAGGGAAAGCAAAACGACAACACAATAAGCTCCCCCCCCCCGCCCCCCACGCAAAAAACCCCACACATTTTAAAAGGAAAAATAAAATCCTTCCAGTAGCAACTTAGAGACCGACTAAGTTAGTTCTTGGTATGAGCTTTCGTGTGCATGCACACTTCTTCAGATACCAAACAGGGCTACCTACCTGTAACTAGAACATTTTAAAAGGGTATATTTCATAGGATGTAAATGAGATCAGTCTCCTCTCTCATGAGTCTTGTCTTTAGTTTCAAGTTGTATACCCCGAGGCAGGGCCTTTTCTGTTTTTTATACACACACACACCGTATTTTTCCATGTATAAGACTGCTTTCTCCCCTAAAAAATAATGTCAAGAATTAGGGGGCGTCGTATACACGGATAGTGCCAAGGGTGGACTGGCGATTGGTTGTTGCCCCCATCTTATAGATGGAAAAATACTGTATATATATTTACAGTCACCTAAAGATTGTAAACACTATATTGCTGATAATCAGTGCTATCCCCCCCCCCCAGAAAAAGAGATGTTGCCATATTTCAAAAAGTAAAGAACCAGGACACCCAAAAGTTGCTGAACCCTGAAAGTGGTTGAGCATTTTTTTAGACAAACCCAAAGTTTTTTTTAGTAAAAGCTACAATAATTTTTGAGGTTTTTTTGTTTTTGTTTTTGCGTAGTTTAACCCCTGTTGTCAGTTTTCCAGGGCATTTGCCCAGTTTCTGGAAAATAATCCAGGCTGCCGTTTTCGGAGGTGAATTCCAGGACATGTCCTGGAAAATCAGGGCATATGGCAGCCCTACATGAACGCCTCCCCTGTTCTCTTATAATAGCAATGGTACCCAACTGAGAAAGGCCGAAATTGAGTTCCAGCTGAAAAAAAGCCTTGCTGATAACAACTGTGGGCCTGGTTATTGTGGCTTCTTACTGTATGCTACAATCTGTATCTAGGTGGCTTTTGAATGATGCTAGAGCAAGTTGGAATCTTCCGGTATGAAGTTGACATGGCTGCAGTATCAATCAATGTTTATTATGGCAAACAGCCAGCATATTTAAACCAGAATTTCTGCATAATCCTCTACATAAACAATAAAAATTATCGATCTGGGGGTTTAACAATCAGTATGCTAATTAAGTGTACTTAAAATACGCATCCAGAGGAATAAAACATAATAAATTAAGTTTAAAGGAGTAAGAGATTTAGCTAAGAACTGTAGCAGTTTATGACAATTTACATGGCTGCAATAATGTGCACAGAAACACATAGATCGGCCTGTACCTATGTGACTATAAAACTAATGTAGTGTTTGCATAGAATCATCCAAGCACTTCACATACCTTATAGCAGGGTAAGTGTGATCCTCTAAAGCAGGTATCTTCAAGCAGCCCTGTTTTGGGAAGCTTTTAATGTTCTATTTTTGTTGTTGAAAAGCTGCCCATAGTGGCTGGGGCAACCCAATCACATGGGTGTGATATAATAATAAGAAGGACCCAAGACCCATTTTTAGCCCAAACATGCATTTGGAGACCAATTTCTTAATCTTTTACCATATATTTGCATGTTGGCAGTGCTCCTGTTGTGACCCATCTTGGATCAGGACCTACTAGAGGGTCCTGACCCACCAGTTGAAAACCAGTGCTATATAGAAAGGAGCTCCTCTTGCTGCATTACAACAATCACGTAGCGTAGTTTGGTGGAATTACAAATGCTATACATGTCTGCTCAGAAGTAGCCCCAACCAAATTTAATGAAACTTACTCCAAATTGTGTATAAGGTTGCAGCCATAGTTAACATAAAACTTTCTGTCTTTACATTGAAAAGTGTGTAAAATGGGGGAGTTAAAAACTTCATCAGTGCTTTGTAGACTTTATTATGGCCTCTTTGGCTTATTGAAGCAAATGAAGAATTGCAGAAGCAGGAGATTTCGTAGCTGGCAGTCTCAGCATAATACTTATGTTTTACCATTGTTGTTATCCTCTTTTCTTGAAAGAGGGCTGGAATTAGAAGGATGCTCATATTCTGTCTCATTTGAGTGTTTTCTTTTTGAAGCCAAGATCACCATTTATTTGTTCTATTGTGAACATCACTTTCAGTAATTAGAAGTTTGGCTGCATTTCATTAGGAAATCACACTGCCAAGTACAAGTCCTTGGCACAGGATGTGTCAGTATCTCAGCAGCTGGGTGTCAGAACAGTTTCACACACATGATGTTATTGTTACAAATTACAGATTTATATACCTCATTGAAGCTTGTGAACATTCTGAAGCTATAAAATGAAACTTGCTTGTTTAACAAACAACACAATTTAACAAATCATTTCTGCAGTAGTTGAAAAGCAACAACACAGCTCCACCAAAATGGCTAGGATCTTCTAGTGGATATCAGCCCTCAGAGTGATGATAAACAAAAGCGGGAATGCAATCCTATACACATTATGCTGAGGAGCCTTTATATGTAGAATTTCTGTCATGAAAATATTTACAGTATTTGTTAAATGTACAATCCAACTCAAGATGAAAGAAAATTAAAAACAAATCTGTTAACAGTGGGATTTTTGCAGGCTTAGGTGAGCAGACAATTGCAATCAGAGGGAAAACCAGTCTGTCCTACATAGATGTTACTAACACAGATCTATATCGATACTGTCAGAGCCACCTTGGGTCCCAGCTCACAAGAGACCAAAGTCCAGTCCAAGCTATATACAAAAGGTTTTATTGAAGATCATTGTCGTCATTACATCCAAACTCCGTGGCTCCGCATCTGTTACCCTTAGATGTTAGAAGTCCCCTCTGAGTCCGTCCCTCCCCTGCACCAATTTAAGAGGCTTGTACTGCTCCACCTTTTCCTCTCTTTCCTTTTCCGCAGGGTCTTCCTGCCCCCCTGTCTTCCCTCTTTCCGGGACTCCCCAGAGGCTGAGTCTTCTCCCGCCTGCTCCCCCCTCCTTCGTGCTTTGGCACCAGGCTCCTCCTCAGAGCTCTCCTCATTTCCGCGCGCCTCTATATTTGAACTTGGCGCGCGTACGTTGCCTCTGACCTTCCTTTCTACAGTTACGCTGCTCTCGGTACTACACTCCTCCCTTTCAGGCAGGACGTCTTGCTCCGAACTCCTCCCCCTTCCTCCTTCCTGTCCTGCTCTTTCTGACACACTGGCAACTCCCCCCCCTCTACTCCGTTCCGACGGGGGAGCTGGTCCCGCTTTGCCACTCCCACTGGGGATTCCCTCTTCGTTCCCCTCTCTCTGACTGATTCCCTCTCTATTGCCCCTTGGCCTGACCAGGGGGGCTCCCTTCTGGGAATCCTCTGATTCGCTAGACGGACTTTGGGACAACCTCGGCTCGTTGTCGTCCTCTTCCTCCTCGCCCTCGCTCTCTGTCTCCTCTCTCCCTAAAACCCTGACATCCATCCCCCCCTCGAAGCCCCCCCTTCCCCCCTTCCGCTCATCGGGTGCAGGTTGTGGAAGCTGCCGCTCTTCGGAGGCGGACGCAGGATACAGATTCTGCACCTCCATCTCCTCTGTTTGCAGTTCGTTGTACGAGTGTTCGAATTCGGGTTCTTGACCCAAGGTGTTCTCTTCTCCCTCCTCCATTGGTACCTGGTCCGGTGCTGCCTGCCAAGGTCCCGTCAGCCATTTCCTGCGCCAGTCCTCCTCTGGTTGCTCGTCCCACCAATAAGAGGGTTCTGTGTCCACCCCCGAACACGATCCCCTGGGCGAGTTGGAGTCCGGCGACCTTTCTTCAGCTGAAGAAAAGCCGTGGAAAGTGCTGCCTGAACATGTGGGCGTAAAGAGCCAGTCATCAAAGTACTCGGCTGGCATGGGTCTATGAGGGAAAAGGGCATGGAACTCGTCTTTTAAAAGAGGTTCGTCTAAGGCGTAGCCCGGCACCCAACCATTGGCACTGACTGGGGCACCCTCTCTGACTAGAAAATATTCTACTCCCTCTTGCCCCCATCTCGAGTCCAGGATCTCTGTGACCTCGTTGAGTGGTTCGGCCCTAGGCGCCCTCTCCCTCTCCTGTGACTTAGTGTGTTGTTGCGTGACTGTGTCAGACTCCTGAAACCTGTGCGGTGCCTTGTAGGGAGTGAGCACCGATCTATGAAAGACCGGGTGCACTCTGGAACCTTCGGGGAGGGCTAGTCGAAAGGCTACAGGGTTGATTTTAGCCTCCACCTGGTACGGCCCTAACTGCCTGTGCCCCAGCTTCTTCTTGGCCAACGACTTGGCTGGCATTGCTTGGGCCGCTAACCACACCCAGTCCCCCACCTGGATCTCCTCTCCCTCTCTCCTGTTTTTGTCAGCCTGCACCTTATATGCTTGCTTGGCCAGCTCTAAATGTCTCCGCAACTCTTCGTGCACCTCCTGCAGCTCCGCTGCAAACTGGTCGGCTCCTTGCGGCACCCCCTCTCCCGGTGCCACGAACCCCGGGAAGGTTCTGGGGTGACGACCATTGTTCGCGAAAAACGGCGTCACCCCCGTGGACGCGTGCTTCGTGTTGTTATAGGCAAACTCTGCCATCGGCAGGTAGTCCACCCAAACTGCTGGTCGCTGGTTGGCGTAACATCTCAGGTACTGCTGCATGATCGCGTTGACCCTCTCAGCTTGGCCGTTGGTTTGTGGGTGTCTCGCCGACGTGAGGTTGATCTTGACGTTCAGGATACCTAAAAGCTTCTGCCAAAAATTGGAAACAAACTGGCGCCCCCTGTCGGACAGGATGGACTGCGGCAGCCCATGCACCTTGAACACGTGATCGATGAAGAGTTTGGCAGTCTGTTCCGCCGTCGCCACCTTTGCGCATGGAATGAAGTGCGCCATCTTGGTGAACAGGTCCACAACCACCAGTACCGCCGTCTTCCCCCTGGAGCTGGGCAGGTCAGTAACGAAGTCCAGAGCTACCCTCTCCCACGGTTGCTGTGGCGTTTCCAGCGGTTCCAACAGCCCCGCTGGCTTCTGGTGTACTGGCTTGAACCTCTGACAAGTGTCACACCTGGCGACGTAATCCGCTACCTCTCCACGCATCCGGGGCCACCAAAAGTCTCTTGCCACCAGTTCTATTGTCTTCTCCTTACCGAAGTGGCCCGCACTGGGGGCGTCGTGCAACTGCTGCAGAACCTTTGCGCGAAGCTCGTCGCTTGGCACGTAGAGGGCACCTTTGCGAGTTAGCAGCCCGTCGCGTAGTTGGAACTCTTCGCCACTCTGCACACCTCTGCGCAATTCCTCCATCTTGGACTGTGCGAACTGATCCACTTGCAACGCGCGTCGCACCGCGTCCAGATCTACTGTGGCGGCAGCGCACGACCACGCCTGCGGTGCGAAAATGTGCTTGGCTGCTACAGGCGCCGCTTCATCGAGATATTGCGGTTTCCTGGATAGCGCATCGGCTATAACGTTGGAATCTCCTGGGACGTACTCTATCCGAAAGTCGAAATCCGCGAAGAATTCCGCCCAGCGCATGTGCCTCTGGCTTTGGAGCTTCGCCGTGCGCCAATACTCTAGGTTCTTGTGATCCGTGCGGACCTGTACTGTGTGCTTGGCTCCTATGAGGAAGTGTCGCCACGCTTTGAAAGCTGCGTGAATGGCTAACAGCTCCCTGTCCCATATGGTGTAGTTTTGCTCCGCTTTGCTGAGCTTTCTGGAGTAAAAGGCACCGGGTCTCCAGTTTCCATGTGGATCTTCTTGCAGGAGTACGGCTCCAACCGCTCTGTCTGACGCGTCGGTCTCTAGTCGTATGGGCTTGCCTGGATTCACGTGCAGCAGCTGCTCCTCGGAGGCGAAAAGGCTTTTAAGCTTCTGAAAAGAGCGCTCCGCCTGTTCCGTCCACACGAACCTCTTTTTCTTGGAACTGAGAGTGTCCGTGATCGCTGCCGTCTCCTTTGCAAAACCTCTGATGAATTTGCGGTAGAAGTTGGCGAAGCCGATGAATCTTTGGACTTCCTTCCGATTGCGAGGGCTCTTCCAGTCCAACACCGCGCGGACCTTGGCGCTGTCCATGGCCAGCCCCTTGTCGGACAGCTTGTAGCCTAGGAAATCCACGTCCGTCACATCAAACTGGCACTTCTCTAACTTGGCGTAGAGCTTGTTCTCCCGTAGTCTCTGCAGGACTTCCTTTACGTCCTTCTCATGGGCCTCCTCCGTTTCCGAAAAGATCAGGATGTCGTCGAGGAAACACACGCATTTCTTGTAGAGAAGTCCCGCTAGCACGTGATGCATAAATGCTTGGAAGACGTGAGATCCATTTTGGAGACCAAATGGCATAACTCTGTATTCGTACGTGCCCAGAGGCGTGAACATGGCCGTCTTCCACTCATCGCCCTCCCGGATGCGTATGAGGTTATACGCTCCACGCAGATCCAATTTGGTGAAGATCTTCCCCTTCCTTACGGTTGCCAGGAGATCATCTATCTTGGGCATGGGGAAGGCCTTGGGTTTGGTCTTACTGTTTATGAATCGATAGTCCACAATGAGTCTTTTCTGGGGCGTGTCTTTCTTCTTTACAAAGAAAACAGGACTGCCCCCCACCGCTTTCGATTCTCGGATGAATCCGCGCTTCAAATTGTGCTCTATGAACTCCCTGAGTTCTTGCATCTCGTCCTCAGACATGGAATACAGCTTTGCAGTCGGCAACTGCGCCCCTGGCACCAGGTCGATGGCACAATCATAAGGCCTGTGGGGCGGCAACTGGTCAGCTTCCTTCTCGCAGAAAACCTCCAGGAACCCCTCGTACTTGCGGGGTACTGCCTGCACCATGCCAAGTTGCAACTGCTGCTCAGCTCCCTCCTCCTGGCTGGACTGGATGCAATGTTGAGCACAGTACGATGAGCAAAAGGTGATCTGCCGTTGGTACCACGCTACAGCAGGACTGTGTCTCTCCAGCCAACTCATGCCTAATACTATAGGCGTGTCTGAAAGGCGGGTGACATTGAAGCTGATGACTTCTCGATGATTTCCAATCCTCATCACCATGGGAGGCGTCTGTTGCACAACTTGTCCTCCTAGCAATTTCCTGCCATCCACCGTGACTACGTTCAGAGGTGTTGTCGCTGGCAGAAGCGCTATGCGATGCTGCTTGACAAAGTGCGTCCCCACAAAATCTGCGTTGCTCCCAGAATCAATCGTGATGGGGACTTCCAGGGTGGTTCCATTCGGCAACTGAAGTGTTGCAGTGAGCTGCACCGCTGGCTTGGGTGGTAAAGGGTCTGTGCGTTGCAAAAGCGCTGGGGACTGCTCTACAGATTCGCCTGGCTGAGCCCCAGCAGCTCTGCTTCCAGCCAGGCACTGTCGTTTCCCTGAGGTTGCTCTGCTTGCATCATTTCTGCTGCAACAGTTGCTAAAGCTGCAGTGTGTTTCTGCAGCCTCTGGGGACACTCTTTCGCCATGTGCTGTGCACTGTCGCAAATGTAACACTTCCTGGTCCCTCTAGGAGGCTTTGCCTTCACTGCACCGGAAGCTGGGGCTCTGGCTGTTGCTTGAGCCTTAGCACCACCAAGTTCCATGGGCTCCTCCCCCTGCCTTCCCAGTGGCGAAGGATGTGACTGACTGAACTCCCTGGGGATGAAAGAAGACGTCCTCGCTGGTGGACGCACCTGACGTTCTTCCTCAGTGTGCCAAGGACGTCCCTCGTGCCGTATCCCAATCGCCAAAGCCCTCTGCACAAGCTCCTCCAGGGTCTGGGGTCTGTCTCCCCTGGCAAGTTCATCCTTAATGGGACCGCTGAGCCCCTCCCAGAACAAATCCCTCACAGGTGCACAATCCTTCTCCCAGCTTAGCGCAGTCAGTAAAGCAAAAAATCTAGAATGGTACTGACGCACAGTGGCTTTGCCTTGCCGCAATCCAAAAATTTCCCTGCGTGCAAGATCCACATCTACAGTAGACTGGAAGCAGGCATCCATCGCTTTAATGAATTCATCTGCATCGCGGCGGGCAGGGCCATCTTCACGCCACAAATTGCGCAACCAGTCTCTGGCCGGCCCATGCAAGTGAGAAACAATAAACCCCACTTTCTCCTCCTCATCTTTAAAGTCATGACGAAGCAAGTGCAATGCATACAAAACGTCTGCTCTGAAACTGGGGTAGTGCTTCAGGTTCCCATCGAAGTGGGTGACTAGGCTGCCCCCCCTCCGTCCAAGTCCAATCCCCTCTGATCTGGACCCTGGGAACCCTTCCCTGCTTGCACGTTCCCACCTTGTTTGCAGGTCCTGGCAGCGCTTCTCCATTTCGTCATGCTTCTTCTGAGACGCAAGGACTGCAGCAGTGAGTTCGGAAACTGTAGTTCGCAGCGCTGTCAACTGCTCCTCCGCAGTCATGGCTGTCACCGTTCGTGAGCTTTGCAAAAAAAAAATTTTGCGTTCTTTGGAGGGGACTTTCTGTCAGAGCCACCCTGGGTCCCAGCTCACAAGAGACCAAAGTCCAGTCCAAGCTATATACAAAAGGTTTTATTGAAGATCATTGTCGTCATTACATCCAAACTCCGTGGCTCCGCATCTGTTACCCTTAGATGTTAGAAGTCCCCTCTGAGTCCGTCCCTCCCCTGCACCAATTTAAGAGGCTTGTACTGCTCCACCTTTTCCTCTCTTTCCTTTTCCGCAGGGTCTTCCTGCCCCCCTGTCTTCCCTCTTTCCGGGACTCCCCAGAGGCTGAGTCTTCTCCCGCCTGCTCCCCCCTCCTTCGTGCTTTGGCACCAGGCTCCTCCTCAGAGCTCTCCTCATTTCCGCGCGCCTCTATATTTGAACTTGGCGCGCGTACGTTGCCTCTGACCTTCCTTTCTACAGTTACGCTGCTCTCGGTACTACACTCCTCCCTTTCAGGCAGGACGTCTTGCTCCGAACTCCTCCCCCTTCCTCCTTCCTGTCCTGCTCTTTCTGACACACTGGCAACTCCCCCCCCTCTACTCCGTTCCGACGGGGGAGCTGGTCCCGCTTTGCCACTCCCACTGGGGATTCCCTCTTCGTTCCCCTCTCTCTGACTGATTCCCTCTCTATTGCCCCTTGGCCTGACCAGGGGGGCTCCCTTCTGGGAATCCTCTGATTCGCTAGACGGACTTTGGGACAACCTCGGCTCGTTGTCGTCCTCTTCCTCCTCGCCCTCGCTCTCTGTCTCCTCTCTCCCTAAAACCCTGACAGATACAAAGAGCTGGTAGACGTAAATATATTTACTAGCACTTGGGTTTTTCCACTTGTGTCATTGATGTGTGTCTCAATAGACAAGGAACTAAAATAAAATAGAGTGAGATATTGGTGAGTAGGATAGCAACTGGGTCATAGCGAGGGGTGGTTTAAAAAAAAACACAAAAGCACAAGAGAGGCTTGGCAAGCAGGAAATGATAATCTGTACCTACTGCAGCACCTTAAAAATTACTGAAATGAGAGTAGTAGAAGAAGGGCAAGGAAATGCAGCAGTGGAAGATGAATGAAATGGAAATAAGATTAAGTGGAAGAGTTTATACATAAGTGGGCTAGACACAAGACCGCTTGGCGTACTGGATTTCATACTTGCTACAAACATTGAGGAATAATTTCAGCAGAGTGGATTGGCAATGCAGTAAGAGCTGCAAAATACTATCCAGCAAACTGCAAGAATAAATTTGAAATGCAAAATGCAGTTATTCCTTTTTTAAAAATATTACCATGCATTGTTTAATAACCACAGGGATCATCACTTTTCCCATCTTCCCTTTGTGGTCCAAGTTTAAAGGATTAGATCACAATTAATGCAGGTGAAAGTGAGCTAGCTGTATCACTGCTGTAATTTTCTTTTGGAACACTCACAACACTTGCTTGCATCTACTATGTGATTAAATTCTCTGCTCTGATTTCAGGAGGGACCTGTGATCCTCTGTACCCACTGAGAGAGTTGCTTTTGGGGCAATGTAGAATCTTAGAATTGTACAGTTGGAAGGGACCCCAAGGGTCATCTAGTCCAACCCCCGCAGTGCAGAAATATCAGCCTGTAGGCAGGACATGATGCTTGTGGAACTCATAGGCATCCCAGCTGGCATCACTGCCATTTCATTATGTCCCAACCCATCATTGATATGTTTTGCTTTTGTAGCAGCAGCGAAGATTGTGAGGCATAGCACCTAAGAGAGAATTGTCCCTCTTAGGTCTACCGCTGAGATAATATAATGGAGAGGAGCTAGTCTAAGTCTCTGAAATATTCTGATGTAGAAATGAATTTCTGAGGTACCATTGATACAGTACCAGCTTAAAGAAACTCTCCTCATACATTGACAGAAAAGTACTTAAACGAATTATAATCTACATCTTAGGTTTTCCCCACCTTGCAGGTGTCACTTGTGAATATTGCTTCAGTGACAGAGGACCATTTAATTCTGCAGACTCATAAATACTGGCCTAACACTGCTGTATGGAGCAATGTTGAGATTCCAAGAAGTTGCTAAGCATGGTACTCCTCTTATGCCCATTTCTACTTGCTCAAAGACCTTCATTGCAGGAAGATACACTATTCAACAGAAACTTGGGCGTGGAAGCTTTGGAACTGTCTACTTGGTTTCTGACAAAAAAGCAAAAGAAGAAGAAGAACAATTGTAAGTGTTACATATGGTGAAATAACTTGTGTGTAGTTTTTCTTAAAATCCTCTTAAAAATGTAAACAAATCAGATATATGTAAGTATTGTCTTAAAAGATAAATGATGGAACACAATGGATTAATGTTTGTCTGCATGGAGTGTTCAGCCTGTTTTCCCTAATGTTAAGTGGATGGAGATCTAAAATTGATTTAAAGCATAGGCCCTTCAGTTTGTTTTAGTTTCTTCCCATACTTTCTCCTACTTTTCTCAGTTCTTTTTCATTACTTCTTTTTTTTTGTAGTTTTCAGAACTGAACCAAGCTGATTGTTCCAAAGCTAATTCATATGTATTTTGCAAATTCAGGTTTGTGTATCTGCTAGTCAACTCCTAGCTGCTACTGTAAAGCAGTTCTCTAATTGACAGGCAACAGCTACAGCAGCCTGTGAGGGAAAGGAGAAAACTCCTGAGACTTTAGCTTGGTACAATCAGTGGGTTCTGAGCTGGTGGTAACTGACTTTAAAAGCGGTCACGGTGGATAGTTTGGTGAAAATGACCCTGTGTGCAACAGCTGTAAATAGAACAAGTTTTAATGTATGGATCATTAGGAAAGGGGATTGAAAAGAAGGCTGTCAATACAGTGGTGCCTCGGGTTAAGAACTTAATTCGTTCTGGAGGTCCATACTTAACCTGAAACCGTACTTAACCTGAGGTACCACTTTAGCTAATGGGGCCTCCTGCTGCCGCCATGCCGCCGCCATGCAATTTCTGTTCTCATCCTGAAGCAAAGTTCTTAACCTGAGGTACTATTTCTGGGTTAGCGGAGTCTGTAACCCGAAGCGTCTGTAACCTGAAGGTACCACTGTATTAAAATGGGTTCATATGAAAGTGCGGTGTGACCACACTTGGAATACTGTGCATCTTTCTGGTTGGCACATCTCAAAAATGGGATTAGGCATATTCATGGAAGAGAAATTATCAATTGTTATCATTGTTGGTCCTACAGTCAGTATCAGGAGCAGCATGTAGAAAGAATGGCCAGTTTTGTCCTCATGTGCTTCTTGTGGGACCCAAGGTACATCTGATTGGCCAAACAGGATGCTAGACAAGATGCTCCTAGTGCAGTATGTTTAATCCAGCGTCCTGTTGGTCTGACCTAGCAAAGCTTTTTCTTTCCTTTTGGCACGTTTTACTGGCAGTAGCAGCTGTATGCTGCACAATTAGAGTCAGATGAATTCATTAATTTCAGAGATAATATATTATTCAGAAAAGGTGAAGCTGAGTATGCCCCCATTACTCTTCTTTTCATGTAGATTTAAATCCTTTAATCTATGACAATAATTCTTCATGTCCTTGAGCAAAGTACTTTTGGTTACCTTTTCACATATAGAACTTTGCAATTTAGTGATGTACCAGTTGGGGGAGCCAGTGTATAACTCATGCCACTATAAAGCACTCACCTCTCCCTCAGGATTTACAGTTGCTTTCACCAAAACTGAAAGTTAACCTCAGCTGCACGTTTTGGAAAAGAGAAGTTTATTTATAAATACAGCAGAAGGTATCACAGTAATTTTCTGCATGGATGTGACATGCGTTTGAATATTTCTGCACCGATTTTTAATTATCTATTTTAAAAGGGGAGAACTTTTTTCTACCAAAATTAGTTCTGAGGAACGAGCCAAGAATTGTGGATCTTTAAGCGTTCTGCTGCTGAAATGTCAAATTCTTACCACTGAGCGAAACTATTCTGGCTCAGAATTTTTTTTGCACAGTTCTGTTTCCAGCAGTATTTCTGCTGCAAAAGCCTTCCTCTGCTGTGATGCAAGGGCAGAGGTCAGTAATGAGTTTCCAGGGTGTTGTGCTGCCTTTTCTACAGGTCTTATTAAATCTCTGAGCAAGCCAAGAACTGCCTTTTCATCTAATGTCTTGAACACATGCTTTGTTACTCAGTTTTGAAAATAACACAATTTACTGTTACAGTGGTACCTCGGGTTAAGTACTTAATTCGTTCCGGAGGTCTGTTCTTAACCAGAAACTGTTCTTAACCTGAAGCATCACTTTAGCTACTGGGGCCTCCTGCTGCCGCCGTGACACCAGAGCATGATTTCTGTTCTCATCCTGAAGCAAAGTTCTTAACACGAGGTAATATTTCTGGGTTAGCGGAGTCTGTAACCTGAAGGGTATGTAACCTGAAGTGTATGTAACCTGAGGTACCACTGTACTACAATAGCTGTGACTTTTCGATACCTATTTTGTCATGTCCCGGTTGCTTCTAGGGTAGGTGCCTCATTACCCCCCACTTTTTTTATTTGAATTCATATTGTTTAGTCATTACAACATGTGCACCCCACCAGCAACTAGTTAAAATTTATGAAGTACCTTAGGCTGTAGTCCTACACCCACTTATCCAGGAGTAAGCACTGTTAAAACCAATGGAGCTTACTTATGAGTAGACATCAAAGTTAAATCTGTTGAGAACTTGCATTTTACCAGCAGAATAAGCTCATGTATACAAAAGGCATACATGGGATATTATGTCTGTCTGTACATCTTGGCGAGTCCACAAACATTTCCCCCTTGCCATAATGAAGTTTATTCAGCTTCCCTGAATGGTTACATTTAGCATCATGCAGCAGATCTCAAAATAAAGCTGGAATTTGCAAAATCCCAAACAAACTTGAGGTCTGTTTATGGTTTTCCAATGCTTTAGAGATAATTTATTAGAGCTGCACAGATTTAATGCTCTTTCCAAGATAACTATAGATATCTGGCACAGACCAGTTTGAGAATTACTGGTAACTGGAGGATAAGAAGTTGGATAGCTGTTTGGCTATGTAGTCTCTATTCTTTTTTGTTGACAGCTCTGCTGGCGATCCTGCTTTTTTGTTCCCTTTCTGTGTTTGCTCTGCTACATTGCCTCCTGTTGCTGAGCTAGCATCCACTTTTGCTACTGGGCAGCACACAGTGCTACTCACTGGCTGATGGTCAAATCAGACAGAACCACTAAAAGACTTATTTGTTGTGTTTCTATCCCACCTTTTCCTTCAGGGAGCTCAAGGTGGTGTACATGGCTCCCTCCATCTTTAATCCCCACAACTGGCTCGGAGGCTGTGACTGGCCCAGTGAGCTTCATGGCTGAGTGGAGATATAAACCCTGGACTCTCAGGTCCGAGTTTGACACTCTAACCACTGCACTATCCTGTGTTCTGACCTGTATGGACTTCCACAGAAACAGCCAATGAATATGGGGTGGGAAGGGGGCAATGAGCAGCTCAGTGGGATGCAGTACATGCATTACATTCACATGATTGTTTCTTCTTCCCATTTAATGATTCTGGGCCATCTGAGCCATTGGCCAGGAGTCCCTGCCTGAAGTTCATTAGGAAGACCTGAAGTTTACTGCCCAACCATTATAGGCTGTTCATGCAGGACCTAACACTCAAAACCTGTTAGTTAAATATTGATTTCTAGCCTCTCTGGCGCTTTATTTTTGAGATTTGTGGAGCAAATCACATTGGCACTTTGCAAACACTGTGTATGGCTCCAGGCCCATGCTTTTCTTACATTTCATTTTAATTTTGGCTCATGTTGTTGTCCCTGTGCTAACATGTCACTCAGTTCCTAGATCAACAGAAAGTTCTGTTCTCTATGAATGCTGAATTTGTACAACTTCACTCCATACACATCTATAAACCATTAGACTCTCCAATACATTATCTCCCTATAAGAACGATATATAAAACAATGTTTTGAAGCAGAATTGTGAATTTGGTGGGTTTTGCTTCTGTGGTAAGAAATCGGATAAAATTAACAAGATGTCTAGAACTGTTTTTGAGTGGTAACATGTAGTGTTACAGAAAATTATTTAAATAGGTATGCATTTTGCTGTTTTGCATAATTTATTTGGCTTTTCCTAGCCAGGCAGGATAAATTAAGAACTACTGGCAGAGCAATGCTGCTTTAAAAACCTGCCTACTTAAGGCCCTGCTCTCAAACCTTTTGTTTCCCCAGACTGCTGTGTTTTCAAACTAGAAGATCTAGCAACTTACATTTTTGTTGTTTAAAACATTTAAAGCAGAGATGCTGAGGACCTGAATTCTATGCCACATGCAGAATGCTTGGTGGGTGCAGCCATAAACATTAAACCATATACAGGGAGAGCCATGAATACAGGAACCTAGGGGAGCAGCTCTTGTTGTGAGGCTAAAATGTGGAGGAGATCAATACATGCCACCCTGAGCTTCTTGGAGGAGATGGGATGTAAGTAAGAAGTCAGGACATAGCTACACCTAGAACAAAACACAATCTCCCTATTGAACTGTTATTCTTTGGGATACCAAACAGCTCCCTCTGCAAACTACAATTCCCACATTTTTTGTGGTGGAAACATAACCGTTAAACTGTTGCAAAACTGTTGTATGTTTGCAGTGTAACTATGTGTTTTGTCTTTGCTACATTCATAGTTTGGGGGGAGGTTTGCTAACCTCCCCCTTATTTGTAGGGTTTCATTGCAACTGAACAAAATATTTTGAAGTCACTCAGTCATCATCACCACACAAATTAGATAATGCAGGAAGTTTGTGTACTGTTTACAAGAGAAAACCTTGTAACTTATTCTTAAAGTCTTATAGCTCCTGGGTACTTATTCATTAGAGAGGATCAAGGCATATAGCACCAATACAAGACAAAAAATAGTGCTGCTTGTAATATGTTATGATCCCTTAGTTTGCATCCTCCCTTTCTAATTATTTTTCAGTGCGCCCCATATTGTAATTGCATGTCACAAACATACTCAACTAAGTCAACATAAGGGTGGCGCTGTGATCTAAACCACAGAGCCTAGGGCTTGCCGATTGGAAGGTCAGCAGTTCAAATCCCCACGACGGGGTAAGCTTCCGTTGTTCGGTCCCAGCTCCTGCCCACCTAGCAGTTCGAAAGCACGTCAAAGTCCAAGTAGATAAATAGGTACTGCTCTGGCAGGAAGGTAAACAGCATTTCCGTGCGCTGCTCTGGTTTGCCAGAAGCGGCTTAGTCATGCTGGCCACATGACCTGGAAGCTATCTGCGGACAAATGCCGGCTCCCTCAGCCTATAGAGTGAGATGAGCGTGCAATCCCAGAGTCGTTTGTGACTGGACCCAACAGTCAGGAGAACCTTTACCTTTATCTTTAAGTCAACATAACAGTATTGGGAAGAAAGAAAAAATAGAGGGGACTGCTAGGAGAGGGAAAGGAAGTTTGCAATCAGAAATAGCCAATTCTGTTTCTCCAGGGTAGACCACTTGTTTGGAAAAATAAATGATTAATTACCCTTTAACTCACATTAAATGCCAGTATAGCCTTTTCAGATGTCTTGCTGGGACTCCCTCCTCTCCCTATGGTACGTTACCACTTTGCGTAGAGCAAGCAAAGAAAAACCCTCTCCGTTAAATGTGCTGACAGGCCATTGTTACCTTATTAAACCAGACACTGGCTTTCCATACAAATGTCTCTCATCACAATTGCCTGTAACTCCTGGGAGTTTCCTTTCCTTCAACTCCCTTTTAAAGGCCACTTCCCCAATTAATATATATTTCCTTTTCTTTTTAAAAAACTTCTAATGCTTAAGTACCCAAGTCTTATTGAAGTGTGGCCACTGGAAGACGTTGTAGTCTTCTTGGGGTAACAAAAGTCCCCATCCGTTTCATAAAAAGGAGGCTGTTCTAAAGGCATGCACGACCAAGCAGCAGAAGTACACAGCGGGCAGTTGGGACTTGGACGCCATAAATATGCAAGAGGTGTTAATATGTCCCCTCGGTGGAAGTCGCATGCTGAGAAGCGCCAAGCACCCAGCACCGTTCCTGCATGTGGTAATGGTGGGGTGTCACCACCACTTCTGCCCCTGACTTGCATTATCCCATTAATCCCGACTCATGCTAGGATTCCTTGGAAACGGCGCACTTAGCTGAATAATTTATGGCATGTCTCTCAATTATTTATGCCTTCTTATTACAACTGAAATGAAATCTAAAGGTGGAAGGAACTCTGTAACTTATGAATATCTAAGAGACAATCAGCAGATTGCTGTGTAGTTAAATCCCTGCGTTTGCAGGGCCTGTTTGTTTCTCTGAAGGTATTCCAAAGAGAACATTCCGCTGAAGCTGAATCGATTAATACAATAACAAATGGCTCCCTGCTGGTTGCGCTGCATTTGTTCATCTAATCATGCTGCTTGCCTTTTCTTCAACGGCATTGAGTTCTGAAAATAAAATTATATATAATGTAGAAAGAGACGGAGAGTGAGAGAGGAGGCGGAAGAATAGAGGGAGAGAAAGCTCTTTTCAGGTCATAGGGTGTTTATTTGTTTGAACAAATATGCTCTTGCTATAACCTTTTAGATAGGAATTTCTTTAGTTTCAGCACGTATGAATTTCTTTATACTGTGTCATTGTCTTTCTGGAATAGGCTCTTTTTTTTGAAGGGGGGGCGGGAGTTTAATTTACCATAGCTGACATCCATCATGCCCAGGGATAATAAACATGACCCCTGCAGGATTCATAGACTTTGTTTCTGAGGTGACAAAGTGAATTAGCCACCTCCTTGTTACCTGATAAAGGCAGAGCCAACGTGTCTCCTTGTGAACTCCAGTTACATTATCAGAGAAAATGTGGAGTGCACCTTCACATCAAGGCCTCTCCGAGTGAGGTGAGAAAACCACTCTGTACAGACCTTACCACCTTGCATGTATGTGAATTAGATGTTCATTCTTACGTCAAGTGAAAGAGACAGGGTGGGGTTGGAGAATGCTCATCAGTTATCAAGGGAGCATAAAGTTATCAGATAATTTAAAAAATGGATGGTGAACAGAGGCTGCATTCCCTTTTGGGCAAATCTCTAGAGGTCACATGCCAGTTGAGGGTGGGGACAGAGGCAAAAGTAGGCAGAGCAATGGATGTACATATTTATTTATTTTTTGAATAATATTTTATTAAGTTTACAAAAGAAAAACAATACAAAAGAAAAACAATACATATCAAACAAACAACATACATCAAAACACCAACAAATACAAGCAGTTAAAACACAACAAAAAAGAAAAAAATGTAAAAAGATTAAGAAGGAAAAAAAGGAAAAAAATAAAAAAGAAGAAAAAAGAACCTCTTTTCAAATTCTTATCCTTCATAAACCTGTTTTCCTGACTTCCACCCACCTCCCTTTCTTGTATTCCACTTTAAAATTATTAGTTTTATCCTTAAAAATTTCCCTCACGTATTGTACTATCCAAATTTTCTTCCGATATCTATGTACATATTTTTGTGCAGCAGGCTGTTTTCCATACTGACCCCCCTCTCTATCATCCATCTAGGTAAGCAGGAAGTATATATTAGAGCTCATGAACACATTCCAGCTAGGCAAAAAGACTCGAAGAAGTTGCAAAGGCCTGTGGCTGAGGAGGGGGTGTAAATTGGGCTAGTCTGAAGGGCCAGTCTGAAGGCCTAGAGGATTGAATCTGGCCCCTGGGCTGGAGGTTCCCTGCCCTGGATTTAGAACCTTATCCTTGTGCTATGATTAGCATCCAAAAGTTCTTGCTCTGTCTGTGATCCTTTGGAGAAGCAAAGCTACATAAGGAAAATGCATTTCATAGTGTACAATGTGGATTTACCCCAAAAAACAACACTTGAGTGCTCTGAAAAACTGCTCTTAGAAGAAATGTTGACACACCCACACCCACACCCAACCCACATCCTGACTACTTGCTTACTTCTGATTAATTTGTTGGATTTTGTTTTCCTAGAAATTTGGATAGGCATCCAAATGAGCTAAGTCTTGATTTCCTTTTGCTGATATGTCACAAACTCATTCATTTCCCAGAGCAAGGGGAATTTGTCAGGTAAACTGTTGCTGTGACAAATAATGTCATTGTTCCTCATCTGAAAGAAGTTTCAAAGCTGCATTTCACTGTTTTTATTCCTCTACACCACTGGCCACATCCACTAAACCTATTGAATGTTTGTGCCAATAACCTGTTAGGTGACTGTACAATCAGAAGTTCAGCAAAGTGATTAAACTTCCCACAGTAGACAAAGCGTAGCAGAGATTGTTTTATTTAGTAAACGCAAAATACACTATACACAGTTGCTTCAAGAAGGCTTTTCTCTCTGAGCTCAGAGAGGGCTTTCAAAGTCCTTGCTTGAAGTTCTCAGCAAGTCCAAAGTTTCTAAAGTCCTGCAACTTTAGCCTTCTGTTTGTTCTTCACAAGTCTTTCCAGTTCTGTCTCCAACAATCTTTCTCCACAATTATCCACACTTCTCCACCATAGAAAGCTGTAATTGGAGCGTCTGATATAGGCCAGCACTTCTTGCCAGTCTGCACAGCAACATAAATAATCAATCAATGAGACAGTCACAAGTACTTTGCAGCTGCAGCCTGGAAAAATAACCCTTTTGGAGAATTATCACTTACTGAGAATTAACTCATTCCTTAACTAGCCCCTCCATTCATAATACTACATCCATGATAACTTCTAATCAGAACTGGTCCTCATAGAAACTGTATTACTTACACTTTAGATGATTCTGGATCCTTATACCGTATTTTTCGCCCCATAGGACGCACCACCCTATAGGATGCACCTAGGTTTTTTTGGGGGGGGGGGAAATAAAGAAAAAAAATTATCCCCCCCCCCAGAGCCTCTCGCTCTCCAGGCTTCACCGAAAGCCTGTATTCGCCCGATAGGATGCACCCACATTTCCCCTTCATTTTTGGAGGGGAAAAAGTGTGTCCTATAGGGCGAAAAATGCGGTAGTTGCAGGATCACAGTGGCAAGGTCAGGGCAAGAGAAGTAAGGGACCAACTGCTTAGCTTGGTGGAGATGAAAAAAATGCCGCCCTTTTTATAGCTTTAGCTTGTGCCTCCATAGAAAGGGAGGCATCAAAGATTACACCCAGAAGGCGCTGGCACTAGTTGCACCCCCACAAGGGATGGGAGTTGGCCCCCCAACCCCATATTGTCTCGACCCAGCCAAAGGACCTCTGTCTTTGAAGGATTTAACTTCAATCGGCTCTCGCGTAGCCATCTAGCCACAGCTTCCAAACATCTGAACAGTGTGTCTGAGGCCGAGTCAGGGTGGCTGTCCATCAACAGATAAAGCTGGGTGTCATCAGCATACTGATGACAGCCCAAACCAAAATTCCAGACGAGCTGGGGGAGGGGGCACATATAGATGTTAAAAAGCATCAGGGAGAGAATTGCGCCCTGAGGTACTCCACACTCCAAGGAGTAGCATGACGACCCCCCCCCGTGCCACCCTCTGTCCCTGACCAGAGAGGAACGAGCGCAGCCATTGAAGGACTGCGCCCCAAATCCTCACATTGGGGACATAGTAGATCTTTGTTGGAGGCCAGCTATGGTTACAACTTAACAGGTTTGCCCAAAACTGTGATTTGCAAACCCGTTTCAGATAATGTTTTAGTCCTAATCATAGTTGACTCTGACCATTGTTATCTCCAGTACAGACATTTCATTAACTACAGAGGGTATCATTTGCACAGAGAAGGGTTCCTGCGTCTATGCAGCACCTTCCGAGTCTACAAGCCATTCCTGATCTCGACAAAGCTATATTTCATGAAACACAGTCTTCCAAAATACCTTGTAAACACATTGTTTAGCCCTTGACCCTGAAACCCCCAGAGAAAACTTTGTTTTCCATTGAAATTAGCAGTGACTGGCATGTGTGACATTTAAGCTTGAAAAGCGAGGCAAGCTCACAGTGGCGGTAATGATTCTGGGTCCACAGACAAGCTAGAGGAATAAGGAATGTCTTGGAAACAACTTTATCAGAGTCTCTAACATAAATCTGCGACAAACTTGTGCAGCAACTTCTAGGCCTTTGGAACAGCCTGGATCATGTGACCTTAGGACAAGTCACCAAATTACCAACTTCTTAATACTAAAAGACTTCTCTCATTTATAGGCTCTATTATCACATCTTCCCCTTAATTATTAGACAATAACAATAAGTAAATAAGTGACAATTTTGAAACATATGGATTGAAATTACTGATTAAAATGCATTATCCACAGAAAATAAGTTATCTTTACCAGTTAATTACACTTTGCTAATTCATACTTATTTACAAGTTCTAGAATTTTTATCTTCCTAGTAGAATGCTTCAGAGTTCATCATGGGTCGCTATGGGCCCTTCTTCTTGATAGCATCATCTGATAGAAGCTGGAATCAGTACTTTCAGATACATCTGAGGAATATCCTGGAATGGCTTATATGTTACAATGGTTATGGGACAATAAATTGACCCTGGCTGCGGTGCCAGATTACCAGATTGGCAGAGGAGGTACCGGCCTCTGGGCCTCATGCCTTTTAGGGGTCAACAGATCAAAATAATACTGATTTGATCTTGAAAGAAAATTACAATCAAGTTTTCTTAGTTCAATGTTATTCCAATAGAGTGTATGCACAAGGACGGGGGGTGGGGGTGGGGGGAGAGAGAGCAAGATTTCAACTGCCTAGGGGCCTCCACAGGGTTTAATCCAGCACTGCCTGGCTGTCTGTATTCCATAAGACTCTGGATATGGCTGTTCTACAACTGTCCCATTTTGGTCTCAAGTACAGTGGTACCTTGGTTCTCGAACTTAATCTGTTCCGGGAGTCTGTTTGACTCCCAAAACCATTCGAAAACCAAGGCGCAGCTTCCGATTGGCGGCAGGAGCTTCCTGCCGCCAATCGGAAGCCATGGAAGCCATGTTGGACTTTCGGCTTCCCAAAAATGTTCACAATCCGGAACATCACTTCTGGGTTTGCGGCGTTCGGGAGCCAATTTGTTCAACAGCTAAGCCGTTCAGGAACCAAGGTACCATCGTATAAGAAAAATTCCTCATGCATACCCTGTCCCTTGACACCACAGACTGCCTTGTCAAATGATTTTTATTTCTATTTTGTTTCTGCTTCTGGATTCTCTTCATCATCTTGGTATGACTGTTGTCATTAAACTGTAGTAAATAATCAGTTATGGGCAATTAACTATCATGGCTTCCCATCAGAGTAGTTCAGAGGGCCTAATTAGGACCTAAAGAGATAGGTGAGAGCCATTCTGATGGCTTCCATTAACCAAGTGAGTGCCATTCTGATGGCTTCCATTGGCATCAGCTGATCAAAATGGAGTCAGGTTCAGATCCCTGAATACAAAGTGGCAGAGATGGGCACTGCGAGGCATGAAGTTCAGATAACATGACTGATCCCAGAGAAGCTGGCAGAGAGTTCTCTTTACTTTTTGAATCTTTCTCCTGAAACAAAACATTACTTTGATGAGACAGCCTGTGACCTTCCAGCATTTAAGCCAGAAAACAGGAGAGAGATTCCAAGAGATTCATGGAGCATAAAGCTAGTATTATCTGTCTGTCAGACTAGCCCTACAAACAAATCCTGGTATTCCTTGGTAAGTGGCCAGTACTCATACACAGTAATATTTCACAGGCTGCTAGGGCTAGGATGGATGTCACATTCTTGGCTACAATAAAGAACAAATGCCACATTTTAGTTTTCTCACCTTCAGCACCCCCGGTTATTATAAATGGCCTCTCCCACATCATGTAAAAATAAAATAAAAGAAATGGATAATTTGATCTTACCAGGTTTCTCTTCCTATGGTTATTCAACATACCCCTGTTTATCAGAATTCAGAATTGCTTTCACTGGCTCCACAGATTCTCACTATCTTCTCTATCTAACTGTACATCCAGAAAACTACTTCCAGTATAATTCAGCTGATTCCTCACTCTGCACTTCTGGGTCCAGAGGCAAATGAGAGGCATGAGGAACGGCTTGAAACTACTTTATTCTTTGGAGCTTCTGCGACAAAGCATGTGCAGCAATTTATATTCCTTTGGAAGTGTTTGGATCATGCGACCTTAGGGCAACCCCTCAAATTACCAGTTTCTTAAAACTAAAGGAATATCTATAAATTAAAAACCCTGTCATCATTGCAGTGGCTCATGGATAAAACAGCTCTGAACTGTAGATGGCAGTGATGTAACATCGAGAGTGCCTTCCAAGAATTGCTGTACACATTCTGTGTTCAGCAATGCTCCTAATAATTATTTTCCGAGTCTGCAGGAATTTCTTTATTTTAATTAAACTATAAATATTTAAGTTTCGGTTTAAGGGGAGGAAAGAGCTTTAAAAAGGTAATCAAAGTATTTATAATTTTCCTCGGAGAAAAGTACAAATGGGCTTAAGAGAGAGGCGTTAGCAGGAAGACTTTTTTTATCTTTATTACTCATGCTTGTTCAAATAGTTCAGTGTCCATTCTTTCCTCTATCTGTAGATTAAGCACTTTATTTTTCAAGATAATTTCCCTGTACTCACAGGAAAACTTCCAACTTGACAAACTTAATGGAGGGGGGGGAATATATAAAGTAAAATTGAATTTCTTTTGTACATGGATTTATCAGCTTCAGTAGCTTAGAGGGAATAACAAGCAAAATATTAACAATATATCTGAAATGAACCCTTTCCCCCATATTAGATCTTCCTTTTTCACAGGAAAATGCTCAAACTCAAGCTTTGGTGAACCTCAGGAGGGACTCAGGTTCTGCTTTTATGCCTATTCCCTCACACCCCATGATATGCATATAGTATGCTTAAGAGACATTCACAATTGAGCATAGAAATCATGATAAAGTGGTTCTCACTTAATGTGTGGGCTATGTAGGGCCATAGCCTTTTAATTCCTTTATTTTGTACTGGTGTTTGTTTGTGGCTGGACCAAGGTTGGCTTTTCCTTAAAATTAAATATATGTTTTGCACTGTGGTGGTTTATGTCTATTATTATCAGTTAGCAAAAGTGGTACAGCTTGTTTACAAGGAATTCATGGTGAAAAGCAGGAATAAAACTTTCCTTGACAGAAAAAATGCTGTGGATATATTGCCGTCCATCACCCTCTCAACAAATGTCCAAGAACAGCTGCAGCAGCTTCTCAGCATGGAATGTCAGTCTGTAAACAGATTGTAAAATGGCTTTCTGCACATAATGGTGTCATATGTATAATAGTATTTTGCAGAGGGAAGTAAACAACTTACAATCAGTGTTAAAGTGACAGATTTATGACTAGACTGTTGAGTTTCTTGCTAATAAAAATAAATTATCAACACCCTCCCAAGTGCAACAAGTAGAGAAGACGATGTTTCCCATGTGGAATAATCTTGCATTTGTCAAAAAGATCTGAGGCTTTTAATGCCACATCTAATGAATTAAAATATTGTTAGGTAAGATTACTATTTACAGAATTTATTTAGGAAACTTTCCTGCTTGCTTTATCAGGTTTCATGTAGGTTTTCTCAACTTTATAGAACACACAGCTCACTTTGATCTAGTGAAATGGTTGCTAGATTTAAGTAATATGAACTTGAGGTGTATCTCATTATCTGTCTACCTATCATCTATCTATCTATCTATCTATCTATCTATCTATCTATCTAAAATCCTCTCTAGCCTCAGTTGCTCATGGTAGATCAGGAATAAAATCTCCTGTCCTGACTCTCCCCCTCAGGCTCAGAACCCAAACCAAAACCATGGCTGGAGATTCTGAAAGTTTTATTAATTCAGTAAAGCCTCCCAGCATCGGTCTACAGGTTACAACTAGGTAAAGCATGGCAGCGTCAAATGATAAATGTCTAGGCTTGGCTAAAATGTTGATCCAACCGCCTGTGCTCTCCTTTTGAAGAGCAGGGTGAGCACAGCTACTTGCATGGTTGACATCATGAGCCCCAGGGGGTGCCTTCCTGCCTCCTCCCCAAAGCCTAGTAAGAGCTTCATTTGGGAAGGAGGTGTGAGGGCTCTGACAGTGTCCTAGAGTCCTCCCAACTTCTTCCCAAAGCCTAGTTAGTGCTTGCTCAGATTTGGGAAGGAGACAGGAGGGCTCTAGGACCCTGTCAGAACCCTCCCACCTCCTTCCCAAAGCCCAGTGCTTCCCTTATCCAGCTTTGGGAAGCCACTGCGAGGGCTGGGGTGATGGGAGTCAAATTTTGGCCTTGCACAGGGCGCCAAAACTTTGCTTAGGAGATGCAAGCGCCTCTAGGGAGCCATCTTTTTTGCACAGTCCCAGTAAGCTATAGTTAGCTTTACCATCATGTGCGAACTAGGCCAGTGTGGCCTACTAAATGAGATGCTGGAGTCAAACCTGATTGACCTGAGTTTGAATCTCTGCTGAGCTAAGGAGTTACTGACTGTTGTTGAATATGTCAGTGTCTCTCTGTCCTTCATTTATGCAGTCGAAATAATATGGACTTACCTTGGAAGTTTGTTGCGTTGCTGAACAAGGATTATACATGGTACATTGAAAGTGCAAGTATTGAAAACCAACAGATACCTTGCAAAAGCCATGAGCTTTTATAAGCAAGAGCCACTAATCAGGTAGGTGGTTCAAATTGGATTCCATAATGTACATTTTTAATAATCAAGATAGCAAGGGCACAAACATAGCCTGCAGAATTGGGAAATGGCGGTAGGAATATGTGTTGAAACTCTCTTGTAAAAGTTGGTGATATGTTGAATGACAGTCCCCACTGAATAGATGGTTTTTTAAATTGTGCCATATTAAATTTTTTGTACATGGGAGTTATCTTCTGGGGCACTCCCTTGGAAATGATGATGGTATAGATAGGAGTTTTTGTTTGCAAATTTGTGCTCTTCCAGGTGGCTCTGGTTATGAGGACTGGAAGACTTCATGTCGAAGGCAGAGAGGTTCACAATTTGTTTTGTGTGTCCAACAGGGGGTTTAGATCCATTGCTTGAAATTTAGGAAGTTAATTATTTAATAAGTATCTTGTAACATCTGCCCATCATTACAAATGACTGTGCCACTTATTATGCAGGACCATGCTATTCCAAGTGGCTGCTTTGCTACTGCTTGTGGCAGCCTAACATAGTCACAATCCTGTTATGTGCTCCTCTAGCTGCAAAACAGAAAGCACAAAAATTTCACTAGAAGAAGAAAGCTAAAATACCAACTACCACACGACCTGTGTATGGGAGGCATCAGTCCATATAGGGTGATGGCAAATGTGCTGTATAATAATGCCCAAGTACTCTCTTTGGGAGGGATGCAGGTGGCGCTGTGGGTTAAACCTAGGACTTGCTGATCAAGCCTAGGACTTGCTGATCAGAAGGTTGGCGGTTTGAATCTGCACGACGGGGTGAGCTCCCATTGCTTGGTCCCTACTCCTGCCAACCTAGCAGTTCGAAAGCACGTCAATGTGCAACATAAATAGGTACCGCTCCGGCAGGAAGGTAAACGGCGTTTCCGTGCGCTGCTCTGGTTCACCAGAAGCGGCTTAGTCATGCTGGCCACATGACCCAGAAGTTGTACTCTGGCTCTCTCGGCCAATAAAGTGAGATGAGCATCGCAACCCCAGAGTCAGCCACAACTGGACCTAATGGTCAGGGGTCCCTTTACCTTTACTCTCTTTAAAAGAGACCAGAAAGCATCTGTAGTCCAGTGCGTAGGAGACGTGAAAGGTGACAAAAAGAGCTTGAATCCCACTGCAATATAAAGGAGTTCACACAATGTTTAGAACATCAGTTCCTAGACTCCTCCCTACCCCCTGCAAACTACTTGCAAATTGCTGGCAGTCTTGGTGGATCACTTAAATATTGTTTTGCCTGTTGTAGGAGTTGTAATGTACTGGACCAGGTGCTGTGTGGTTTTTAATTGTATTGTTATTGCTGCTTTTATTTCTTGCATTGCATTCCATAGAATCCCAATTGTAATACTGTACAATAAAATGCAACGTAGGAAATAAAATGAGCAATAAAAATACAAAAAAACAACAACAATCTATGTAAATATTTAATGTAGACATGCCATGGGCCACCTGAATGAAGGTAGTAGACCCCTGGTGGTCCATAGACCACATTTTGGGAACCCGTGTTTTAGAACACTGTACTATACAACATATATGCATGTTTCTGTGTGAAAAGAACCAGCTTTTGGAAAGGGAAACTCAAGGACATTGTAGAATGCACACTACAACTGCAAGATCACAGGAGACAACACTTTATTTAGGTGATAAAGGAGATGGAAAGAGCAGTGCAATATAAACGTGGCCTCTGCAAGGCAATCCCTAGCTTTGAACTGAGGATGGTGTTGCTGTTGGTAACAATCATTTTGGATGGGGGGGGCAGGGAGGAAGCTAGAACTTAGCTTGTCCACAGCACACAGCTACACCCTAATTACATAGGTGCAGTTGCAGGCAGAAGAGGGACAAATGTTGTGACCGTTAGTCTCCCAGGGACTAGCTTGGAGCACATAATTTTTCCTTCATCCAGTCCTATGGGTAGTAGAGATCTGGACTTCCAGTTAAAGAGGCCAGTTCTGAGCGTTCTCTTTGTGGAGATGTACTAGAGTAAAACTGTAAGTTGGGATAGCACTGTTGCACTCAGTCCTGCTTGTGGGCTTTGCATAGGCATCCAGTTAGCCACAGTGAGAACAGGATGCTGGACTATGTGTGACTTTGGCCTCATCCAGTAGGACTCTTCTTATGTTCCTATGAATAGCGCAGGCTTAACCTGCAAGTTTGATCCTGGCTAGGGGCTCCCAAGAAAAAGTGCTGGGGTGACACATCTGAGGCACAGCAGTGGGAGAGCTAATCAGAGATGGTCTGCCTTAGCCAGATAAATGTCTGGCCGCTGCTGTCGACTACCCTTGTGGTGTGCGTGGCACTGGGGCAGTGGCAGTGAAGATGGCAGGTAGCCTCTTCTCTTCCTGAGAGATGCCTGGTTAGCTGTGGAGAGACAAGAGAAACATAGAAATAGTGGTGAATAATGGGCAGCAGCTGCAAAAAAATACTGCACACAATTAGGTGCTTGTCAAAGAAGTGATTGAGAGAAAGGATGCTCTTTTTGAATGTTTTGCCTGTTCACATGTCCAACTCTTTGCTCTCATATTAGGTGCATGGACCTGATAGTCCCTCATTTGTCTACATCTGAGAGGCTTGCCAGTTTGGGGAGACAATGCTAACATGAAGGCAATACTCATCCAAAGTTAGGAATAGCACTGCAGTACTGTCTAAGCTTTGTTCTCTTGTCATGTCCGTTGGCTCTGATCCGCTTGGAAGGATGAGTCACAAGTGTTTGGCAGCACTATCAATAGGCAAGAGTAGGGTGTTTGATGTTGACTTCCTCAAAAGGGACTGACAGTGGGTCTACATAGCCTTTGCAAGTCTATGGTGGAAGCATGCGTTTTATTTGGGAGTTTGGGCCCTCCTGAATGTTAACAGCATAGTACGCTGTAGCACAGCCTCCCTTCTTATAGGATGCACTACTACAACCTGTTGAGTAAAAGCAAGTTCCTGAAACAGTTCACTTGTATTCTAGGGAGAAGGGGAGACTGTTGCTATGGGTGTTGGAGTGAACACATTAGGGGGGTTCTGTTGGGTGGGATGGAGAAGATGTGACAATCATAGTTTCAGAATGGTCTGCCCTTTCCCTTGTTTACCTATTTGTGAGCATCTTGCCCTTGCAGCCTCAGTAGCAGCAAGGGAAGAGGGCTGTTGGTGGAGTCCTCAAACAGTCCACATACCTTGTTATAGGGCAGATCATACCTAGAGGGGATTCTGGATGCAAACTTGTAGAGTGAATAAGAAGGCTGAGTTACTGAGCATATCTCCAGCAGAGGGTTCCTGTCTTTTAAGATACGCTAATGACCACAAATGGCTTGACCTGCAATAGTTGCAACTGGCTGTCAGAGAATTGAACTTAGGCTGTGCTGTTGGACAGTTTGACTGGGTTTAAAATCAAAAAGTGAAGAAGGTATTTGCATGTCCAGAGTAATCATGCACCACAGTATGCATACCTAACAAGAGTGTCCCAATATAAATCAAGGTCAGCAAATGCAAACTAGAGCACTCTTGCCTTGGCTGTCCTTTTCCCAGGTAAAATGAGGATAACTGAAATCAAGACGTTATGAGGGATACAAAAAACAACAGTAAGGCTGAGCTCCTTAAGAACAGCCCTTGTTTTATTTTGTTCTCCTAGCTATTGGGATTGTTGTGCTTTTCCACAAAGAGTTGCATGGTCTTTCCCCATGCTAGTCTGCTAAATCACTGAGATCTTCACCTGAGATTTTATTCTAGTTGCTCCTGCTTTTTGAGGTAGAGCAAATGGTGAGCCTTTTTGGTGGTGGCACCCCACCTTTTGGAATGTCCTCACCAGGGAGGCTCACCTGGTGCCTTTCTTGACAGGCCTTCCATCTACTCCATACTTTTTAAGCCACCACCTTTTACATTTTATTCATCTTTTAAAAAATCTGCTGTTTTAGATTGATAGTAAAACATTATTCAGTTGTTGCATTTTTGCTTTAAATCTTATCTGCCCTGGCGCACTCGGATGCTGAAGGTGTAGCTTATAAATTTAACACACGTTTTCCCATCAGCAAAGTTCCTGCTTGTGCTTTCGTGTGCTTGGCATCTATAGACATGGTAGCACTGCAATACAGCCCCATGTCACACATCTAGATAAGTAAACTACGGTGTGTTCTTTTGCTGCAGCAATTTATATAGTCTAGTCTAGGTGCTGTGCTGCTTTTTGGAATCTTATCCTCAAACAAGTGCATGGAGGTGAAGGTTCAGTGAGTCAGTGGGTGTGTTGTTACCCACACTGCCTCTCACTGGCCTGATGTTACACTGGCATCAGAGGAGCAGGAACGTCGGACCCCTGAGTGAACATAGGATGCCAGCTCCTCCCTGCCCTGCCCAAACTCCAAACATTCTTCTCCTCTTCATAGTGCTGCCAATCTAGTGGGTTGTTTTGGGTTTTTTTTTGCAAATGGTGGTTTATGACCAGTGCAGTGGTACTGCAATGTGTGTTTGAATTCACTGCACCAGCTTACTGTTTTTTGCTGGCCAAGGGGATTTATCTTATCCGGCCCAACAGGGATAGGAGTTTTCTGCCTGTGTAATATGATGAAACCATGCCATGCATTCATCAAGGTTGCTTAATCAAGACAAAAATATTTGATTCCTACCCACCTCTCCCACATTAATCCCTCATAAATCTGTTTTCTTTTGAATGAAAAACTAGTCTTTCCCATAATAACCAGAATTCATCATTTATGTCACTGCTCCCTCCCACCCCCACCCCCATTAATGCATCAGTCTTCTTTTAAATTTATAGCATATGCCCTCAGACATCCTCTGATGATTAATCTCCTTACCCAAGCAAGGCCAATTGCAATCCATTTTTAAATGGACTTTCTGTTCCTACATATTGATTGGCAATCATGTAGCAAATTTACATTTGACTTGGCAGTTAATTTATTATTTCCGCAACATTCTACACTCTGAATAATAGAAAACACTGCCAAATAATGTGTCAGCATTGCTGGCTCCCGCAATATTAGCATAAGTCCTTGTCCGCTAATCTACCTTTGCAAAAGGAGGAAAACAGCAGACTTCTGGAAATCTTTAAAATTGGAGCTCTGCTCAGGTGGTCCCACTTAAGAGCCTCTATACCAGAATTTATGATTTTTTGTATCTCACAAGAGCATAAAATGAGAAGAAGAGCCCTGGAAAATCAAACAAAAAGCTAATCTAGTCCCCTTTCCCGCAGTAGCCAAACAGATACAGCACATGAAAGCTGTACCCATCCCCTGCTGTTGTTCCCCAGTAGCTGGCATTCAGTGTAGTTTTGCTCATTTCTGATCCTGAAAGTAGCATACAGTGGTGCCTCGCAAGACGAAATTAATCCATTCCGTGAGGCTCTTCGTATAGCGGTTTTTTCGTCTTGCGAAGCAAGCCCATTGACAGCTTAGCGGATTAGCGCTATTAGCGGTTTAGCGGCTTTTAGCGATCAGCTGTTAAGTGGCTTATCAGCGGAACAGCTGATAAGTGGCTTAGCGGCTTAGGAAAAGGGGAAAAAGGGGGGGGGACCCACAGGAACTCGCAAGACATTTCGTCTTGCGAAGCAAGCCCATAGGGAAATTCGTTTTGCGAAGCGCCTCCAAAACGGAAAACCCTTTCGTCTAGCGGGTTTTCCGTCTTGCGAGGCGTTCGTCTTGCGGGGCACCACTGTATAGCCATTACAACTCATAGCCACGGATAGCCATCATGAATTTGCCAAATCCCCCTTTAAAGCCACCTAAGTTAGTAGCCTTCATCATATCTTATAGAATCATAAAATTGTAGAGTTGGAAGGGGCCCCAAGGATCATCTGGTCCAACCTCTTGCAATGCAGGAAACTCAACCAAAGCATCCATGACAGATGGCCACCCAACCTCTGCTTAAAAACCTCCAAGGAAGGAGAGTCTGTAAATAAATTTATGCAGTACTGAAGTACTTTCTTTCATCTGTCCCGAATCTCCAGTTTCACTAGATGTCATGATCCCAAGTTTTCTTTTGACTAGAGTAGGAGAAAAACCTCTATTTATGTTTCTCCATGTCATTTGAAAGTTGAAACGTTTTATAATTCTCCACAGTGCCCTCCCCTATAAACTCTGCACCCTTCTCACATAGGGAAGATGCTTCAGTTCCCTGATAATCTTTGTTGGATTATTTCTCCATCAATTTATTTACTGGATCTGCCACTGCTTCGGTGCCCCTGGTTCCCACAGCCAAGATCTCTAGGTGGTTCAGCCTCGGCTAGATTTTGCTCATCCATCTTGTCTGAAAAGCATCCACCATGTACTTCAACACAGCTGACTTTCCTGGGGTACTTGTACTTTTCTGGAGTGTTACCTGTGCTTTCAATTATGGGTCACAGTGCCTAACCAGGACTGCACGGTAAGGCATCCCAGGTTGTATCAATGACTTGTGCAGGGTCTACTGCTCTGAGCTTTAGGTTTGATGGCACACAAATAGGATCCATAGCAATCATAGAAAAATCCAAGATTAAAAAAAAGATGGCTTTACAGTAGATATGGTTCTCAGCACATTTCCTAAAAAAAATTAATTCAAAAGTTAGAATACAGCTTTGTCCACTACCATAATATCACAGAATGATTACTCCAATCCTCAATCCCACTTCACTGTCAATCCCACATCACATCAGGTTGACTAGACATTTTCTAGGAAGCTTTTTATTGAAGAAAGGGCTTAATACCGCTTGATAAGAATGGCTTGGGATCATTATTCTACAACAGCTCACCTAAGTTTGCTAAGGGGTGTAATAGAAAAGATTCCCCAAGCAGTGTTTGCCAAGACACATTAAACATTTCTTTTGATAAAGAATTTCCTCCTATTGTGTTTGGATACCTTATCTGCTTTGTGTTTGGCACCCTTGCTGTAAACTGGGGTTGAATGTTAGCTTGCTTGCAGGATGGTTAAAAGGTTGGCTATACAATCATCTGTTGCATGTGACAGTGAGAGTTTAAAGCCCTTCAGTTATTTTGCAACACATTGTAGGTAGCAGCAGTGCTCGCTGTTTTATTAAATAATACCCTTGTGTCTTTAAAAGAACTGTGTGTTCTACATTCATTTAAATAAAGCTTTCAAATGAACCAAGGCAGGAGTCCTGGGTGAGTCTGTGGATGGAAGACCCTCTAAGGAACCTCACTGGCAGAGTTTGCTGCAGATAGAACTTGGCAATGACTGTCTCTCCCTGGGATATTAGCATACGCTCCGCGCAGTCTTCTGAGCTTTGAGGCAGGGGCAGATGCAGTGTACTGCTTATATAGGCCAGATGCCATTTATCTTAAGGGAGCATTCTCTTGGAGCATTCTCAGCTTCCCTTTTGCCCTTCCTTTCCTATTAGTTTGATCTCTGATTTTTATTGCGCTAACTGCCCATCACTTCTGGCTGCAGAGATGAGTTTGACAGTGATCGACAGCATTCTGTCCTTTTGTATTTCTACTGTTTCGGACAATTCCAGATCTCAAAGCAGAGCTGCATTACAAGGTTTGTTTTTTTATTTAGTCAAGCAAATAATAAATCAGTAGCATAACACCCCAAGAAAAAAAGAAAGGGTGTGTAGAGTGCTTAGCCAGAGCTATAGAATGCCTCTCACCCTCTGCAATGTAGGAAAACTGTGCTGGTCCTTTACTGAAGTAGAAACAATCCTCACTTACTCAATAGAGTACAAAGAGGGGACAAATCCACACTGCAGCAGCATAGTGTAGGCTGCGGGTGCCTGGGGCAGGGCAAGTGTTGCCACCATGCAAGGAAGCTGCCTCTGCAGCTTGTTCATGCGCTGGAGCCCAGCAGAGGCACAGCGGTGCTGCTGCCGCCTTTCCTCCTTTCTTGCCCCTGGGTCTGGCGCTGGGCCGTCATGCGAGGAACCCAGTTTCACCAAATGCATTTACATGTACTCAAGTCTAATCTGCTCGTGCCCCCACACTAGTTGTTGGTGCTTCATGGTTTTAGTCATGCTCCTATTTGGAAAGCTATTGAAGGGTGTGTGCATACACACCACACACAGTCTTTTCTGAGAAGTAATTTGCTTCTTACCCGAAAATGCATTGAATATAGTATGTACCAGCGTTTGTTGCTACCAAGTGCCCCAAAGTCCCAGTAGTTGTTCAGCAAAACGTTAGAAGATGTTTCAGTGGTGCTGAAGCTCTTTTTAAAAAGATCTATACCAAGCCAAGGTCTCTGCAAACTCAAGCCCAAGTAAAGCCTGGTTGGCTGGCTTGGATTTCAGGTCTGGTGTCCATACTTTACAGTGTAGCGTATTCATTGATCAGTCATCTTCTCCCTTGGCCAAAGATGTTTTTTGGACCTTAGCAGAGTATTAACATCCTTCACTATGAGGGATGGCACATCCTGTTTTGCTCCTTGAGGCGAAACGAAAAGTGCCACACTGCCCTGAGGCTGCCCCCAGTGTCACCATACCTGCCACTTGCACCAGCCGCTCTGCCACCTCTGTCGGTGGCAGAGAAGCGGTGCTGACTTAGGGGTGAGATTCCCATTGATTTCAGGTGAGAGCTCTTGTGCTCCATAAGATCTAACACAATTTCTCACACTTGAAAGCTGTTCTGTCCTTCCTATTCGTATTATCTAATGTTTTTTCTTGCTGCTGATATTTTGCAGTTATAGTTACAAATTGTATTTTACTTCTGGGCTGAATGTGTGCTTTCATTACTGCTGGCTTTATTAACGGATGGAGGACTTTTGTTATAATATGTTTTTCTATTCTTGTGATTATTAAAAGGCAGCCTGTGAATGTTTTAAACAAATAAATGAAACCACTAATATTTAACTTCATATGAAAAAACAGAGTTGAACTAGGTGCACTTTCAATTGCAGAATTTACACAGAAGTAGACCTATGGTGCAATTCTTCTAATTTATTGTCACCTACGTATGTGGTAGTGAACAACATCTGCAGTTTTTAGCCACTTAACATTTACAGTTTTATTTCTGTAAACTAAAGCACCTCAGGGGGAAACAAAAGCACCTGGGGGGAAAATCCCAAGAAAAGGAACTGATTTTTACAAACTGGGTGGGTTTTTTTACCTTTTCTTTGCCTTGGGCAACTGTCACACCTGCAGCATTTATTTAAAGCATTCTTGTGTCACTTTAACAGATAGGGAGAATCCTGGGAACTGTACTTTGTTAAGGATGCTGGAAATTTTAGCTCAATGAGGTCAGCATCCTTAACAGATTACAGTTCCCAGGATTCTTTGGGAGAAGTGGTGTCAATTAAAGTAGTATAGGAGTGTTTTAAATGTATAGTACAGATGTGACCAATGTTTACCAACTGAAGTAGTAAAAAAAATTTCCACACCGTTTTCAAGCAATATGCCACACTTTATGTGGCTTTATTGGGGGACACTCCACGATGCACTGAATTAGAAAAAAGACCCTCAACAACTGTCTTATGTCTTAGTTTCTGATTAGTGTAAACAGTAAAAATGTTCTGTGTGGTTTTACAGGCAAAAAATGGTCCAGGGAACCAGATTAAAAAGTGTTCTCCTGAGACAATATAAGTATTTGGGACATTGTACTGCTTCAAGGCACAACAGAAGTAAGCTACCCCATAAAACTATCTATGCCATCTGTCCCAGATTGCATGTAGAAGTAACTACAATTCTGATACCATAACAATGCTTTTTCCAGTTGGTGATAGTACAAGCTGTCAGTTTGGTATTGAAGTACCATTGTGGAGCAGAAAACTGTGGGCTAATTTATAAGTGTACAGACTCTTGATTTGCTATCCTGTGATAGAATTTTAATAAGATAAACATTTGTCATGTTGTTTGACAGGTGATGGCAGCATCCAAATCACTTGAGTGAATTAGGTGACAAGTTGTCCTGGTGCGTCAGGTTTTCATTGCTGTCTTTTGGTGCATAAAGATCTTGTATTAAGTGATATTTAAAGAAGACTCATTCTGTTTGACAGTTTAGTGACATGATCTTTGAGCAGGAATAAGAAATGTCATGGTGTCAAGTCAAAGATGAGAAGATTGCTGTAGATATTACCTATTTTAACAGCGCTGAGCAAGTCTGCAGCGATGTAGACAAGCAAATTCCATGTTTTATTATAAGATTTCCAGAAGGGTTTTAGGCAAGTTGTATGCATAAAAAGAAAGAAAATGTATGCTCTGTTGCTGGGTAACTGATGTGTGATGTTTGTAAGGAAATACCTTACAGGGATTTATGATAATTCATTTTTTCAAAACAAATAATTTGTGCTTCCTTTATTATTATTTCTATTGCTGTGATTGTATAACTGAGTGGTGTTTAAAATATGAAATGATCTCATCATACAACTTGAGCTGAAATTTACCTTTTGATTGATTTAAAATATTGAAAATATATTGCTTTACTCTTCTAAAACCCTAATACAGTATAATATTTCATACATAAACTCATCAGACTGGGATATAAAGCAGCATTATCCTTTATGTTATGATTATTTGCCTGATTAAAATACATAGGGAAATTGTAGTCTGCAGTTCTTTTGCTAAACTTCTACTTAGCAGAAATTTTGGTTGGCTCTTTATCTGCCCTTTCATTAAATAACTAACAAACGATTAATAATGTTTGCACAGGAAAAATATATATTTATTTCTGAGTTGGGTTCTTAAAAAAAATCACGTGTGCTTTATTCAAGAGAAACATAGTAAATGTTTCTGATTATCTGTTACAGAACTCACATTAAGCTGTGCATTTGCAAGTACAATGAGCACTTTTCAATAAAACGTTTACTAGCTTGGCAACCTTTTCTATTTTGAAGATACATTTTGTTTCCCTTTTTTAGCAAATTGCCATTCTGGGAGCCTTAAGTAAATAAATAAGCAGCTCTTTATCCTCTTGGTTTACTTCTTTTCTTTTTTTTCTTTTTTTTTGATGTAACGAAGCAAAATAATTTGTCATTTCTTTAATACTCTCCAAACTAATTCCCAGAACCTGTTAATAAACGTACACCTCTTCCCCACCCTCCAAGCATGCAGTATGTCTACTATCTTCCCACCTCTCAAACATTTGTTACCTACCGCGGGATATATATGTTTCAGTCTTTTTGGAGTAAAGTATCATCTGAACAATTTTTTTTAAAAGCTTTCCTGAAGATTAAGGCTTATAATTCCTGAAAGAGCTACCTGCCATATGCAGCTCTACTTCTTTCCACAAATTCTTCTAAGTCTATATTTCCATCTGCCTTGATAAGAATTCTGCTGCACAGTTAATCTCCTTAGCATATTACAGGTTCTCTCCAGTAAGCATTTATTCTCACTGCTCAGAATTAGCAACTTAAACTTTGATTGAGTCCTTAAAAATCCGGTTTTTCTTGTTAATGAATTTATTTCATGTATGGAGAATAATAACAATTGCTGGTTTTACTGCCATAATGGGGGAGTGGGGAATCATATAATTTTCACAATCCTTCACAAAACTCAGTGTAGACAATTTTAAGCTGGATGAGCCAGTGATCTGACTCATCATAAGGCAGCTTCCTGTGTTTCTGAAGTCAGAAACTGACAAAAGTGATAAAACTGATAGGACCTTCAAACCATAAACTTTAAATTAAACGCATAAGACCCCAGAAAGGGCTTGATAGTACATTGCCTGTTCAGACAGGTATTCTATTGTTTAAGAAATTATCGCAATTTAAAGCATGGAAGAAATGTATTGTAGAGAATCTGACAGCAAGGGTATCCTCTATAAAAAGCACATGAACGAGAAATAGCAATCCCAGAGAAAAGGGCTAGTGTGAAAGCAATCCACATTATGTTTTCCTTCTCTTTTTCTATCAACAGGAAAGTTTTGAAAGAGATCTCCGTGGGAGACATCAAGCCTAATGAAACAGTTGAGGCAAATCTAGAAGCGCAGTTGCTGTCCAGGCTAGACCACCCAGCCATTGTCAAATTTTATACCAGCTTTGTAGAAGGAGAGAGTTTTTGCATCATCACTGAATACTGTGAGGTGGGACTTCATTTACTTCTGCTGAATGTATATTCCTAAAAAGTGGATGGGGAAATGTGTGTAATATTGCATAGAAATAATTTGGTGGTGGGTTTTTACATGTTGTAGCTTTCATGATGGTCTTCTGCACACCAGGATAGTGCCTTCTCTATCATGGATATGCTGGTGACCTGCAAAAACCCACAGGTTAGAAAGCAAGGGTTCACAAGGCAATCTTTATTGGCTGGGCATAAGAACCTTGGCAACCTCATAATAATTAGCACCACAAATCTTGTGATTATTAGTTTGGTTTGTTTTGTTTTTTGGCCTTGGACTTAAAAGGAAATCTTTCATGATAATATTTTGATTTGCGTAGAACATCTGTGTTATTAAAACTATTACAGAAACATGTACTAACCACAGCTTCAGCCCTGAAACATTTTTCATCAAACTGAAGGGATCTTAGCTCTGTTCAGGTTCATAGCAGTTCCCACCCATTAATTTTAATGAAGTTGCAATTTAATGTTTCTGATTGTAAATTTGCTGCTGCATTTCAGGGTCGAGACCTTGACTTTAACATTCAGCAGTACAAAGAAGCTGGCAAAGTATTTCCTGAAAGCCAAATAGTAGAATGGTTTATACAGTTGTTACTTGGAGTCAACTACATGCATGAAAGGTACAGTCATTTGCTTTGAAATGGTTATAAACTTAAGCACATTTTGCACCTCTTGCTTGCTAATATTAAAGTGAAAATTAAAATTTGCTGACTAGCCTTTACTTACCTTTGATATAAAATTCTCTTTCACCGCCTGGAATAGGACTATTAATGTGTGATGGATGGGAGTATATTTTTCAAGTTTTGACTTTTAAGTTCCACACAGAGTAGTACCGTTCCCAGAATTCTCAGCACCATCATCATTCTTGCAAAACAGGGCAAGAAAATATTTAAATCCCCATGGGTTATTTTAAAAGATACTTTTGATCATATGAACCACTAAATTTTCTAAAAATGATTGTTTAATTCTTTAGTGACTGAAGCAATGAATTTTTAAACACCTTTTGATGGTTTCAAGGTGACCACTATTTAATAGTACTATCCCGGTCACATGCTGCCAACTCAACAATTTTATTTTTCCATATTCATTTTTTTATTGCATCATCCATTTTTAATTGCGAGCATCTTTAATAATTAATATGTACATTTCAGGTCTTGGATTTCTTGGTGCACACTGTTATCAGAGAAAGCATAGAAATGCTATTATATGTGCAACTCAAGGTGCTAGCATTGACTATGAGCCCTAAATGGCTTGGGCCATATTTGCAGCCATTCAGTGAGCCAACTAAAAAGAGGGTATACTGCTGAAGAGCAGATGGGCAGTTTTAAAATCTGAATTATTCTCTCTCTCTCTCTCTCTCTCTCTCTCACAGACACACACACACACAGAGAGAGAGAGAGAGAGAGAAGTTCCCAGAGCAACAAAGATTCAGGAGTATCATGTTCTGCTGCGGTTTAGGATCTGCCGTGAAAGTAGTAAATATCACAGCCTCTTACAGTGTCCATTGTTCCTGTGTTTCCTCTGGGGCCTGATTATTCTTTCTGACAGTGCTCCATGCTAAATCAGAAGTTGGAACCCTATCTCTCTCTCTCTCTCTCTCTCTCTCTCACACACACACACACACACACACACACAACTTTTCAGACTTGTGTTCCGTCTGGTTGTGCTATAGCAAACTCCAATCTCTATTAACTAGGGCTCACAAAGCTATTGCATTTGTGGGCTGTCCTGTTAATTTCATTGGAAACAGATCCGTAATGGCAAAGGGCTGCATTTTTATCTGCTGCTCCATTGTGATTAATCCCTGTATGAAATTGGTAGATTATGGTGATTGGCAGCAAAGAAGATACTACTGCACATGTTAAATGTGTATATAGATCTTTTCATTCACAGTTTTCACAGGAGCAGTCTTTCTTCTCAAACTATGATTACAATGTAGTTTCTGGTTGATTTTGTATGGAATATGCTTGGGATTTATTACCCCTGCTACGCAAAAATCTCCAAATGAATCCGAACTTCAATGTCTAAAATCCCTGGTAGAGGACAAGGATCCTGAGATCATGTTAAGGGTAGCCAAATTCTGTGTGATTGCCATAAAACTTAGGGAACAGGCTGTGCTATCATAATAATTAAGGCCTTAAGTGATAATTTTAGGTTATATTTTGGTGACTAAGTTTTAATTTATATATTTTTAAACTGTTGCTATATCTCTATTATCCCTGCTATACTTAATTGCAAATTCAAATGTATCCCTATCGTGTTTTATGACTTCCTTGATATTGTGTGTGGGCTGGAACTGGTCTGTGACCGAAATAATAAATTCATTCATTCATTCATTCATTCATGTTAGACACACTTTCTTGTAGGGGTTTCTGGTGGCCAATATTTGGAAGTAAATTTGACATGCTGCTCAGTCCTATACATGTTTGCTTGGAATTATGCCCAAAGTGTTCAGTGTCATTTGCACTTCAAAGTTAGGTGATTAGGAGCAAAGAGTACATTTCACAATAGTCTAAAAGACTGTAAGATGTGCTATTAACTTTTTCATCCTACTAAAATAGTTTCATTTCTCTTCATATTCAGGCGAATACTTCACAGAGATTTGAAAGCGAAGAATATTTTTTTGAAAAACAACCTTCTTAAAATTGGTAAGATGTTTTTCAATGTGATTTGAAGGGCAACCAAAATGGTCAAAAGCCTGGAAACGATGCCTTATGAGGAACAGCTAAGGGAGCTGTGCATGTTTAGCCTGGAGAAGAGGAGGTTAAGGGGTGATATGATAGCCATGTTCAAATATATAAAAGGATGTCACATAGAGGAGGGAGAAAGGTTGTTTTCTGCTGCTCCAGAGAAGCGGACACGGAGCAATGGTTCCAAACTACAAGAAAGAAGATTCCACCTAAATATTAGGAAGAACTTCCTGACAGTAAGAGCTGTTCGACAGTGGAATTTGCTGCCAAGGAGTGTGGTGGAGTCTCCTTCTTTGGAGGTCTTTAAGCAGAGGCTTGACAACCATATATCAGGAGTGCTCTGATGGTGTTTCCTGCTTGGCAGGGGGTTGGACTCGATGGCCCTTGTGGTCTCTTCCAACTCTATCATTCTATGATTCTATGATTCTATTTTATTATTGCGTAACATTTCCACTTGCACAGTGCCATGGAATGATGCTGCATTGGGGGTGCTCCAGGACATTGCAGGAAACTTAAACAGAGACTCCAAGCTGTCCTAGCACTCAATAGAGCACCAGCAAAAATGGGCCCAGGGCAGATGCCAGGTGGGACCCCAGCCAGTAGTCAAGGTTTTTGGGTGCAGGGAGTGCAGAACCTGCTCCTGTCTTCCAAAGCATTTCTCCTGGCCAAGGACACCTAGTATGAGAGCTTCACTGATGAGAAAAGCATCTTGGGACAGGGAGCAGGTTCCCCGCTCCTTATCTATGCCCCTCTTTCAATTTTAAAAATGGTACTTTTCTGTTGCAGTCCATCTTTTTCTGTTGCAGCCCAACTTTTAAAAAAAACAAATATATGACATAATGATGCCTATGCTATTCAGAAGTTTCGGAAAGCTTATCTTTGTCTGGTTATATCTGTAAAATGCCTGGGTGTAACATCTGTAATGCAGATGTTGGATGTAGTTACGCATTGAGAGATAAGTGGAGGGGTGCAGCCTTATTGCTCCTCATACAGGCCAGTGAAACCTCTGCCCCATTAAATAAGTTTCATGTGGTTTGTCTGTGTGCCATGGAAATGATTTCTGGCTGCGTGAAATTTTGTACTGTATAGTTGAACCCAGTGTGCATTCCACAGTTACTTCTCATAGGTTCAATTCGCACATAACGCTAAGCCAAAATATGGTTTAGCGCAAATTTGCAGGCTCCTGGAAATGAGATCACAGCTCTTTTGCTCCTCTTCCTGTCCTCCTCCTGCTGGGTTGCTGTGAGCTAAGCCATGGTTTGGCTTAGCCTGTTGTCCAAACCCAGGCTTGTGGGTTATCTCACTCCAGACAAACCATGAATGTTAAACCATAGAATAAACCTTGGTTATGGCTCATGGTTTAGAGCAGGCTTCCTCAACCTCGGCCCTCCAACTGTTTTGAGACTACAATTCCCATCATCCCTGACTACTGGTCCTGCTAGCCAGGGTTCATGGGAGTTGTAGGCCAAAAACATCTGGAGGGCCGAGTCTCAGGAAGCCTAGTTTAGAGTGAAACAAACCGCAAGATCAGGTTTGGTCAACATGCTAAACCAGACCATGGCTTAGCTCACAGCAGCACAGCAGCAGCGGGGCCAGAGGAAGAGCAAAGCAGCCATGATCTCTCTGGGAACCTGCACATTTGTGCATCTGCACTAAGCCATGGTTTGTGTGAACTGGGTCGCACTGTGCATGTGTAGTACTTGCAACTATTCAGGTGCACGTAATCATGTGACAACAGCAAATGTGAATACATCTTTTTTTTACAATTTGCTTATACATATTTTTTTATTCCTAAGGTGCATAGTGCCCACTATGCTAGCATAACAGAAAAATTAACCCTAGATAGTCACTGCCACTCAGCAGCCAAAATCATCCAAATTGGCAGTTCTCTGAATTTTGCAATGCAGTTCCCTAGCCAATTAATGTGTATGGAAAGGAATATGCTAGGATAAAGTGGCATAAAGCATATGTTACTGAAAATAATGTACAACAATACATTATATTAGGGAAATTGCTTTGGAAAATGTACTATATTTAGAAAAAAAATTGCACTAAAATGCTGATTGATTTTTATGAGGACTTCATTGTAAAAATAAATAAATTGCAAACTGATGTGGAAGTGTGTAGGACTGAACTTAAGGCTGGTAACATGAGAGATAGAGAGAAACCAAAAGTCAGAAGATTTGCCCATGCCTATGAACTCTCTGAGCTGCACATTTAATTAAAATAGATATAAAATAGCACAGGCTAGAATATGTCATTTAGTTTTGTCCCCCCCCTTTTTCCCCTTCAAGTAACTATATTTCAAAATATTTTTCAAGGGGACTTTGGTGTTTCTCGTCTCTTGATGGGATCCTGTGATTTAGCAACTACTTTTACTGGGACGCCTTTCTACATGAGTCCCGAGGCCCTGCAACACCAGGGTTACGACACAAAATCAGATATCTGGTAAGCAGGCAGCGTTCTGTTTCACGTGAATCTTTCATTTAATCGTAACGATCATGCTGGAGACAGCACTGGCTTCTAGGTCACTTTCTGCTTAGGTTGTGTGCTTATCTCTCCTTTCTCTGAAGAAATGAAATTATTTGAATAAATATGCTTCCATGTTGCTGAAATGTATCTATTGCAAAAATAAATGTATTCAAGGACATGTCTGCTTATCCTTTGAGTGCGGCTGTGTTGCGGGCTGGCAATGCCTCCTGGCACCCTCACCCAACGGGGGCCCTGGTGCCAAGGACTGCCCAGCTGGTGAGGGCAGCTTCAGGTTCAACTCACCGGCTGGCATTTCGGATTCAAGCCTGCCTTCAAATTGGCCTGGGGGCAGGTCAGACAGGGCAGGTAGACTTCCTTTAGGTCCACTCCTAGGGGATTTAAAGCAGCCCTGCCATAGCCCCAGCACCTGGTTTTTCATCGGATCCTCACTTCCTGGGGGTTTGATAATTTGAACTATTATTTTCTAACAGTTTTTTTTAAACTTCCTGCAAAAAAATAAAATAAAAAAATCAGCCTCATAATATTTCGTATGTACTTACGTGTTCTCTCCTTCACTTGGTAGGCTTCAGAGCTTATATCCTGTAAAATCAGTTTCCCGCAGTTGATTTCACATACCCTATTAGTTTTATTTTTATATTCATTCTTCCTCTTATTGTTCTTATTTTAAGAAAACATTTTTAAACAGGGGCAAAAACTGGGAGTTACCCAAATGGCTCTGTCTTCAGCCTGCTTTGCCTACACGTTTGCAAACAGTCTCTCCACCCACACACCCAAGATTAATCCTGTCCTGCAAGACTTACTTTATGACCTTCTGTTCTTTTATATCACTTACATTATACGTTATGAACCCTGTGGAAATGGAAGAACAGGCTTTTCACTGAGATAAAAGTGTGTTTCATTTTCAATAGAAAGGGGCTCATAGTTTTGTATGACCAGGATTAAAGTGCAGCAACATTGCAAGCACTCACCAGACGCTGAATTTAGAATTTTCTTGTCCTTGAATTGCTTTCATTTCATTTATTTTCCTTTCAGGTCCCTAGGATGCGTTTTGTATGAGATGTGCTGTTTGGATCATGCATTTAATGGTCACAATTTTTTGTCCATTGTTTTAAAAATTGTGGAAGGTGAAGCACCATCGCTGCCAGCAATCTATCCAAGGGAACTTAATACCTTGCTGCACAGGTGGGTTTTTTGTTTTTGTTTCAAGCTGGTTTCACCCACAGCGGTTTTATAGTTTGCATGAGAATAGATTTCATTTCATATCATTAATATTTCAGCATGCTGAGCAAGGATCCTTCACAGAGGCCATCCGCTGCAGAGATTTTAAGGATTCCATACGTTCGTGATCAATTACAGGTATTTGAAATGAAATGACAGTAGACTCAATAGTTGAAATCGTCACCCACATTGAAAAGAATGAACCCTATGAAGTCACAAGTCTATTTCCACAGATGTACCACTGAAATATGGGACTTAAATCCAAGTCATTCTGTATAAGATACTGAACAGAGCATTTTGTGTTCAAATGGGGAAAGATATATATTTCATTTCATGTTGTTAGAGTCAGCATAACAGGTGGTGGTGCCCACTATTACTCAGAGTAGACTCACTATTTGACAGTGGAACAGTCTCCCTGAGGCGGCTGCGGACTCTCCTTCCTTGGAGGATTTTATGCAGAGGTTGGGTGGCCATCTGCCATGGATGCTTTAACTGAGATTCCTGCATTGCAGGGGCTGGACTAGATGACTCTCAGCATCACTTCCAACTCTGCAGTTCCTATCAAAGTCATAGAATAATAGAATTGTATTCAACTTACTTAGTCTGGGTGTAACCCAATATTTTTTTCCTGCTAGTGCAGGCACTTCAAAAACCAAAGGAGCCAAAATGGTGTGCTTTCCATTTGCCCTTTATCTTTGTCTTGTAGCACCCAGAAGGAAAGGGGACAGGATGATTTGTAACCAAGTTTAATTTTGGTACACTGTACCTCTGATGTGACTTTCGCTTCTATTCTCACAGTTAGACTGAGGTGGAATCTACACACATATATAAAACGCTGGGAAAACACTTTTTTAAAAAAGAATTTTTTGAAAAATATGTTGAATTTGCCATAGCTCACCATTGCCATCTAGATTCGCATTTGCATATTTCACTTTACAACACACTTAAAACGTTTTATTTGCTGAGTCCTGAGACTCCGTAAATGGATGCCTAAATTAGTCAATTTGGCTGAATCAGCCTGATAAAATGGAACACACTGCGCAGGTTTTGTAAAAGTAGCAAAAAGACTACTTCACGGTAATAAAAATAAAGGGTTGCAATTATGGCTGCTTTGTTGTCTCTTGTAGAACATGAAGTGTAAATTCACAAATATGACTCTGAAGGACCCAGCGCTTAATTGTCAGGAAGAAGCTGCTCATATCATTAACGTTGTGTGAGTATGGAATTATTTGGGGGAACGACAGGAGTAACTAACATGGTGCCCTCCAGAGCTTGTGGACCACAACTCCCAGGCAATGCTGACTGGCAATGCTGATGGGGGTTGTAATCTGAAGGGTAGTAGTGTATTGGCTATGTAAGAGGAGCAAAAAATAGATGAGTTATTCAATCTTGTACAGTGATGCCCCGCAAGACGAACGCCTCGCAAGACGGAAAACCCGCTAGACGAAAGGGTTTTCCGTTTTGGAGGCGCTTCGCTAAACGAATTTCTCTATGGGGTTGCTTCGCAAGACGAAAATATCTTGCGAGTTCCCGTGGGTTTTTTTGCTTCCCCCCCTTTCCTAAGCCGCTAAGCCGCTTATCAGCTGTTCCGCTAATAAGCCGCTTAACAGCTGATCGCTAAAAGCCGCTAGACCGCTAATAGCGCTAATCTGCTAAGCTGTCAATGGGCTTGCTTCGCAAGACGAAAAAACCGCTAGACGAAGAGAATTTCAGAACGGATTCTTTTCGTCTTGCGAGGTACCACTGTATTCACTTACACCTACCTAGGAACAATCCTCTCTGAACTCAGTGCGACTTACTTCTGGGTAGATTTGGATACGGTTGTAATGTCAGTTGCTAACAGTTCACTGGTTATTTGGAGAAAAGAATTGTGCACATTTTTTTTAGGTAACCATTTGTATTCCAAGTGCCCAAACCTTATGAAAATGTAAACTTCTTACTAATTTAAAAGGGTTGTCTACTTTTGCCTTGCAGTAAACCGGGCTATAGATTAGACTGAAAAATGAAATAGATTCAACACAAATTCAACATGTGTCTGTGTACACACACACACACACACACACACACACCCTTTCCCCATCAAAGTTCTTCTCAAAATCCTGCAGGCATTAACAGCACCATTTATTGTGCTGGTGTGTAAGATGCTGATTTCCAATTACTTTACAAAGGATAATTGTGTGTATTATTTTCAACCAATGTAAATAGCATACTCTGTTTTACATAATTCGTGTATTAAGCTGATTTAATAGGAACAATAGCAGAACACAATGGTATAATGATGAATAGAAATTTCAAAGCTGGTAATTAAATTCTTACCCCTTTTGGTTTCTATTGGATCTACTTCCCTTCTTTCCCTGTGCTTACTGCTGCTCTATTACATTAATCAACTGCTGTTACATTCACTGCTGGGGAAATTACTTTCTTTGCTGTTCTCTTGTCTGCCATAATCAATGTTTATTATACTTAGATAGTGCATTTCTGTATGTTTCTTTGAGATGGGTAAAGTCAACAAAGAGGGAAAGCATTGTTCAGCTTAGAAATCTTGATTTTTATATCTCACTAAACTGCAAGGAGATCTATGTCATCTTAACATAGTATCAGTTTACTTTCTAATACAGGCAGAAGGGCCTCAGATAATGATTGCAGGGTCCAGGTTGGCTCAAATGGGAAGGCAGTCCTTGAGGTATTGCAATCCTGAGCTGTTTAAGCTTTGAATTGGACACGGGAACTAATTGGCAGCCACTACATTCGGGCCAGGATTGGTATAACATGCTTAAACCATCTTGCCCCAATGAGCAACCTGGCTGCTGAATTCTATACCAGCTGAAGTTTTTGAACTGCCTTCAGATATAGCCCCACATGTGTTGCACTAATCAAACCTACAGCTTACCAAAGCATAGACCACAGAAGTTGGGTTATGCCTGGACAACTATGGGCACAACTGGGCCCCAAGCCAAGTTGATGGAAGACAAGCTGTGCTACCAAGGCTTTCCCCCTGTACACAGAAGGGTTGGTACATAATTTGTGGGATTCAGCGGAGATGGAGTGCTCTCAGACAGGATGCAATCGGAAGCTTTTGTAGAACTAGGACCTTTTAGAAGGGCTGGCTTTTTACCATAAAGGGTTTTAATTAAAATAGATTATATCTATCTGCTCTAGTTTCAGCTCATTCTCATTGAGGGCTGTTTACTAATGCCCTTATTGTACGTTTGAAAATAATTAATGAACTACTGCAGTATGAGCTTCACAGTCTATGGTACACGGGATAATGAGGTCAGCTGAGACAGTGTGATCACTAATACGCCTTTTCATTTTTGATTCTATTATTAAAACACAAGGAGTATTCCTTTGTTCTTTTTCAAGGAAATAATGAATATTACTCATGTCCAATGAAGTGAGTTCAAAGGTCTAAGTTTACATAATTTAATTATAAAACGAGTGTGGTATTGAAATTAATGCCGTTAGAACTTTCTCATGCTAATGTTCTGTGCATCTTAATTGCATTTTTCCAACTGTTGAGAGCGCAGTAAAATGTAAATAACTGAAACCTATCATCAACAGAATAGAGCAGAAACAAATCTATGCACAAAAAAATATGGGACCATTCAGAATTTTATTTTATTTTTATTTCAAACTTCAAACTCATTTTGAAATGAGACTTTTGGAAATATATTTTTTTTATTGTTAAATCTTGTCCATTAATTTTATGAGAGTGGTTGGATTCAGATAAAGTTAGGGAGCATCCCAATTCCTTGCGGGTACCAGAAGAGCTTAATAGAGGAGTGCAGTAACTGATTAATTCAGAATTCTTCTACTTGTATTGGCTACAATGGAAGGTTGGCATAACCCACTGTTGGTAGCTGCACCAGTTTAGGATTCAGCAGGTCCTCGGCCAGCCCAGCTTCACCCCACAACCTCTCCCTGACCCTGTGTTAGTTTGGTCAGTTTTTGTTCCTGGAATGGGGGAAATAATTGTCATCTTGTTTTTTTCATTATGCATCAAAATGTCTTGGGGCTGGTCCTGTTTTCAGCTTTTCGGGCCCAGGACTATTCATTTGAATTTTTGAAAGCAAATATCCACACACATTTGTTTCAGTTCTAACCCTTCTCTCTTCAGGCAGAAAAAAGTACATCTACAAACTCTGAGGGCCCTCTCGGAAGTGCAAAAAATGACACCGCGTGAACGAATGAGACTGAGAAAGCTGAGCATTGCTGATGAGACAGCGCAGAAGCTGAAGTAAGAAGCACAGCGTTATTTTAGCCTCCAAAAGGAGATCCTTCAGTGTCTCAATTTGTTTGGGAAGTATTTAGTTTGTTTCCAGAAAGGGTCTGTGGTCTGCTATCCACAGTCTTCATGTCAGCCTCTCCTAAATGCTCCCCCCCCCCGAATTGGAGATTTGGACATTCCTTGATGTACAGGAAGAGATGCAACTGCTTTATCCAACACTATGTTACACACCACCCCAAACTCTGAGTGTTGTGAGATTCCAGGGGTCCAGGCACTTACCTAAGGTCTGTGGGTCATTTGGAAATGAGGCACAGCGGAGATTGTGGTATCTTTATTATATATGGTTTACATGGGGAGGGAGTTTAGAGCAGGCATAGGCAAACTCCGGCCCTCCAGATGTTTGGGACTACAATTCTCATCATCCCTGACCACGGGTCCTGCTAGCTAGGGATGATGGGAATTGTAGTCCCAAACATCTGGAGAGCCGGAGTTTGCCTACGCCTGGTTTAAAGCAAGAGGGCCTCCTGTTTCTCCCATACAGTATATGCAGGAGTCCAGGATCCCATGCTCATTGCCCCTTTTATAGCCTGTCAGTCCACATGGTGCTCTGACCCCCCTTTCTGTGCAGCTTGCGAACTACAAACTTACCTTCCTGCTCTCATACATCATGCCAAACTGAAATCCTAAACCTTTTTCAAACCCGTTTGTCTCTGCCCACTAACACACCCCTGGAGGAGGGGGCTCCACTCCCTTTGCTGTGTGGCATTGAATTCCATGATCTATTTTCATGCTCCTCCAATGTCCCCGCACTCAGCTAGCTATACCTGGTTGGCCAGACTTGTTATAAGCTGAATCCAGCAGTGTTTGGCACAGTTTAATCAAACCTTGATTAATTCTAACTTTTACTAAATCCAGGAGTTATGGGGTGGATCTGGCATGCAGGAATTTAGGGGATCCTTGCTCCCCCCCAAACTATAACAGCTATTTGTGGAGGAGAAACAGAATACAGAGAGAAGCACTCTCCAAACTCCTTGTCATTTCCCCCCTTAATCTCTTTCTTAAGATATCTGTGGTTCTTCTGATCACTCCGACATACTGCCCACAGTTACTAGGGAGCCATTTGTTTGCCCCCAGAACAATTTTGTCCTCACTGTTTTTCGACAGTTGTTGTGATTTCATTCTCTGTGCCTGTCTGTATAAAGGTTTCTCATGTATTTGGAAGTGCTGATGGCGCAGATACAGATACCTAAATATCATACCCTCCAACATTTCTCCAATGAAAACAGGGATGTCCTAAGGAAAAGCAGGACATTCCGGGATCAAATCAGAAACCAGGATGGCTTCTGTAAATCCTGAACTGTCCCTGGAAAATAGAGACACTTGGAGGGTCCGAAATATATCAGGGTGCTGGGTCTGCCATGGTATGAAAATAGAATGAATAGAATTACTGCTCACTTTACTACTCTCTTTTATTTATGTTAGTGTTTCTTTAGAGCAGTCTTCCCCAACCTGGGGTCCTCAGTTGCTGTTGGACTACCATTTCCATTGTTCTCAGCCATCATGGCCAGTGATGAGGAATGATGGTAAACAAGTTGATAATTTGTTTGGAAAAAACTTTTAACGATGTAAATGGGAGCGGGAGACGTGAGGAAGTCCAAAGAAGTGATGAAATTATGTCTGTGATAGAAGTAAGACTGTTTATTATTTGTGCATTTATATTTAAAAACTTTAATAAATATTTATAAAAAAAAAAAAGTGATGAGGAATGATGGGAGTTGCAGTCTAGCAGCATCTGAGGATCAAGGTGGAGGAAGGCTGCCTTAGAGCTAGATTTACTTTGGGTTTGTCCTAAGAACCGCTTGCAGAAGGAAGTCAGTGGAAGGTGACTTTCCTGTCTTGTCACCCCTTAAAGTTGCAAGATGTCTGCCCAGTTTGAGAAGCTTCTTCCCTCTGCAAGTATGAAGCATTAATATTCATTTCTCATACCAGTTGTAATCCTTTTGCTTGAAGGAATCACGCTGAAGGAAGTCGCTAGAAAGTTCTTAGCTCAGTTACCATTTGTGATGTAGAATTACCAGTATTGTCATTCTTTTCAGGCAGTTGGCTGAAGAAAAATATCAAGAGAATCTCAAGAGAATGCAGGAGCTTAGATCCCGTAACTTCCACCGTGTGAATATAGATGTGCTTCATGTAAGTTTCTGGCCTTTGCTTATATTTTCTAAAACTCAAACATCAACTTCTACAGTGTTTTCTCCCCCTGTCTTCTCTACTTATCCTTAGCTCTCTGTGACTAGGGCTTTTTTTTTCAGCTGGAACTCACCAGAATTCAGTTCTAGGAGCTCTCAGGTGGGTGCTATTGCCATTCTAAGAAGACAAGAGAGGTGTTCGTGGCGAGTTCTGGCATCTCTTTTTCTAGAAAAATACCAATGTCTGTGACTCACAAAAAGTCAATAGAGGCTGGATATTGAAATAAGATTCCAATTAATGCAGCCCCCATACTTAAAACTATCCCAAACTGGTGAAAATGTGCAACTTCAATTGATAGTGCTGCAAAATATATATATAGAAAGCTGGCACTAACCCCAGCCTGCTGCCAGTACCCTGTTCATACACATGCATATAATAATAATAATAATTACCAAAAAAATTCTTATGAGAATTCCAGCTGTTACTCCATTCAGAATATGTTTCATTGTGACCACTTATGATTTACTGTCTCATTTCAAATAAGGAACCTGATGAACAGACAGCAGAGCATCTGATTAAATCTCAGCCAGTCACTACGTTGAACTATCTGTCCATAGGATGTGAGGATCAAAGTGACAGTGATACAACAGGCAGACTCTGTATGTCTGATCCTGTGGAGCGCGGTAAGAGATTGATATTATATGCTGTGTTAATTCCTCATCTAGTTAAAGCTAGATGAGACATAAGATGTTTCGGTCGAGGGCGGGGAGTCTGTTTAGTCTTTTAAAAAGATTGGAAAATCAAACCTTGATTTTAAAGTGATCACAAACTGTATGCATTTTCTCTGTACAATGATATATGCTACCTTTGCATCCTCCATTTAAGAGAGTCCATAAGAGATCAATATGACAGAAATCACAACTGTTCAGAGGAGACAGCCTGGGAAAATTGACCAGTGCATTAAGTATCTAATGCTTATATTGCCAGAAATTCTTTGGTTTGGGCCAAACTGTAAAGCATAGGAGAAGTTTTGCATGGCTTCATCAAGGTTATGGCATGTTCCTGGTTAAACACTATACCAGTAAACCAGAAGAAAGTTGCATGATAATGTTTATGAATCAGTCACAATTTACGTTAACTGTATTAAAGCACTTAACTTGAACAGCAAGTTCCATCAGTAAAGGAGCTGCATGCTTGAGCATCCTCTCTCTTTATAAAAGTCTACTTATGTGTGTGACAGGGTCACTTCAGACTGTAGTTCTCTTACCTGGAAAAGTTATAAAATTTGAAGTAAGCCTCAGTATCAGCCTGTGGGGTTTCTGAATAAAATGTAACATATTTTTGTATTATTACAGCAGAATTGTAAGGATTAGGTTGGCTGGTTTAAATTCATATAGTTTTATTCATTTCTCTTGATTACATGCTCTTTGTACTGAGGATTCCATTGTTTTAGTCTGTGTAGAGATGATTAACTGTGATTTTAATATTGGGTTCATCTAATAGCTTTATAATGCTATTGATATTTTAGTTTAAGCCACCTAAAATCTGCAAGATATAACTGAACAACAAACAGAATAAATCCCTTTATTTTGAAGCTGCATTTCTTGATCCATGTGACAGGTATTAGCCTTCAGCTCCTGCAGAAGCTGGGCATCTGTGTTCCAAAAGCAGCTGTTTCCCAGTAAGAGAAAATGAATAGCTAAAGTACCTACCTGTCAAGGCTGAGAAGCTGTTGGATTCAGGGCTGTGCTTTTATAACCATGTTCTTTCTTTCTTTCTTTCTTTCTTTACTGATGGCACAATGCGCAGCGATGTACTCTGCAGCCACGATGGGTATTTTCTCAAAAGACCTGATATTTAAATTGAATTTCCATGAGCTGTTGATTCAGTAAATAACTGCGTGGTGTAACACCCAGGATGTTAACATGGTTGGTACTACTTAGATTAAGACAAAAGAATGCTTCATTAAATGACAGTTTCTTAACTGAAGAAATGTATGATAAGTCTGCCATTAACAGCAGCAGAGACCACTAATTCAAAATTCAGATGTGCTACCTCTTCTGTTTCTTAATTTGGTCTCTGAATTTTTCTTCCCCGCCTCATTGTTTTTTGCTTTTGTTCCAAGATACATCTTTATGTGCATTTTTTGAACTGAGAACTGTGTCACAAAATTGGGAAAGGTGTGTTCTGATCTGAGTATGAGTCTGGGAAGTGTGAATCAGTTTGGGTCACTTGAAAATGTGAACCATACCAAATTCTGGAGCATCCCCTAGGAAGGATATTGGCTTCTGCCACCAGCCAGAGGAACAGAGGCTGCTTTAATTTTGGATTTTAATTTGTTGTAAATCATCATGGGCCTCATTTAATCAAAACGTGAGATATAAATCTCACATAAATGCGCACACAATTAATAAGATAATGTAAACACTTCTGGGATGGGAAGAGGTACATGATAATTGATCTCGGTAGTGCTGATTGTGGGCCATGCAGATCAGTATGAAACTTAAAGGGTGCTTGCACATTTTGCTTCAAACTTTTTTTGTAGGAGGACTAGAGACTTACTGTTGTTGTTTTTGAAATAAAAGCTCCATGAAAGCCTTTTGTGGGTGCTGGGTTGGCGACCCCTATTACAGCATATTAAAAACAAGCATGGCTTAAAATGTTAATCAGGTAGCTTTTTTCTAGAGCAGATAGAAACTTCCATTGCTCATTTGCATGGAATATAATATATTCATTGGGCTGTACCTGCCCAGGAAAAGCAATGCATAAGGAATACATAGTGTATTCTCTATCTGTGGGCACCTCTCTACCCTACATATTCACAGAGAGAGAGACTCTTTAGTGCATACACGTAAAGCTTAATATTGACTAGTAGGACTTTAAAATCTGCTGGATTCTCTATCTTTAAAGAGAAGGCAAATACGTGTGACACGTTAAGCCAAGCATCGCCAGCCAACTTGTTCTTTTACAGTATCAAGAGAGAAAATCTGTGTGGGAGGAAGTTGCATTCTAGAAACTATGTCCAGGCAGGAGAGAGAGAAAAATGAAAATCAGGAAACAAAAGAGATGGATATGGAATGGAAATTGTGACTGTTTAGTACATAAGGAGTATATAACAGTGGAATCAGAACAGCAGGGCAAATTGGTCGCTCTTACATAAGGCAGTGAACATTTCACGCAGGGTTCCCTTCTTGGCCCCCTGTGTGCGTTGGTGGGGCATGCAAAGTGTGCCCTGCCCAGTTATACCCCATCTTGCTCTGCTCCGCCCCAGTTCTGCCATCATCCAGGTCCAAAAGGACCTGCGCATCAGCTATTGTGCATCAATTGGATAAGCCTAAAATGTTCACCACGTGTATCTATTCTATCACATTATAATATATAGGCCTAATAGGCTTCTTTTTTTCCACTCATCTCCCGGTGTATTTGAAAGTTTAGCTGCATGGTCTAGAGACATCAACACAGAGGTCTTAAAACTCCCTGCGAGGGTTTTCATTTATCATTGTGATCAGTGCTTGAAAGATACAGAATTAATGGGCAGTTCAGAGTGGTACTCACATTTGTCACATTGCATTCAGGCTTCAACCCAGTATCCGGTATCCTTGTTCCTCCCTAGGTCCATCGCCCCAAGCTGAACTGGGTAGTTAATCAACAAATACATGACTTCTAAGTGCTTGTTCTTAAGTTTAAAATTATAATTATAATGCTGATCTTTAACTTTTCCCTTGAAAATGTGCATCTGTCAAACAAGGAGATTTAAATAAAAGGGGATTTAAAACAAAGCTGTATGACTAATTTGTGAGTTTTGCTAAAGAAATAAAATGTATATTTGAACTGAACTAATCTCCCTTTCACATTGTTATCACTTGGGCCTAAAAACCAGTTTCCTGGGTGTTTATTGATGGCTCTCTAATCTCATTGCCTAACCCTCACATTAATCCACACCCCTGTCATTTGCATTTAGCCCTCCATAGCATCCTGTCTTGTTCCCAAGCACCCTCCTATACAAGGCATATCTACACCTATCTGCATATTATAGCCACATTTTTTTTTGTGAATGAACACTATATATTCATTCAGATTGGCCTTTGTTGGGTCTTACTAATTTCCCCCAAATAGGCACAGCAATACTGATACTAATTGTGTCCATTGCAAGAACAGTACAATCATCTCCAGTAAATCCCCAGAATGCTACTTCTATGAACACATGTGTAAAATACAGATCTCTTCAGGTTATCCATAGATTGTCCTTGAGTGAAGTCTACTCATCACCCTGGGTTTCATAGAACCCTTCCAGTATGGTTCAAAATTAGAAAGAATATTTTTTTTAATAATGGAATGCCACTGGCTTCTGCTTCTCATAAAGTGTCCTGACTAATCCTAGAGAATCCTAATCCTAGCATGGCTGAGAAGCAAGGAGATCCAGCTAAGATGAAGGAGAGGTCTTGCTCCTCCAGGCACCAGTTGCGTAGCAGCAGCCTTGAAAAGAGAGGCATGGAACAAAAGACTTGACTGTGAAACCATCTTCCCAGCAAAAAGTCTGCATTGGTGGAGCAGCCTCCTAGGCAGAGGACTGAACAAAGTAGAGACTGAGAGGGCCCAGTTACAAGAAAGAGACTTTCTGGCAAGTGTTAGCCCTAACATAAAGGGTGATACAGGGCTGAATGGGAGGAAAATTAAATGTTAATTAACTCAAGGGTAGATTTGCTTTATCTGAGATACTGGTGTAGAATAAACTGAACGGATGATGCTAATTTTTAATGTATTGGTGTATTATACTGAAGATATGAATTTTAATTATGATGGATTTTATGGATACCGTAAATTCACATTATATTCTATTAAAGAGATAAGGCTGTCTATATGGAGAAGATGAGAGATTTTTTTTGCAAAGGCCTTTGGTTATGTGCAATAAAGTTCATTCACAAGATTAATATATGCTTATGGAAAATCTGAATGTTTAAAAAACGAAGAAGCAGGTTTATATTAGCTGTGGATGGTTTCATTCCTTACTGCACCACCCAGAATAATTATGGAGATTTATTCTTTTCACATAAGAAGGGAGAGAACTGCTGAACAATCTGAGGCTCTTGAGACTGAAACGGAGGCAAAGCATGACTGCAGAATCCAGCTGCTCAGCTATCTATTGCTAAGCAAGACTGCTTTGCGACTGCCAGCTCACCTTGACATGCTGTCATTTCTTTCCGTTTTTCTCCGGTAGCTTTGTGCAGAAAGGCAGCATCCTGGCTCAGCAAAGAGTTCGGAACTCACTTAAAAAGGAAGCAAAATGAGCTTTTAGTTCTCTGGAAGCATCCTTTGCAGGCATGAGAGAACAGGAAGTTAGTTATGACAAAGCATGGCTGGTTTTCTTTCAGCAATGGCCATCATGCTCAGGGAAGGACCCATTGTGGGGGCGAAGAAAACCTTGAGGTGTCTAGAAATGGCTGAAATAAGGCCCTTAGCTGTTCACTGTGAGGTAACTGTTTGAAACTGGCTGGCCTGAAGGCGTTTTGCTGCCTGAGGTGGGGCAGCACATAGTAATAATAATAAAATAATAATTTATTATTTATACCCCTCCCATCTGGCTGAGTTTCCCCAGCCACTCTGGGCGGCTTCCAATCAAGTGTTAAAAACAATACAGCATTAAATATTAAAAACTTCCCTAAACAGGGCTGCCTTCAGATGTTTTTTAAAGAGAAGATAGCTGCTTATTTCCTTCACATTCCACAGGGCGGGCGCCACTACCAAGAAGGCCCTCTGCCTGGTTCCCTGTAACCTCACTTCTCGCAATGAGGGAACCGCCAGAAGGCCCTCGGTGCTGGACCTCAGTGTCCGGGCTGAACGATGGGGGTGGAGACACTCCTTCAGGTATCCTGGCCTGAGGCCTTCTAGGGCTTTAAAGGTCAGCACCAACACTTTGAATTGTGCTCGGAAACGTACTGAGAGCCAATGCAAATCTCTCAGGACCAGTGTTATGTGGTCCTGGCGGCCAGTCACCAGTCTAGCTGCCGCATTCTGGATTAATTGCAGTTTCCGGGTCACCTTCAAAGGTAGCCCCACCCAGAGCGCATTGCAGTAGTCCAAGCGGGAGATAACTAGAGCATGCACCACTCTGGCAAGACAGTCTGCAGGCAGGTAGGGTCTCAGCCTGCGTACCAGGTGGAGCTGGTAGACAGCCACCCTGGACACAGAATTAACCTGCACCTCCATGGACAGCTGTGAGTCCAAAATCACTCCCAGGCTGCGCACCTGGTCCTTCAGGGGCACAGTTACCCCATTCAGGACCAGGGAGTCTCCCACACCTGCTTGCCCCCTGTCCCCCCAAAACAGTACTGTCTTGCCAGGATTCAACCTTAATCTGTTAGCCACCATCCATCCTCCAACCGCCTCCAGACACTCATAGCATCCATTCACAATAGTGCCAAGAGGCCGGTCAACTTATTTTGGCACCTGAGGCAGAAAATCCCACAAGTGCCTCTCGCCTTCCCTGTCTGTAAAAACATCTGCCTTTTATGGATTGTTTTGTATGTTGAACACTACCCAGAGAATGGTAGTTATTGGGCAGCTAATAAAATGCAGTAAATAAACAAAATAATTGCTACCCTTTCTACGTGTAGGATCCTACATTAGTGTGGCACTCTGCTAAGAAAAAGCCTGTGCATGAGCAGCTGTTTGCACATAGGCTTTTTCTTTGCTACTACGACATCTAGAACAAATGCAGCCTGCCTCCCAGTACTTATAGTTCCTCTTTCATAAAAGTAACGTAGTGGAGGCTATATTTCTTTTGACATTGAATCTGTATCTTTAGGAGGATGAAACTGAAATTATTGGGGAGGGGGGTTAGTAGATATGGAGGGGACTATATTAGCATTGCACTTGATTATGTGCTGCTTGCTGGTAGTAATAACTTAAAATGAAATAATCTGCTGGGTTGACGTTCTGGACTAATCAGACAGTATCTAATCACTTCAGTTTTTCAACACAATGACTCAGAGGGGGGAAATGGATTTTGCGATGAAAATATAAAACTATGTACTCTTACGTTTTGCGCAATGGGCTGGTTTATATTCATATCAATTTCACAGCTGAAAAGACATTGTAAACGAGAGGGGCAATTTAAAATATATTTATGAGCTGTGCATGCAAATACAGATAGTCCCTGTATAATCTTTATTTACCAGATTCTGCTGGAGGGCATTCTTGATAGGGATGATGCCTCTTTCTGCAAGGATCAGGCCATGCCCTCTGAAGTCTTTAGCCTTCTTTCCAGCGGGAGAAGTCTTCCCTCTTTCCAGACCGACCCTGCCTGCTGTCGGTGACAGCTGGGTCTTTCTTCTCTGAAAAAAACAAACAAAACAAAACTCATCTGTAGCATTTCCAGTGTTTGTTCTGTGTCACTTTGTGAGATTGGTGACCTTTTTCCTTTCCAGTTTGGCCACACTGGGCCTCAGGGGCGCCACAGCTATAATGTAGAATGGAAGGCAAGGGATGGTGGGAGGCCTGCCAAATTTTGGCATCACACAGGATGCCGATGAAATTTGAGACCCCACAATGACTTGCCCTAAGGCGGAGCCATGTACTATATCCATGGTCTGACGGGCCCAGATAACCTGATCCCGCTGTCTCGCCCATCTCTCATGTGGTCTGTGAAGGGATGAGTCCTCTATTTTCTGTGGTTTATACTGGGGTTTATACTAGAGGAAATCCCACAAGTTCATGTGCTGGACTAAGGTGTTTATTCCCATTGGATAAGGTCTTTTGGCAGAACGGTCTTCTGCCAAAAGATCACACACGGGAAAGTACAAAGTTAGCAGGGCCAGAAATCCCCATGGAGGCAAGTCTGTGGCGGACCGGAGTCTGCAAGATATCTGCAAAATTTACCCATGCTTGCAGATATTTACATAAATGCAATGTTCAAACTATAGTGAGAACAGAGGGGGCACGACTCATATATCTTTTGTGGTCAGTCACATTACCTGCAGTTATTAGAAGGCTCCAAGGCACCCATGATTCTAAAATTGAGGTGAGTTGGGGATTCGCCTTGTGGATTTCATTAAGGCCCACCTTCCCCCCTCACCATTTCAGCACTGCATAAATATACTTGCTTCCTTTCACAAGCTTTTAGGAATTGTGGCAGGTTCTTTGCCAGATCATTGTTTTCTCATTTCATCTCATTTCTTTTCAACTTTTAAAGAAGTTTCATCTCTTCCCTTTGTCAGTCACTGAGCTTTAGTACCTTAAACTCTCATCCCACTTTTCTCTTCTGTTATTGCTTTATACTCTACTGGTTACAACATTCAAAATTCATTTCCTTAATAAATACATTGCAATATGTTGCATCTGACAAGCCTCTGAGTTTATTATAAGACCAAAATAGCCAAGCACATTACAATAATTGCATATATCATTTCCATATTTCCAATGCTAATTTTGTATGAATGTTTCACTGTGGATTTCAGTCAAAAAAGTTTCAGCTCAGCTGGGGCATTTTGCTAGGTATTTAAAAGGTTATGTGTACAGGCCCACAGAAAACTAATTTAAATAATTTTGCATATTGTTAATTAGATAATTATATGCAAATTTTGCCCAGCAGGGGAAAACCCTAGTTCTTGCTGTCAGGGATTTTCTGGGTTCACTACACTGTATGTAGATGGGACTCTCTGCTCTACCTACAATTCGTTGCTAAAAGCTTTTGCTTATCTACATGTTAAAGCCAAAATAAGTGTTCTCCAGCATTTCAGCATTACTTCTGCCCCCCCCATCACACCCACATTCTCCTTCTCCATCCCATCCAGTTCATGTCATATGCACCTAAACCCCTTTTCAATTACAGTATAGTGCTGTCCACACTTGATATCCAGCAACCACAAATCAGCATAAACCACACTTTAACTGATTCCACCCAAATCGTCCCCAAACAGATTCTTTGCTTAATGCACACCTCACCTCCACACAGACCCAAATCAACCTTCAATAAGGTTATTTCGAATTATCTATCCAGTCAAAATTATATAACCTGAACCCTGCTGTTTGAAAGTCCAGGTTTACTATTAATGTCACACAGAGGTCAAAAGTGAGTTTATAGAAATATAAACAGTTATACAATCACCTGGAAGGAAGCCGCAGCAGGAACGCAGTAGGTCTGTGTAGGGCAAGCATGCGATTGTGCTGTTATCAACTTTTATTCCTGTAGATCAGCCAGTAGAATCATAGAGTTGGAAGAGACCACAAGGGCCATCAAGTCCAACCCCCTGCCAAGCAGGAAACACCATCAGAGCACTCCTGACATATGGTTGCCAAGCCTCTGCTTAAAGACCTCCAAAGAAGGAGACTCCACCACACTCCTTGGCAGCAAATTCCACTGTCAAACAGCTCTTACTGTCAGGAAGTTCTTCCTAATGTTTAGGTGGAATCTTTTTTCTTTTTCTTTTTTTATAAATATTTATTAAAATTTTTGAATACAAATGCATAAATAATAAACAACATTACTTATATCATATCATAATTTCATCACTTCTTTGGACTCCCTCACGTCTCCCGTTCCCACTTGCATCGTTAAAAAGTTTTTTCAAGCAAATTATCATCTTGTTTACAATCTTATATCCGCTCATTTAAGTATAATCTAGCAATTCTCCAAAAGGTTTATATTTTCCTTAGTCTCACTTATCATCGAATTCAAATCTAATTTAGTGGTGGACAATTATTTATGATCTAGCATCCTTCTTAACATTCAACCAAATTACAATATTTTTGTAAATAAATCTTAAATTTCTTCCAATCTTCTTCAACCCTCTCTTCTCCCAGGTCTCGGATTCTGCCAGTCATCTCGGCCAGTTGCATATAGTCCATCAGCTGCATCTGCCATTCTTCCAGTGTGGGTAGATATTGCGTTTTCCAGTTCTTAGCGATGAGTATCCTTGCTGCCGTTGTTGCATACATAAAAAATGTTCGGTCCTTCTTTAGCACCTTCTGACCGACAATACCCAGAAGGAAGGCCTCTGGTTTCTTAGTGAAGGTATACTTAAATACCTTTTTCAACTCATTATATATCATTTCCCAGAAGGCCTTCACTTTAGGGCAAGTCCACCAGAGGTGAAAGAATGTTCCTTCACTTTCTTTACATTTCCAACATTTATTTTCAGACAAATGGTATATTTTGGCAAGTTTAACTGGGGTCATGTACCATCTATATATCATTTTCATTACATTTTCCTTCAGAGCATTACATGCAGTGAAGTTCAGCCCAGTGGTCCACAACCTTTCCCAGTCCTCAAACATAATGTTATGCCCAATGTCCTGTGCCCACTTTATCATAGCCGATTTAACCATTTCGTCTTGTGTATTCCATTTTAACAGCAAGTTATACATTCTTGATAGTACCTTAGTCTTTGGTTCTAACAATTCTGTTTCCAACTTCGATTTCTCCACCTGGAACCCTAACTTTTTGTCGTTTTTAAAGACTTCTTTAATCTGAGCATAATGTAACCAATCTCGCACTTAATCTGAGCATAATGTAACCAATCTTGTACCACCATAAGCGGTGGTTTTTATCTATGTATTTTTATTTTGTTTTGGTTTATTTTGGGTCAGGGTTTTTTTGTTTGGGTTTATTTTGGGTCAGGGTTGGGTGGTTGTGGAGTGGGGTGGGGATTGGTTTTGTTTTCATGTAATTGTTTTTTATTTGTTTGTTTTTATATTCTGTAAATGGAGGCGAATATTAGGCTTGGGATTCCTACTGTGCAGGGGCGAGGGAGGTATGGCGGTGGGGGCAGATGTCATAGGCGAAGGGGATCGAGATACGGATATGCTCGTACCCCTTCCAATCTGCGCCCCATCCCGAGAGACGAGGGTAGGGTGAGCAAGGATTACTCACCTCCGTCACTGGTGTTGTGCAATGCCAGGTCTATAGGCAACAAAACCGCCACCCTGCGAGATTTCTTCACCTCGCAGGGGGTTGACCTGGCATGTGTGACTGAGACCTGGGTGCGTGAAGGGGATACTGTTCCCTTACGAGAGATGGCGCCCCCGGGTTTCTCCGTCCTTCACCAGTCGCGGACTGTGGGCCGGGGGGGAGGGGTGGCGTTATTAATCCGGGAAGATTGTTCTTTCAGGGCTCTACCATCGCCATCGATCCCCGGCATTGAATGTGTTGGCCTAGTGTGGGGCTCCGAGGTGAGCTTGGCTGTCTGGCTGGTGTACCGGCCACCTAGCACACCAGCAGCCACCCTGTCAGGCCTGCTGGAGGCGGTGGCTGGCTGGGCCTTGGAGTTCCCTAACCTATTGGTATTGGGGGACTTCAACATCCATGCTGATGCCACTCCCTCCTCACAGGCTCTGGACCTGGTGTCTTCCATGGCGACACTAGGGCTCTCCCAGTTTGTTTCGGGCCCCACACATCAAGCAGGCCACACGCTGGATTTGATCTTTGGCATCGGTATAGATGTGATCATGTTTCCTTCAATGAAGGTGCCATGGTCTGATCACTATGCTCTGAAAGCCAGGATTGACGTTCCACCCCCACCCTGCTTGGGTGGCGAGCCAATTTGGGCTCGCCCGCAGAGGCTGATGGACCCTGATAGATTCCGTCAAGCCTTGCGGGACCTTTCTCCCCCTGGCGACTCATTGACTGAGCTTGTTGAGGCCTGGAATACCCAGCTCCTGGCAGCCATCGATGAGATCGCACCTAAGCGCCCTCTGCGACCCCGCAGAAACCGGGCTCCCTGGTTTACCGAGGAGCTCCGGAAAATGAAGCGGGACCTCAGACGGCTAGAGCGAGTATGGCGGGGTGCCCGTGACGGAGCTTCAAGAACATCTTATAGGGTTTTTATGAAAACCTATGAGATGGCAGTGAAGGCCGCTAAGAAGTCCTACTTCTCGGCCTCCATTGCATCCGCTAGCTCTCGCCCGGCGCAATTATTTAGTATAATTCGGTCTTTAACGTCCCTTGAAGGACAGCCAAATTTAAATAACAATTCGACACACAGCTGTGAGGCATTCGCGAGCTTTTTTGCGGAGAAGGTCTTGTTGCTCCGCCATGACCTCCCTGCCAATTTGGATACAATAAAGGAACTGGAGGCCCCTCGACTGTCCTCGGGTTCAGTATTAGACCACTTTGACTGGATATCCCCAGCTGATGTGGACAGACTCCTCCGAGCTGGAAAGCCCACCACCTGTCCTCTCGACCCGTGCCCGTCCTGGCTGATTAGAGCGTGTCCAGACGAGGTGCGGGGCCCCCTGGGGGATATCATCAATCTGTCTCTTGGCGCTGGGACATTCCCAGGGGAACTGAAGGAGGCAGTGGTGCGCCCGCTCTTAAAGAAAACATCATTAGATCCTTTAGATCTATCCAATTACCGCCCGGTTTCGAATCTTCCATTCCTGGGTAAGGTGATTGAGAGAGCGGTTGCTGAACAGCTTGGTAGGTTTCTGGATGAAACATCAGCTCTGGATCCATTCCAGTCCGGCTTCCGCGCTGGTCATGGGACCGAGACGGCTCTGGTCGCCCTAACAGATGATCTCCGCAGGCAGCTGGATCGAGGCGGGTCGGGGCTGCTGATTCTTCTAGACCTGTCAGCAGCCTTCGACATGGTCGATCACGAACTCCTAGACCACCGCCTTGCCGACGTGGGGATCCAGGGCACAGTCCTTCAATGGCTGCGCTCGTTTCTCTCTGGTCGGGGACAGAGGGTGGCGCTTGGGGGGGAATTGTCATCCCGCCACTCCTTGGTGTGTGGTGTGCCCCAGGGTGCAATACTCTCCCCGATGCTTTTTAACATCTTTATGCGCCCCCTCGCCCAGCTTGTCCGGAGTTTTGGGCTGGGCTGCCATCAGTATGCTGATGACACCCAACTCTATCTGTTGATGGACGGCCACCCGGACTCGGCCCCAGACACACTGATCAGATGCTTGGAGGCTGTGGCTGGATGGTTTCGTGGGAGCCGGTTGAAGTTAAATCCTTCGAAGACAGAGGTCCTCTGGCTGGGACGGGACGACTTGGGACTGAGGGGGCAACTCCCATCTCTTGCGGGGGTGCAATTAGTGCCAGCACCATCCGTTAAGAGTTTGGGTGTAATCTTCGATACCTCCCTCTCTATGGAGGCGCAGATTGCAGCTATAACAAAGGCGGCATTTTTTTCATCTCCGCCAAGCTAAGCAGTTGGCTCCTTACCTCTCTCGCCCTGACCTAGCCACTGTGATCCACGCGACGGTCACCTCCAGACTGGATTATTGTAACTCGCTCTACGTGGGGCTGCCCTTGAGACTGACCCAGAAACTCCAACGGGTGCAGAATGCCGCAGCGAGACTCCTTACGGGGTCTTCGCTTAGAGATCACATTCATCCGGTGCTATACAAGCTGCACTGGCTCCCGGTGGAGTACAGGATCAGGTTTAAGGTGCTGGTTTTAACCTTCAAAGCCCTATACGGCCTAGGGCCCTCGTACCTACGGGACCGCCTCTCCTGGTATGCCCCACAGAGGAACTTACGGTCTTCAAATAAAAACACCTTGAAGGTCCCAAGCCACAGAGAGGTTAGGCTGGCCTCAACCAGAGCCAGGGCTTTTTCGGCTGCGGCTCCAACCTGGTGGAACGCTCTGTCACAAGAGACAAGGGCCCTGCAGGACTTGACATCTTTCCGCAGGGCCTGCAAGACAGAGCTGTTCCACCTGGCCTTTTGTTAGGGCGCAGCCTGACTCCCTCCTTTGGCAATCTTTTCAAGACTTTAGCTTATGGTTGCCATTAATTTTGTTTTTAACTCATTTTTATAATGTTTTATAATGTTGTATTGTTTTAGTGTTGTTAGCCGCCCTGAGCCCGGCTTCGGCTGGGGAGGGCGGGATATAAATAAAATTTATTATTATTATTATTATTATTTATCCTTCATTTTCTCCAAACTCTGCAATTTCCAATTGTCTCCATCTTTTTCTAATATTTCCCAATATTTTGGCCATTTGGCCTCCATATTGGGTCTTTTTCGGGCCTTAGCTTCCAGAGGTGAAAGCCACCTTGGAGTTTTGTTTTCCAATAAGTCTTTGTATTTTGTCCAGACATTAAATACTGCTTTCCTGACAATATGGTTCTTAAAGGCCTTATTGATCTTAACCTTGTCATACCCTAAGTATGCATGCCAACCAAAAGCATTGTTAAAGCCTTCCAGGTCCAGTACATCAGTGTCCTCCAGAAGTAGCCAGTCTTTTAGCCAGCAGAAAGCTGCGGCTTCATAGTACAGCTTTAGGTCTGGCAGGGCAAAGCCCCCTCTTTCTTTCGCATCAGTTAATATCTTAAACTTAATTCTGGGCTTTTTGCCCTGCCAGACAAATTTAGAGATATCTCTCTGCCACTTCCGGAAGCACTCTGTCTTGTCCACAATCTGCAATGTTTGAAACAAAAACAACATTTTTGGCAATACATTCATCTTATTAGCAGCAATTCGGCCTAGCAAAGAAAGCTTCAATTTTGTCCAACTATCCAAGTCTCTCTTAATTTCAGACCAACATTTTTCATAGTTATCCTTAAATAGACTCAGATTTTTTGCTGTTATATTTACCCCTAGGTACTTTACTTTTTTAACCACAGTTAGTTCTGTTTCTCTGTGAAACCGTTCTGACTCTGTGTCTGTCAAGTTTTTTCCCAACACCTTAGTTTTCTGTTTATTTAGTTTAAATCCCGCCACCCGACCAAAGTCTTGAATCAATTGTAATACTCTTTTTGTACTAGATTCTGGCTCCTGCAGGGTCAGAACTAGGTCATCTGCAAAGGCTTTAAGTTTGTATTGTTTCGCTCCGACCTGAATCCCTTCCACCAACCGGTCCCCTCTAATCATATTTAAGAGCACTTCCAGAACCGAGATAAATAACACCGAATCTTTTTTCTTGTAGTTTGGATCCATTGCTCCGTGTCCGCTTCTCTGGAGCAGCAGAAAACAACCTTTCTCCCTCCTCTATGTGACATCCTTTTATATATTTGAACATGGCTATCATATCACCCCTTAACCTCCTCTTCTCCAGGCTAAACATGCCCAGCTCCCTTAGCCGTTCCTCATAAGGCATCGTTTGCAGGCCTTTGAATTCAGGTAAAGGCAGTAATTCAGGTAAAGGCAGTTTCTCATAATTCCAAGGATGAGAAACTATGAGATGAAATTGTTTAATATACACTTTACTGCTACTTCTCCTTTTGACCTGCAATACTCTATTGAGAGATGCTTGTTTGGCTAATACGGTTAGTCTATGAAGAATGGAGTGCAAAAGCTTGGGTAACAAAAACATTGTTTTCAGAAGCTCTTATTGTAATTTTTTCTAAAACATTTGCTGATTGTGCTTAACTTCTGACACTGTTGATTGGTGAAACCGATATTCATGTTTATTTAAACAAGAGCAGTCAAGCCCCATGGTCATCTTCATTTATTTTCATGATAGTGCTTTTGAAAAATCATTCCCATGAAAGCAGATGCAGGAAAAACATTCCAGCACAGTTGATCTTTGTGTAAATGATTCAGTTTCTTACTTCCTTTCCCATTGAGATAGCTAGTCATAGGCCCAGAAATGGAAACAATAGGAGCTACCTGCGTTAGAAGAATGGAGAACAAAAATGATTGACTACGCAGAATTGGACAGAATGACAGGAAGGATCTGAAACCAACAAGATCAAAGATTTACAGAAGATTGGGAAAAATTGAATATTTGCAAAAATTAAGTGATAATCAGATTACGTTTGTAAGTTTCAATGAAGCATTGTGATGGGAAATATATTAAAAGGGGATGAAGTTTGACAGTAATAATATAAACAACAAAATAGAAATGTGTTTAAAGTTAAAATATGAAGGATTTACAGACAAGTTGAGGGAAGTCGAAAAAAGAGAAATAAGATGCAACTAAGATGTATGGAGTGTATAATTTTGTTTTGTATTTGAAAATTAATAACATATATATATAGAGAGAGAGAGAGAGAGAGAGAGAGATAGCTAGTCATAAAATGGCACCACCGGTATTCCAAGACCAGCTCTGTCTACCATTCTTGGGAGAAGTTGCAAACATAGGATAGAAGACAGACAAAGGTTTTGAAGATAGTTGGAAGTCTGAAAGAGGTGCTGTTTCCCATGATATACACACCTGGTTCCTTGCCTCCCCTCTTGCCACTGGAGACAAGGGTTGCCCATTTCTAAACTGCTTGTAAATCCAGTTTGCTAGAAGCAACAGTGGAATGAGGGAACACATCATGAGCTACTACCTTAAACTGTCTGAAAAAGCTATCATCTCTCTAGTCCATCGGGATGGGCAAATCTGGAATGATGTCTGATTTCTCTCAGTTTCTCATTTGCCACTCTTTAAAGTTCAGTTTCCCAGTCTTTAAGTGCAGTTTTCCACATTTCCACATCAGTTTGCAATTTTTAAAAAAATTCTCATGAAAACTCGTCAGCATTATAGTGCAAATTTCTCATTGAAATATAGTTTGCCTACGATACATGATTTTGCAAAGCAGTTTCCCCCAGTATAATGCATTTGGTATGTTGCTGTTTTCACCAATGTACGCATTTTTATGCATAATCTCTCCCAATAAATGCAGTTTCGTACACATTATTTGTTTGGAGAACTATGCAAGATTTGGAGCAGTGGGAATTTCAAAGGATGGATGTGTTTCAGTTCATGCATTGTTTCAGGAAGTGTTAATTAGGTGGGGCAGAGCTTTCCAAACAGTGTGTCATGACACTGTGTGTCGGATGCAGTGTGTAGGTGTGTCGTGTGAATGCTCCCTGCGTTCCTCCCAGGGCAGGAAAGAGGTTAGTTTAACTTCTGGTTTGCTAGTAAAACTGAGTTACTGTGTCACGAAATGATGCATGTCTAAAAAGTGTGTCACAACATGAAACTTAAAACCAAACTTAAAACAACATGAAACTTAAAACCAAACTTATTACCAAACTTAAAACCATGGAGAGACCTGGTCTGAACAAAGACATTGGATTCTTATCTCATTATACATGACAAAGCCATTTTTCACCTTCTCACCCCTTGCTTTTTCCTGCAAGACCTATTGCAGTCGTTAAGAGTCGTCAACAGGCTCATCACAGCTATCTGCCAATCACCCATTCCCACCACCCTTCTGAGTAATACCCCTCCCCACCTTCTCACTATATAGAAGGGTCTGGTGACTTCTGTTTCAGTGTATCTGAAGAAGTGTGCATGCACACGAAAGCTCATGCCTAGAACTAACTTAGTTGGTCTTTAAGATGCTACTGGAAGGAATTTTTTTATTTTGTTTTGACAACATGAAAAGTTTGGAAAGCTCTGAGGTAGGGTTTGCCTTTAAATATGAACTGATTGAATCTCCCCCCCACCCCCCCCGATCATAATAATACTTCACCTTGTCTTCTAAATTCCCAGAGTCTTCTTTTGTTGTTCCAAGTGAAGATCAAGATGCTGCTCAGCTGTTTGCCATCTAATCTGCCTGTTTCATTTTCTTGCTCCTGTCCAGGGGCACTGAGTTTTGCCCGACACTGGGAGGGCTCATCATGCGCGTGTGGAGTCACATGTGTGACACACATGTGATGTCACACATGTTGAGAGGAGGCTATGAGGCTCCCCAAGATTGGGGGGGGGCTCAGCCCTGTCTTCACATACTTCGGGGGGGGGGTCCAAGGTGTCCTCAGCCGCATAGGATTAGTGTCCATGGTCCTATCCCTGACTTGCCTTTCCTCTAATTACCTCTCCTTTTGGTGTGCTGCGTTCTGAAGTTTGGATTCTGCCTCCAGCTGCTGTGACGGTGCCATCATTGGGAATTGCTGAGTTTTTCTCCCATTGGTATTGAAGGTCACCAGGTTTGGTTAGATCAATATTTAGAAGAACATCACATTCGTTAGTGATGCCTAACGTATGCCATCTGTAAACAATTCAGAAAGACAACATTCAGTTTAAAAGTCAACATGCAGACAGCATTTCACATACTTTGTGCCAGATTTTTGAGAATTCTAAGGAAAAACCATCTTCCGCAGAAACTGCTGCTTGCCTTCTATCACTGTGCCATTGAGAGCGTGCTCACTTATGGCTTATGTGTGTGGTACGGAAGCTGTACTACCCAGGACAGGATGGGGTTGTGCAGAGTTGTGAAGGCAGCAGAGAGCATTGTTGGCTGCCCACTCTCCACCTTAGAGCAGATTTATGCCACAAGGTGCCATAGGAAGGCACTGGACATAGTAAAAGATCCATCGCATCCTGGTCACTGTCTCTTCGAGCTCCTGCCGTCGGGACGGAGATACAGGACGATGAAGACAAGAACGAGCCATCTCAAGAACAGCTTCTTCTCCAGAGCGATCTCGGCCCTGAATGGGAAACCTGGACTTTGAAAGTCATCTAATCTTCCTTGCTGTATTATACCGTATTGTTTTAATTAGTGTTTTTATAGTTGTTCTGATTTTGTGTAGAGTGCCCTACCTGGGTGGATGGAGCAGCCAAGTAATTTTCGTTGTCCCCGAGAGGGGGCAATGACAATAAAGATATTATTATTATTTTGAAAACTGTCCCACTGCTTCGGTCGGAGGGGTTGCAAAACTCGTAATGAGCATGAACATGACGTGCATTGAATGAATTCCATTCTCTAATTTGAACTCATTCACTGTACAATTCAGCAAATGCTGTCTAGATTCTGTTTATCCAGGTACAACACTCCTATTCATGGCGACTCTTCCAGGAATTCTTAACTGAAAGAAGACAAATGACTTTTCATTAGTGTAATTATTAGCGGGCAGCATTTGCACAGCCCATTCAAAGCATCTCATGTAACATTTCCTTGGTAATATTGCAGAGTAGCATCATTTTTAAGACTAGAGACTCAGTGTATTCAATTTGAAAGGAAGGATTGTTGCTCATTTATACGGATTCCCTTCTGAATAAATGCATTTGGAAGCAGACATAAGGAAACAATCGAGACTCTGTTAACTGCATTATTATATGTTATTATAAGTATACTAACGGTGCATTCCTAACCACAATTTCATTATTTATCAATTTATTTGATTTCTGGGAAATGGTCTTAAGACATCTGAAATCATTTTATGTCTGAAAATTAGGAGTAGTAGCCTTTACCAGTAACTAGAATAGTAGGTATTGAACAAAACAAATAGGCCTGATTTGCATGCTATGGTAAGCCAAACTTAAATGTTGTAAGACACTCGTATTTTGCTGCATCAGACCAACGTTGCTACCCTTCCAGAATTCTGTTATTCAAATAGTCTTCCCATTTCAACCCAATCCAAAAGAACTGTGTGGCGAGTTATGGGTGGGCAAGCAACTTCTTCAAAATCATTCTCATTACAACAATTAGCAGTCAGAATTCTGCCATTTCCTTTGTCTGTTTGAAGAACTGAGCAGATCCCCAAAGTAAGCGTAGGATTTAGAAAGCCTACGCTTATGTACAGGTGGCGCTGTGGTCTAAACCACAGAGCCTAGGGCTTGCCAATCAGAAGATTGGCGGTTCGAATCCCCGCGACGGGGTGAGCTCCCGTTGCTCAGTCCCTGCTCCTGCCAACCTAGCAGTTCGAAAGCACATCAAAGTGCAAGTAGATAAATAGGTACCGCTCCAGCAGGAAGGTAAACGGCATTTCCATGTGCTGCTCTGGTTTTGGTGTTCTGCTGTGCCACATGACCCAGAAGCTGTCTGCGGACAAACGCCAGCTCCCTCGGCCAGTAAAGCAAGATGAGTGCCGCAACCCCAGAGTCGTCTGCGACTGGATTTAACAGTCAGGGATCCCTTTACCTTTACCTTTATGCTTATGTTCAAATTGGTTTTTAAGGGTATGCATGCACAGCTTTTGCTAGGATCCTGTGCATCTTAGAGGGCAACTTTTCAAGTAACTGTTGTGCCATGCATAAAAGAACGTGTTCTCTTTCCTTCCCCCTTAAGCACTTCTGAAAATAAAAATATATATTTAGTCTTCTACTTTATTTCTTATGTGTCTCTCTGACTGTTTTAGGAAAAGCAGCACTCATAACTTGTTTACTTCTGCTTTGGAAAGCTATAGTAGATAAGGAAATTAATAATACTTCCCCAGGGTGACACTGCTTGATCACATTTTCTTAGCTTTACCTAGAGATAAATCTTTGTGTTACTGAAACAAATAATGGGATGGACACAATAGGGATAACTGTGCACGTTGTGGCATAATTTATTCTTTATTGGCAATTAGCTTTCTTATAATTTGTTGATTTTGCCAATTCACAGACACAGCTGAATGTTTGACCCCAAAATAAGTGACAGACTGCTGCATAAATGGCATGGGCATGGCTTCATTAATTCATTAGTAGCCGGAGCAACTCATAAACCCTGATTTTTATGTGCTTTAAAGATATGTCCAGAGATGGTAACAATTACATTTTGAATATTGAAATTGCTGAAGTTTGTAATTATCTGATTTGTTAATATATTTGTCCTGGTCATAATGCTCAGCTATACAGTATTCTGAATCAAAAGTAATTTCTCCCAGAAGTTCTTATTTGGCTTGGAATCTGAAATATGCCCTGTCACTATTCAGCAGACAGTGTGCCCTAAGACAGCTGTTTGGGCACATATTCAGGATTTATTCATGTCAATCTCTTACTGTTGTTAGACCACTCATTGATTGCTATGAGACTACACGAACTATGAAGTCAGCTGTCATGTAATGTTAACCTCATTCATGCTTAAACGCAAGTAAACTTACAATTACTGTGAACTGTGTAACTACATTACTTGGCGAAGCACCCTTTTGTCTGATGAACATCTTCATTGTTTCATTCTTAGGTTTTGTGAAATTATATGCTCCCATCATCCGGCTCTAAAGTCCTTTCTTGTCCAAAGGGGTGTTTCTTTGGGGTTTGAATTTCAAGTTGTGCACTACCACGGTTGGTAGGTGCAAGACAGGTGAAAACATACCATAATTCCCAGAGATGTATGCAGTTATGTGTATGTTACGGCACCATCAGCACATGTCAGGGCTGGTTCAGCTGCAAGTCCGCACAGAAACTCAGTAAAGTTGACCCTTTATTCAAGGAAACAAAATACAAACAGAGAACCTGTAAATGCAAAAAAAAAAAAAAAAGAAAGCAAGAAAAATATTGTTCTTCCCTTTTCTGTCCATTATTAACTTGTAGCAAAACTCTGTCCTCATGTGGTCACCTTATTCCATTGTGCTTCGTTTCTTTAAAATAAATGAACTGAGGCTGCAATCCTGAACACACTGACTAGGGAGTAAGGCCCAGCAGGTCTTACTTCTGAGTAAGCATGTTTACGATTGCAATGTCACTCAGTGCCGCATAAATGCAGGCGAAATTTAGAATGCTGCATTAATGCACTAATTAATGAGCTCCGGGGATGGAGCAAATTAAAACTATTTTTCAACGACTGCTTAACTCACAAAGGGGAAACTGCAGTAGATATAAAAGATGATGCTACCTAGGAAAGGCAGCTGGAAACTTGGCAAGCCCACGTTTAGAGGTTTCATTTTTCATTGCTTTTTCTGCAGAGTTTCAATTCTTGCAGAATGAATCAGCCTATAAAGTGTTGGGCAGAAACCTCAGTATTCATTATGTGCTAGGTACATTTACTATTGTTTCTTCATGAGAACTTTTATCATTAAGTTAATGTTAAGGAGGACTCTTTTAGTTTCCCCCATTGCAGTTCCAATCAGGAGTGCTTCTAGACTTGAATGGGCTGTCCAAGCAAAGGGCCAGTAACTTCAGAATTCTTCTGCAGATTTACCACTGTGAGCCCCCCCCTGACCCCCACATTTACAACCTTCCACAATATGGAAACATGGTGTTGTTCTAGGACAACGTGGGGAATTTAAAGGGTGGGTCTCATTTAACCACCTAGTAGCACTGGAGGAGGGGCGCGGGTGGCGCTGTGGGCTAAACCACAGGGCCTAGGACTTGCCGATCAGAAGGTCGGCAGTTCGAATCCCCACGACGGGGTGAGCTCCCGTTCCCTGCTCCTGCCAACCTAGCAGTTTAAAAGCACATCAAAGTGCAAGTAGATAAATAGGTACCACTCTGGCGGGAAGGTAAACGGCGTTTCCGTGCGCTGCTCTGGTTCTCCAGAAGCAGCTTAGTCATGCTGGCCACATGACCTAGAAGCTGTACACTGGCTCCCTCGGCCAATAAAGTGAGATGAGCGCCACAACCCCAGAGTTGGCCACAACTGGACGTAATGGTCAGGGGTCCCTTTACCTTTACCTAGCACTGGAGGAACAGGGGTGTGGGGGGAGCAGACCACCCCCAGCGGCACGATCCCGGTGGGGTGCCATCACAGCTGCTCCCCCCATTCTGGGCACCATGCCCCTATAGGCAGCATGCCACGCCCCTGGGATGTGTGCCAGCCACACCCCCACCTGCTTTCCACCCCCGCTGGAGCTTGAAGCTCTGCCACTGCCTAGTAGCCACCTGCTGCTAAATCAAAACTAAGCTAGGAAATGCAGGGGGGGAGAGAGAAGGTGGACCCTATAAAGTGAAAGCAAGAGCACTCATGGGCCCTTAGCAGTTGCCTGAGTATGCTGAGTGCATGATTCACCCAAAATGCATTGTTTGCTGTAATAAAATAATGCAACTTTCTCCTACCGCTCATTTTCCCTGAATAAGGGATCCTTGCTGTGATCTTGCTATGTGCAGGTGGATCACCCAGCTAAGCTGAGCTAAGCTGCTGGGTGTGCCACGTCTGATTGCAGACAGAGGTCAGAAACATACCTAAAAGAAAAGAGAGATCTTCAGGCACCACAGGGCACAGAACACGCTTTGCTGTGTAAAGTCTTGCCGCAAGGAAATAATTTCAGGATGGTTGCGTGGCGACCACTCAAAAGTTACGTTTTTAGCGTGGGGTTTTATTTATGTCACAGGACACGTGCAATGTAAAAACTCATATTCCTCCTCAACGGGAGGGCGAGCTGACTGTAACATATCTCACCACGCTGATCACCAGGGTTCATTTTGCTGCTAGGGCTGGCTAGGCATATGTCATCGTCCTCATCACTCCATGTACATCCATCTCGAAGTTGCATGCTTTGTGGAAGAGGATGGCCACCTCATATAGAGTTCCAGGGTATTAGACAGCTGCTAGAACAGGAGTCGGCAAGGTTTTATCTAGCCTGGGCCGGTTCACTCCAGCAGAGATCCCTCTGTGGGCCGGATTGCGAGTGAGCGAGCGTGCAAGCGATTTCCGGCGTCTGCGCAGACGTGAATTCCGGCGCCGCAGAAGCGAGTCGCCGTGCCAGTTTCACGCAATGCGCAGGGCCTTGCCTAGCGGGTGGCACAGTTCAGGGGCAGCTTGTGGGCCGGTTAAATGATGGCCGTGGGCCGCTTGTGGCCCATGGGCCTTAGGTTGCAGACCCCTGTGCTAGAACCTCCATGCAAGTTCATATATTCCTCCTTCTACATTATAAATTTCTCACTAGAGAGTTTGACTCATCTGTATGTGTTTTTTAAAGCGATATTTTAAATAATTTTTTAAGTTCATTTATTGTTTCTATTTTGTTACAGAGATTCCAGAAGATCCAGTCATTGCAGAAGAGTATTATAATGATGCATTCGATTCATGCTCAGAAACAAGTGAGGAGGAGGAGGAGGAGGAGGAGGAGGAGGAGGAGGAGATAGAAGTCGAAGAGATGGTCACATCACACACTGTGTGTCAAACAAACCGGCAGGTATACACTTGCTTTTCAGCTGCCCGTTGAACATAGACCATTAAGAGGGCACTAAGTAAACATGCAGTGGTACCTTGGTTTAAGAACAGCTTAGTTTATGAACAACTTGGATTCAAGAGCACTGCAAACCCAAAAGAAGGTGTTTTGGTTTGTGAACTTTGCCTTGGAAGCAGAATATGTTCCGCTTCCTGTCGAGTGTGTTCCATTTGTAAATTGATTCCCTTGCTGCTATGGGAAAGCATGCTTTGGTTTAAGAACAGACTTCCAGAACGGATTAAGTTCGTAAACCAAGGTACCACTGTTTTGAAAACTCCCCGATGTAGGCTGCAACATACATACGGCTCCTCACTTTTATTACTGCAACTTGTATTCCCTCCCCCTTTCTAATCCAAACTTTTCCTTTGATTTCCATGTAGAATGTAAAGGTATTATATAATCACGAGTGGCAGTTAATTTTGTTTTGAACAGGATTGGCTGTGATTCAGTATTTCCAAAGGCATCCAATATAAAATAGAATTTTGAACAATGCAGAGTTAAATTCGGGACTGGCAGTCAGACTGGGGCAGAGTGACATTTTGTCAAGCCTTCACGGTTCACATTTTGTCATGTCTTTGTGGTTCACATTTCTGTGACAAGAAAAATTAGGGGAGAAATGGATGTGGTTTTATTGACACCTCTGCCAGAATTTGATTCTACTGTTTGTGCCTGTTAGTTTTCCACCCAGTGCACACACATAAATTTCTCTTGTCATTAATGGATGAAGCAACTATACAATCAGGCGAGAGCTATACAACCCTGGCACATTCGCATCTAGCACCTTATCAATAAAACAAGACAGTCTCATCACCTTTCCCTTATGTCAGCGTATTTGATCTTTCCCTTCTTCTAAATCTCCATTCTTCAACATCAAACAAACTCTTGTTTTCAGCTTTGTAAACTGAAAACACTGCAGCCTGGGCCAAAAATGATCACCAGTGATGAGACAGGCTAGATGCTACTATGGGGTGTGTGTTAAAGTTTTCCTCCATACAATCACAATTTAGAAGTGGCTGCTTACCCAGAATTGGGTGAAAGGGTGCTGAAACAAAAGTCTCTGGTCTTCCTTGAGATTGCTTACCTTTCTTTCATTCCCTTCAACTTCTGGTTCATCCTTTGGAGGCTGAATCTGTTCAAATGTGTCTCTGTGATGGTGGCCCCTGGCCCTCAAAGTATGTTAAGCACTAGTTTCTCCTTGACCTGAATAGACAATGTTAATAGCAGCAGGGCAGAGCAAGGTTTATGAGTGAACATAGAAATAATATTGGTGCAGAAAGACCATATTAACTATCTAGAGCAGCCAAACAATGCTTATCTAACCCCTGAGCAGAATGAATATCCGCTGTGCATATCTAGGAGGCATAGTTCTCCTGTACCAATGGTAAAAAGGTAAAGGGACCCCTGACCATTAGGTCCAGTTGTGGCTGACTCTGGGGTTGCGGCGCTCATCTTGCTTTATTGGCCGAGGGAGCCAGCGTACAGCTTCCGGGTCATGTGGCCAGCATGACTAAGCCGCTTCTGGTGAACCAGAGCAGCGCACAGAAATGCCGTTTATCTTCCCGCTGGAGCGGTACCTATTTATCTACTTGCACTTTGACGTGCTTTCGAACTGCTAGGTTGGCAGGAGCAGGGACCGAGCAATGGGAGCTCACGCCCTCGCGGGGATTCGAACCGCCGACCTTCTGATCGGCAAGTTCTAGGCTCTGTGGTTTAACCCACAGCGCCACCCGCGTCCCCTGTACCAATGGACTGTACCAAATTTGTTGGCATAGACCATATTCTCCTTCTATCTCACAGGACTAGCAAAAGATTTAAAACAGTGGTGTACAGTGATTTCTGATGATTGTAACGTTTGCCTCTTAGCATTTCTCTCTCTCTCTAACAAATACTGCTCATATGGTGATGTTCCCAAGCCCAAGGTCTCTTTGTTTTCCTTCTGACTACAGGACAGTGATGTTGAAGCAATGGTCAGGTACATGGAGAACATCCTAAACACCAGCTGTTTAGGTAAGATGATGTGTCCTCAATTTAGGAACAGTTTGATAACAATACTGAACATTGAATTGATTTTTCTTTCTCTCCACGACACTCAGAAGACCCATAAAAACAAATGGTGCTTCTTCTGTCAACCTTTACAGACCACACAAAAGTGTCTTTCCTTTGAAAGAAAAGCTCATTTCCAATAACTTCAGCTCCAAAACTAGCATTGGAATCTTTTTGAGTCTGCAAGCTTAACAGAAAGAATACTGATCATAAGGAATATTTGATTTCAGACTAGTATTATTATGAATTTCTTTTATTTGTTTCATTATTATTTTTTTGCTTTTCTATATTTAGTATGTGGTGCACAACAACAAAGTTAAAAATGTGACATTAGAAACCATTAAAAAAAGAATAATTAGATTCATGGGTAGGAAAAACTTGATTAAAATAAAAAGTTACCATTTATCTTTCATCACATTAAGGTCATACTCAATTGATTCCAATGGATATTAGCATATGTTGCCTTGAAAGAAAAAAACGTTAAAGTCAATTCATTTGGAATTAATTTGGGATTGGATACGATCCATCACACTCTTTTAATATATCACATTTCCCCATAGACAAGTTTGTAACAAGTGTAGATTTAAATGTGCAGGACTTAACTCCTAAATTCCTGCCTATGTTGTTTAGCTCTGTGTTTAGTCACTGTATATTTTTACTTAATATATATATATTATTTTACCGTATACATATTACTTAATGTATTTACTTAATAAATTGACTGCAGTCCATGAAAACTTATGCCATAATAATTGTGTTAATTTTTTAACTCAAGATTAGCAAAACTCGTTGTTGCTTTTGCTGCCAGAAACTAGCATAGCTATCCCTCTGCATGCTTCAGTTCCTCTAGATATGCTGGCAATTGCTTATATTCCATTAGGGATTATTGCTGTGATGTTGATAGCTCCATTTTATCCTCATAGATAGGTTTATGGAGTATGAGCCAAGGCCAGATAAGGGCTCCTTTTATACTGAGTAGAACCTACTTCTACATGCAATGATGAAACAAAGCTATAGGAAACCTATGGCATCAGATGATCAGCAGTAGGTTTCAAAGGGGCATGTAAACAAACCAACATGCCTGTTGGTCCTGTTCCCAGTCTCCACTTGTATATCCAAAGCTGTGAACACAGCCTTCACTTATACAACTTGTATGCACAGAGGCTTTGTTCAGAACTTTGGTTGAATGTATAAAGGTTGGGGATGGAACCAACATGGACATTAATCCCACTCTTCCATGCCAATGCAGTCATATCCCTAGATAGGATGCCTAAATTAGCTACAAAAAGCTATTTCCTCACTGAAAGTACATGAGTAGGGTTGCCGTATTTCAAAAAGTAAAAACCAGGACCCCCCAAAAGCTGTCAAGCTTTTCCTTTTTTTTTTTTTTACAAAAAAACCACAATTTTTCAATTGACTTGCCTAAGATCCAGGAGAAATCGCCACCTTTCAGAAATTCTCCCTGGACCGTCATGAGGCCACCAACTTGCAGAAGCACATCAGGCCTGGGACTGATCAGTGCTTAGATGTGACTTCTGGGAAACAGAAACATGCCACATTTGGTTCTATGCTGAAAGAGAAATGGGATATACATGTAAGGGCAGAAGGAAATCATGAGTCTAGTTTAGCAGTCTTGGACCTTGAGTGGGCTTTTCTAGCTCCAACATGCTATCCACCCAGTGCTATTTTTCTAGAAAAAGAGGTGCTGGAACCATGAATGCCTGCCTTGTTCTCTTATAACAGCAATGGCACCCACCTGAGAGGTGCTGGAACTCAGTTCCAGATGAGAAAAAGCCCTAATACTTCCTCAGATGGTACTTAAGTTTTTTCTTGTTGTTTAGTTGTGTCCGACTCTTCGTGACACATGGACCAGAGCACGCCAGGCACTTCTGTCTTCCACTGCCTCCTACAGTTTGGTCAAACTCATGTTAGTAGCTTCGAAAACACTGTCCAACCATCTCGTCCTCTGTCATCCCCTTCTCCTTGTGCCCTCAATCTTTTCCAACATCAGGGTCTTTTCCATGGAGTATTCTCTTCTCATGAGGTGGCCAAAGTATTGGAGCCTCAGCTTCAGGATCTGTCCTTCCAGTGAGCACTCAGGGCTGATTTCCTTAAGGATGGATAGGTTTGATCTTCTTGCAGTCCATGGGACTCTCAAGAGTCTCCTCCAGCACCAGAATTCAAAAGCATCAATTCTTCGGTGATCAGCCTTCTTTACGGTCTAGCTCTCACTTCCATACATCACTACTGGGAATACCTTTAACTATACGGGCCTTTGTTGGCAAGGTGATGTCTCTGCTTTTTAAGATGCTGTCTAGGTTTGCCATCGCCTTTTTCCCAAGAAGCAGGTGTCTTTTAATTTCGTGACTACTGTCACCATCTGCAGTGATCATGGAGCCCAAGAAAGTAAAATCTCTCACTACCTCCATTTCTTCCCCTTCTATTTGCCAGGAGGCCATGATCTTACTTAAGTTTCTAAGCGAACTCAAATCCACTTCTGCCCAGGCTTAGAAGTGGAGTTAAACCGATCATGTTCTTTTCTGATCCAGCTGAAGTGTACACATTTGCATTGCACATTTGGAGGGTGGGGTTTTGTGTGTGCAATTGGGAGTTTTGTAAATGCAAAGGCTCCAGAGCTATCAGGAATAGGAAGTAGGCAAGTGGGAGATATTAAACAAGTAGATAAACAAACTAAGTAAATTGAGTGAGAAGCCACCTTGGAAATTAAGGAGTATATAAATCAATACTTTAATAATTAAGTATGCTGGTTTAATTTGCTTTTTATTTTTATGGAAATCCCAATTTCTTTTATTTTCATTTGGTTTTTTTTGGGGGGGGGGTTGGATAATGAAAAAGAAATGTGTCCATTTCCAATTTGCCACTAATTTGCATACAATCCCATGGGAGCTAAAGCATTCAGATACAAAATTTAAAAAGCTGCAAAAGGTGCTTGTAGCCATTTAACACCAACTGAGTATATTGCCCACTTCATTATATAACTTAATTAAATAAGAGATTACAGCCTTAGGCCTGCAATGTAGACACTGCATCATCAGGAGCCAAGAAAAGATGCGATACCAACAGAAGAAACTGGAGAGGTTTTTTGGTAGCCATGTGTTAAATATTTGTGCCAGTGTATCTCCCTGAACACTGGATCATAGTCTAGTTAGAACAGGGGTAGCTGTTGTCATGTCCAGGAGTGACCCAAGACATTTTGGCACCTGAAGCAAACCACAAAATGGCATCCCTCTCCCTGCCAGGGAAGAAGGGCTGGGTGAATATCTAAATCAGGAACAAGGCAGGGAGGGAAGAAAGATCTACATCAGGCACTGCTGCCCCTGTAGATCCTGCTGCCTGAGGCAGTTCCTTCACCTTGCCCTATGGATGGACCGGCCCTGGTGGTGTGATCCAGATGTTGTTGGCCAACAGTCTGGGATTATTGGAGTATACTCAACATCTGGAGCACATCACATTATTTAACCGTGGGCTGGAGTGTCAGACTAGGACAAGAGCAAGCCAGGTTCAAATTATTGCTTAGCCATGAAGCGCTCTGGGTGACTGGGCCAGTCACTCACAGCCTGATCTACCACACAGGGTTGTTAGGAGGAAAAGATGGAGGGGAGGGAAGAGCTCATTGGAGGATAGGCAGGATATAAATAAACAATAGCAATGTAGCATCCAGGGATATCTTGTTCTGAACAATGTGTTTGTGACATAGTGGGGAGTGCTAAGACCAATCAATGCTCCTTCCTGTAGATCTGTATCCTTTCTCTAAAATACTTTAAAGCATTTTCATTATGATCTTTCTACATAGTTAAAAAGCCTATCTTGCTTTAGATGTCATATTATTGGGTCAGACAGCATCACTCTCTCAAAATACCATTTCCAGAACTTCTGGACTTTTGCACATAAAAGTTAAAGCATTCTACTTGCCAGTGAGAATCTCAGCCTCCAATTAAAGCACAAACATAGTCCTTTTTTGGCTACAAATTTTTGATATGCCAGCAACCTTTACACATGGTGAGCCATCACACGTATTAAATATGTAGTTATTTTCTGACACAACAGTTTGTGACATTGGACTGGTGCTTAAGTTTACCATGCCACGTGCTAAACTTTGATTTTCTAGTGTTAAACCCCCATCCTCGCCCTCCCGCACTTCATTTATGATTTATCTGTGTATTAGCTGATAAGAACAGCCTTCAAACAAAAGGAACATTGCATTTGGTGTGTGGGAGGCTTAAATAGTGTGCTTGCGCTGTTTTGTGTCATGTGCGTAAAGCAGTTGGTGGAATTTAAAAAGATCAATGTTCAGTTCATTAACATTAATGAATGCTAATATTCATTAAACATTTATGGATTGCAAGTTGCAAAACGATGCAATGTAGCTATAATGAATGGCCCAATGTGACTGTTTTTGTATCTTCTACAGTGCTCAAGTTATGTAACAATGGGATGTAATGCTTTGTGTAGAAGCTTATCTCGTCCCCACTAATATTACTATACAAACGTTTTCAAAAGTGATCTTGCAAGCAGAGCACAGAGGCGATGCACAATGAAGGTGATCCATTTTATAGTCACATAATGTCTCCACGAGAGTATAAATTTACATGAATTGGAAAGAGTTTTGCAGTATTAAGCAAGAACTATTTTTGGCCTTCATTTTGCTGATGAAACATCTCGAGCTGATCAAAAACGTTTTGTTGTCCCCAGCATTCTTTGAGAACAAATCTGTGCTACCCAAAGTGTATTTCTGAAGAAATGTTGCTGTTGAATCAGCTTTTGAATCTATGCGGGAAAGAGCTCACAGATTTAGCTGCCAGCAGTTACTATAAAAGCAGTATTAACACACCAGCAATACAGCAGCCACATGTGGTTAGAAAGTTATGATGCTTGGGACGATGTCCGGGGCTAGGTTCAGTGTCTAGGGGATATTCTTCTTTTACTGAGTTCTGGCTCATGCCTCCACCCAGGAAACCTGGGACTCCAGTTTGGATGTCTAAACAGCAGTCATTCAACAACACACACTCCTAGGATGTATGTTCCAGCAAAAAGGCTGCAACAGCAACTGGGGTGCATTGCAATAAGGAATTCCAACCAGCAGAAAACAGCAGTGAAGCTCCTCCAAACTCCAAGCCAATAGGAAGCACTAAGCCAAGTCCAAGATACTTGGGTAGCCCTATGCTTCCTCTCCTAGATATGTTTTCATCAAATAGTGATTCAGAAAGTAAAGGTAAAGGGACCCCTGACCATTAGGTCCAGTCGTGGCCGACTCTGGGGTTGCGGCGCTCATCTCGCTTTATTGGCCGAGGGAGCTGGCGTACAGCTTCCGGGTCATTTGGCCAGCATGACTAAGCCGCTTCTGGCGAATCAGAGCAGCGCACGGAAATGCCGTTTACCTTCCCGCCAGAGCAGTACCTATTTATCTACTTGCACTTTGACGTGCTTTCGAACTGCTAGGTTGGCAGGAGCAGGAACCGAGCAACAGGAGCTCACCCCATTGCGGGGATTCGAACAGCGACCTTCTGATCGGCAAGTCCTAGGCTCTGTGGTTTAACCCACAGTGCCACCCGCGAAGTAAAGCCTAGCAATCCCATGTTTTGAGCATTCAGTGGGAGAGTGTTAAAGGTAAAGGGACCCCTGACCATTAGGTCCAGCCACGGACGACTCTGGGGTCCGCTTCTGGCGAAACCAGAACAGCACACGGAAACGCCATTTACCTTCCCGCCAGACCTATTTATCTACTTGCACTTTGATGTGCTTTCAAACTGCTAGGTGGGCAGGAGCAGGGACCAAGCAATGGCAGCTCACCCCATCGCGGGGATTTGAAGTTCAAACTTCCCTCCCCTTCATCAACAGTCTCTCCCTGTTGTCCAGAGGTCACTTCTACTTAAGGGCAAACCAGCATCCAGCAGCACTCTTGCCAAGGCTATAGCTAACTGTCAAGATGGCAAAAGTGGCCCAGGCAGCCTTCTGTTTGTTAATATATTCCAACAGTTACAGCAAAACATGTGCAACTCTATCCAACATGCAAAAGGATGTGGCATGCAAGGCTTGGGTGTTATGTTTTCTCTGCACTTTCTGCTTCCACTATGTGGTGGAGTGTATTCTTTTCTCTACAGCTTGACAAAGCATTCCTGCCTAGAGGGGAGATGGGACTAGAATATGCTTTATAAAATAATGCTACAATATGACAAAAAGGGGGGGCAGGGGTTAAGGAAGAGCTGCAGAAACTAATCAGGGTCTATGAACAGAGCGCAACCCAAATCCCCACGGTGCTTGTAGAAATCCGTTCCAAGACTTCACACCAACTCATCTCTGTAAAGCTTCATAACAATGAATGAGCTGGTTTCTAACTTTATAAACTGAGCTAAATTATTTGTGCAAGATACATAGGTTACTGGAGAGTGCAATAATGTTGCAATCAGGAACAGGTTTTCTTGATCCAATAGCCAGCATGAAGGCAAAAACCTAATTTTTTTAAAAAAGGGTTATTTAGTCCAACTTTCCAGAAAAGCTGAGAAGGATGCCTTTAATAACATCTCACGTTAAAGGAATCTGAAGTATTATAGGGGTAAAAATACTTGGGGCATTGCTAGAATAAGTGTGCAGACTACGCAGATCACAGCGACACATCCTGCAAATATATATTCTTTATATTTTGCCATTAAGTTAAGACATCATGTCCATGGTGGACTAAAACAACAACAACATGTAGCTTAAGGTTGGTTTTGATCCGTATTTGGACTCTTAAGCATATACACGTATGTCTTTAAAGGTAGTCTGTGATGGGAAGATGAAGTTTAACCTTTTAACTGGTCAAAGGTATTTGTTTACTTGTAGCATAGCTGCTTTTCCCACACTCCTCATGCACCAGTGGAATCTACCAATCTTTGTAGTTTCTAGAAAAATCCTCTGACTGCTACTTCTCCAGCTGTGCTTTCAATATTTGATGAAATTTGGAAAACTGAAAAAATAATAATAAAAACCCAAATTTGCTTCTTTGTGCAGTTTCTCCTAAGAGTCCCCCCCCCAAAAAAACATATTTTACAAGACATGGTGTAGATCTGGCATGTGCTATCATACTGAAACCGTCGCTGTCCCTGCTGAGCCAAGTTGCCTTAATGTGTTATTTAATAAGCTAATTCGTCTTTAATCAAGGCAGCACTTCACTGTGACAAAGGTGAATTGCTAGCCTTTTCTTGATTGTCCTTGAATAGTGCTATAGATCTGTAGTGATGCTGAGGGGAGCAAGGTGAATGAGGTTGTCCATCTCTGCATTGATCTGTAGGCACTGGGACTGTCACCAGAGCGACTCCGCGGGGACCTGAACGATCCGGAGTGCTGAGCGGCACCACGGCTGCAACCAACCTGAGGAGCATGAGGGAGTAAGTTGCCTTTTTAGAGATGCTAGTTTTTGCATGCATATAACAAAAAAGCAACTTTGATTCCAGAATATTCAGATTACAACCACATCTTTTCCAGCAGCAGTTTCGTATTATTTCAGGATGTTTTCTCTCTTATTGTCTGTCATTTCTTTTGAAGTGAGACATCATCTTGTCGGTCTCTGCCTGTCTCTAAACTGGTAATTTTATCCTTTTGTGTTATTATCTCGGTGCAAATCTGATCAATCAGCTTTACATAGCCATGTCCAAAACACTGCTTTTAAGGTTATCTGCTCTCTCTACATGCAATCCTCCTTCTTTTGTATATAATTTTTATTTAATTTTCTGTTTTGCAATTTAAAACACTCATTTTACATCCTTAAAATATCAATGACTTCCCTTCTTCTCTTTCCATGGTTCATTTAAATATTACAAATCCCTGCATATTTTACAAACCTATACCATTCAGTATTCCATTATTGCATCCATCAAAACTTATTTACACTGTTGAATTTATCTTAACGCTGCCAGTGGTTTCAGCTGTACACAATTATTTCCCATATATTCAATAAACGATTTCCATTCTTCTCTAAATATATGTTCTTCTTATTCTCTTATTCTATGTTATGTCTGCAAGTTGTGCATACTCTGTCAACTTAAGCTGTCATTCTTCTTTGGTTGGGACCTTGCTCGTTTTCCATTTTTCGGCTAACAAAACTTGGCCCACAGTAGTAGCATACATAAATAACCTTTTTTGACACATGGGAATTTCAGTCTGAATTATCCCCAACAGAAAGGACTCTGGGTTTTGGGGGGGAAAGTACTTTTAAACATTATTTTTCAATTCATTATGGATCGTTTCCCAATACTCTTTTCCCCCTTTACAAGTCCACCACATATGAAAAAACGTTCCCCCCACCTCTTTGCATCTCCAGCACTTACCCGATTCAGTCTTCTATATCTTAGCAAGGCTACTTGGAGTTAAATACCAGCTGCGTGCAATCCTATACACATCTATTCAGAAGTATGCTCCATTGAGTTCAATTAACTTTTCCCCAAAGTAAGTGGGAATAGGACCAGGGCTCCCCCCCCCCCGCCAGAACTCACCAAACCTTTCAGGTGGGCACCATTGCTATTAAAAGAGAACAAAGTGAGTTTTCTAGAAAAGCGTTTTCTCTGTTTCTAGAAAAGGGCACTGAATAGGATTGCAGCTAAGCAGAGCAATCCTCTTGGGGAGAAGCAGAGTGATGGATCTCTTGCAGAAGTGGAGTGCTATGGAGTCGATCCCAAGCTACCAGTGTCCCACCCCAAGCTTCCTGCTTGCTACTGCTGGTGAGAGTAGTTTTTGCCCACAGCTGTGGCATCTGCCACGGCAGAACCTCCCCACCAATGGGACTGCTCTCGGCCAGGCACCTACACAGATCCTAATCCCTCTCCCCCGGCCGTCAACATCATCGGGAGAGCAGAATTGTGTTCAACATCTCTCTCTCTCTCTAAATCTGTGAGCCACGTTTAAAAGCCTTTCAGAACCATTGGCATAAGGCTGCTCCACTTCCCTGTGGGACGGTTTTGCGGGCAGGCCACACGCTCTCCCCATGCACAGCAGGGGCATGGCAGTGCCCCTGCGTCATAGGGGAGTCCCAGCTGCATCACGCCCCCCCAGCTGGCCAATCCAGTTGTCCGAGGGCGTGGCTTACTGTACCTAAGCAGCCGCACCACCAGGGAATTTCCCTCTTGGTTCCTGCTTCCCCTACTGGTGGTTGACCCTTACTGGACTACCTGCATGGCGGGCAGGAGTCAGATATAGTTGGTTCAATTCCAATGCCTAAGCCAATACCACTCACATTCTGTAACCAATAAAGTTGTGGCCTTAATTAGCACATTAACCTAAAATACTAGTGTCCATGTGTTTTATTATTCAACAAATGGGGGAGGGCTCGGGGCCTTGACCATAGCTGTCAACCTTCCTTTTTTTTGGTGGGAAGTTCCCTTATTCCAGCACCATTTCCCGCTGCTTCCCACTGCTATCCCGGATTGTTAGATATCCCATAGACTGTCCCTGAGACAGGTGAGGCTGCTGATCCCTTATTTTCAAATCTGAAAGTTGACACGCAGTAGCCATTGGGAGGCAACATGAGCTGAGTCCACTAAACTGCTGTTGGCAGCCTCCTGGCTGATTAATGGGAACAGAACTTTATTCTTGGGACTTATCTGTAGCTTCGTGATTTGGGCCCTTGTGTGTGCCTGACTACAGAATAACAAAACATGCATAATCGGCTTAGGCATTTATGCCACTCTCTTTCAGTGATGGAATCAAAAGAAAAGGAGGAAAATGACTCTAAATACATGGCGTCTCGTGTTCTTTTTACAAAGAAATCTAAGAATACATGCAATAAGCTCAGAGTTTAATGGCAGTGAACTGTATAGTGCAGTTTAAATATTCAAGAACATGTAGATGGGTACAATGGAAAAGCTTTCATGGACCAAAATGTAAGTAAATTAAAATTTTGCAGCACAGCAGTGACTGCGTCTCGTTCAGCCCCCAGTGTCTTCCACTCAGCAGCGCACCAGGATCAGGCACAAGGCATCATCATTACCTGCTGAGTCTAAGTAAAATTGTCTTTCAGAAGCTGCAAAAGAAAGGCATTTTGTGATATTTTTGTTCTTCCACCATGAATGGCCTTGTTTCTTATTGCTTGAGATCCAGAAGGATTATGTATAGAAGACCCTTAGGCCAATGGCGTTGGCATCAAATGCCCATGTCTCTTAAAAATTCAGAAAGAAAGGTCATGTTGAAGTAATTGATTGAGCACGGCATGATCTTTAAGATTAGCTGACAGCTAGCTAAGAAAAAGTCTACCTTTCCGTAGCAAAGCGGTACATAGTCCATGTGAGTGCTTAGAATAATGTTGAGACTTTCTAAATAGCTTCAATGTGCTCCTGTTGAGCTCAAAGGTTGTTTTACTATTGATTTCAGTGAGAACCCCCCTAACCAGTTCTTGGGTATAAAATCTTTCCAATAACCACATTGAAATAAATCACTTTTATGTATGTTCTCTATCAGCAAATTTCATAGTGTAACTTATGTCTGTTTGCCCTCTTCGGACAGGCGGCTTTGTGGGCAGGCATGGTGTCTTCCTGCAAACTGGCCTATTGCCGGCCAGATCATAATCCTACCACAAAATTGGCCAACGGCAGCAGGAATCCAGGGGGCGTTACCTGGGCACGGTGCCAACTGACCAGTAGTGGCGCTTGAATGCCCAGAGGGGGGCTAGGGCCATACCACTCCTCCAACAGGGACCACTTGGGGGCTGCCCCAATTTGACGTAGGTCATAGGACATCTCCCCACCCTGCTGCTGCTGGCTTTACCCTTAGAAATCACTTACCTCAATGCCTACGGCCAAACCTTTCACATCTGTAACCAATAAAGTTGTGGCCTTGTTTGATTCCAAAACTCAATGCAGTGGTACCTCTGGTTGCGAACGGGATCCGTTCCAGAGGCCCATTCGCAACATGAAAAGAACACAACCCGAAAAGAGCGCAACTACATCAGGAAGAAGCGGGGTTGGGTGGAATAGAGATCTGCCATCAGGAACTGGGGGGGGGGGTCAAATCAACCTTGCTCCATGGCTGAAGTGGGAATCACAGCAGAACAATCCACAGTTTATTTCAACACAGTAATTCATGTTTGCTCTGATGGCACAGAGAAACGGTCATCATTGCTGTCTATCAAACATATAAGCGTCTTTTCAACCTCAGGCTATTATTCTGGCATTCTGCATTATTATTCCACTGTAATATGTAATTGATTTGACAGCAAATCTTTTTATCCTTGGTAGAAAATCATACTTCTAAACATATATTTTCCAGGAATGGGGTTTGGAGTGTGTGTGTGTGTGTGTGTGTGTGTGTAAGCTTCAGAAGAGGGAGCAGTCGTCTTTGCCTTCCCCTTGTTCTGTTCTTAAAAATTAGCTAGGCATTTATGTTGACGGTGTCAGAAAAGAGCAAATGGCTTATACACACTATATACCAGGGGTGCCTCACCTTCGGGGGGCTGTGGGGCACACAATCCACGATCAGCCCGTGGAGGGGTGGTATTATTGTTATTATTAATAATAAAGTTTACATACCACCCTTCCTCGGAGGATCAACAGCACTGGCAGCTTCTCATAGCTCTTGCCTGCTCTGAGAGGACCAAAGTTGTGCCATGAGGCTGGAAGTGCTATAATCTTTGTCCACGTTGCCTCTGGTTCACAACATAGTGTTGTTGCAGGGTAATGTTATCAATGCCCACAAATATTTTGGGAGAAGTAGCATGGCAGTGGCTCCAGCCACGTGACACAATTTCCCTCTCAGAACCTGGCCCCAATTTTTATAAATTAAATTACAGTACAACCTCTACTTACGATCATAATATGTCCCGGAGGCCCATCTGCTGGGCAAAACCGGACGCTAGTAGAGGCGCCATTGTGCGTGTGCACATTCGGTGGCAGCGCCTGCGTAGATGGCGGCAGCCGCTTGTGCGCATGCGCAAATGGCAGAAGCCGCTTCCGCAAATTGCAGCAAACCTAGTGTTAACTTCCGGGTTTGCCGTGGCCGCAACTTGGAATGTCTGCGAGAAGAGGCAGGTGTAAGTCGAGGTTCCACTGTAATAGGGCTTATGTAAGCATGGTGGGGGACGTGGGTGGCACTGTGGGTTAAACCACAGAGCCTAGGACTTGCTGATCAGAAGGTCGGCGGTTCGAATCCCCGCGACGGGGTGAGCTCTCGTTGCTCGGTCCCTACTCCTGCCCACCTAGCAGTTCAAGAGCACGTCAAAGTGCAACTAGATAAATAGGTACCGCTCCGGCGGGAAGGTAAACGGCGTTTCCGTGCGCTTTTCTGGTTTGCCAGAAGCGGCTTAGTCATGGTGGCCACATGACCCAGAAGCTGTATGCCGGCTCCCTCCGCCAATAAAGTGAGATGAGCGCCGCAAACCCAGAGTTGGCCACGACTGGACCTAATGGTCAGGGGTCCCTTTACCCTTTACCTTTAAGCATAGTGGAGCCCGCTAGGGTTCTTGGGCCTTCTTGCCTGAGGGTGCCAAGTACTGGTACTAGATTTGGTCACTGAAGTGTTATCTTTTTGCCTTCTGTACACTGAATTGAGGTGTGGGTCTTGCTCTCTTCGGCTAAAACCCTCTATCCTATTAGGACATTAATCCTAATTAATGAAGCATGCATATACAGTAGTAGCTCGGTTTACGAAATTAATCCGTTCCTGAAGTCCGTTCTTAAACCAAATCCATTCTTAAACAGAGGCACGCTTTCCCTAATGAGGCCTCCCACCGCCAGTGCCCTTTCACCGTTCAGTTTCCGTTTGTAGACTGAGGTAAAGTTCACAAACTGGAACACTACTTCTGATTTTGTGGAGTTCGTAAACTGAATCATTTGTAAGCAGGACTGTTCTTAAACCGAGGTACCACTGTATTAGATTTTTAAAGAGGAGATTCTGTTTTCAGAAGACAAATGCCATTTCCACTTTGTGGTGAACTACAGTCTTCCTCTCTTTTGATAAGCGTCTAAAGGATGATTTATGAAGCATGGCTGTGCTATCTACTTACTCCATGAAAATTGTTCAGTGCCTTTTTATATAATCCAGAGGCTGTAAATATATATGCATGTAGAAGCTGGTGTTGTGATAAAAGTATCTTACTGAATCAGATGTCAATATTTTCTCCATATATGTTGTGTGTGTGTTGCGATGCATGCATTAGTATTACACACAAACACACACACCATTTTGTTCAAGTGCTATAGAAAGTTGCCAGATAACAATATCTGTCCAATTATAGTAAATCATAGAATCATAGAATCATAGAGTTGGAAGAGACCACAAGGGCCATCGAGTCCAACCCCCTGCCAAGCAGGAAACGCCATCAGAGCACTCCTGACATATGGTTGTCAAGCCTCTGCTTAAAGACCTCCAAAGAAGGAGACTCCACCACACTCCTTGGCAGCAAATTCCACTGTCGAACAGCTCTCACTGTCAGGAAGTTCCTCCTAATGTTTAGGTGGAATCTTTTTTCTTGAAATTTGGAACCATTGCTCCGTGTCCGCTTCTCTGGAGCAGCAGAAAACAACCTTTCTCCCTCCTCTATGTGACATCCTTTTATATATTTGAACATGGCTATCATATCACCCCTTAACCTCCTCTTCTCCAGGCTAAACATGCCCAGCTCCTTTAGCCGTTCCTCATAAGGCATCGTTTCCAGGCCTTTGACCATTTTGGTTGCCCTCCTCTGGACACGTTCCAGTTTGTCAGTGTCCTTCTTGAACTGTGGTGCCCAGAACTGGACACAGTACTCCAGGTGAGGTCTGACCAGAGCAGAATACAGTGGCACTACAGTGGCACAGGTGAGGTCTGACCAGAGCAGAATACAGTGGCCCTTGATCTAGATGCTATACTCCTATTGATGCAGCCCAGAATTGCATTGGCTTTTTTAGCTGCCGTGTCACACTGTTGGCTCATGTCAAGTTTGCGGTCAACCAAGACTCCTAGATCCTTTTCACATGTACTGCTCTCAAGCCAGGTGTCACCCATCTTGTATTTGTGCCTCTCATTTTTTTTGTCCAAGTGCAATACTTTACATTTCTCCCTGTTAAAATTCATCTTGTTTGTTTTGGCCCAGTTCTCTAATCTGTCAAGGTCGTTTTGAAGTGTGATCCTGTCCTCTGGGGTGTTAGCCACCCCTCCCAGTTTGGTGATGGACTTCTATACGTTATTTATAATCCAGCTCACTTGCTGGCGTTCGTTTTCTGTTTGACAGGTCAGCCATTCAGAAACTGGGAACAGAAACCTTTGAAAAAGTTTACGAATTCCTGCAACGAGCAAGAAAGCAGAATGCAAGTGAAAACGAAATCAGAGAATACCTAGAAAAAATGGTGTCTCGGGCAAGTGACTGCTTTGAAGTAGATCAGCTCCTCTATTTTGAAGACCAGCTGAAGGCTTCTGAAGATACCTCCGTGTGACATTGAAGAATGGTTTTACTTGAATCATCAGAAATTAATAAACGGGGCACTGTTCAGATGGAAGCAGGCATCATGCCATAGGGTGAGGGCAATGAGTAGCATGGAGACACTGACAGGAATTAATGTATGCCATTTTGCTATCTTCTTATTTGAGGCAAATAGTACTCTTACCATCTCCAGGCGAAATCAGGAGATCTTTGATTGATTCCTACAGCAGTATTGACACTTAGAGCTCAATAATCATTGCCTTGAAAAATGCTGGATTATGGTTGCTGATCTTATGCGTGCATATTTGAGTACTCCACTGGGAGAAGCTGGGGTGTTCAAAACCTGCATTTCAGCCATGTTTCAAAATGATATGCAAGGAAATGCATGAGATGTGAGGTGCAGGGATAATATGGGATGAAGGGAAAAGAAAACACTTCACTTTGATTTACTTCTACGGTGCAAAGAAGGAACTTTGTAAGAATTTTTTAAAATCAATGTCGGGGCTGAATCAGATGGTCTCCAGCAAACATTTTCAGTCTGACAAAGGTGGGAAAGGTTTCTAAAATCCCCCAAGAAGTTTGCCTCTTTTTGCACCAGTTTTCTGCTGTTTGCTTCTTCAATCAGCTGCAGCATTTTTGTCTGTTTCAAAATTAAATCCTCTTTCTTACACTCAGTTGGTACTGCAAAGGGAATATAATGAAGTATGGCTGACGCAGCCTGATGCCAGCTTCTTCTGCCTACATACCAGATGTTGGGAAGAGGGATGGTTAAGGTTGCCTGAATGTGTGCCAGGGCTGCATTGCCACCTTCTCCCCGCAACACCTCCATGACAAAACAAACCCTACAAAAGATCTAAAGAAAAAGGGGCGGGGTTAAAATATTTGCAGAACACGCATTGCAGGTGCGCTTTTGCCCTAGTAAATGAATCGCTTTGTAAAATATTAACCTGTAAATATCATGCTTTTTTTCTGTTCATACCAGTGATCTGTGACCATGCTTTATCTAAAACTCCTAACACCAGTCTTCCTCTTCCCATTTTGCAAATGGCACCCTTGCGAATTAAATAAATAAAAATAAAATGCCACGTTGTTTCTGTTTATGCTGCAGCTGTTTCCATCTGGTCTCTTGAGATTCCCCACTTTATTTGCAAGCACAGAAATCAGGAGAACCATTTCACCCAATTCCTCTGGGCAAGAAGAAATTTTCTAATAGTTTATCTGGGGCTCAGCATTAACAGTTATAGTAGCACAGCTCCCATACCCCCCCCCCAAATGGTGTGTGTGTGTGTGTGTGTCAGCAGCAGCAAAGGTCAAAGGTCAGCAGCAGCAACAACCGCAGTGGCAACCCGCCCACCACACTGCCTTCTTGACGGTGCCCCCACACCTAGTGCTTTCCCTGAGCATTAGAAGGAAATGATTGCTGCCACCCAAAAAAATGTGAATAACGAAGGAAACCCTGCAAAGTGATAGGATTTTGGCTCAGCTCCACTTTATGCAAATTTTGCAACTTTTCACTTTGCTTCACGGTCAGCACCCTCTTAAGGTTTCCTGTGCTTTGGGGGCCAAGTGATACAGCCTCATCTGCTGAGTCGGCGGTTACCAGCTCATTGTAGGTTCTGAGCATTGCAAAGACCGTATTAGATGATGGTTTTATATCACACTATTAAGAGTCCTCAACCCCTGGGGCTTTGGCAATATAAAACTGCAAAGAACAACCGTTGGGTGAACAAGACTCCCTGGAGCAATTGGCCCTCAAAAATCCATTAACTGTAACCTTTACATGTTGTGGCTACCCACTCTGCTTCAGGTAAACTCTCTCAAGAGTTTTTGATGTATTTATTTATGAAAGAGACCTAGCAAGCAAGATCCAAGCAACTTTGGCAAATTTTATTCCATAGGTATGTTTCCAAGATACCCAAAGCTCGCAGCACCTGATCCCTTCACAATCTATTGCTCTGATTTACAACCCACATACACTGCTGCAGTCAAGCAAGCTGTGTTCTGGACATGCCAATTCCCCAGTTGCTTCAACAGCAGATCATCTCCATGGGCAGTATAGTGTTCAATTCACTGAAATTGCAAATGCTTGCATCCATTACAGTGGTACCTTGGTTCTCAAACTTAATCCGTTCTGGAAGTCCGTTCCAAAACCAAGGTGTGCTTTCCATAGAAAGTAATGCAAAATGGATTAATCCGTTCCAGACTTTTAAAAACAACTCCTAAAACAGCAATTTAACGTGAATTTTACTATCTAACGAGACCGCTGATCCATAAAATGAAAGCAATAAACAATGTATCAAGCAATCAGTAGCTGAACTGGGTTCCACACAGGCACAAAAACAAAAAAGAGCTGCTAAAACAAAAACGCAAAATAAATGGCAAAAACAGACAGACCTCAGTGTAACTGAGTGTAACTTAGTGTAACTAAATGGAAGTGTGGCACTCAAATCGGAAGCATAATATTCAAAACGGAAGTGTGGCACTCAAAACAGAAGAGTAACTCTCAAAACAGAAGCGTAACACTCAAATCAGAAACATAACACTCAAAGCGGAGCATGTTTGACTTCCGAAAAAGTTTGCAAAACTGCCACACTTCTGGGTTTGCAGAGTTTGGGTTCCAAGTTATTTGAGTACCAAGGCATTTTGAGAACCAAGGTACCACTGTACTGTGTGTACCACTGTACAATGTGATTGGCTCACATTGGCCACATGGGAGGTATCTAGTGAAGGAAAGACCCCATTTTATGTGAAGCAAGACGGCTGCGTTTTAGAATCCACTGTGAACACTGCTAAATTGAATAGAGTGTCGGACTGCTGCTTCTCTGGTTGAAAGAGAGCAAAGCTGCAGGAGAAGGCAAAAGTGAAAATCTCTTATAGGAGCTGCAAGGGGTTTGCCTGACCTGCCAATGAGCACATTAGCACCCACTTATTTGCAAGAGTTGGGACACTTGGCTATGGAGCAATGGGGCCGTGTAATTCAGGGCAACAGATTGTGAGGAATCGTGTGCAGTAAGTGAAATAGAAATCCTCAAAGGTTTGCCTGTCATGGGGCTCTTCCAGACAAGTTCTTCACTGAGCATTCATCCTGATATGCTTATCTGAAGATTGTACTATATCCAGGTCCTTATTAAGCATTCATTTTAGTCTGTTTGTGGGGAGGTGATACAGCAATGAGCATTCATTGCTTGTGCAGTGTTTATGCATCTTCCCACTAATCATTCGGTTATCCCACACTTTCAAGTATATTTCCCCATTACTTTCCCCAATTGCAAAAAAAAAAAAAAAGTCAGCTACTATCATAATTGCAAGAATGCTACCCAACTGCAGTGCCAGTGCCTGCATTTTCAACTGGAACGCATGCCAAATTGCATTTGTGGGAATAAAACCAAGGACAACACTAACACTGTCTAATGTTCTGCAAAACCAATTTTCAGCTGATATTAAACCTTCACTTGTGACCGGATCTGAGTGCATTTCCCTTCACTTTCCTCTCACCTCTTAGCCTTCTACAGATTTAATGCTGCCTTTCTCCTGCTCTTTTCTGAGAGTTTATTTTGTTACAGTTTTTTTTTTTTTTAAGTGTGTGTTAAAACAATTGGCAAAATAAATAGGAATCCAGGTTGTGGAGTGAAGTATTTAGTCCACCTCCTTCACTGATGCTCATCATGTCAGAGCAGCCTGACTCTGCCCGTTGAGAATACTGTAGCCTTCCCTGCCCACAGGCAGAGAATGCTGGAGGGAGATGCAATTGTACCCACAAAGCAAGACAAACCCCAGGCTGCCTTTCATCTCCTGTCTTGAATCCAGAGTTCCCAAGAGCAGGGTGCTGCTCATTTCAGGCTCTCGCAGGAGGAAGTGGACGGAGGCATGTTTTGCTCATTCCTCTTGCTCCCTGCCGCGGGTGGCGCTGTGGGTTAAACCACAGAGCCTAGGACTTGCCGATCAGAAGGTCGGTGGTTCGAATCCCCACGACGGGGTGAGCTCCTGTTGCTCGGTCGCTGCTCCTGCCAACCTAGCAGTTTGAAAGCACGTCAAAGTGGGAAGGTAAATGTTGTTTCCATGTGCTGCTCTGGTTCACCAGAAGTGGCTTAGTCATGCTGGCCACATGACCCGGAAGCTGTACGCCGGCTCCCTTGGCCAATAAAGCGAGATCAGCGCCGCAACCCCAGAGTCGGTCATGACTGGACCTAATGGTCAGGGGTCCCTTTACCTTGCTCCCTGCAGCCGCTTGTGGCAGTGGCGCAGAGTGGGTTGCCAGTGCCCAGGGCGGTGTGTGCACACACCATGGGGGAGTGGACACAGAGGGCAAAGGGAGCCCACCGTGCCAGCCCATCCCTCACCCCCGATGCCATTGGAGCAACTAATCTGCAGTGGTCTGACAGGTTGCACGTGTCACTGCAAATTCCACTCCCTTGCCTACCTGCATTGGGGCACCTGGCTGTGCCCCCGGGGCAATGGCCTCCCTGCTCTCCCACACTTATGCCCCTGACTTCTGGCACGGCAGGCTGCAGAGGGAATATGAAAATACACCATAGTTCTTCTAGTACAGGGTTGTCTAAACTGTGGCCCTCCAGATGTTGGGCACCAACTCTCATCAGGTCCAGCTATTATGGACTGTAGTCACTGATGATGGAAGGTGTATTCCAGTAACATCCAGAGGACCAAAGATTTGCCCCCCGTACTGTAGGGGGAGACACTGCTGATTCTCGATCCCTTTTGCAAACTATTTTTTCTACACTGGACCCACCCCATAGCAAATCCCTGTTTATCTCTCCTTTTAATGGCTACTTTTTCCTGCTTTGCCTCTTCCCAAACTGATGGGGAAGTGAGCCACGGAGGATAGAGGACAGAAAAGTCAGACCTGCTTTCCTCATGTGTGAGATTCAGAGTCCTTCTGACTTTCTGTATGTATAGATGGTCTGCATTGCTTGTTGCTTACGCATTGTGAGCGTAATATGGACCTCAACTCAAAGGGAGACGAAGGTCAAGAAAGTTCTGCAGGGAGCCAAGGATAAGCCATGGAATTACTGATTTTATTTACTTTGTTTAAGAATTCATATCCTGCCCTTCAGATGAATTCCCAGCGTGGCTTACAGATACTGAATCAAAAGTACAATGTGAAAAAGCGTTTTAAAGCACTAGAGGCTAAAAACAGCCAGGTCCAAAATCTAAAATGAGCCTCACAAGAGATAAGGACCTCACAAGCATATTTTCCTGAGCCTTTTATTCTACACCAAAGGCTTGGGGAAATGAAGTGGTCTTTGTTTGCCAACAAGGGCTTCAAAATAGGTGCCAGGCGAATCTCCTGATGACTCCTGCTTTCCACAATTCAGGTGCCATTAGCAAAAAGGCCCTGCCTCCTGTGTTTTATGTGATTGAATTTCCTTTCTGATAGTATGTATTTAGTTATGAAAGTTTTGTAGGTTGAGGCTGGCCTTTAGGAGCAGGGTTTCTTAATTAAAACTGAAGGACACATTACTTTACATGGGAAAAGAGAGGTGTATTTCGACGGAACAATGGACAATGGGGCATCTTTGATAGTCCAATTAATACTGCCTCATGGCTAAAGATGAGTGGATTTGGCAATTTCAGTTTCTCTCAGTTTCTAATTTCACAATCTTAAGTTTAGTTCTCCACATTTGCGAATTTCCGCGGCAAAAAGGTCCTCATGAAAATTCAACAGCATTTTAGCTTGAATTTATTCTAGCATACATATTTTTGAATGCCTAACCTTTGCCAAGCAATTTCCTTTGATGTGGTGCATCTCCTTCTCTCATAATAAGAGAACCAGGGTTTAGCCAGTAAAACTGAATGGCGGGAGATTCAGAACAGACAAAAGGAAGTACACAGTCCATAGTTACACTATAGAATTTGCTACCACAGCCTATAATGATGGCCACAAGCTTGGGTGTCTTAATAGGGTGTTATTCATGGAAGCTAAGATTATCAGTGGTTGCTCTTCCTAACTTCTATATTACCTCCCGTGTATCTCCATGGGTGTAGTCAGGATTTATGAGGGGCAGGCTTTATGTTGGGTGTGCAGAACCTCAGTTAAATATTCAGTTAAATACATTTATTGATTTACTTTATTTGGGGGGCAGCTGCCCCTCTCTCCCCCTCTTGGCTACGCCCATGAGTATCTAAGACCAGTTGTTGAGGAATATGAGTGGAACAATGCTAATCTGCTTGTGTCCTGTTCGTTGGCTTCCTATGGGCATCCAGTTGGCCACCATGGAAGAAGGATGTTGGACTAGGTAGGCCTTTGGTCTAATCCATTTCCAAGCTTCAAGAAAATGAACCTCAGGGTAGACCCTCATGACATACATAGAATAGAGAGAATTAAGGTCCAGTAGAGATGTCTTTCTTGACCCAAATGCATAACCTTCTATTCAACAATAATCACCTAAGTATTGAGGGTATTTTTCTTGATAGATTCATTCACCAATTTTACCATTTAGCTGTAAGGTTTTTGGTACAAATGAGAAAGCGGTCGTTTGTGTGTGAACTAATGGAGATTTACGGAGCAACATTCCTGCCCATTTCCCACGCACCCAACTAAATACGAGAGAGATGTTAGAAACAGGGTGCCTGCACAGTCGTGTATTTCACTGGCCCTTTCCTCGCTCTTTTGCCCATAAACGGGTCGATATGGGATAGAGAACATGCAGAGATTGCTGCTATTCTACTAACATATTTATAGAAGGGAATGGAAGTTGAGAAATTGCTCAAATCCATCATTGGACCAGTTGCAGCTTTATGAGATGCAGAAAGGTAATATTTTTGAGCCTCTTCTCTTGGAATTGCGCCTTCTGAAAGCCACCTGTTCTAATCGGCAGTGACATTTGGCATGCTGGGAAATGGAGTATTTAAGGCTAGGAAAGGTCATCACCATATTTCTTTCGGTAAAAGGCACTCTGTTCAAATCCGGCTATAGGGGTGTTCACACAATATTCTTGCGCTTGTGCCCAAGCTGGGCATTGACTTTATTGCACTTTTGGCACCAGATGAAGACTTCTTTCCATTTAGCTAGACTTTTCCCTCACTTGAGAAGTGAAGCTACAGGGAAGCAGGCAGGGGGACTTCTCAATAGCGGCACCTGCCACATAAACACCCTTCCATCAGATGACAAGAAGATGAGTAACTATATAACCTTTAGAAGCCATCTGAAAGCTGCCCTGTATAGGAAAGCTGAAGAAGAAGAAGAAGAAGAAGAAGAAGAAGAAGAAGAAGAAGAAGAAGAAGAAGAAGAAGAAGAAGTAGTTGTTGTTATTATTTGTACCCCGCCCATCTGGCGGCTTCCATAGAAACCCAAAATACACTAAAATCACAGATTAAAAACTTCCCTGAACAGGGCTGCCTTAAGATGTCTTCTGAATGTCAGGTAGTTATTTATCACTTTGACATCTGATGGGAGGGCGTTCCACAGGGCGGGCGCCACTACCGAGAAGGCCCTCTGCCTGGTTCCCTGTAGCTTTGCTTCTCGTAATGAGGGAACCGCCAGAAGGCGCTCGGCGCTGGACCTCAGCGTCCGGGCAGAACGATGGGGGTGGAGACGCTCCTTCAGGTATAGAAGAAGAAGAGTAGTAGTAGTTTGGATTTGATATCCCGCTTTATCACTACCCTAAGGAGTCTCAAAGTGGCTAATATTCTCCTTTCCCTTCCTCCCCCACAACAAACACTCTGTGAGGTGAGTGGGGCTGAGAGACTTCAGAGAAGTGTGACTGGCCCAAGGTCACCCAGCAGCTGCATGTGGAGGAGCGGGGAAGCGAACCCGGTTCACCAGATTACGAGGTATAATGTTTTAATATATGTTGAAAGCTGCCCAGAGTGGCCAGGGCAACCCAGGTGGGGTGCAAACAAAGAAACAAACAAATTTTCAGGTGCCGTTGAAAAACAGCTTTAATGATGCTTGCGCTTGATTTTATGAGATTTTGGTATCCATTTCAGGTTTTAAATGTTTCTTATGGCTGTTTTTACTTTTTAAGTGTAGTTTTGTAATTACATAGCATGTCCACGGCTGCAGCCTGCACCAAAAATATCACGCACCCACTGTTGCCTGGGGCCACAAGGGCGCAAAAACGTGGTTACAAAGCATGGATCCACATGGATCCTCAGGATTTTTGCATTGGGTCACCCCAAATTCACCATCAGATCACATAGCATGTCCATAGCTACAGCCTGCACCAAAAAACCATGCATCCCCTGTTGCGTGGGGCCGCGATAGCACAAAAATGTGATTACAAAGCACAGATCCACATGGATTCTCAGGATTTTTGCTTTGAGCTGACCCAAATTTACCGTCAAATCACATGTCTGTGGCCACAGCATAAACCACAAAAATCATACATCCGCTGTTTCGTTCAGAATATTGTTTTCTTGTTTTCCTCCTCTAAAAACTAGGTGTGTCTTATGGTCAGGTGCGTCTTATGGAGCGAAAAATACGGTAACTGTTAGCCACCCTGGAAACCCTTTTGGCTTGACAAATAGGATAGTGGAACCTCAAGGCTACAGCCCTCACTGGCTCTCCTTTGCACCCAAAGTTGTTTTAGCCTGGCTGGAAAGTGCCCTTCAACTCTGGTAACACCTCTTGGCTGTCTGGGTGGATGTTACAGAGGGAGGCGTGAGTTTGTGCAGAAGCTAGCTGCTTGTGTCTTAGGCCCCATCTGCCACTGGCATGTATGTGGCCCTTGGAAGCTCACCCACGTAGAACTGCCCTGGTACATCTTATGTGGGGAGCCTGTATCAGTATCAATATCAACAAGAGAACGGGCTTTTTCCTGTGGTGGCTCCCCAATTGTGGAACGCTCTCCCCAGAGAGGCTCGCCTGGTGCCATCACTACATGTCTTTAGGCACCAGGCAAAAGCATCCCTATGGCAATTAAATAATCCATGGTCTGTAAGAGTGTGGGGGAGATGACTGTTATTATGATGATTCTTTTACTAGTAGGCTGTCTGTCATTTTTTTTATTATGTTATTATGTTTTTATCATTGATGTTCTGTAATGTGTTTTTACTGTTGTACACTGCCTTGGGATCTTCTGATAAAGGGCAGTATATAATTTGAATTAATCATCATCATCATCATCATCATCATCATCATCATCATCTCTTTCCCTTTGCTTCTGGGATGCAGAGGATACACCTTTTGAATCGCTTCTGTTCCTATTGATTGCATCTAATATTAGAGTAGACCCACTGAAATTAAAAGACAAGGGACTAACTTCGATCCATTCATTTCAACGAATCTGCTTTGAGTATACTTAGATATAACCTGTGTCTTTAACAGCAGCCTGGCATACATATATTTAATACCTGATGTTAAACGAAGGATGAGGAAACCTTTGCCTGCTACATTTCTGTGTGCCAGAAACTGTTGTTAAAAGCAGAGGCACAGGGACAATTTTAATTTTAATTTTAAAGAAGACTCTGACAGCCCTGGCAGTGAGACCAAGTATGACATCAAGGCTGAATACATTGCAGATTGAATTTCCCACTGGAGCCCATTTACTTCAGTTCTATGGGGATTTAATTCTTTCATAAAAAGCTCTTGGCTCTCCCTGCCTCACTGTCATGGTATTTATTGCTTCCATTCTTTTCTCCGAAGTTGAACTTTTAAAGTAAATCATCACCATCAGTGCTGCACTTAGACTTGTCTTAAGCCCCAGTCAGCAATAAACTGAATTAATTTTTGTTCTCTTGCTCCACACGGCACACAAATACTCCTCCATCCAAAAAGGAGAGGCACACACAAACAAGGTGTTTGAGACTCTCCCGTGGGAGGTTGTTGGTTATTGTCTCTTCTACCTAGAGGCAGCCTTTATTACCTGATATTGCTTTTTCCAACCTGTGTAGCAACTTATGTTGCTGCTGCTCTTTTTCTTTTTCTTTTAAAGAGCAGGTGAGAACTTTATTTGTGAACTTGTGGTGTAAGATCAATTGCCCACGCACTTCCTTCAGTAATCTGGAGAGTGGTTAATCTGTTCTGGAAAGAGATTTATGATTTACCCACAGCGCCACCCGCGTCCTACACCTAAAGGTAAAAAGGTAAAGGACCCCTGACAGTTCCCTCACTGCAGAGAAGGCCTTTTCTCATGTTGCCACCCTCTGGACCTCCTGTGGAGGAGGCACACAAAGAAGGTTCTCAGGGTCTGGGTAGGTTCATATGGACTACACAGTTTCTACACAGAAATGTAGACTTTGCTTAGTTTAATTGTTTTTGGGATGTCAACCAACAGCAAATTCATGTACAGTGGTACCTCTGGGTGTGAACGGGATCCGTTCCGGAGCCCCGTTCGCATCCTGAAGTGAACACAACCCTTGTCTGCGCATGCGTGGGTCACAATTTGCCGCTTCTGCGCATGCACATGATGTCATTTTGAGTGTCTGTGAATGCGCGAGCAGCGAAACTCGGAAGGAATGCGCTCCGTTACTTCTGGGTCGCCGTGGAGCGCAACCCGAAAATGCTCAACCTGAAGCATATATAACCTGAGGTATGACTGTATTACATTTGTAAGTCCATTATTCTTCCAGGGAGCTCAAGACAGTACACATTATTCTTATCCCTGCTCTGTTTACTTCTGAAAACAACCCTTTGCAGCAGGCTATGCTGAGAGATGGTTTGTTGCAATCTAAAACATTTGGAGGGCACCATGTTGGGGACGTGGGTGGCGCTGTGGGTTAAACCACAGAGCCTAGGGCTTGCCAATCAGAAGGTCGGCAGTTTGCATCCCTGCGACAGGGTGAGCTCCCGTTGCTCGGTCCCTGCTCCTGCCAACCTAGCAGTTCAAAAGCACATCAAAGTGCAAGTAGATAAATAGGTACCACTCCAGTGGGAAGGTAAACGGCGTTTCCGTGCGCTGCTCTGGTTTGCCAGAAGTGGTTTAGTCATGCTGGCCACATGACCCAGAAGCTGTACACTGTCTCCCTCGGCCAGTAAAGCGAGATGAGCGCCGCAACCCCAGAGTTGGTCACAACTGTACCTAATGGTCAGGGGTCCCTTTACCTTTACCTTTATGTTGGCAAACTATGCCATAAAGGTGAGTATTCCCACCAGGAAGACCAAACTGTTCCTGCCTGCCTTCCATTTCTTTCTGTTCCTCCTCTGCCAGGCATAGCTAGCCCAAAGCTTGTGAATGAGCTCCCTGGCTGCAAATGGCGGCAGAGGTGGCTCTCCAGAATTAAGGGGAGATGAGGGCTCTCACTTAGCAGCAGCAGCAGCAGCCAGCTTTCTGGGACTCAGTGAGTCTCCGCATCAAAGTTGCGAATTAAAATGCAAGCCACACTTCCCTGCTTGCGTTCAAGCTACTTCGTTATGAGAGACGTTCGCCGAGAGAAGAAGAAAACGTGCACCAAGAAGGAGATCTGCCTCATGTCTGCTTAATGAGTGCATAAACACTGTGCCGTTATTGAATTTTAATTGACTCCTTTGTAGCGTTGTGCTATTAAAAAAAGTAGAAAACTACACATAATGAGCTATTATACTTGGCACGACAAAGGGGGGAAATGTTCTTTAGAGAAAAATAACGGCAACTACAATTGGAGGTGTGAGAAGGGAAGGAAGCTGACTGCAGTCTAAAGGCAATAGTTCTTTCTTCCAGGGAGCTGGGCTTGTTTAGCCTGGAGAAGAGGAGGTTAAGGGGTGATATGATAGCCAGGTTCAAATATATAAAAGGATGTCACATAGAGGAGGGAGAAAGGTTGTTTTCTGCTGCTCCAGAGAAGCGGACACGGAGCAATGGTTCCAAACTACAAGAAAAAAGATTCCACCTAAACATTAGGAGGAACTTCCTGACAGTAAGAGCTGTTCGACAGTGGAATTTGCTGCCAAGGAGTGGGGTGGAGTCTCCTCCTTTGGAGGTCTTTAAGCAGAGGCTTGACAACCATATGTCAGGAGTGCTCTGATGGTGTTTCCTGCTTGGCAGGGGGTTGGACTCGATGGCCCTTGTGGTCTCTTCCAACTCTATGATTCTACGATTCTTGGGAACAATGTCTTGGCAGCTGGATGCCCACACAAAAATTGCATAGGCACCTGAAGAGATGGGGAGCTTTCATGGGATGGCGATGTCTTAAAACAGGTTTGCTCCCCAAACAGAAAAACCCAATGTATTCAGTGGGGCTTACCCCCCAACATTTCTCCAACATGAAAACAAGGGCATCTCATTCCATGATACTTTTATTATTTATACCCCACACATCTTACTGGGTTCCCTAGGTACTCTGGGCAGCTTCCAACAGATATAAAAACATAATTAAACATTAGCAAAACTTTCCTATACAGTGGTACCTCTGGTTAAGAACTTAATTTGTTCTGGAGGTCTGTTCTTAACCTGAAATTGTTCTTAACCTGAGGTACCACTTTAGCTAATGGGGCCTCCTGCTGTCGCCGCGCAATTTCTGTTCTCATCCTGAAGCAAAGTTGGAGTCTGTAACCTGAAGTGTCTTTAACCCAAGGTACCACTCTACTTAGCATGAGACAAGGAAGCAGTCACAGGGAATGAAAGCCTAGCATCAGCTGAGGGAGTTTGGCAAGGACATGAAGCACTTTTACTGCTGTGGCAAATGAAAACACAGTTAGGTGCGGGGCTACATTGGCAGATTGTAGCCAGTCCGTCTCAAGAATGCAACCCTGGACATGTCTACCCAGAAGCGAGCCCCACAAATTTCAGTGGGGCTTATCTCCAGATAAGAGATTGTGGGATTGCAGCCTAAATGGTACCCCTAGTAGTGTCAGCAACCTAGACCACAGTCCAGCTAAAGTAAGGCACTTTTAAATTCCGTTGATTCCAGTGAGAGAAACCAGCTCAATTCTTCCACCAAAATGGCGACTTTAAAAGCGCATAACTTTGGCTGGGTTGTGGCCTTGTAAATTCTGTACCTTTTGTATGTCTGTAGAATAATAAAGCATATTCAGTCATGGTGTGAGTTTTCTATTGACAAAACCCACAGAGATTTAAGACGTGTTTGTGTGTTAGTTGTTTATTGTGGGCCATTCCGTGTGTGTGTTTGTGTGTGTCTATATTTTCTTCTCCTTGTAAACTTGCTAACCTTTATGGCGAGAGGATTGTCGCAGATCAACTTAATAAAACCAAAGCTTTCAATCAACAAAATCACAGCCTCCCCACTTGCACCTCAATCCCGAGAGCACGATCTCTTTCCACATAAGAGAACACCTGCCCTGCTTCCAGAGGGCTGCTGTTTCATTTGTTCGCCCACCATCATAACTGGAATTTAAAATGCTCAGCCATTCGCAAGTGCTAGCTCATTTGAATTTAAATCGGTCTGCATCTGTGGCTAGCCAGGCCTGCTGCGAAACTACCCAATTAAAACCAGAAAACTCAGGCCCTCAAAGTGACTGTAAAAGTGCAGCAAAATCCATTGCTACTGCCCAGACTAGGGAAAAGACATAATAATTTTAAACGTCGTTAGGACCTCTCCAACACAGCCGGTCTTGTAAAAGGTTTTGATCAAGGCAGTGCCAAGGCGGAAGGAGTCAGAAAGTGCCGATGCACCTTTCTCATCCTTCATCGTTTCTTGTTTTACTTTATTTTTTGTCTACAAAGAATTCCTTCCTCCCCCAAAAAACACGGCAAAAAGGTTTGCCTTGGAAAGAGTCGAATCCATCTATTAGCGCCTAGTCAAGGAGCCCGGAGGAGAAATGTCAGGGCGAAGTAGGTCAGATATTAAATCACCCCCAAACCAGCTCTGTCAAGGGCTGGGAAGGGAGCCAGCTTATTGAACGAACAGTTTTGGGAGGGAAAGAGGGGGACACACAGAGCAGGAGCACGTAGGAGGGAAATCAAGGTTACTTCCATCTTCAATAATGTCTCTGCCCACCTGCAGTCAGAAGACGAGGTTTGCCTGGAGTATATAGCTGACATTTTGCAGCAATGAAATGGAAGGTCCAAAAGGCAAACGGTATATGAAGGCAGGTTTTTTTTTAACAAGGAAGCTCACCTACAAGATGTGAGGTAAGTGCTTTCGAACTCCCCAGAGTAATCATTAGAGGCTTCTTCAGACTTGGCTTGAAGTTTTGGATACACAGAAAGACTTGGGGGAAATTTGCCTGCTTTCAACAAGGGTATGTGTGTGTGTGAAGACTGGTTTGAACTGGTGCTGTAAACTGGAAGCCGTGGCCCGCTCAGCATTTAAAGTAAAGGCACGTTTGCAAGCACTTTGCATTGTGTGGTAATTACCTCACAGATGTTACTTGGAGTAACAACACCAAGTAACATGGTCCGCAGGTGCTCAGAACACGCCGGAACTTTCTGGTCTTGACCACATAGGATGCCTCTGTGGTTTCTCTCACCATACTCCCATACCATCCAACATTTCTCCAATGAAAATAGGGATGTCTTATTCCACAATAACAATTTTATTATTTATACCCTGCCCTTCTGACTGGGTGGCTTCAAACATTATATATATATATATATATATATATATATATATATATATATATATATATATATATTTGCTTTCGTAGATTTTCACGGGTACAGGAATGCAGGTTTTGGTGTCCTCCACACCTAATGACCCACCTAAGTGGTACTCAGGATATCACTCAAGAAATCACTCAAGATATCTCTCAAGTAATTAAGGAACAAAAGAAGAAAAGGCACACTAGCCTGGGAACTTCCTCTCTGCCCAGAACATTGGAGGCTATACACCACACCCCCTCTACAGTATTTATAGGAACTCAAACACTGAGATCCTGCTCTGTTCCAGTAACAAGAAGCCGAAAGCACCAGCCTGAAGATGACGAGTGAGACCTCGTCGAAACGTCGCCTAGACACCCCAACTTTTACACGGGAAGACACCCGAGGACACCAAAACCTGCATATATATATATATATATATATATATATATATATATAATTATTTGAAACATTTAACATTTTTAAGAAACACTTCCCTCTACAGGGCTGCCTTCAGATGTCTTCTAAAAGCTGTAGAGTTAATTATCTCCTTGGTTCAGGGGGTCACAATAACTCCATACCCTCCAACGTTTCTCTGATAAAACTAGGGACGTCTTAAGGAAAAGCGGTACATTCCAGGATCAAATTGGAAACTGGGACAGCTTCTGTAAATCCGGGACTGTCCCTGGAAAATAGGGACACTTGGAAGGTGCGTTTTCCTTCCTTGGTCTGGCCTACTGTAGGGCAAAATGAGAATACTGATTTCTCTAGCACAGCCTTGGCCAATCTGGTGTCCTCCAGATGTTTTGGGCTATTGCAATTCACATCAGCTCATAGATAGACTCTATCAAGTACAATCTACCTATCTTTCTATCCAAGTGTTTCTATCCATCATAATAAACCATGATGGTTAAGGCATTCTCCTGGTCATCTCAGCAGTTTGGTTATGAAGATGGGCACCTTTGACCCAGGAACTAGAAGGGATTTAATTTTTTTAAGTAAGAGGGAAGGAGAAGAAGAAGAAGAAAAAAAGTTTGGACTTGATATCCCGCCTTCCCTTAAGGAGTCTCAAAGCAGCTAACAATCTCCTTTCCCTTCCTCCCCCACAACAAACACTCTCTGAGGTGAGTGGGGCTGAGAGACTTCAGAGAAGTGTGACTGGCCCAAGGTCACCCAGCAGCTGCATGTGGAGGAGCGGGGAAGCGAACCCGGTTCACCAGATTACAAGTCCACAGCTCTTAACCACTACACCATGCTGGCCCCCAAGGGAAGCTTGGGGAGGAGAAGAAGGAATGAGGGGCAGCAGGGGAAAGGGAAAGAAGGGCTGTAGTGCTACCGCCACAAAGAGGAGGGGATGGGGGGAAAGTATGGGCACCAGTCAAACCACAGTCAGGGCCCCCTGATGTCTGGTGCCAACCCTGACAGACACAAAATTATATGCATCCTCCTCACTAAAGAGTGCACCCTCCCTGCTCTAAAGATCCAAATATCTGAAAAGTCTCTTTAAGCCTTATAACCAAACCGATACCACTTCTTTCCGTGGTTGAAAACACCCCTTCCCTGTCTGTTCCAAGAGGCAGCTGAAGCAAGAATCCTTATAGCTCCTGCGTCAGCACAGCAGACTCTCCGGAGGGGTGGCAGTGCTGCCTTTACAATATTGCACCTGTGTAAATCCCACTCAGGAGAAGAGTTGGGTGGGGTTTGCAAATGAGCAGTTTACAGAGCTGAGCCAAACAATTTTCGGGAGACATTTTTCTATCAAAAGGAAACAGAAGTCCGCACTGCAGAACCTCTATTGTGTTTTTTGTGTGTGAGGCGGCCTCGACTTCAGTGTCCTAGAACAATGCTAGGTTTGGCGCATTGTGGAGGGTGCAAAGGGAAGTCAGGGTGCCAGCACAGTGTAACGAACATCAGCCCACACAAAATAATATTATCAAACCTTTGAGGCAATCAGAAGGAAGTTGCTGCGCTACTGCATAGGGACGTTTTTACGTTTGATGTTTTGTTGTGTCTTTCATATTTTGGTGGAAGCAGCCTAGAGTGGCTGGGGCAACCCAGTCAGATGGGTGGCATAATAATAATAATAATAATAATAATAATAATAATAATTACTATTATTATTGCTACTGCCACCACTGATGGTGAGCCCTAACCCTGAAGCACCCTGATTCTATGAAGCACCGTTAGCGAATTTCTCCTCCCGCTGGAGAATTTGGGCAAAATGGTTTCCCCTACTTTGTCTGCCCAGCAACAGGATGGCGAATGTTGAGGGTTCGTTTATGCATGACTCTTGATATCCCAAATAGGGAGGTGGCAGGTACCCAGTGGTCTGCTTCTCCTCTGTGAAACAGCAGCCGTTATCCCCCTCCTCAAGTCCTTCTGCTACCGCAATATTGTTGAGACTCCCTTGGGAAATTTGAAATGTTATTTTTGTTTAATCCTACTCACTTCTTTTCCTGCTGTACGCTACTTCTGTTGATCTCCTCTCCATCTGCTCCTCATCAGAAATAGGTGCAGCACGATGCCAATATTAAAAAAAATACAGGCAATTAGCCAGCCCTGCCACCCACTCGCACACCTCTAATTATAGTCTGGGAGCAGAAGGAGCCCCACAAGTTGAGCTCTGAATCTGTTTTATTAATGAGGTAAAGATATTATGCTATCAAGCATCCTGGAACGAAGAAGTGTATGGTCAGATACATGGCAGAAGAAAACAGAGTTCCTCTTCACTCTTGGGTCTTGTCCCGGCCTACCACTGAAATGCAGCCCCACAGACCTTTCCACTGAGGTTTTTGGGTTAGAAAGATGTTCCTTGTCCCTGACAATTTAAGATTTGGGTTGTGTGCGTGCATATGTGTCTCATTTTAGGCCTCCGTGACTTGACCAGTGATTAACTGATTATCATGGAGCTACATTTCAGACCCTCCAAGTGTCCCCTGTTTTCCATGGACAATCTCGGATTTACAGAAGCCACCCCAGCTTCTGATTCGATTCTGGACTGTCCTGCTTTTCCTTAGGATGTCCCTATTTCCATTTGAGAAATGTTGGAGGGTATGGAATAGGCTGTCCCCAGGGCTTTTAATTCAGCTGGAACATTCCGGAACTCAGTTCTGGCACCTCAGGTGGGTACCATTGCCATTCTAAGAGAATGAGGGAGCTGTTCACACTGAGCTTCAGCATTTCTTTTTCTACACACACACACACACACACACACACACACACACACACACAAGCACCAGACATTGCTGTTTTCTTCAGACAGAGGGCCTTCTTGGTAGTGGCGCCCGCCCTGTGGAACACCCTCCTTTCAGATGTGAAGGAAATAAGTTGCTATCTTCTCTTTAAAAGACATCTGAAGGCAGCCCTGTTTAGGGAAGTTTTAAATATTTAATGCTGTATTGTTTTTAACACTCGATTGGAAGCCGCCCAGAGTGGCTAGGGAAACTCAGCCAGATGGGCGGGGTATAAATAATAAATTATTATTATTATTATTAGAAGAAATGTTGGAGAGCATGAATAGGATGTCCCTCTATTATTATTATTATTATTATTATTATTATTATTATTATTATTATTATTATTGGTTTTCACATATTACATTACAATACAGATGAACCAAAGCCAACACCATTCCAAGTGATCTATTTTCATTGTTCTCAGAGATTTCTCTGCATGAAATACTTTGCTGGCACTCTATCTGTGCATCTCCACTCTATTTTAAACTCTGCCTGTGAGCCATAGCAACCCAGGGAGCTGCCTTGTACCGAGTCAGGACATTGGCCCATCTAGGCTCAACACTATCTATGCTGCCTGGGAGCATCTCTGTAAGGAAAAGGGAGCTTTCCCAGCTGTTCCCAGGGATGCTAAGGGTTGAACTCAGGACCTTATGCATGCAAAGAACAGGACAAGGTCAGAGAGGATCAGGGAGGACAAAAACCTCCTGTGGAGCAGAAGGGAAAACACTTGCTTGACTCTAGCTCAGCTCCCTTGAGTCCTTAGGAGCTCTACATACCAAATAGTTGCTTTGGGGTGGAAAAAATATGCGCATTAATCATGCCATAGCTGGTTTGTCTTATTTGAGGGATCCAGTATGGAAAGAGCATCTTTGTGTGATTTGGGATGGAGAGGCTAGAGGCTTCAAAAGCCAGGGTAATAAATAATCAAGGTGCTACTGTTCAGTGTGTCCTGAGAATTCACAGAGTTCGACAAAAGTGAGTTGAGGGCAGGTTCAGGGATTAACCAATGAGTAGTGATGATGCGGATGGTGCTGTGGGTTAAACCACAGAGCCTAGGACTTGCCGATCAGAAGGTCGGTGGTTTGAATCCCTGCGACGGGGTGAGCTCCCGTTGCTCGGTCCCAGCTCCTGCCAACCTAGCAGTTCGAAAGCACGTCAAAGTGCAAGTAGATAAATAGGTACCGCTCCGGCAGGAAGGTAAATGGCATTTCCATGAGCTGCTCTGGTTCGCCAGAAGCGGCTTAGTCATGCTGGCCACATGACCCGGAAGCTGTACGCCGGCTCCCCCGGCCAATAAAGCAAGATGAGCACCACAACCCCAGAGTCAGTCATGACTGGACCTAATGGTCAGGGGTCCCTTTACCTAGTGATGATGGAAAGAGACAGGCCAGTTAGGTATCAATGGCAGAAGTAGCTACATAAAGGTTAAGCTTCTTGAGGGGAATGGGGGTCTCCTAACAACCCTCAGCACCCTTGACAAGCTACACTTCCCATAATTATTCAGGGGAAGCTGTGACTGTCTAAGGTGGTAGTGCTTTAAATGTATAGCATGGATGGGACCTTATCTTCCCTTTTGCATTTTGGCAAAATGTTGTGTGTAAAATAGAACAGGCATGCCTTTTGCTTCTCATCATGAATAAAAATATGAATATTTTTTTTTAAATCCCATTTCATCTTTAAAGCTGATTAAAAGTACTTCAAAGCGTTATTAACAGCTATTATTCCAGTATGGAAGAGTTGTGCTGCTAACTAATAAAGTTGTCCCTTTTGTTAATGAGACAATTGCGTCTTTGCTGAGGGCTTTCTCTGTAAAAAGAACCACATGCCATTTCCTAGACTCTGCGGAGACTTCAGTTGGCTTAATTCCCAGAAACCGAATGCCTAGGGCTCGTGCTATTGTAAAGATGACACCTTTCTATGCGGTGATTGTGCTCTGCTTTTCCTGAACGATTCAGGCTTCTGTAATAATAATTTCACCCTCAGCAGCAGAGAGTACAAGGGTGCTTCTCGTAAAACGAAAGGTGACGAAAGGCGCAGAGTTAAATTACACGTCCCAGTGTTTAGGGAAAGTGGCAAAAATGGCAGGCCCTGAGACTGGTAAAGCTGCAGGATTTTGAAGAAGTAAAGTTTGTTTTACTGGATTGTACCCTTGAGACGTGTGTGTGTGTGTGTGTGTGTGTGTGTGTCTGTCTGTCTGTCTGTCATATTTTTTTAATGTCATTCCCTTGTTAACACAAAGAAAAAAAAATGGGGGGAGTTCAGCATATTCAGCGTCGCGGTGCAAAGATCCCTCCTGCAAAAGTCCTTTCCCCGACTTCTTTGCTGACCTTTTTAAAGGGAGGACATCGCTGCTGGCAACGCGCCCAGCTTTGCGGGGCTGGAGGAGGTGGCAGCGGCTGGAGGGCAGCTCCTCCAGCGGGGAAGAGGCGCGGAGGCTGGATGCAGGGGCTCCCAGCTCAGCTGCCCGCTTTGTGCCATAGTGGCCATGGGAGATGGAGGCTCCAAGCGCGGTGCTGAGGGCAAAGGCAGTGAGCTGATGCCGGGAGGCGCCGCGTCCAGCCTTCGCCTCTTCCCTGGCGCCCTCCAGAACTTGGTGCCCTGGCACCCTGCACCACCAGCTTCTATGGGTAAGACGTCCATAGGGGAGTTCTCCCTTTGCCCACACATAGAACATTGGAACCCACACACCCCTTTCCCCAGTGCTCTGCTCTATTACATTCCAGGGATACTTTGTTGGACCAGGAATAATAAAAAAATGATATTTGGGGATATATTTATTATAAGCCATAACTGAGAAAAGAATGGCATAACTGTAAACTAAGGGGGTTAGAGCAAACTGGGCCACCCATATTTGGAAAGCTTGAAAATCAGGGATCCTAGAGGGACACAATGGTGGTCAGCATGGTCTCACAAAGACAATAGAAGGATCATCATGCTGGCCAGCTTAGTTGCATCCCATTGTTCCCGCTGACAGGTAGGCTGCCTGGGTGTAATTTACCTGGCCTTTGTGTAAACCTTCAGCGGCATCGCACGGACGAATACATTAAATTAGCATTTATATAGTTGGGCTTTGCATCTACAGATTACCGGAAGGAGTTTCGCAAACATCGGCCTGAACCGCTGCTGAAGAGATGTGTCCATGACAAGGTGAGCAAATAGATTATAGAAGCTCAGCTGCTTGAACAGAGTATCAGCTGGGTGATAAGGGATGTAACTGCTTGCTGTGAGCAGCCCATTAGAGGGCGGAAAGAACTGTCCTTCCTGCTTGGTCGCTTTACGAGTTCAAGTTCAGACTACTCAGCGACAAGGAAAACCTCCAGGGACCATCCTTTCACCCCAACTTGAGAAGAAGCATTTAAAGCAGCCTTGGCTCACCCAATGTCCTCCAGATTTTCTGGACTATACGTCTCATAATCCCCAGCCAGTGTGGACTAGCTGCGTGAAATGTAGTCCAAAACAACCAGGTTTGTGAAGACTGAAGAATCATCATGGGAACTAGGAATATCTCTAGAAGCCAGCGGTTGCCAACCATCTGGGGCCTGTAGGAACATGCAGGATTTTGGGAAAGGGCCGTAGACACCAGTCTGTTAGTATTTTTCATCCTCCATTGCTGTTGGATCTCGTCATCCACACTGTTTACATTCCATACTCCGGGAAGTGTGAGAACGGAAGCTCAGACGCTGAACTTCCATCCTATGTACTTTTGTTTTTAGGCTCTTTGTTCTGTCTCCCGGACAGGCAGGATGTTTGTGTGAGCTACTGTTGTTATTTTCTTTATTGTGATTTGTTTTAATCCGGGTTGATTTGATGTACAGCAATAAAATAGCGATGCTACATACAGTACTTCCGCAGCCAAGCTTTAGTTTACCATGCCGTTCGTGTGCTCATATGAGCAGATATGAGTCGCTGAGACACAGGACTGTTGCCGCACTCTTCATGAGAGTCCTGTTAATGGAGGGAGAGGCTCCGATACAGTCACACTCCATAGCCAGTGTGAGAGGCAGTGTGGTTAGAGGGTCAGACTAGAGGCTGAGAGACCAGGGTTCAAATCCCCGCTCAGCCACAAAGTTCATTGGGTGACCTTGGGCCATTCACTGCCTCTCAGCCTAAACTACCTCATAGGGTTGTTGGGATTAATTGAGGAGGGGGATAAGCCATGTATGGCTCATGGAGCCTCTTAGAGAAGGTGCACCATAAATGCAACAAACAAATTCCCCCGTGTTAGAAAGCACCCAATTGCCACCTAGTTCAATAGCCACTCTCCTCCCCACACAACCCACAGATGTAAAAATGTGTTTTAGCTCCTCCCCCACAAGCCTAATATTCTTTTTTTGGTGGGGAGGGTAGCTTCCTGGAGAGTGCAACTGAGAAAAGAAGGTTAATCTTTTCCAATACTATTTGCTACTGGGGAGGAAAAATTGGTAGGGATCACAACTGGGAAGCAAATGGTTAACTCCCCCCCCCCCCAGGTGTGAAATGAAAACACCTCTCTCCTTTGACCAGTAGAAAGTTCCATCCCCACCAGGCTTAATTGCTGTGGGGTTTGGCAACTTCGGGGGGGGGAGTCAGAGTCTGGGAGGAGAGGGTTAAGCTTCTCCATCAAACCTGTGGCCCTGCAAAAAATCACCCCTCCCCCACTGCAATTAGGCTTGAAAACGGCCTTCTATAGGCTACAAACGAAGGCCACGTTTCAGTAGGGGGAGGGGGAGGAGATGCTGTGACCAGATCAGGGGTACCCAGGATCCTCATGGGGTGCCAGCAAAGGCCTTTGTAGGCACATGGGGTCCTGTGGGCACCATTTTGGCAACCTCCACTATAAACCTTCAAGGCAGTGTCAGGGAACTGCCATCAGGGCCAGAGGGAGAGAGCGGGCTCCAGAGGGATTCCAGAGAGTGTCCCGGGATGGGGAGAGGCAGCCCATCTTCTGGGGAAGGGAATCAGTGTAGCACCAGTGGAGAAGGGGGGCAGATGGGGGAATCGGCGAGGCGGTCCCATGACTCCTCACCGGGGACAAGTGGGGAGAGTAAGGGTCCTCCGCTGCCCACACCCTCCCTGCGCAGAAGGCTTCTGCGCAGGGAGAGTAGGCGGAGACTAGGCGTCAAAGAGCTTCTTTGCTGGAAGAAGTTCAAGAAACGCCCACTGACAGATTCTGCCAGCGATTGAGACAGCCACGGGCGAGTGGCTGTCCGGACAGAAAAGGTTCACTCAGGCAACCCAGCCAGGTGTGGTGCCAGTTTACACACGAGCAACCCCTAGAACCATTACAGGCAGCTTGAATGCTACAGCACCACCAATGACATGCGCAGGCAAAGATGGTCTTACGTTGTACATGCGTCCTTTAATGGACCAAATCCTTAGATGCCATTCTCTGCTGCTTTCCACCCCCTAAAGGCTCAGCAAGTTCAAGTAGTGAAGAGTAGGGCTTGCAAGTACTGGGAGCTGGGGATTCATTTGCTGTCGTCCAGATTTTCAGATGAGAGCTGGGTAAGGAACTATTTCTGCTGCTGAAACAATTTTCACCTCCAATTATGCCTTATTTTCTAAGGGAACCTATTTGGCACCAATCTTTCTTTCAAGGGTAGCTTAAGAGCTGTGTACTAATTATGCGGAAAATTGCATTCGGAATCTTTTTTCCCACCAGAAAAAAACGTGTTTGTGCGCGCGCACACACGCACACGGCTAGCCCTACCGCTTCCCTGGGTGATGCTGCTTATCTCAGGGAGCAGAAATTGGGGTACCATAAACAGTGGGGGAATGTCAATTATTTAGTTTTTCTACAACTGGTTGACTGCTAGTAGCCATAACGGCTATGTACCATCACCAGTATGTTTCTAAATACCAGTTGCTTTGATCACAAGTGGAAAAGTACTGTTTGGTTCATGCCTTGCTAGTGAGCTTCCCACAGGCGTCTGGTTGGCCACTGTGAGAACAGGATGCTGATCTAGATGGGACTTTGGTCTGATCCAGCAGAGCTTTTCTTATGCTACGTGTTTATGTTCAAACAATTCAAACTCTTATCTGGAAGAAAAGATATACAATTTCATTTCTCCCTCAATACTAAAATTGTAAGGATGCCGTCATGCTGTAGTTCATGTGGTCACCAGTAGGTGGCCAGGCAAACTGCTGCATGACGACATAAAAGCAGGCACACAGCCCAGAGAGGCAAGTGAGCAAGCAGGCAGCTCAGGCAAGTGGTACAGGTGGTGGACAGCCCAGGCAAGCTGCTGCAGAGAACAGCCAGAACAGGCCAGGGCAAATCCCAAATAGCCATCCTACTCTGCTGCCGCTTGCCTCCTCACACTGATACCACTATTTTGGCCTCAACAGCATCACAGCACAAACCAGGAACACAAATCATCCCAGTGAATGGAGAATAAAAAGGATGTATTGAGAGGTCCATAGTCCCTTGAGCAGTTTAATGCTGGAGAGAACAAATGGAAGAAAACCTATTACATAACCAAATACTGCATGCATCTGGAAAAGGGGGACTTGGCTTAATCAATTATTCTGACATGAGGATCAGAGACACAGCGGGGGGAGAATACCCATTGACAATTGAGCTGGCCAATTACCAATACTCCAGGTAGATAGCTAACACATTTGCTCCAGCATTCGCATTACCAACAGCAGCAGATTGATACTGTCAAGCAGAAGGCTCAGACCTCCAGAATATGTCACTGCCATATTGGCTACTGTGGTCCCCCCTGGCCCAAGAACTGCCCCAAGGCTTCATGCATTACGCTAAGATTTTAACCTACTGTACTCATTTAGATGATGTAGGGGCTATAGTTACAACTTTTTGTGCTTTGTGTCGTGACAATCTTGCAGCCACAGAGATAAGAAGAGTCATTTCATGGTCTGGAGGGGATCACTTCCTGGTTCGGTCGACAACGCGGGTGGCGCTGTGGTCTAAACCACTGAGCCTCTTGGGCTTGCCAATCCGAAGGTCAGCGGTTTGAATCCCCGCAACTGAGTGAGCTCCTGTTTGCTCTCTCCCAGCTCCTGCCAACCTAAAAGTTCGAAAGCACGCCAGCGCAAGCAGATAAATAGGTACCACTGCAGCGGGAAGGTAAACAGCATTTCCGTGTGCTCTGGCTTCCATCATGGTGTTCCATTGTGCCAGAAGTGGTTTAGTCCTGCTGGCCACATGACCCGGAAAGCTGTATGCGGACAAACGCTGGCTCCCTTGGCCTGAAAGCGAGATAAGCACCGTAACCCCATTGTTGTTGTCATTTAGTCGTTTAGTCGTGTCCGATTCTTCGTTACCCCATGGACCAGAGCACGCCAGGCACTCCTGTCTTCCACTGCCTCCTGCAGTTTGGTCAAACTCATGCTGGTAGCTTCGAGAACACTGTCCAACCATCTCGTCCTCCATCGTCCCCTTCTCCTTGTGCCCTCCATTTCCCCCAACATCAGGGTCTTTTCTAGGGAGTCTTCTCTTCTCATGAGGTGGCCAAAGTATTGGAGCCTCAGCTTCAGGATCTGTCCTTCCAGTGAGCACTCAGGGCTGATTTATTTAAGAATGGAGAGGTTTGATTTTCTTGCAGTCCATGGGACTCTCAAGAGTCTCCTCCAGCACCATCATTCAAAACTACAACCCCATAGTCACCTTTTACTGGACTTAACCATCCAGGGGTCCTTTACCTTTTACTTCCTGGTTCACGTGGAGAAGCTGTATTCAACGGAGCCCAGTGATGGAAGCAAGTAGCTATATTGAGGCAGCACCGGGGGTTGAAATTTTGCACCCTTAACAGTTTTGTACCTTGGACAACCATCCCTGTGCCCCCCCCCCATGCTGTGCCACTGCTGTGGCTTAGCTCAGGGGTAGAGCATTTGCCTTGCATACTCCAGAGTGTAGATTCAGTTCCTAGCATCTCCTGGAAGGACTTGGAGATACTGCCATCTGGGATCTTGGTGGGCCACTGCCAGTCAGTAAGGCACACCATCCCTTCTTTTACTGGGCCATTTCACCCACATTTGTTAGTACTAAAAGCTGAAGGAGCAATCGCCACCTTTTATAGAAGGACCCCAAGTGGCTCAACGCCAACTATATGGTTTTGTCAGGCTTTGAGGCGACAACAAGAACAGAACAACATAAAGAACCTAAAAGCTTCTACCCACAAAAATCTTTTCTGCACCTGAGGCTTGACAGCTTTAGTTGTTTGTCCAGGTGGACATTAATTACACTTAAGCAGTTGCATTGTTGATTTCACTGAGGCCATCTAGATGGTGATACAACAGGCAAAACAGGGCATTAAGAAAACCTGACGTTGTGACGTCAGGGCATTAAGAAAACCTGAAAACTGTGACGTTGTGTACTGGAGTATCAATATTGCGGAGATGAGAAATGCCGCAAAAGACTAAAGATGGAAAAGAGAGCAAATGTGATTTGATTTTTTTTTTTTTACACTGGCTATAGCATGAAACACTTAGGCTGAATCCACACATATATAAAAAAAACACTGTGAAAATGCTTTTTTTAAAAACCAACAACAAGGTTTTAAAATATATATGGAATTTGCCATTAGCTCACCAGACCATCTAGTGTCACATTTGTATAATGCACTTAAAACGCTATACAGTGGTGCCCCGCAAGACGAATGCCTCGCAAGACGAAAAACCCGCTAGACGAAAGGGTTTTCCGTTTTTCGAGGCGCTTCGCAAGATGAATTTCCCTATGGGCTTGCTTCGCAAGACGAAAACGTCTTGCGAGTCTTGTGAGTCCCCCCCCCCTTTTTCTAAGCCGCTAAGCCGCTAATAGCGCTAATCCGCTAATAGGGTTGCTTCACAAGACGAAAAAACCGCTAGACGAAGAGACTCGCGGAACGGATTCTTTTCGTCTTGCGAGGCACCACTGTATTTGCAGCTGTATAGCTGAGTCCCCAATCTCAGGGTTATGGGTCTGAGCCCCAAGGTGGGCAAAAAGATTCCTGCATTGCAGGGGGTTGGACTAGATGACCCTTGTGGTCCCTTCCAGCTCTATGATTCTATGAAACACATGAAGAATGGTGGGAAGAATGCATGCAGTCCTCACTGTACTATGATCTACCGAGTCATTTTGGAGGCATAGTGCGAAACGTTTTAGGCTTGGTTCGGGGAAACCTGGGCTCAAGTCCATGCTGACCCATGAAACTCATCCCCACAAAAGACCTACCTCAAAGGGTTGTTGTGAGAATTTAGAAATGGGCGGAGCCCATCACTGGCACCCTGGACCCATTGGGGGAATGGCAGGATATAAATGGCTGCAACTTCTGGCAGCAATTTTCCCACAGCGCCTTTGGCTGCTATCCAACAGAGTTATGCATGCTTCACTGGTAGAGAGAGTAAATAATGGCTTTGATCATTCTAATTCTACAGCGGGACAATTTACGGTGTAATCCTATACACGCCGACTAAGTCCTACTCAGATAAGTGTGTAGGACTGCAGCTTAACTAGTTCTTCTGCTGCCCTGATTAAACCCATTGTGTTCTCTCTCTTATTTATTTTAAAGAAACAGGGAAATGCTGTGATCGAAGGTGATTGTCATTTATTTCAAAGTACAGGGTTTGCTAACTAAGAAGAGAGGGGAAAGCAGACAGAGGACAGCCTTAAGCAACTAAGACTCTGAAGCCAACACACATCTACTAAGCCTCTTTTTCTTCCTTTTTCTTAACAAAACAAATTCCTTCCAGTAGCACCTTAAAGACCAACTAAGTCAGTTCCTTTTTCTTGTTATATATGAGCACAGCTACCCCATAAATCCTAAATCTAGTCCAATACCAGTTATATTCCTCTCCTCCATACGAACTCAGAAGTACAGTGGTACCTCTGGTTATGTACTTAATTCGTTCTGGAGGTCCGTTCTTAACCTGAAACTGTTCTTAACCTGAAGCACCACTTTAGCTAATGGGGCCTCCTGCTGCTGCTGCGCCGCTGCATGATTTCTGTTCTCATCCTGAAGCAAAGTTCTTAACCCGAGGTACTATTTCTGGGTTGTGAGATCCAGTGTGGTGTAGTGGTTAAGAGCGGTAGTCTCCTAATCTGGGGAACCGGGTTCGAGTCTCCGCTCCTCCACATGCAACTGCTGGGTGACCTTGGGCCAGTCACACTTCTGTGAAGTCTCTCAGCCCCACTCACCTCACAGAGTGTTTGTTGTGGGGGAGGAAGGGAAAGGAAAATGTGAGCCGCTTTGAGACTCCTTAAAAGGGAGTGAAAGGCGGGATATCAAATCCAAACTCTTCTTCTTCTTCTTCTGTAACCTGAAGTGTATGTAACCTGAGGTACCACTGTATATCCCAGGCTTTTCAATGGGGCCTGCTCCCTTCCATGTGCTTGGGATTCTTACCTAAGTAGCAGTAGAGTAGTAGCATTGATTACAATAGATCTTCCTCCCATCTAAGGCCAGAGTCTTGAGCACAGACTACAAAAACAGACTGGACCTCAAAAATGCAGAAAGGAAAAGACAACCGTATCATGATTCATAGAAGGGACCCTGAGGATCATTTAGTCCAGGAGTCAGCAAACTTTTTCTGCAGGGGGCCAGTCCACTGTCCCTCAGACCTTGTGGGGGGCCAGACTATATATTTTTTTAAAAAAATGAACGAATTCCTATGCCCCACAAATAACCCAGAGATGTATTTTAAATAAAATCCCACATTCTACTCATGTAAAAACATGCTGATTCCTGGGCTGTCAGATTTAGAAGGCGATTGGGCCAGATCCAGCCCCTGGTCCTTAGTTTGCCTACCCATGATTTAGTCCAACCCGAATATTCAGCTGTCCCAATACAGGGATTGAACCTGAAAACTTGGCATCATCAGCACCATGCCCTAAGCAACTGAGCTGAACCAAGGAGAAATTTACTCTCTTGTGCTGCCCACTTTCCCCTCTGGCCCTGCCCACCACTGCATTGTGGCCCTCAGAAGACTGGCCAGATGGGAAAGTGGCCCTTGGCTTCCCCACCCCTGTTCTAAGGGCTGCTTGGGCCCCATGAAAGGAAACTAAACTCATTCAAACACTCAGCTTAGCAGGGCGTGGTGTTTGAAGGTTATGCTGTGCTTCCACAGCTGGAAGCAACAACACATCTGAATTATCAGTTGATGGGAACCACAGGAGGGAAGAGCGCTCTTGTGCTTGAATCCTGCTTGTGAGTTTACCGCGGGCATCTGGTTGGCCACTGTGATGCTGGACCAGATGAGCCATTGGCCTGGGACTTCCGGAGGCGGCGCCACCGATAATGGCGGATTCCCTCTAATCTAGAGGGAGAAAGCCCCGCAGAAATCAGGTCCTACCGCTGCAGCGAAGAGGGGACCCTTTCAAAAACCGCAGGCGGGTGAAGCCTGCGACCGTGGGACTCGGCGGGCATCTTTTGCGCCCCCCCGATCGGCAAAGGAACCCTGCAAAGGGCTCCGGAGCGAGACGGGGTGTTGGCGCGGTGCTGAGAGTCAATCCCTACTTCTGCGGAGCGAAGCTGCACAGCTGATGTCAGAGAGCGCTGTCCTCTTTCCTGTGACAATTCGGCTCTTAAACAACAACCCGTGAGTAGGACAATTGAAAGATTGGGAGATCAAAGGAATCGCTCCTTTGATCAAAGGAACAACCTTGAATTTGGCACCGAAGCGGGAAGGTGTAAACAGGAAGTCCGCCTTCCGCTTTTTGTAAATAGACTGAAGTAAAGATCTTACAAGCTAAAAAGCCAGGAAAATTGATTTTAAGATTGAAATTTCCTGCATCTATAACCATCAAAACCCCCTTTGACAGCAGGAGAAAAGGGGGGAAGAAATTTTGACCTTTGAATCCTGCAGAGAGAGTGAAGAATACAAGCCTCCATCGTCCCAAACCTGGGGACGGAATGTCGGGACAGAAATTGTCGGTGATGCCTATTAATTGAAAACGGAAAAATTATTGACAGATAGAACTAAAAGAGAAATAAAATAATTCTAATGCTGCTTTCTGCTTGTTTGCATTATATTGAAAGGAAACAAAGTATTCGAAAATCGAAAGTAAATTTCCCTTTGTTGGATACACTTTAAAGATGGACGTTAAATAGTAATTGTATCCCCTAGAGGGAGCTAGCCAGCGTGTTTGTTGCAACTTACAGGGAAGATATAACAGCTGTGAAAACTTGACCGTGGGACCAGCTATTTGACCTTGACAGAAATGAACAGGGAGGAAGTCTTACTTGCTGCCCTTGGCAAAATAAATGCTGTGCTGCAGCAGTTGGATGAGAAAGTGACTTCGATGAACCAAAAGTTGGATTTTATATCTGCTGCAGCTAGTAAAGATGAACTAACAGGAAACGAATTTAAAGAAACTTTACAACAACCAATTCAGGAAACTGGTTTAACAAGGCAAGTTCAAGGGCAGAGGAAGATGGAAGAGGTTGCAATTGCACCTCAAAAGATACAGAAACTCAAAATCCCGCATGACCAAAAGCTGCAACATTGGAAGACTGAACTTGGAGAACATCTGCAAAACTTTGGAGTTAAGGAAGCCTTTAGCTCTGGTGGGACTGTGAAACAAGTTGATGATTATTTTTGGAACAACTACCTTTTGGATTATAAATCAAACATTGGGGAGTGGATTACTGGGGAATGGGACAATCTGATAAAAGAAAATGGAGAATATTACTGTATGGAACTCCCCGGAGAGTCACTCCCCAAGGAGAAAGGGAAGAAAATATGCAAGAATCCAACAAGGGATAAGGATGTGCGCAAGTATAAACAGGAACAAGAACAACCTGCAGAGGAACAACCTGCAGAGGGGGCATAGAAGGGACCTGAGAGCCTCAGATATTAGAACACCCGATTGATGGACAGGACACAATGGTGCAAGGACTGACATCATCCGAAACCAGGAAGAAGGGACGTTGGATAAAACCAGAATGAGAATTTATTTTTTATAAATCATTTTATTTTTGGAATTAGTGTAATATTAATGAAATACTAAAATGTGCTGGAAAGGAACTAATTGGCTTTAGCAAAAAGGTTTGAAGGAGTTAAGTTTAAATATAGTTTAAATTTTGAAATTTTAATGTTTTGAAGGTAAGATAAGGTTAAAGAAATTAATGGTAAATTGAACTGTAAAATTTTCAAATGTTAATGATGTTGAAATGAAATGAAGTGGTTCTAGTAATAAGGTAAAATAAGAATTTGTAAGAATGGATTGATATTAGACGAAAATCTGAAGTTATAACATATGAGGATAAACAATTAAGGGTAAATTAAGATGGTATGAATTTGATGAACCAACTTTTAAATGGAATACAAAAAAGGGAGGTGAGAGGAACTCAGGAAAATAAGTAAATGAATGGTAAGAAACTGAAAAGAGAGATTTTTCTTTTTTCTTTTTCTTTTTCTTTTTTTATGTTAAATTTTTGGCTTTTGTATTTTTCTTGTGTGTTTTTTTTTATTACTGTTCTGTAACTTTTTTCTTGTTAAAATCTAATAAAATATCATTTAAAAACAAACAAACAGATGAGCCATTGGCCTGATCCAGCAGGCTCTTTCTAACAAGGCCGCTGGCCTTTCACGGTGGGCGGTGTTGTGACTGGGCATCTGGGCCCTCGTGGTGATCTGGCTTGGGGGTGCCAACCCCGAGCCACGCCATGTCTGCCTGGCCAATCTGCAGATGGGCAGGAGTCAAGATATAGCCTGGCTTCACCCAGTGCCTAAGCCAAACCACTCACATCTGCAATCAATAAAGCTGTGGCCTGTTTTAGCCCATTAACCTAAATACTCGCATCTCTGTGTTATTAATCAATACTGTGGGGGCACGGGAACTTGGTATTGTTAGAATTCCTGCTCCATGATTGCAGTCATGGGGTTTTTGTCTATCACATGACGATATATGTTTTGACTCCACAGAGTGGGAAGTGACGGAGACAGGATGTTTGTGTAACTGTGTACCATGAAGTGGGACTATAGATTAGCCAAAATGCTGAGTTGCTGAGGTCTGTCACGCGAACTGCGCAAACTCTGCAGATCCCTAAGTGTGCCGGTGTCGGTTGGCATCGGTTGCTGTGATGTTCTGGCAGAAGAAAGCTTTTGAAGCTCCCGAATTAAAGACCAGGAGGGAGAGAACATGCCGGTCAGGCATGTGTCTCTGCCAGGGTCCTACTTGAGTGTAGGCTGAGCTCTTGACAGGCATGCAACAGAAAGCATTTTCTGATCACTGCTTACTACCTTAGATCTAAGACCCAAGATAACTGTTAACTCTCTCTTTTGGCAGCAGTCAGGAGTCATCCCAACCTGCTGGGACAATGAGCCATTGTACCCTCTCTCTCTCCTCCTATCAGAACCAACACCAGGGCTCAGCATTGTGAAGCTGGGGGGAGAGAAGCATCTGTTTTCCTCCTGCAAGTTCTTGGAATAGCACAGCTAAAAACCAGCAACAAGGAACTGAATGCAACAGGGCATGCTTAGGTAGCACAGCAGAGATACCTTTTCCTCTACCCAAAAGGTGGGGTTCTGAGATCCCACCAGGCCTGGGTACTCAGTGCCATGAAAACAGACCCCAGGACACCCACAGCATATGAAAACAGCCCTCTCCGTCCTGTTATGCCATATAAAAAAACCATATATACTACATCTCACCATGGTGTGGGGTCATGCAAGGCATTTGTCAAAGGGGGTATCGGTTATGGGTGTTCACCCTGCCTCCAGCTTCAGCCTATATACACAACAAGCAACTTTTCACCCTTCATCTTATTGCTTGATCTGTTCTCCAAATTGAAAATTGTTAGGTGACAGGATTGGAGCAAAGTGCGGCTTAGTAATGTACTTGGAGGAGAGTGGTGGAAATAACTGTTTGCCCTTGAAGAAACACTTTAGGAACGGGTTTTATACAGACCTAGGCAGGCAACAGCAAACAGAGGATAAATGATGGCTGGTGGAAAGGAGTTGGGAAGGAAGGGGCTGCTTGAGTAAAGTCACAGAAAATTAAATATGACTTATGAAAATGTTTGCTTTGAGTGAGATGAATGGGGAGATTCAACGGAACAATAATTTAGCGAATAGCTTGCCTGCTTCACAGGCATAGATGAAACGTATCTGTTTTCTCCAATTCACTTGGTATGATAAATTCACATTGGCCATGAGAGATGGTGTTAATTCCACTTGAGACTTTTCTCTCCCAAATACGTAATTTGTTAGTTGTTTTATCTTGACCAAGGTAACCCAAAGCAACGTACCACCAAACATACACACACAAAGAGAAAGTTTTGGGGCCAGGTTTACTGAGTTACTTTCTTTGTGGGATGGAACTGAAGACTGAAATGGTATTATCAACCAGTGGAGTCATGGAGTCTGTCAAAACTGGACTTTTGACCTGGATTCGGGAAGCCTGTGCTCCTGTCCATGGATGTGGTCAGTCTGAAAGGGATACTGACTGGGCCCTTGATGCCTTTTGCAGAGGCAGTTTTAGGGCAGCAAAACCAGTTCCCAGCACTGGCCATCAAGAGGAGAGGGCGCCCAGTAATCACTTGACAGGGTCCTAGAGCCCCCCAATCCAAAGCCAAATATGTGAGCCAGTCAAGCAAAACACACAATGGAATGAGAAAGTCTTCAGGTGGCTTTGAAATGCCATTAGGGAGTAAGCCAGATATTGGGTGACCACATCATCAAATAAGAGGAAATGTGCATTGCCAAAGGGCAAACGAGGATCAGGAATCGCATTGCATTTGCGCATACTTCTTTATACAGTGGTACCTCGGGTGCTCCTGCCAACCTAGCAGTTTGAAAGCACGTCAAAGTGCAAGTAGATAAATAGGTACCACTCTGGTGGGAAGGTAAACAGTGTTTCCGTGCGCTGCTCTGGTTCGCCAGAAGTGGCTTAGTCATGCTGGCCACATGACCCGGAAGCTGTACGCCGGCTCCCTCGGCCTATAAAGCGAGATGAGTGCCATAACCCCAGAGTCTGCCACGACTGGACATTGTTAGTTTCTGTTTGTGCCACTGTGCAGCTGCTTAAGAGTCACAAGACTCTGTTTACATTCCAGAGACAGTCCAGGCTGTTGGAAGTCTCACGGGAGATGGGAGACAGATGTGATGTTACTGGCTTCCTGGTTCCTTTGTTTGTTTCATTTGCTCTCTGCCTTTCACAGAGAGAAGATGTCTTTTCTGTCTGCATAGTTAGGAAAATAAAACTCTTTGCAATGTAGCCATAAATATCATCACTTCTGTGTGCTGCTTTGATTCTCTGATGAATGGGAATGTGCCTGAGGCCTCATCAAAGGCTCAGGTTGTTAATCACGTCGGAGGCGATTCCGAAGGACTCGGCCAGAGGAAGATGAGCTTTATCAGCTCGGTTGAATGCAGATTCCAACAGACCTAATGGTCAGGGGCCCTTTACCTTTAACTCGGGTTACAGATGCTTCAGGTTACAGACTCCGCTAACCCAGAAATAGTACCTCAGGTTGAGAACTTTGCTTCAGGATGAGAACAGAAATTGCGTGGCGGCGGCGGCAGCGGGAGGCCCCATTAGCTAAAGTGATACCTCAGGTTAAGAACAGTTTCAGGTTAAGAATGGACCTCCAGAACGAATTAAGTTCTTAATCCGAGGTACCACTGTATGCACAGAAGCAAATCTAGAAAGAATCACCATCGTTTGAATATAGCTATGCAGTATGTCTCAGCCGAGTGGGGACGACTTTGACCAGCTGACCTGTCTGCCTCCTCAGTCTACAGCACAGACATTTAACAACCATGGCTTCTCCCATCTTACAGTGCTTTTATCTTTGGTCCAGGTAGGACTTCAAATACTGGACTTCTTCAAAGAGAGGACTGCCCTCTGCAAAAATATTTTCTTTGAGGTTGTTCTTAGAGAGAGAAGCTAAACGGAGGTACATGAAAGTACTTCCCAAGATTATTGACATTTAGAGCATTGAAAGGAAATAAATCCCGCATCCCTAGTTATAAGCCAGCCACTAGAGGAAGCCATGAGTACATGAACCAGGCAGGTGCAATTTAGCTTGCTTCTTCTTCATTCTGCCTTGAGTTTTTTGATTTAGAGATTATTAATGTCCTATTGACTTCACCCAGCTCATTAGGGCTTAATCACAGGCAAGTGGGTATAGCAGTGTACTTTCAGTTGACTTTCATGCCTTCAGATGTCTTCTAAAAGTCTGGTAGTTGTTCTCTTTGACATCTGAGAATTATAATAGTTGTTATATGCTATTATAGTTTCAGTAGTGCCATGCAACATAAAATTTCTATTTTGCGTTTCACTTTGCATTGGGACTTTTCTTTTAAAAAAGATTTTGAAATTGTTGCACGTGTGTTTATTTAATCATTTACTTTATTTGGACCATTTCTATACTGATATATATATATATATATATATGGTGTAAAGAAAACTAAAGCAACATTTTAGGCATTAGTAATTATAGAAAATATCTATATATCTATGATTCTATCTATCTATATTATATAAATCTAGAAAAGGTCTATATCAAGACCTTTTACTAACAAGATGTGGGAAAGAACCGAAAAGCTGATATTTTGAGAACCACAATTAAGCCCAGGTGCATTTAGCGCTCCCTCCTGTATTATGAACATATTGGCAAAGAGCAGAATCTTGAAGAACAAGTGGGCCAATCCCCCTTTTAAAAACCCTTCACATTTCAGATGTGATTGCAGAAAGCCTGGAGAAAGCTATCATCATTACCTTGATTACGCCCCCTACACACACTCAAGAATGTCACTGATTTCTCCCCCCCTTCCCCTCCTCCCCACTTTTCTGATTTGGTAATAGGGCTGCATTATAACCTATAATTTACTTCCATCCCAAATAGATTTGCTCCCCGCCCGGATCAGTTTGCCCAACATTTTGATCTCTCTGATCCAAGGTGCGTAAAGGACGCCGTGTCAAAATTTGTCTTTGCAAAAAGGAAACGGCAGAGGCTTTAAGTCAACAGAAACAGAGGACTTCTCTGAAAGAAGACGAGTTCCGATGCAACATTGAAATATTAAAATTGGAAAAATCTGACAATAGAGTTGACAGTGCTGTTGAGAGAAGAGATAGCCACTGTGTTGTTGTTTTTTATTAATATAGCTGTATCTGTTTGCATATACTACCATTGGTGAGCATGGCACTTTGCAAGGGGAATCTGTGACAAAATGTTGCAGTGCAGAATGTTTCTTTTCAGTATTCCAGCCAGCCATTCCTACTCTCCTCCGCAATATTCCCTGCCTGGTTCTCCATCTGCCCCACTTCTAAATGTCAGTCCTTGAACACTGAGCACACTCCTGGGGAATTTTTAGGGGTCCCCCCCTCAAGCATTTGACCAAAAGAAATGGTGGACTCTCCTTCCTTGTAGGTTTTCAAGCAGAGCTTGGATGGTTCTCTGTCATGTAAGATCTAGTTGAGATTCCTGCATTGCAGGGGGTTAGACTAGATGTCCCTTGAGTCCCTTCAAACTATACAATTCTATGATTCTGTGATTCCTTAAACCTGCCAATACCTCTCTCCTACATAACGCGGGTGGCGCTGTGAGTTAAACCACAGAGCCTAGGACTTGCTGATCAGAAGCTCGGTGGTTTGAATCCCTGCGACGGGGTGAGCTGCTGTTGCTCAGTCCCTGCTCCTGCCAACCTAGCAGTTTGAAAGCACATCAAAGTGCAAGTAGATAAATAGGAACTGCTCCGGCGGGAAGGTAAACGGCGTTTCCATGCGCTGCTCTGGTTCGCCAGAAGCGGCTTAGTCATGCTGGCCACATGACCCGGAAGATGTATGCTGGCTCCCTTGGCCAATAAAGCAAGATGAGCGCCGCAACCCCAGAGTCGGTCACGACTGGACCTAATGGTCAGGGGTCCCTTTACCTTTACACAAGGGTGGCACCAAACTACAGTTAAAGCACAAGGCTTCCCTATAAGAATTGGGGAAACGATAGTTGACCCTTCACTCTAGGGCAGGCATGGCCAAACTTGACCCTCCAGCTGTTTTGGGACTACAACTCCCATCATCCCTAGCTAACAGGACCAGTGGTCAGGGATGATGGGAATTGTAGTCCCAAAACACCTGGAGGGCCAAGTCTGGCCATGCCTGCTCTAGGCACAGCGATTGTAACATATCTTCCACAAATTCTATCACACAAGGTTGTCTTGCTCATGATCTGTACCATTCAGTGCCAGTGTGGTGTAGTGGTTAAGAGCGGTAGTCTCGTAATCTGGGGAACTGGGTTCGATTCCCCGCTCCTCCACATGCAGCTGCTGGGTGACCTTGGGCCAGTCACACTTCTCTGAAGTCTCTCAGCCCCACTCACCTCACAGAGTGTTTGTTGTGGGGGAGGAAGGGAAAGGAGAATGTTAGCCGCTTTGAGACTCCTTAAAGGGAGTGAAAGGTGGGATATCAAATCCAATTTTTTTTTTTCCCACACACAGGAGGAGGAAAAAACAATGTCCATTAGATAAGAGGTGATCACACGACCATCAGGAAAATCTGAAACAGTGATGTTATTTTTGCAAATCGCCATACCTGGCAGAGATCATACAAATTTAGCAAAATGCAACCCGCAACAGACTGCGTTTGAGTAAGCATAATGTAATGAAATCATGAGCACGTACAGAATAGCGAACATGACAGCTGGGACCACCTTAGAGCTGATATTGATAAGCCACTCTGAGAATCTTTTTGCCTAAAGGGTGGGGCATACATCCTGCAAATAACTACCTAAAATATGCTCCTTAATCAGAGGTGTTTGGGGCTTTTAAAAAAAGGTAGGAAGCAATGTTGCTGACCAGCATTTTCTACTGCTATTAGATCTTTTCCAGTCATAAAAAAATTAATAAAAACCACCCAGATATATACGTGTTTATTTTTCTGGCTTGGCAACTTGCTTGAGGTTACAGGTCAAACTCTGTAAAATAAACGAAGTGCCGAAACGTTTGATCAAAGTAAAGCAGCGACAACCGTTGGCGATTTAGTAGTCACGACAGGGATACAACATGAAATTTGCACCACCAGTAGTGTAAGGAACCAAAGTGGTCTATCATCAAAGAAATGATCTCCTGAACATTTTTTGATTGGAGAAAATGAATGAAAAGCAACAGTCTCCAGGTGTACCAATCTGGATATGAAATGGAATAATTAGCTACTGCAGCCTGCAGGAAACTGATGCTTAGCGATACATTATGTCCTCCTTTTCTGTAGAGAATTTAGCTGTAAAAGCTCTGTTCTTCTGGGGTGTTGATTTCAGTCATAGGCAATCATTTCCCTTTTATCGTAGCAATGGCTGATGTTCCCCCTGCCCCCTCCCCCACCGAGGAAAGACTGGCGGGGGATCAAAATACTTTCTTGATTTGTGCTTAAAAGCATGCGCTAGCTAACTCCCACACATCTTGCCAGCATGGTTAGGCTATTTGTTTTCTACGACCACCATGCTATTAAGTGATCCTAAAAATAGGCAGGTTTTTTTGAAAGGTCAAATGGTTGAAAAGAAAAGTACAGAGGCAGCTTTCAACAGGTGTGACTTCCACTTATCTGAAAGGTGGCGGCAACAACGATTGGGGAGCAGTTCAGTTTGCGTTTAAAGGTGAACCTACGTCGATTTGCACTTTCAGAAACAAGATGCAAACCAAAACATAGCCATCGTTTGAAATTTGCAATTCTCTGAATTTTGCAATGCCGAGAAAAGTGAAAAATGTACACCTTACGATATAGCGAGCACAGAAATGCATATGTTTGTGGAAATAGTGTACAAAATGCAGTATGTTAGGGGAAGTGCAATACAATGGTACCTCAGGTTAAGAACTTAATTCATTCTGGAGGTCCGTTCTTAACCTGAAACTGTTCTTAACCTGAAGCACCACTTTAGCTAATTGGGCTTCCTGCCACCGCCGCTGCGTGATTTCTGTTCTCATCCTGAAGCAAAGTTCTTAACCCGAGGTACTATTTCTGGGTTAGTGGAGTCTGTAACCTGAAGCGTCTGTAACCCGAGGTGCCACTGTATTATTATGTACAAAATGTGTATACTGGGGGAAATTAGCACTAATATGCAGAATTGTCATGAGGCAGAAGCTGCAGCAGGTGATGGCTGAAGGGAGACCAAGATGCAGAGAGGAATCAGGATGGTGAAGAGTCATGGATGTCTCCCCCTCCTATGACCAGCTCCCCTTCCCGTTTATCTCCCAGAACCAGAAGAGGTGTGAAAAGGGCAGAGGAGAGGTTGCCTTCATGCAGGAGCAGTATCTAATTGCTTGGGGAAAGTCCTGGAGAAGAGGGAACAGTGGGAGCTTTCCATCCTGGCAACTGATCCATGGGGATGAGCTGCTGTGCTCCTTAGGCTTGACACTCCGCCAAGTCTGTGCAGATTGTGTTCTTGCTCCAACTTGAATGCTGTGATTTACTGCTGGCTCACTCCTGACAATTAACGAGAAAAGGCCCTTTTTGCATGGGACCCCTTTCTCACTGCTGCTAAGGATGTGGTCAAATAAGCATGTAGACACCTGGGGGAATCCCACTTGCTCCTCTGCCCTTGAATGTGAGAGAGAGGTGGACTGAATGGAGAATATTTATAATGGGATGTTTGTTTATATGGCAGCGAGAATGCTTCTAGCCCAGAGATGGAAAGAAAGAGAAGTGTTGACCAGAGAGGATCATAGAATCATAGAGTTGGAAGAGACCACAAGGGCCATCGAGTCCAACCCCCTGCCAAGCAGGAAACACCATCAGAGCACTCCTGACATATGGTTGTCAAGCCTCTGCTTAAAGACCTCCAAAGAAGGAGACTCCACCACACTCCTTGGCAGCAAATTCCACTGTTGAACAGCTCTTACTGTCAGGAAGTTCTTCCTAATGTTTAGGTGGAATCTTCTTTCTTGTAGTTTGGAACCATTGCTCCAGAAAACAACCTTTCTCCCTCCTCTATGTGACATCCTTTTATATATTTGAACATGGCTATCATATCACCCCTTAACCTCCTCTTCTCCAGGCTAAACATGCCCAGCTCCCTTAGCCGTTCCTCATAGGGCATCGTTTCCAGGCCTTTGACCATTTTGGTTGCCCTCCTCTGGACCCGTTCCAGTTTGTCAGTGTCCTTCTTGAACTGTGGTGCCCAGAACTGGACACAGTACTCCAGGTGAGGTCTGACCAGAGCAGAATACAGTGGCACTATTACTTCCCTTGATCTAGATGCTATACTCCTATTGATGCAGCCCAGAATTGCATTGGCAGACCAAGCTGCCAATTGGAGTGGCAGACCAAGCTGATGAGAATACGCAGAAATGGCAAGACTGAAAGATCAGAAACCAGGAAGACCAAGTTTTTTTAAAAAAAGATTGGAATAACTTCTTAATATACTTAAAATACCACTGTAGACAGTTAAAATAATTGGCAGGGATACAATGACACTTGTAATGTGAAATGAACTTTGGTCACTATGGTTGTATAATAGATGGTTAACGGTAAAAGATGAAGGAAAAAAGAAAAAGACAAAGACAAAATCTTTAGAAAAAGAATCCATGGAGGGAGTGGGAAGAAGGTTCAAAAGAACCTTTTTATTTCTGTGTTTTGGAATGGTCATAGTTATTGTGTATAAATTTATGTAAAACCAATATTATTATTTTTTTTGAAAATATATTATCAGACAATTTATTTGTAACAAATATTTATCATGGGATTCTTCACAATGTCATTGTGGAGAGAAATCAGATTTCAGTAGTGATTTCTGTATCACCTGGAGAAAATAGCCTGAGCCGCTTAATTTTTTGCAGCATTTTTCTTTATAAAATCAGAAACGGGTTACTCGTGGCCTTGGCAGTGCTAGCTGGCTCTGGTGGCAGTTGGGAGTTCAGCAACAGCTTGAGGACCACAGGTTCCCTGTCCTGAGTAAAAGTGTTAAATCAGGGGCTATTCTAATAATCCCCTTCACAAAGATAAATCCAGATAACTAGCAATCCTCTGCAACGTTTGGTCCATTCTCATAAAGTATTGATATCTGAAGCACTTCTTGCCTCGGTACAATCAGAGGCAAAAAAGTTCACTGTCTATGTATGGGTGCATTCATATGTATGAACTTCTGCCTGTTCTTTGTATCTCTCAGTTCTTCATCACATGAAAAAGAATATGCAGAGATGCGCCGTGGATCAGCTTACAAGGAAGAGGAAGGCAGAGTGGGTGATTATTTTTCTGAATCCTATTACAATGCCCTTTGAATAGCACAGAGAACACCCAGCTGGGCTCCCCTGAAGAATGATATGCTAAAAAAGGGGGCTTGTTTGAAATTCAGGTGTCCGGAAGAGAATTTTTGCGTGCATGTCGGTATTTTGATTAAGATGCTGCCGCGAATTGCAGAGAGTCCTGGCAAATGCAATTACTTAGACACTGACTGAGGCACATCCATCAAGGGACAGGCACTCTCCATCAGCGCAGAGGCCGGGTATGGCAGAAACTAGGAAAAAAAATATGCCATCTTACAATTCCAGCTGCGTCACAATGCGAAATATTTGTGCTAGTGCTAATTTATTCGGCAGCCACATTCTCTGCAATATTCTCGCCAACTTGTTCATTCCCCTGCCCAGTAATGTATACCTTCCTTTTTTGGCCTATCATCTAGCCACCATGTTGCCATGAGTTGCCTTCATTCTCTCAATGATCAGTGATGGTGTTAGTCAGGCCATGAAGGGAGGACAGCAAGGGTTGGAGGACCCTTTCCCAGCTCAGGAACTGTATACCCTTTGTGGTCAATCTGAGGGCCATGTGTAAACCTTCCAACATTCCTCAGATGAAAACGGGGACATTCTATTCTACATCAGCCGCGGTGGGTGAGGGGTGAGCTTTTTTGCATGTTAATATTTTCATTAAAAGGACGTGGGTGGCGCTGTGGGTTAAACCACAGAGCCTAGCACTTGCCAATCGAAAGGTCAGCAGTTCGAATCCTTGTGACGGGGTGAGCTCCCGTTGCTCGGTCCCTGCTCCTGCCAACCTAGCAGTTCGAAAGCACGTCAAAGTACAAGTAGATAAATAGGTACCGCTCCGGCAGGAAGGTAAACGGCGTTTCCGTGCGCTGCTCTGGTTCGCCAGAAGCGGCTTAGTCATGCTGGCCACATGACCCGGAAGCTGTACGCCGGCTCCCTCGGCCTATAGAGCAAGATGAGTGCCTGAACCCCAGAGTTGGTCACGACTGGACCTAATGGTCAGGGGTCCCTTTACCTTTATTTTCATTAAAGTTTTCCATGACACAGACACCACTTCCCCAAAACCAAGCTAGCTCCCTGGACCCCTCAAACTCCAGCCCCCCCAAGCCTGCCTTCACCCTGCCAGCTACACCCTCCCCCCTCAGGGCCTGCTCCTGTCCAGAGTCTCCAGCCGCCACCTTCTCTTCAGGCCTGACCAGGCTCATTTTCTCCTTGTTTTTATTCATCACGGCTGGAAGGATGGGCGGCTTGGTATTCACCAGGTTGGAGTCTCGCAGCCACCCACGGTGGGGATGGTGGTCCCCATTGCCTCATTCGCTCTTTGTGCTCCTGCTACTCGATTGGCCAGCCAGGCAGCCTGCCCGGCTCCCTCCCTGACATGCGCTGGGTCCAAGGGGAGGGATCTTTCCTGACTCCCAGGAGCAGAGGTGGCAGCGGCAAAGGCCTCAGTTGGCAGCTCTTTTCCTCCTGCTTTGCCTAATGTCAAGCCATTTTCCAGTTAGCATACCTCAACAAAAAATGGGAAATCGGGACTCTGTGTGACAAAGTGAGACGCCATAATGGTACAGTGGTACCTCAGGTTACAGATGCTTCAGGTTACAGACTCTGCTAACCCAGAAATAGTACCTTGGGTTAAGAACTTTGCTTCAGGATGAGAACAGAAATTGTGAGGCAGCAGCGGGAGGCCCCATTAGCTAAAGTGGTGCTTCAGCTTAAGAATGGCTTCAGGTTAAGAATGGATCTCCAGAACGAATTAAGTTCTTAACCAGAGGTACCACTATACTGGCATTTTCAGGGCAGCTGGAGATGATGCACATGTCTGTGGTGGGTAAGGCAATGAATGTGACTCCTTTCTTTGTCCAGCTGTGCAAAAGCCAGAGGTTTCTATGTTCACATCTCTCTATGTTCACATTATAGTTTAAAAGGCACATTCCACCTAGGTCAATGTGGGGTGTGGCCTCCAAAGAGTGCCAAGGGCCAGACAGAGAGATCTGGAAGTCTGCATTTGGCCCCTGAAGTACCCCACCCATTAAAGAGGAGATCTGAGGACCAAAGGGAAGCCTCTTGTAGAGAAATGGGCATGTTTGGAATATGGTATTGCAGAAAGGCTAATGGTGAAGGCCAATGGTTACACTAGCCATTTCACTGTGTCTGGAAATGCTAAACATTGCTTGATCCAGTCCCTTAGAAACGGGCAAGTCTTTCGCCAGCTTGGCAATAAAGTGATTGCAACAACAGCAGCTTAATTTCTGTGGTTCAGACTCCTTTAAAGTGCAGAAAAATGGCAAGAAGGGAAAGTGACAACAAAATAGTCAAGGAGAGTAGCAAAAGAGTTTCCAGGATAGGAGTCAGTGGGGTGTACGGAAAATGGCTTGGGTACTAGATGTCAGCAAGATCAGGAAGCTTTCAGTCACAAGCAGATATACAGGTCAAAAGTTCACATTAGGTTTCGGTGAATTCCCAGCAATATTCAAGTGAAATCTCAAACATGGTGAATGTTCACGCTTGTTGCTAATGTTGATATCCACGCCGTCCCAAGTCTCACTTGAAAACCTGGCAGTGCTGACAAAACATATCACACGTCTCAAGGCTGATCAGATGGGCTGAAAATAGAGTAGATGGTTTTGGCATGGCGGAGGAGGGGTGGAGGAGGAAAGAGAGATGATCTTTACTGAATTGTCTTTGGGAATCTTCCTGGTGGCTTAATTGGGTGTTGGAGGAAGATTCACTGAAGTAGTTCTGTGCTTATTGCCTGCCCTGCCCTGCCTGACACTGTGTGAATATCACCCAATTGCTGTCTTGCAAATCTCGCAGCCATTTGTTATAGAGTCCTGAAACCAGGGAGAGCTGACAGACACACTTTGGGTTCTCCACATGTTAAGAGCAATGAGTCCAAGCAAGCAAAAAAGTCCTGGGCCAGCAGCTGAAAACAAGGCAGGAGTGATCAACTCATAATGCTTTTTCTTATTATAACTGTAGCAGGTGGGGACTAGATCAAAAAGGCATCTAGAACACAATGCATTTCATCAGCACATTTTTATATAAAAAAATAAGGTCTGTTCATAGTAAAAAGGTAAAGGGACCCCTGACCATTAGGTCCAGTCGTGGCCGACTCTGGGGTTGGGGCACTCATCTCGCTTTATTGGCCGAGGGAGCTGGCGTACAGCTTCTGGGTCATGTGGCCAGCATGACTAAGCCGCTTCTGGCGAACCAGAACAGCACACGGAAACGCCGTTTACCTTCCCGCCGGAGCAGTACCTATTTATCTACTTGCACTTTGACGTGCTTTCGAACTGCTAGGTTGGCAGGAGCAGGGACCGAGCAACAGGAGCTCACCCCGTCACGGGGATTCAAACTGCCGACCTTCTTATTGGCAAATCCTAGGTTCTGTGGTTTAACCCACAGTGCTACACATGTTCATAGTACAACAGCACATTTTTGCTGCCTTGTGGACCAGCACCTCCACCGGCTACATGAATCGCATTGGACGGCACTTGGTTGATTGTTTATAGCTGGGTTTTGTCCTCTTTCACCCACGAGGCTCATTTAACTCCACCTGAAGTCAGAATCTCCCTTCCCAGACCACCCAGAGCATAACGCCAAGTCTATGTTGGTGTAAATGCTAGAATAAACCTGCCCCTAAGTGTTTAAAATCAAAGCTGTGAGTCATTTGTGTGGAACAAACAGAAGCAGACAGGTGTGAATCCCAACTGCAAGGGGATGGGGGGGGGTCGTACAATGCGGCTGGGGGGGGGGCTGGGAGGACAGTGGTACCCATCTTTTAGGAGCTGAGCAGAAAGCAGCTCGCAGACAAAACTTAAAGCCCTTGTGACAGGCAGAATGGTGAACGCAGAAGACCCAAGCAAGACAGGGAAATAACAAAACATTTTAGCTGCTCAGGCAACCCAAGAAAGAAAAAGAGGATGGGGGGGGGTTTGAGAATGAGACCAACTTTCACAGTTTCGAGACAAGGACAACTGTGACTTCAAGGAGGAGTGGGAACTTTTTACAAACTATCTAAAAAGATAGTATTTAAATAAATAAATGGGATTTAAAACAGTAAGAAAAGTGAATAAGTCAGTTCATAATTGGAAATATTTTTCTTTAATAATGATATTGGAAAGCTGTTACAACCAGATACAAGGAAGTTCAGAAGGGAGGGACTTGAGGAAGTCAACTAATATGTACATAAGGTTGGATTTTTAAACAATTAAGTTTGTTTTTATTGTTTATTTGTTATGGTGGTGGGTGGGATGGATTTTGTACTGTGTCAGTTTTTTAATGTACTTTTTTGTCTTTTGTTGTTTTGCTTTTATGTGAGATTTGTTATAATTGTGGAAAATTTAATAAAAATTAAAAACAAAATGAACTGGACTCCTTGGCAGGTTTTGAATAAACATACACAAATTTATTGGTTGATAACATGATGGATAGATATGTAAGGATATGTACAATTTTATAACATGCAGAGGAAAAATGTGAAGAGAAATCAGGGAGAGGAGCTGAGGGAAGTCCTGAGGGAGGGGGGAGGGGGAAAATAATGTATATGGTTTGATAATTTGTTATGTGGAAACTGAGCAATAATTTAAAAAGAGAGAGAGAGAGAGAGAGAGAGAATGAGACCAACTTTTAGGTCCTGTATCAAAGAAATCACTCTTGGAGAATGCACAAAGGAATAGCTAGTGTCAAAATTGTACTTAAAATTTGCAGGGGCCGTGTTGTAAATAAGAGACAGGCCTGCAGAGGGGCAAGGGAAGCAAGCATGCAGCCAGAGATTTGTTTGCTCCATCAAAACATCCTCCCCCCCCCCCCGCTCCAAACTAGTGATTCAATTAATTCCATTTACATGGCACTTGTCAAAGAAGTAGTGCTGACGCAATGGACAAGGACAACGGCATACAAGAGACAATAAAAGTCCATTTTATACTTAAGATTTCCATCTCGGCCCAGTATACCTAGAGGAGCGTCTCCACCCCCATCATACTGCCCGGACGCTGAGGTCCAGCACCGAGGGCCTTCTGGCAGTTCCCTCATTGCGAGAAGCAAAGCTACAGGGAACCAGGCAGAGGGCCTTCTCGGTAGTGGCACCCACCCTGTGGAATGCCCTCCCATCAGATGTCAAAGAGATAAACAATTACCTGACATTTAGAAGACATCTGAAGGCAGCCCTGTTCAGGGAAGTTTTTAATGTGTGACATTTGAATGTATTTTTAATCTTTGTTGGGAGAGTGGCTGGGGAAACCCAGCCAGATGGGCAGGGTGCAAATAAATTATTATTATTATTATTATTATTATTATTATTATTATTATCCGCAAAAATCTCCTCATAGCATACAATGACAAGGATGAACACCAAAAACTGTAGCGATTGAAGGCAGGTGACCATTTCATTATCTAAGTGATCTCCCCCTGCTTCCAGAAGTGGCAACAAGAAAATAAAAGCTAGAGAGTGTCCTCCGAAGAACTGCTGGGTTTTCATTCAGCTCCACCGTTTAGCCTCACCAATAGAAAATGCCATTGCTGAGACGATGGGTTAGATTTCTTTTTGAACTGCCACTGTCTTCTGACGAAGGCAGGATGGCTTAGCCAGTCAGCCAAGCAGGGATGCTGAGCCTCACAGCTCAACCCTGTCTTCCTGTTATTTACACTTCTTGAAAGCTTCTCACAACGTCACCCCTGGGTGCTCATCAGAATGCTGTAAATCCAAAATTTATTTATTGTAAAGATGGATTTGTCAGGAGCTTGTCCTACACTCAAGTAGGACCCTGGCAGAGACACATGCCCAACTGGCATGTTCTCTCCCTCCTGGTCTTTCGTTCGGGAGTTTCAAAAGCTTTCTTCAGCCCGAGCATCACAGCGACCGATGCCAACAGACATCGGCACACTTAGGGATCCGCAGAGTCTTTGCAGCTTGTGTAACAGACCTCAGCAACTCAGCATTTTGGCTAATCTACTTTATTTACATATAAACACACACACAGCACTGCAACATGGCTCCCTCTCTCTCTAGCATCAGACAGCAAAGAGAAAAAACAAAGGACAATAGTCCCACTTCACAAAACACAGTAACACAAACATCCTGTCTCCGTCACTCCCCACTCTGTGGAGTCAAAACATACACCGTCATGTGATAGACAAAAATCACATGACTGCAATCACAGAGCAGGAATTCTAACAGGATTAAGTGCTTTTTAATAATCCACACTTTTTTTGACACAACACGGGTGAAACTGAGGGCATATTAACCTCTTTAAAAAGGTAAAGGGACCCCTGACCATTAGGTCCAGTCGTGGCTGACTCGGGGGTTGCGGCGCTCATCTCGCTTTATTGGCCGAGGGAGCCGGCGTACAGCTTCCGGGTCATGTGGCCAGCATGACTAAGCCACCTCTGGCAAACCAGAGCAGCGCACAGAAACGCCGTTTACCTTCCCGCTGGTGCGGTACCTATTTATCTACTTGCACTTTGACGTGCTTTCGAACTGCTAGGTTGGCAGGAGCAGGGACCGAACAACGGGAGCTCACCCCGTTGCGGGGATTTGAACTGCCGACCTTCTGATCAGCAAGTCCTAGGCTCTGTGGTTTAACCCACAGCGCCACCCGCGTCCCATTATTAACCTCTTTATATCAAACTAATTTCCTCTTTGGGGCAAATGCAGTGGTTTAGGAATTAGGGGGGAGAAAAACAATTCTTTGGGCTAGTTGAAGCAGATTCCCCCCCAGCTGCCTAACCAAGTAAACAGTAAGGGGCCCGAAGCCGCCTCCCCATGTACGAAATGCCCCCCAACAGCAGGGCCACCAGCAACCGCATTATCCCAATAAAGAGGCTCCAAGAATATCAGTTTTCCCTGTTTGCAATTTTTGGATAATTCTGACAGTTCTTCAGAAGTGAAATGTTTTGCAATGAGTTGCACAGTGAGGGCCGGCTCTGTCATTAGGTAGAGTGAGGCAGTCGCCTCAGGTGTCATTCAGACACGGATTTATTATAAACAGTTTTATGGGCGAATCAGAAGACAATTGGTATCAGAAAAGATTATGAGCAAGTTACGGCAGCAAGAAACCAGTTTTATTTTTATGTTTAAAACTATTCATCCAGGGGGACTTAACTCTGAATTAGACCTCAATTGTTTTATTTGATTATCTGTATATTTGCTGTTACTTTGTACTGTGTCTCCCTGTTATTAGTATCACCTGGGGTTGGCTATATATATTTTTCAAAAAATGTTGTTAGTAACAGTGACTACATAATCGTATGAGCACTGTTCCAGAGTATTTTTATTATATCTATTCAAAAAAGATTGGGTATGTAACTTTTTAATGTTACAGTTTATCATTTCTACGCAATTTGAAGTGGTTGCTATGCATGTGCAGGTCATTGTTTGCATATTTTATTTTCAATTAATGAAGAAATTACATATCTTTCTACTTACAAGTGTTGAACCAATTGGCTGATGAAGAATTCAACGAAACAGTAGTTGTTATCCGGAAACACTGTTCAGCAGAGTTCAGAGCTGGACATCAGAACTGGACATTTGCTGAATATACAAAGCTTCACAGCTTGCTCTCTGCCGGGTAAAGTGATTCATTTAAGGGCTTTCAGAGACTTCAGTTTTGTTAGTTTTGATGTTTTGAATTATTCCATAAAGTTGTTCACATTGTTATTGTTGCTGGCCATCGTGTTGCTTTTGATATTGTGATTTTGCAACACAGGAGTTGGTGGGTTTACTCATTAGGTAGAGTGAGGCAGTCGCTTCAGGTGGTAGCTGCTGGGAAAAGGCTGCAGTAGCCTCACATATTGTTCTTGGGAGCCTGACCATTCTCTTCTGTTGGAGGTGAGAGTTGGATGTGCCATAGCCCTGTCACCCCCCCCCCCCATTAAGCTATCCTGCTATCCTGGAGGATAATCTGCTATTGCCAGCATCAAAATAAGATTCAGCTGTGCCCACCTGGGAAGAATGGCAGATGAAGGTGATGGACTACATGGAACTGGCGGAAATGACTGGCAGAATCCGAGACCAGGGAGAAGAGTCGGTAGAAGAAGATTGGAAGAAATTTAAAGACTATTTACAGAAACATTGTAAAATTAATAACTGTTAGAAGGATGTTGGAATAATATTATATGATTTTAGCAGGAATGATATAAAGGATTTGGGAATAACTGACTGTTAATTGGTGAAAGGAGGAAAAGTAAAGTTACATCATGTTAAGATAATTTACAGGACTAAAATTTTAAAAGAGGGAAAGGATTTGCTGAAATGGATATTTGATCTAGAATACAAAAAAGGGAGGTGTGAGGAGGTCAAGGAAATAAGCTAATGAAAGATAAGTAATGAGAAGATTTGCTGTACTTTTCTTTGTGTTTTTCCTTCTGTTTAATGGATTTTATTTTTCTGTTTTTTCATATTGTGATGTGTTGTTTTATTTTTGTTTAATGTGGTATTTTTACTTTTTCTTTTTGTAACCTTTAAAATTTTAATAATTATTTTTTTAAAAAAATAAGATTCAGCTGTGGAGGTGGCATCTTGCCTTTTGCCTCAGGCATCAAAATGCCTCAGATTGGCCCTGCATATTATTCTCATTGCTGGCAAGTCATCTAAACACACTGAAAACCATCATCTTTGGGAGAGGCTATGGAAAACTGATCTGAAATTTACGGCATGTTCTTCATTGAAAGAAAACTATATGAAAACGATGTATTGGTGGTACTTAACTCCAGTAAAACTAGCAAAAATGTATAGAACAAGTACCAATATATGCTGGAAATGCAAAGAAAAAGAGGATACCTTTTATCATATGTGGTAGAATTGTAATGTAATTTTAAAAATTCTGGAAAATTATATATAATGAAATAAAAAAAAATGTTTAAATTAACCTTTCTTTAAAAAACTAGAAGCTTTTTTTACTAGGAATTATAGGTAATAAAATCCCAAAAGATCAGAAGAAACTGTTTATGTATGCTACAATGGCCGCTCAGATGCTGCTAGCCCAGAGATAGAAGAAAGAGACAACCCCGACCAAAGAAGAATGGCAAATCAAGCTGATGGACTATGCCAAAATGGCAAAATTAACTGGGAAGTTCAGGATGACAAGAAACTTAAAGAAAGGGGAAATGTTTATAATGTATATACAAAATCACTACAAACAGGTCAAAACATCAGCGGGATTTTAAATACACTTGTAAGGTAATAGAAACTACAGATAATTTAGGAAGATGAAAATTTTGGAGAAGTATTGATATGCAGATGAAAACAGAATTAAGAGGACCTATGGATGGGATGGGGGGGGGGAGTCCGTAAATTCAGAGTAATCTTGATACGTAAGTGTGTATGACATTTTGATGCAGCTTTATTCCTTCATTTTGTTTTTGAAAATCAAATAAAAAAGTTATATATATATAAAAAAACAACCACCATCTTTGGAAGTCAAGCCTAGTCCAATTCCTTTCAGACCTCTAGCATCCCACAAGAACCTCAAATAATGGGTGAAATCAGTATGCTTCATCAGGCATTTTTGCAACTACACAGCAGATACATAGATTGCCCCTACTGACCTGAGGGCTTGTGTGCACGACCTTTCCAAATTTATTAATAATATACCTCAGCACATTTCCCGCATTACGGCTTGTGGTTATTTTCACTGCTGCATAAGCTTGCCGAAATGTCAAGTGCACGAACCTTGCGCTGCATTTTATACATAGTTCACTGTTTTGCAGTTAATTCCTAAAAGCTAGCGGGAATCATGATTAATGAAAGCCAGGAGGACAGGGAAGGCTTGAATCATGGTTACGAGGCTAGGTTTTAACAGGTTTTCCTTTCATATTCAGAGATATTGCTCTAGCTAAATCAAACTGAAAGTATATCCCTTTTCAGGTAGTTTTACTGCACACATAATAGATTGAGAGGAAGTACTGTGATGGCAGCCTCCAAATTTTTGATATACTTTTATTTGTTGTGGTCTTAAAAGGCCACATCCACAGAAGTATGTTTGGGAGCCCTGCATTCTCAGTCGCAGAGTCATTATAGGGCTGCAGAATATGTTCATTTTTTCCTCAATCACTCTGACTCTACGTTTTCACTGAAGAAAGCCTAGGTTGTTTCAGATTTTAGTCATTTCCATTTATTTTGTTCTGAGGCATCAATCTGGCGGCATTTCCCCCTCGATAAACACCTTTTAAGATGTTTTGTGCTGCTGTGTTTGGCAGCCGCCATTTTTATTTTTTCCTCAGAATGTTCTAGACACTGTGTTGTTCCTGGGCATTTGGGAAGACAATGGCAGTTCTCAAAGGTGGCGGCCATTTTGTTCCCCTAAAATGTCCTGGAACGATCCAGCTTCTAAGCATTCTGTGGAATAGAAAATGGTGGCTGCTAGGACCAAACAACAATGCCTGCTCCTCTAGTTGATGGCTTAGCTCTTGACACCAAGCAAGTCCTCCCTCTTTTTGAATGCAATGAATGGACATAAATGAGAGTTGCATGGGAGTCCCAAGAAGACTTGGCCCCATTCCTCTCGCGCCTTTGCTTTTAGCCAAATGAACAACCGAACCAGATTAAACCCATTTGGTTCAATTACCCATTTGTACCAAAACAAATGCGCACCCCTGAGTTAACTGAAGACATGAGCAAATCATTTGAAAGGGGCTTATGTCATGAGGTAACTTTACAGAAACAAGGTCGTAATCTTATTCTTTGTTTATGTAACGGTCCACTTCAAAAGCAACCATTTTAGGCACATGCTTTATTCAGTGAACCTTTTTAAGTAGAGATCTTCTCTAGGCAGCATCTGTATGGGAATTATTTTTAATAATAATTTTTTATTTATATCCCGCCCTCCCCAGGCAAAGCAGGCTCAGAGTGGGTAACAACAGTAAAATATGTGTTTAATGCTTTGTCACTTCTTGGTTGCTGCCATGGGCTTCTCTGAGAGGAAGGTTGGATACATATTTATTTAATAAAAAAATAAATATTTAATTAAACAAAACTTTCACATTTCTAAGCATGCAAGGGTAGATTGACATGATCCTTCCTCTATGTCTGCCTTCTGGTTAACATTAAAAATGACTGCAGGAAAATAATTTAAAAATTTAAAAATAATTAAAAAATAATTTCAGTCTCGCCTGTTGAAGTCCTGTGCTGCAGAGCCCAGTGGAGTGAGGCCAGCCAACCAGCAGGGTCTCAGAAGGGTAACCAACTTTTACAAAAACGACGACCCCATAAAAATACAGGAAATACAAGATAAACTAGGGGACAATCCAATACCCTGGGCTAACCCATCACCAACTACAAGCCTTCCTAAACAACCCAGCAACCAAACAGCAGCCATGAAGCCACTGACTAGCTTTGAGAAACTCCTAACAAGAGGGACACAGTAAAGGGGTGGCCTCTACAATATATAAAATATGACTCCAAGACACTACAGACCCCTTACCACAATTAAAAGCTAATGGGAGCAGGACATAGGACATGAACTAAACCACACCCAATGGTCATTCCTCCCCCCAAAAAGTTCAACAACTTTGACGAAGCCTCACCAATTTATTTATACTGGGAGTAGATTGCTATCTCTTGGAAGTTGGATGTGCCTGGTCTATACTATGGTCTAAATCACAATTCAAATCGAGAACTCACCCTGAAACATATATAGATGGTACCAAACACCACAGAAGCTAGCAGACACAGCCAGGGACTTCATCTAAATGCTGCATTGCAATAGGCACATAGCTCCCTAAAGTCCAATCCTCCTGGGTATCTGTGCTGCAGGAAATTTCCAAAATAACAAAACAGGTAAAAGAAGCAACTCCAGAACTCGCCCTATTAAATACCTTCCAGGAGAGCAACACATGCAAACACTATAAGGAACTCATAAGTCACTCACTCTGAAGCAGCCTGGGAACTCTTAACCTCTTGCAATATCAATAAAAATAGATACACAAAGGACCTACCTGTGTGATGCTGACACAACCCTCCCTACACTAAGAACAGGCAATAGAACGAAAGACTATCCCTACCCTGACCCAACTGCAAGATGTCTATGACAAAAAGGTCTCTCACCAAACGTAAACTGTGAAAAAGTCTACAAATTGAAAGTGGAGACAACAGATGTACCGTTCCCTGTTTATCTGTTTGCTTTGTAACACAAAACCCCCCTATAAAACCTTTTTTAAAATTAAGGGTACTTGCCTGGAGGCAGAGTTGGTAAGCAAAGTCAGGTCCACTCCTAAGGTCAGGCCTATAGCAGCTCACGTGGTCAGAAAGTCCAGGGGTCATAGTATCCAATGACCCAAGATGAGCAAAAAGCAGAAAGGCTGGATCAGGAACCACATTGTTTCCAGAAACTGACTGAGGCTGGAAGCCCTGCTTAAGAAAGCTGGAGCCAGCTGGTTCTCATCAGTACCTCCACCTCTGAGTCCTTGATGGCTGATCAGCAGCAGGTGGAGTCACTCTGCTTTCTGCCTTCAGGCTGCTGTTCAGCAGGTGAAGCTGACTCCTGGCCCATGACATGGCCCAACCTACCATAGTCCTTCATTCATTCTGTAATGGCTGTTGTGTTGATTGGGTTTGAATTGGTGCATCAGGTTGGGGTTTCACATATTTTTTTTGGCCTGTACAAAGACTATGCCACCAACACTGGCCTTTCCCCATTATCATATGCCAGACCAGCTTAGGGGTTTTGGAATTGCTTGGGTAAGATCATTGTTGCCATTACGCAGTTAAGGCCCTGTCATCTGTACATCTCTGCTCATTCTGTATGTCTGAATGACTGCTCCTGTCTTTCCTAAGAAGCCCACATGAAATGGGAGTACCCCAATTCTTTTGCACGCAAAAAATGATGGGAAAGCAGAATCTCTCAAAAGCTGAGAGGCAGCAAGAAATAAATTGCTTGCCAGGAGTCACTGAGTGCTTGACTGCCAGGATTAGCAGTGTTTGCTAGAATTACATGAATTAGCCAAGGGCGATGGAAGGGCCGTCCTCAATCCAATATCAACGTGCCCATAATCTAGACTTGAAGGCAAATGCAAAAGGTTCACTCCAAGATGACATTAAGCAAAAACCCACCAGGGTGGCAAACATCAGTCCACGGACACTTCCCTGTCTCTTTTTGGGGCAAGAAATTAAAACCTAAATATGTGGCTGCCAATTACCACAAAGGAATAAAGGAGGACTATTTAGGCTTCCTGTTGCAGCCTTTTTATTATTATTAAGCCGTTATCAGCTCTGAAAATTTTGCCTGTCTACAATGTGCCTGGAACTGTCAACAGCAAATACTTGTTCTCAGCTCTGGAAGGGAAGCAGTATGTGAAGTCAAGAGACTGGCAGGCACTGGAGACATCTATAAAGACAACCCGACAAAGGTTTAGGATGAGAGCTAGCATACTTGATCCAGACTACATCTAAGAGAAGACAGAATAGCTGCAACGTTTATGCCTTTGAATACCAGTTGCTAGAAATGCTGTTACCCTCACATCCAACTTGCAGGCTTCCCACAGCATCTTGTCGGCCACTGTGAAAAGGACAGAGTATAGAGAGGACATTGGCCTGATCCAGTAGGCTTGTCTAATGTTCTTATGTTCCTAATATTGGCCCAGTTTGCCACATCTTGTTACACCACGGTATAAATTAAGCTCTAGTTTAATATGCACCAGCACTAAGTTTTCCATGGTACACCTCCATTTTTTCTGTTGCCGTGCCATAAACAAGTCAGAATTCAGATTGTCCTATTGTCTGAACCAGTTTCTTTTTTTGTAGGAAGCAGAGACCAACCAATCACTAGCACTTGACATTTGTCTGGGGGGGGGGGGAGAGAATGAACCATGTGCCTGGGTTTGGGCCACATGAGACTCTTAACTTGTTTCATCTGCGGTGTGGCAGATGAGGGGTACTACCCTGATACTCATTCACATTAAGCCATGCTTTGTTTTAAACCTATGGTTCAGTGTGCCACGTGAACCAGGCCAGGCTCAAAGGTGACTGAGCGTACTTGGGAATGAAATACAGCAGTTTGTGGCAGTGAAAATCTCAGTGTAAGCCCCAGTACTGCCTTACTTTTCTGCTGCTCTTGACTTCTGTACGGCAACATGTGATCCAGTACAGAATACTGCTTGCTTGATCAAAGCTTTTGGCACCCCAGATTTCTATCTTGCTCAACATTTATCACTTTTATACATTACAGAAGCAACTCCAAGGACATTTTTATACTTTCCGAAACCAAGGAATGGAAACCGCAGAGGCAAAACATAGTACAGCAGACAAAATATAGTAAATTACAGGGAGATTACATGGAGCTGCCAGAAAACAAGAAAGCACACCTCTTAGCATTGAGCAAGGATATACTATGGAGGTAGTCAACATGGTGCACTCCAGACTACAACTTCCATCATCCTGAACCATTGGTCATGCTTGCAGGAGTTGATGGGAGTTCTAGTTCAATCCTTGCTGGGAAGCAACTCTGTTACATCAGAGTTCCACTTTTTCAAGTCATCATCCTATTCCACCTTACATCATTGCAGGCCAGCAGATAATGCTTTTAAACAATTATCACCCTTATGACTATATATGTTGTATCTGCTAATAAGAAAGATTTGGAAGTCAACATATTCAGAGTTAACTGGGGGGCAGGTGGCTTGCTGTTATGGGACATGGCTGCGAAATCTCATTAACTAACACTAATATTCCAAAATAACAATGGCATCAAACGATATTGGGGGGGGGTCTTCATTTTAGATTAATAGATTAGGAATATACTTTCAAAACATAATTTGTATTTAATATGTGGGATTTAAAATGGTTTTAAAAAAAATTAAAATATCATGCTTATAAACAATTATTTTTTTTAATAAGATAGAGGACCTCATGTGAAATAATTAGTTACTAACGTGCATTAAAAACGTGCACTTTGATAGGAAAGGATAACGGTGGTTGATATCTCAGTGAAAAGGCACAGTACAACTCCAAATCAAAGTGGACAGCTTAGACATTTATTAATGTGACAGATTTGGGAGTTAGAGATGAGCACTGATGGAGAACAATTGCTTTCTCTCGTATGAGTGCAATCTTCAGGTAATTGAGGGTAGCCAGGATTGCCATCTGAAGCACTTATAGTGAACTGCAAACAGGCAAACTTGACAACTGTTGTTTTTTTAAAAACTAACTCTTTCCCTGCTCTTGTTGCTAGGGGACATGAGAAGAGGGGAATTGCTCACAAGATTGTGTTAAGTTCCTGAAAACACAGAGCACCATATATGCTTCAATCTGAACTGGGAGGAATTGCAAAGAAATTCTCTACCACTCTTATTCATTGCACCCTTGTTGTTGAATATGCAAAGATCCCTGGCTTTGTTTATGTAGATGTATGTGAACAGCAGACACTAGATCTGCCTTCTCTGTGGGTTTCCCTTCAGCAACTCTCGACAGCCGATGCCAATACAGATGTGCCATTTAAAAAAGCGACTCGTCTTGCTGGCTGTCATATCTGCTGTAGTAGGGACAGCAAAGGAAGCGACCACTGGGAGTGTGGGGCTTCCTACGATGCAGGTGACAAGGTCTCTTGAAGCACGCATAGCCTGTGTGTCTCCAAACTGCTCACGCACAGGGCAGAATGAACTTAAAAAGTGATTTTTTTTATATTATATATTATATTTTTTATATTAAGCAATTAACAACAGCCAATTTTCTGCTGAAGAAAGGAAAAAACCAGACACACGTATCTGTTTCATAACATGATAGAGGTAAATATTACACTAAATATAAACACACACATGTATTATCAGTTTGGAAGGTTTTGAATTATTTTTTGAAAGTGTCAATCAGCCGTGTCACTGTTTCTTTGCTTATCATCCTTTGGCGTCTGTGGCGATGAAGAAAACAAAAATTGTCCAGAGTCATGTGGGCAGGTTGGTGCCAGATGATACTTTTTCGGGGGAAGATTTTCCTGCTTTGCGTCTCTGGGCCAACATTTTTGATGGGAAGCCTGCCTGCACCTCAGGATTTCAATAGTTAAGTGAATGTTATGGAGGGCTCAGTGAACTGAAAAATGTCCTCATCATACAACTCATCAGACAGCTGCTCTTCGCCATCAGCGAAATAAGTTGGGAATGGTAAATTCTTGCTGTCATCTTTGTAAGCTGGTAGAGCCGAATCCTTGACCTAAAACACAACAAGCGCAAGAGGGGTTGATAATGAAAAGTGGGCAAAAATTCACTTAGGATTCAAAACACAAAGCTATTGCTCAGAGCACCAGTTGGACTAACTAGATAAGGAAAGTGTAATGTGAGATGAGAACCTGGGAGGAAAGAAGTTTGTCATTAGACATAATGTGACAGAGAGGACAAGAAAGGAAAGATCAGAGAGGTAGTTGTAGAGATGTGAAAGCCTGGGGGGGAAACCTTGGAGTGGGGGCAAAACCATTTTTTTATCATTTTTCCTCCTAATAGAAAAAAAAATTTTTTTGAGAGCACAGAACAAAAAAAAGCCTCCTATGAAACATTTCATCTTTTATATACAGAGCTAATTATTTAGATTGTTTTAAGACAACCTATAGCATTAAAGAATGACACTCAAATGATCTGCGGTCATCTGCAAATGTGGCCACTTCACTGCTCTTCACGGATGATTCATGAGCAAGTTAAAAAACATTGATCCTTATACGGATGACCAGAGGACTCCCACTTCTCAGTTCCCCCCACTGTGAGAAGTGTCCATTTATTACTATACTCTACTTCCTGTTCTATAACTAGATATCAACCCATAAGATGAGCTCATCTCATGGTTATTAATGTGCTCCGGAGGCACATACAACAGAGTCTCTCTCTTGCTGTCTTTTAAGAGACAATTGGGGAAAACACTGATGGGTGGGTGCCTTGTAGGGTCTTTTATTTGTTGTGTGTCATGGGGGGGGGGAATGAGCCTGGTTATCCTTTGGATAAATGAATCTGGGGAGGGGCTCAGCTTTCCCACAATGTGTTTAATCCTGAAATGGTCAGCCTGGCTTCAAGCACAAATGTTACCAATTCCTTTCATTTAATATCTGCATTAATGTCAACCAACCAAAATAGATAATAAAGTATTGACAAAATGTGTGTGTGTGTGTGTGTGTTAACACCATCAGTGTTTCCAGGTAGACACGCACAAAGATACTTGTTTTGCCATGCTCCTTGTTCTTTCTAAATTAGCTTTATCTTTTAAAAAAATAAAAAAAAACTAAAAAAGATCACACAGCAGGTAATGTGTTTTGAAATGGGGCGCAGGTATTCATTTTTTAAAAATGGGTTTTGGGTCACAGTTTTGCAAAACGGTAAATTAATGCCTTGTAGACACCTAGGGAAATGTACATACAAGACGCTGTGCTGCTGATAGCAGAGGTCTCAAGTTCGAACAGCTACAGCTACGTGGAACATAATCCGCAAAAATTGCTTGAGCATGTAGCAAACTTAATGCTTAGAAGTAGGGTGAAGTCACAGACCACTTTGCAGTTTAGCAGAGCTCCAGGCTGAATCAGTACTTTGCACGAACAGTAACAAGATGCAAGACACTTACGTAGCAAAAAAAAAGTACCTTTTCCCAAAGTGAGCAAGACTGGAATCTTTTTGCCTCAGTATAAATGTTAAGATATCAAAGGGCTAGGGACACTGAATGCTGCAAAAACTTCTTTGCTCTCAACTGCTCCTAGGCTAAGGGTCATGGAGGAAAAAGCACCCTGCAAGAGTGAAGAAACTGTCCCACGTGGGTTTGTGTGTCCACCACTTCCCAATCCTATCCTAACGTACTTTAGATTTTTTTTTGGTGGGGGGGAATATGCCCCAATTACATTCTGAGCATAGTCAAAATTATATGCACAATTTCCCATCAAATTAGGTTACAACAGCCAGAGGCAGCACAGTCTGCAATGAAGTCCAGCATTTTCATAGCATATATCCTACATGATGAGCTCAGGTGAAGCTCCTAGTAGGAAAGATAGATGAAAAATCTCAGCCTTTGGCACGAGTCATCATGATGAAAATTGAACATAGCAAACTGTAGGGCAGGAGCAAAATGGCACACTATTACTCTTAGTATTTTTATTCTGCTTAATCTGGCAATTCCGCCAGAGCACGATTTCTGTTCTCATCCTGAAGCAAAGTTCTTAACCCGAGGTACTATTTCTGGGTTAGCGGAGTCTGTAACCTGAAGCGTATGTAACCTGAAGCGTATGTAACCCAAGGTACCACTGTAATATCATACGGCCACAGGCTATGTGGCCACTAGGCCACATTTACTTTAAGGAATCAGTACCCAGCACCATATTATTCAATGCTGTGAGATTTGATTTCAGAAGAAAATCAAATTTCTATTTTTTTTCTAGCTTGTGCCACAGTACCAAATTAAAAATGATAATGTAGAGAGAGAGAGCTATCCTGCTTGTTAACAGGCTCCTTTGCAAAGGTCTTACCTGACCAACCACTGAAACATCACTTTGTATTCTTCTGTGACAGCTTTCAATGCTTGCCAGTATCCATTCACAACGTAAGGAGTTTTTCCCCCCCAATTTAAAAAAGAGTTCTTTGCCCAACCCGACACCTTTCAGATGTTTTGGACTACAACATCCATCACCTCTAGCCAGTATGGCCACTTGTCAGGAATGATGGGAACTGGAGTCCAAAACATGTGGAAGGCACCAGCTTGGAAAACAAAGCACAACAACACATTGATGCACATGGCACAAGGTGGAAGAAACAATAAAATCAAGGCTTACCAAAGCAGTCATTGAATGCACTGTGTTGGCACATTATCCAACAGTTCGAAGCCAAACTTACCTTTACTAAACAGTTTTTATGACCTGGAACACAACCGTGTACATAAATGATATTGTGCTTCACACTGATCCGCCACACCTGAAAGATTAAAACGACCAAATTGAAACCAAAACATTCTGTGGAGGTTTTAAAAATTACTTGCTGTGCTAACTGCAGCGTCTTTCTGCAGACTTTCATATCTTGTGGGGAAAAGAAAATACAGCTCCACATCCTCTTTACATAGCAACAGAACAGCACCGTCAGCATTCCCAGACAAACTGTGCCTCACTTGTCAAGCAGGCCGGGCTGCACTGAGTACTGAGGAGGCACTTTGGTACTTTGACTTGTGCCTCGACAGTAGCAGGGTCACCACCTCTGGCGATTTCAAGTCCCCTTTCCCCAGCTCCATCAGTGGCCAGTGCAGGTCAGGAAAGTCCTCTTTCTCCCCCTGCCCTGAAGCAATGCTGCTGTCAGCAAGCAAGCAAGAGGGAGAGAAGGAGGGAAAGGCCCTTATTCCACTTCCATGCTAACAGCAGTGGCCGTGTCTGCATGCCTTTGTGGGTTTGCCTCTTTGATACTTAAGAAGAAAACGTGATGTTTGCTATTACGTGAGGGTGATTATGCACTAGGAAGCTACTTTATCAAAGGGGCAAATAAAGGACACGCACCTCACCTTTATTGCACATTCATAAGCCTCACCTTTAGTCCCACCGTTGTTCTGAAGACGTTTCCCATCCGCCCTGGCATTTTCTTTCCCTTGAAAACCCTTGCAACCTTCTGTCTCAAAAATACGAAATACAAGTTAGGCATCGACCATGGAAATGCTCTTCTATGGCATGTGAACAAGAGTAAAATAAGATAAAGTAAGATTCAGCATCAAAACCAAAGCAGGTATTGTGTTAACAACATGCCATAAGTACTACTTTAAAAAAGCATCTTGACACCTATGCACATTTACTTCAAAGTTTTGTTGATTTGGTTCATGCTCACTATGTAGGATCCCAATAAACTGTTCAATGGAGAGAGCTCATTGTGTAATGAAATGTTTACATTCACTGGAAGAAACTTTTTTCTAAACACTTGTCTTTTTGTAATGACAAAGTCATAGTAACTCAGGGAAGTTCAGGGAAGTTTTTAATGTGTGACATTTTGAAGTATTTTTAATCTTTGTTGGAAGCCACCCAGAGTGGCTGGGGAAACCCAGTGAGATGGGCGGGGTACAAATAATAAATTATATTATTATTATTATTAAGAATACTTACGCTATTGGAAATGGCTCCAGGTCGCCTGTGTGTTTTAGTCTGGCCATGGGAAGCAGGCTGACCTTTAAAACCCCATCTTCTCATGACTCCTTGGAAGCCTTTGCCAAGTCTAAAGCAGATAAGGCCAAGTCAAATAAGTTTTGAAATGACCCACTTGAAAAAGGTAATTTCCCCAATATATGGATTGCAGTTTCAGTACAAGGCACTTACAGAATGCTGTTCAGAAATGCCTATGTATGGCAGATAGAAAGGCGCACACGTCCTTTGCAGACTTCCCTGGGAGTAAGTCACCCTTCCAAAGAAGCCCCCCCTCCCCCCAACGATACAAGATTGCAGGCAGCTGGCAGAGGACGGATGGGAAGCTGCAATTCTATGCTGCGTGTGGAGGAGGGAACTTCTTTCTCCATCAGTCCACTTGGTTTCAATGCTTCATGAAGAAGGAACAGAGTGGTTCCTCTCTCCTTAGCCAGCTCACTCTCCCACCTGCATTTAATTCCTGGCCACCTATGACAACCAGACTAGTGCTTAAATACAAAGTTGATGTAAGCCACATAGAACAAGACTTGCTTGCAATGTTAAAGCATGGAATCTACTTCAGGAGGATCCCACATGCAAGTCCCAGTAGGCCAGATCACCTTTTGTAGTCTCCCAGTGAAGTAGAAGCAGAACCACCATAAAACAGCATCCACGGTCCTATAAATCAGCCTGAAAGGGTATCTTAGATGATACTGAAAGCCACTGAAGGGTCTCAGCAGAATCAAAGGGTTCACACTTCATTCTATCATGTAGCAGACGTCAACCAATGATCAAGAAATGAAACTCATCTATCCAAAATCTAAGGCAGGCTTAGATCAAGCCTTTGCCAGCATGACCAATGATCAGGGATGATAAGGAGTTGAAGGCACCACGTTGACTACCCCTGGCCTGGATACTTGAATTTTCTACAATGGAGTTAAGATCAGAACAGACGCAGGATGGTTTTGGAAATGAGTATTTTGCAAAAGAAAAATGTGATAGTGGGCGATTGAGGATTCCTAACCTTCCAACTGAAAAGCTCTTTAACTACCCAGACTAAGCAATACACGAGGTTGGATGCAGATTAAGTTAGTGTTCAGTCCCACAGGTCTCAGTGGGGCAAGTTAGATATAAATAACTTAAATTCAACTTTTACAGTGGTAGTAAAATGTAACAAACAATCTCAATTGATTTAATCTTAATCCAACCCATTGTTTAGAGTATGTACTCCTTTCTCCCAAGAAGGGTGCAATTAATAAAATTATGTTGCCAAAACGACATTTTCTTGAGTATAAATTAAGCATAAATCAATTTGCTTTAGAGGTATAGGAAATACTCAAATACAAAAAAAAGGCAAAGTTGCCTATAAAACATGATAATTTCTTTAGTTGTCAGCATAATTACCTATCATTACAGAAATATCTTATGAACATATTTCAACAGCATTTGGTTTAAGCAAAGTAGAACAGCACAAACATGTTTATTTAACCTGTAATTTTCAGACTGCTACTCAATGGTCTATTAAGACAGAAAGTATGCAGCTGCATTTAGACTTTAGAATTAAAAAATGATCACTTCTGCAAGTTAACAGAAAGCAGTTTTCAATAGGTTACACCATATAAGGCATTGTCTTTCAAGAGCTTCTTGTATGGAAAATGTTAAGGACTTTCAACACAATCATATGCAGGTTTATTCAGAAGTAAATTCCAGTTCTTGTTCTTGTTCTTAATTTAATTTATTACTTATTCACTCTAAGGTCCCAGGGAGCGTAATAACAATTTAACATATAACATTAAAATAGTTTGTTGTTGTTGTTCTTTTAAAAAATACAATTATAAAAATTATTGAGAGTCCTGAAAATAGACACCTCAGCATTCAACAAAAACTATAATGAAATTGCCAGAGGATTAAGGTACTTGAGTTTTGAAATGTTTGATTTACTGTTAAACTATTACTGAAATGTATATAAATGAAAATCATAAATAAAATTATTTTTTTTAAAGAGGAATGTTGGCTTGCAAGAGATTCACGAACTGAAGGAAGCAAACTTCAAAGAAGACAGCTCTGTCAACTTTAATCAACTGGCATAAATCCCTGGTGTCATAAGACCAAGTGTCCACTTAAACATTTCATCTGGATGGTCTGTTTTTATTTCATTCTTGCTTTTAAAAGAAATACCATGAATTATCCTCACAGCCAAAAACAGTCCTTTTCAAGGGATAAAAATCGAAAAGCAATTTCATCACAACCAAGTGTGTATGTGTGCACGCGGCCACACTCAGGGAGCAGTTTTTCTTTTTCTGCCTGATTCAGGCACAAGCTCCAAGTATACCACAAAAGAAAAATTCCAGTGGCTTTGGAAAACATTTCCCTCGTTTTATTTTATTTCTCTGGCTTATTAATACCTTTTGTCTTAATATTTTCTTGCAAATCACTTTGTGCATTGCCTTCAAAGTCTAATACAGTGGTACCTCGGGTTACATACACTTCAGGTTACAGACTCCACTAACCCAGAAATAGTACCTCGGGTTAAGAACTTTGCTTCAGGATGAGAACAGAAATCGTGCTCCGGCGGTGTGGCAGCAGCAGGAGGCCCCATTAGCTAAAGTGGTGCTTCAGGTTAGGAACAGTTTCAGGTTAAGAACAGACCTCCAGAACGAATTAAATACTTAACCCGAGGTACCACTGTAACTATCTAAAATAAAGTGGTTAAAAACATCCTAGTGCATAAATAGCAACAGGAGGAAACTTACGTTTTGGCAGTGACATCCACATATTGTCCAGGACGGAAGTGAGCAGCATACAGGGGAGTACCTGGTGGGGAAGGAAGGTAATCAAGTAAACCTATTATCATTATTCTTATTTGTTTGGACAAAGTCCAAGGCGTATCAGGCATTTCTGGAGCGCTGCGATGGGCCCAGAGTGATCCATGTCATGCAATGGTGAAGGTTGTAATTTTTAGGAATTCCCTTTGTCCCTGCAGGGGGAGGCATCAAAAATGGCCTCCTTCCCTGTTCCTCTGATTGGAACACCATCCACAAAACAAAACAAACTTTATCTCTAAGAAAGCTTTTAAAAAAGGTAGCAGCCATTTCAGATCACATGACTTTCTCTGTGGGAAATGTATGGTTATAGTATTCGACTTTTTACATACATAGGATTTGCTCCATTTTACCATAGGACTTCAAAACCTTGTCAGCTCTGCACAATGGTTCTGATCTACCAAGAGAAAATATTGTGCAAAATTATATTCCACGGTTCTTCATTCTGCATAGATTACCTGGCTTAATGAGGGCATTTTCAGACACTCTAAACGTTGAAATCTTCTCCTTTGGCGGGATGCCAACGGTTCTGCACAACTCCATCATAGCTCTCCCTTTCTGTAAGAAATGCAACCGGTAACAATGAGAGAAATACTGAGAAATTAGAATCTTTACATTGAAAATCCTCGAACGCTTCAAACAATTTAAAATATATGCTAATTGTGTGGTTTTAAGGACTTGCTTCTTGATAAAATTTAGAGAGTCGTTGTATCACAGTGTGTGATCCTATACACATCTGCTCAAAATCTTTAGTTTTAAAGAAGTGTTTGTTATTATTTATTATTAAAATAAATTTATTTTTTATTACAATGCATAATCAAGCATAGGAGAAAATCATAGAAAGAAACTGGAGCTCAGGATGGCAGATATGTTCTCCGGTTTTCTGCCCCATTTTATCCTCACAAAAACTGTGCGAATTAGGTTAGGAGGAGACACACTGGTTGGCCCAAGGTCAGCCAATGAGCTTTAAAGCTGTGGGGATTTCAAACCAGGTTTCCCTTGTCTAAATCCACCTTTTATTAACTACACAAGACAAAATGTGGCCTTGTTTAGTGATATAGGAATGCCCCTGTGAAAGCCTTAGGCTTGTGTGCTATCCACTCCCCCCAGTGCAGCCACAAGGAGCTTGGAAAGCTTTTGCTTCCTTTTTAAACTAAACACAGCTTAGTATTCTGTCTGATCCCAGACAGGCTGTGCTTATTCTAAACTATGCCCTGGTAAAACACAGCAACTTCAAAGCCTAGTTTATGAAGTTAGCTATAGTTGAGATTAACTATAATTTAGGGCATTAAAACCGTGGCTAGAAACCAAATTTTGAAAAGTGTGCAATTATAATATGGAGACTTTTCAAATAATAAAAGTTTTAAATGAAGAATAATATTTAAAAATTTGCCGAAGCGTAAAAGTTCAATAAAGCATGGACAACCGCAGAGCCAGAATGAAAATGGTGAAAGAACAAAGTCTTGCAAGCTTTTAATTTTAATTCACCATACTAGAGTCTATAATCTTTAGCACAAGGATACTTCATTATTAACCAAACACATAGGAAGCATAGTTTATAAGTGGTTTATAGTGGATTAATTCTGAAATTGCCCTTGAGTCTTTCTCTCTCAACCTATCAACTAAACAGAAGTAAAATGAATGAAAACTGAAAATGCAAGAGGCCGTATTGCAGAGTTTTGTGCTTTAAATGGATTCCCCTAGAAAGCAATTTACATGACTGACAGGAGCGACACACTTGGATAATCACCTTCTGTCAGGTGGTCAGTGTTGTAGAAGCTATCTGCAGTTTTCCTTTTCCCCAATGAAAGTGCCTTCCTGAACTTTCAGGGGAGTTCAAAGGACAATTTTAAGGTTATACAGCAGCAGCATCTTGCCCCACCTGAAAACGCCCCCTGCGTATCATTTTGCGTGCAAACTGAAGAAAATTGATAAACCTTTATAATACTGTTTTATAGACGAAGGTTAAAATACTTCTTAGTGTCACCTTCCTGAGATTCTCTCTCTCACACACAAATGACTACTATAAAAATAATTAAAATCCAGTCCTAAGAACACGTCATTATAGTAAGCTCCACGATGGTCACTGGAACTTATTTTCAAAGAATGCATTTAGGATAGGAGTGTTGAGTTTCTACAGTAAAACATAGCTAATTTCTTAGACAATACTTTGAAAACTGTTATATTTAGATAGCAAATGTATTTGTCATTGGTGCAACAACTTTAAAACATGTAAAAAATTATCCTACGACACATATATACATTAAAAGAATTTATAACCAGTATCTATGGATGCTCTTTTAGAGCAGCAAGTAAAAATAAGGGGAAAGGTCTGAATGAAGATATAATAAACTCTTAGTAGAATTAAAATAAATACAGTGGTACCTCCGGTTACGAACGGGATCCGTTCCGGAGCCCCGGCCACATCCCGAAAACTTCGTAACCAGAGGCGCCCTTCTGCGCATGCGCTTGGCACAATTGAGCGCTTCTGTGCATGTGCGCATGGCGAAACCCAGAAGTATACTCTTCTGAGGTTGCCGCATTAGCAACCTGAGGATTATATTACCCGAAGGTCCACTGTAATAATAATTAAAGAAATGAAAAGATAGCCACTAGATGCAAAAGCTTTTTAGGTTGTCTCCAAGTATCTGATTCCAGCTTTCTACAACATCTAACACAAGAAAGAACATTTCATCAAGACATTTGACAGGCTCAGGTAATCCTTTCAATTTCTGGAACTATTTTATTGACTATATTAAGTGTACTTAAAAATGACAGGATGCTTTAACTTATGTGTGCAGTTCACAAACATATAACATTTACCCAATGAGCTAGGGCATGAAACATCTATGTCCCAGTTATACTATAAACTTAGATGCACTTAGCTTTTGTAAATTTAAAGGCACAGTTTATCTCTAGCTCTTGCAACAAGCAGCTGGATGCTCTAGGAATCAAAGGCATCTACTTGAGGAATATATCTCCTGCACATTCAGGCATTTCCAGAAGCTGTTACAGGACAGCAGTTTAGAATCTTCTGCCCACAAGAAATTATTGATCTTTCAGGGTAGATACAGTGAAATGTCAATATCTGCAAGAGGCAGAGTTTTGATTCTGCATTGTAGAGCATGCTGAATGGGGATGATAGATCACAAATTATACATTGTGAGACGGGGTATGGCTGGCTGTTGCTGTTTCCTCTGAGTACCAATTAATCAAATATACTACAGTATACACATACTCTATGATTCCACACATATTATTTGAAAATTAATAACTCAATTCCAAGTTAAGGCCTTGTGAGGCTTTAACCCATCTCATAATCACACACACACACACACACACACACACACACACACACACCAACCAACCAACCAACCAACCAACCATTGCTGTTGAAACTTTTTACATCATTAATAAGATGGAAATTAACTTTCTATAAAACGACAGCATTTAGTTCTGTTTCCAAATTGGAGCAAGTTTACACCTGAAGAGCTGAAGGTTTATTTCCACATATGCCCATTTTCAAAAGAATCAATGAACACTCAAGAGATCTATAAAACCTAGATTTTGATTAAACTAGAGATTCAAATTTGTAAATTAGAACAGTTGCTAAAAATGAGGCAAAAAATAACAATTAACAGAAAATATGGTAGATTTACTCATTGATAGAGCACTTATATCCCACACAACATTTTCTCTGGACATCCCATGAGACCCATCTCCTATAACAGCAGACTAAATAATAATAATAGTAATCATCATCATCATCCCAGTGGATGCAAGTGATGTTATCCTCAAAATGCTTTGCAAACAAGTCATAGCAAGCTACCACTGGTTCAGTCACATCCTTTGGGCCAGAGTGTAAAAGACCCCACACTACCTGGAAAAGCTTTGCCGGATGCCACCAAGAAGACACAACAGGGGAAGAAACGTATGCCTTCTTTGCTGCCTTCCCTGCTACTAGGTACTGCCTGTGCTGTGTGCCCTTACCTGGCCTGTTCCACCTGCCAAACCACATCCTCCTACCCTGAACCCACAGTGATTGGGAGCCTCCTTGCTCTCCCTGCTCCTCCCCTCCCAGACACATCTCCCCTCCCTCAATAAATAAAAACAAACAACAACTAAAACCCCACACAAATTAAAAACAGTGGAAACAATGAATGGTTCCATATATGGTCTGTGTCTCACTACAGATGCTCTAGACTGGTACATATCTGCTGTAATAGTTATTTACGTCCATCGTGTATGTTTTGGTATAAAGGGTGACTTGGCTTTTTTTTTTTCCACAGGAAGGTAGCATGCTTGCTTTCTTAAACAGGAAAGAAAAATTATTAAAAGGAGGCTGAACAAGCTAATAATAATGATGATGATGATGATGCCTCGCTAGAAACCAAAGCCTTCTGTCTCAATTAGCCCTATGTTTCTGTCCAAGGATGAAGAAAAAGAAGAAGAAGAAGAAGAAGAAGAGGAGGAGGAGGAGTTTGGATTTGATATCCTGCCTTTCACTCCCTTTAAGGAGTCTCAAAGCGGCTAACATTCTCCTTTCCCTTCCTCCCCCACAACAAACACTCTGTGAGGTGAGTGGGGCTGAGAGACTTCAGAGAAGTGTAACTGGCCCAAGGTCACCCAGCAGCTGCATGTGGAGGAGCGGAGACGCGAACCCGGTTCCCCAGATTACAAGACTACCGCTCTTAACCACTACACCACACTGGATAAATGGGAAAGAAGCTGCGTAGGAGCTAAAAAGCCAAGGCCTGCACATGCACGTGGGAAGAAAAGGAAGCAGAGAATTGGAGAATACATAGTACACCTAAATGAAGGGGGAAATGTTGCAGTCAGGAGGGGAGAGGCCAGAAGGAGGACACGCTGTGCCTCCTCTTTAAGTAGCACCCAGCAGGACTGAATCCTCCACTCGCCTCAACAATGTGGGTATTCCTTTAGGTATTCAGGCCTGAAGACATTAAGGGATTTACTGGTCAGCACCAACACTTTTAATTGTGCCCGGAAATGGAAATATTTTAGGAACAGTGTTATATGGTCCCAGCAGCCACTCACAGACACCCGTCTGGCAGCCACATTCTGGATTAGTTGTAGTTTCCTTCAAAGGCAGTCCCACATTAAGCACGTTGCAGTAGTCCAAGCGGGAGATAACCAGAGCATGTACCACTCTGGTGAGACAGGGCACAGGCTGGGAGGGTCTCAGCTGGTATAGCAGATGGAGCTGGTAGACAACCTTGACAAAGAATTGACCTGTGCCTCCATGGTCAGCTGAGAGTCCATAATGACTCCCAGGCTGCAAACTTGGCCCTTTAGGGGCACAGTTACCCCATTCAGGACCAGGGAGTCCCCCTCCCCATGTCCCCCATGCAAAAATCCTCTGCCTTCAGAGAATGGTAAAGAGTAGGGAGAAATCACATTTTCAAGAAATGACAGCAAACAGTGATGCATGCGAGCATTTTTTTAAAAAAATAAAAAAGGCAGACTTTTAAATATAGAGGCACACCACACACCAAAATGCACTCCATAGAAGAAGTTGATGAGAACTGAGAACTCTATCACAAAAAGCAACACAGTAGACTTACATAAAACTGTGAAACATTTCTTCCTCCAACAAGCAGAAAGGGATCTTTTCCGCCCATTTCTTCCTTCGGTATATGCTTTAATACATGGCAGTCTCTAACCTTCAAGGAAAAAGAGCCAACACAGAATGGTAAAAGTAATCTCAAAACCCGTATACATATTTTGTTGAATAATAACATCCTCATCACCATTTGTTTATTAGAGTCAACAGACCAGAAATGCATCCAAACTACACCAAAATCTTAATACAGGACAAATAAGAAGGAAATTAAACACTTGAAGTGTAACATCGTTATATAAATCATCTAATAGGGATTTGCTAATTCAATCTCAGGTAAGCCCTTGGAAATAACCCTTCCAGCTTTAATAATAATAATAATAATAATAATAATAATAATAATAGTTACAGATAGGTAGCCGTGTTGGTCTGCCATGGTCAAAACAAAATAAAAAAATTCCTTCCAGTAGCACCTTAAAGACCAACTGAGTTAGTTCTAGGTATGAGCTTTCGTGTGCATGCACACTTCTTCAGATACACAGATATACTTCTTCGTGTGTATCTGAAGAAGTGTGCATGCACACGAAAGCTCATACCTAGAACTAACTCAGTTGGTCTTTAAGGTGCTACTGGAAGGAATTTTTTTATTTTGTTTTAATAATAATAATAATAAATTTTATTTATATCCCGCCCTCCCCAGCTGAAGCTGGGCTCAGGGCGGCTAACAACAATCAAAATAATCCAACGATTCTAAAAACATTTCATTATAAAAATTAATTAAAATCAAATTGATGGCAACCATTAAGCAAAGTGCTTAATTTCCTTCTTATACAAACAACAATGAATCAATAGTCAGATGCTGTACACAGTGCAGTACTGCAACCTTTAACCTTTATAAAGGGGAACTGAAAGTCAGCATTTATTTTTAAAATTTATACCCAACCTTTCACCGTGAATGGCCTCAAGGTACCTAGCAACATAGTAAACTATAATTTTAAAACCAACAACACGATACAGCACAGCCAACGGTTTAGAAGAATAAACATGAATAAGGACACCTTTCTATAAGGCCCAGTTCCAGAGAACTGCATTAACTGTAGATGTGCACTTGTATCTGCAGGTAATCTCAGGTTATTGTTCATGGGGTAAGAGGGAAAGGAGGCAACCAGGTCTGTTTATTAAGCCATATTTTGTGTCTGGCTCCACCTCAATACTTATTTTGCACCCAGCTCTGATTATTGGACTTCAGAGTTCTAGCAAAACCAAACAAGAGCCAAAACAGATTCCACAAGCCTGCAAGGGGCACAGGGGAGGAGGGGGCAAGGAAGTTCCATTATGCTGCTACAACTAACGGAGCTGTTTAGTTAGGATAGTGCCCAGATCCTAAATATGCAACCTAGAAGACAGGCTGCATGTTATTTTCTTCAACCTATCGTGGTTTTTAAAGACTAATATTTGCCTTACCTGAAGTAATGTGACAGGCACTCTTTCACCTTTCTTGGTCCACAATGGCATCATCCCCAACTTTACTGCAATAAGTCCAACTCTTTTAGAACCTGTGTTTAAAAGTGAAAGCAGTCCCTTTAACTATTTAGCCAATGGCAGCCAGGTGCTCCATACAGGTGAGCACACAGAATTTCCTCAAATGTGTGTAGTGGCTGGTGAAAGACGGACAGAGCACTCTGCTTCCATATTGACTACTGAGTGAATGAAAGGGACCACGGTTGCAACTTAATATTAAATGACATTTTGCATTTCCTAATTGTGGTCCACAGACCACCAGTGGTCTACAAGCTTCATTCAGGTGATTCATGGCATGCCTGTGGAAAATGACGGGAGCATCAGCCGCAAAGGGCAAGAGCAGTGGCTGCACCATCATTCTTAGAACCTGGCATTCTGCCCAGAAGGCAGATGGGATGGACTGGAAGTGGCAGGGCAGGGAGCTGTCCACGAAGAAAAAGTTATGGGAATCTAAGTGTGGACAACACCTGAAAAACAAAGGGTTCAATCAAATCCATTGGAGACCCAATGCCCGAGTACAGAGGGACCCCTTTGTGACATGACAGAGCCCTTTCCCCTGTGTTATGCACATGCAGGTATTCACATAGGCACCACAATAGGGAACAAAAGGATTGTGCATGCATTCCATATTCCCAGCCAGCATGGATTCATTTAGTCAAGGACTACAAATTTGCAACATGTGGTCCTTGGGGGTGGGGGATGAAAAAAGAAAAGGCTATCTGGAATAATAATAATAATAATAATAATAATAATAATAATAATAATAATAATTATTATTATTTTATTATTTATACCCCACCCATCTGGTTGGGTTTTCCCAGCCACTCTGTGGCTTACAGCACATATAAAAACATAGTAAAACATGAAACATTAAAAACTTCCTGATACAGGGCTGCCTAATAATAACTGATAGGAACTTCTCAATTTTCATAATGGTCTGGCATGCTGAATGTTTACACACATGCGCTGGGTGCAAGGGAAAATAAATCTTAGGTCCTACATGTGCTGCTTCCTTAATGGACTAGAATACAGCTCACTGATTTTAAAAGCATTTGTGTTTTAAGGAATCCAAATACAGGCTCAAGTACTGGACATAGGTTTGCTTTTGCTTCCCAACCTGTCATATACAAACCTGGCTCCCATGGATGCAAAGGCCAGGGTTCATCTTTTAGTGGACAGAGTTTACTGGCTGTTTGAGCTTTGAATTCTTCCGCTGTATACTTCTTAAGGAACTCGAAATTCTCTTCTGAAAGGTGCTCATCCCACCATGTGGAATTGTCAGTAATATGCCTAGTTGTGACACACCACAGACCACTATCAAACAGAAGATAAAAATGGTTTAGAAAACGAGATATGCACAATAGCCTTTCCCAATTCTCAGTTCTGATACCCACTTATCTTCAAGGTATTGCCAAGCATAAATACAGGTAGACAAAAATAATCCCTCACTGGCAAATACCTGCAGCACATGCCCCAAAAGCAAGGACAGGAAGTGTATGACTACTCTATCAGTTTAAAAGTTTCGAACTAAAGAGATGATTATCAATGTTGAAGGCTCTGGTTGAGATGCCAAATGCAGAATTACAAAGCATGTTGAGCAGCCTTGGCAAATAATCATGCTCTCCAGAACATTACACTAACATGTTTCACAAGCATATTAAAGGACAGCAGGATGGGATAATTTTTGAATGCCTTATAAGCGCTTTTATGTTAAAACTTTCCAAAGCATGTGGGCTGCGACCCAACTGACATTGCAGAAATGGAAGAATGAAGTGCATTACCCTAACTGTTGTAGACTGATAATGAAATTGTAAGAAAGGCAGAAAGAATTGCTGATGGGAACATATTTAGTAAATTGGCAAATGGGAAAGCAGCAGACTTACAAAAATATTCAAAGTTCCTTGGAGAGCATTATGCAGCCAATATAATAAGCTAAATCTATGGTGCAATTTCAATGAGAAACACTGCTTTATTAAGGTGGACAGACAGGTTCTCTTTACCTGAGGCAGCAGGCTATACTGTAATAGTTGAAGAACCCTCTTATGTGAAGTGCCCAACTCTACCCCAGTCACCTACAGTTGCCAGAACAATACCTTTTCATTGGCTAACAGAGAAAATGGACCCAGGCTTAGGGCCATATAAGCAAACCAATGTAGTTGCAAAACACCAACTGATACAATAGCATACATCTTAAGAGTTCCCTTCACACATCACAATTTAACCAAGGAAGGGAATAAAACACGGGTTTCAAAATAAGTATATGCTAGGCCTGAGCGATATATTGATCAAAGGATATATTGATACAGGATATACTGATACTGGACTAGTATGTGGGGGCAGACCGCAATGACAGCTTCACTCAGTGGTATATCGCTGGTGAAACCATCACCACTCTTGAGTCTCTCTGCCTCCAGTGCCCAGTGTGCTGAGGGAGAAACAAACTAGCTGAGAGCTGAAAGCAGAGGGACTCAAGTAGCGGCGGTTTCACCAGTGATATACCACTGTTGAAACCACCATCGCACTCTGCCCTGGCAGAGGGAGAATCAAGAAGAATCGGCGAGGTCCTGATACAGCCTTTTCCTTCCTTCACTTCTTTAAACTGCTTGGGCTAAGGAGCACGCTGCTGCCCTTGCCTCAGCCAAGTACAGTGGTACCTCGGGTTACATACGCTTCAGGTTACATACGCTTCAGGTTACAGACTCCGCTAACCCAGAAATAGTGCTTCAGGTTAAGAACTTTGCTTCAGGATAAGAACAGAAATCGTGCTCCGGCGGCGCAGTGGCAGCAGGAGGCCCCATTAGCTAAAGTGGTGCTTCAGGTTAAGAACAGTTTCAGGTTAAGAACAGACCTCCGGAACGAATTAAGGACTTAACCCGAGGTACCACTGTAGTTTTATGGAGCCCTTGAACCGATACCAGCTCGCAGAAGCCAGCGGCAGGATGGGGGCTCTGTTAAAGTGCTCCCCCTCCCCAACTGAGAGAGCTCCAAGCCCACTATTGCTTGCATGCGAGTAGGATCCGGATCCGGCTGCTCTCAGCTTCCCAGCTGAGAGATCCCTGCCCCCGCTTGCACTGCTTGTGAGTGACAGGGGACTTGGGGCTGGCTCCACTGAGGGCAGAGGCTCTCTAGCCCCCAGCAGAGCTTGACCAATGAGCCCTGAGTCCCCTGCCAGTCATGCACAAGTGACAGGGGATTCAAGGCTGGCTCCGCTGGGGGCAGGAGCATTTCTGCCCCCCGGCTGAGCAGCAGGCTGGGGCCAGCTATATTGGCCACAGCCTGCACCTCAGCTCCCACGATGCAGTTTCACACAGCATCTTGCCAGCTGGGGCCAACGCAGCTTTTTTCAACATCACAGTATATCGCCAAAGAACTATGTTTGGCTGGCGATACACCGCGATGCTGAAAACCCAGCATCGCCCAACTCTAGTACTGTATATGTTGTCATAAGAGACTTGTTTACGTGTCAGGCTCCTGAAAATTGGTCTGGTTCCCTGCTAGTAGTAATAATAAAAATATTATTATTTGTACTTTGCCCACCTGATTGGGTCACCCCAGTCACCCAGGGCAGTTTCCAACAAATATAAAAACACAGTGGGACATCAACTACTGAAAACTTCCCTATACAGAGTTGCTTTCAGACGTCTTCTAAAAGTTGTATAGCTATTTATCTCCTTGATATCTGATGGGAGGGCCTTCCACAGGGTGGTCACCACTACTGAGAAGGCCCTTTGCCTGGTTCCCTGTAACCTCACTTCTCACAGTGCAGTGACATATACAGTGATACCTCGGGTTAAGTACTTAATTCGTTCCAGAGGTCCGTTCTTAACCTGAAACTGTTCTTAACCTGAAGCACCACTTTAGCTAATGGGGCCTCCTGCTGCCAGAGTACTATTTCTGTTCTCATCCTGAAGCAAAGTTCTTAACCCGAGGTAATATTTCTGGGTTAGTGGAGTCTGTAACCTGAAGCGTATGTAACCCGAGGTACCACTGTATCCTTATTCACATACTGCACAGCTTTTTCCCCTTTCTCCCTTGCCCCAGTAAAACAAAGCAACCACAAAGGCACGGAGCATGGGGCAAGAGAAAAATATTAACCCCACAGCATAGATGTGCGGTGGTTGTGGTATGAAACCACTGTTTGATGCCCTGTCCACAACTTAGAAAAGTAGAGCACCACAAATTACTACAGGTGCACACCCTTCCTCTCCCCCTCTCAACATGTTGGGGAGAAAAAACCCAATATGCACTTTCGGAAAGTGAGTTTCAAGCAGTCTTTCGAAACTATGAGCCTGGATAGCTCAGTGGGTTAGACCATGGTGCTGATAACACCAAGGTTGCAGGTTCGATCCCTGGGTGGACCAGCTGCATATTCCTGCATTGCAGACCCCTGGACTAGATGATCCTCAGGGTCCCTTCCAACTCTACAGTGCTATGATTCTGTAACTTTCTCATAGCTATGCCATGAACTCCCATTGTCCTAGGCGCATTTTGCACAGGGCATTTCATTAGCGTAAGCGGTTTCCGAACTCTTGCGCCGAAGATTTCAGATTCAAACTGCAGAGTGGAAGGAAAGGGGGAGCTTTTTTCTGCCTCCTCACTTCCAGCTCCTCTCTGAAAACTGGAGAAGAGACCCTCTTGGGAATATTAGGTTAGGGGGATGGGCAGGGGAGGGACTGGACCATGTGAAAAAAAGGAACACAATATTTTAGCTGCAGTTGGTTCATTTTCAGCTTTGTTATATATAAAAAAGGCGCACCTAGACAGTCGACCATAACCCAGGTTCCAGGTGCCCTTTAGCTCCCAGCTTTCCTATCTCAAGTTTCCAACACTGGTTCCAAAAAGCTTCAACGAAACTCTCCACATTTTTCCCCCTTGCTGCGTTTAACAGGCAGAAACCCAACAGGTAAAGCTTGGGTCCTTCCCCCCCCCGCCCCTTTGTCGTGTGGAGCCCGCCTTCACCTGTGGAACTTCTGCCTGAGGGAACGGGAGCCCCTTATTTGGGGTCACGGGGTGGGTGTCTGTGAGGGGGAAACCAGCGCCCGGCGCCGGTTGAGAAAGCGCGCGGGGGTGCGCGCGCGCACGAAACCCCCCCCCCCACGTACCCGCTCCGAATCCCCGCTCCCGAAGCCAGCAGCCGCGAGCCCAACCGACACAGCAGCCCCACGCGCGACATCGCGCCCTTCCTCGACGGGGAGTTCGGCGGAAACCGCTCCCCCTACCTTTCCGCCTGACACGCTCTAGAAACTTAAGTTCCGGCTACACTTGGTTCCTACCAGCCCCGCGCCGGCGCAGAAGGAAGCGGAGCTTTTTTTTTACCTCGAGGCACAGGCAGGCTAAGAAGGGGCGTTGCCATTCCCCCAAACGGACGCCCCGCCTACGTCATGATATATATATATTCTACGTGAACCATAGACAAAACGGCGCCGGAGGGAAGCGGCTGCTTTTGACTTTGGCGGGAAACGGGGAGGCGGCGGCGGGTGCCGCGCCCCCTGCCGGCGGGAAGCCGCCGTTGCAGGGGCAAATGGCTGCAGATTTATCCCGGGATTCCCATCCGGGCATAAGAGGAGTTTGAGTCATCTTTTTTTAACCGAACGAAAAAGCCTCCAAGGCGTTGGTGGCCTCAAGTGCAATCCTAAGAGCAGTTCTCCTTGTCCCCCACCCCCAAAGATGCTGCTGTTTGGAGGCTGCTGCTGTGCCTCTGCCCCAACAAGTGAGCAACCCAAACTGGAATTCAGGCGGGGATGAGCCTAAAGCAGAGGAGCAACAAACCCCTTCACCCCTAGAAAATATTCACTTATATATCCATGAGTATGGATGATATTATTATTATTATTATTATTATTATTATTATTATTATTATTATTTATTTATACCCCATCCATCTGGCTGGGTTTCCCCAGCCACTCTGGGCAGCTTCCAACAAAACACTAAAATACAGTACAATAACCTATTAATGTCTATTAAAAGCTACCATAAACAGGGCTGCCTTCAGATGTCTTGTCAAAGCCAGATAGTTGCTTATTTCCTTGACATCTGAAGGGAAGGTGTTCCACAGGGCAGGCACCGCTACTGAGAAGGCCCTCTGCCTGGTTCCCTGTAACTTGGCTTCTTGCAGCAAGGGAACCAGCAGAAGGCCCTTGGCGCTGGACCTCAGTGTCCGGGCAGAACGATGGAGGGGGAGATGCTCTTTCAGGTATCCTGGGCAGAGGCCATTTAGGGCTTTAAAGGTCAGCACCAGCACTTTGAATTGTGCTCGGAAATGTACTGGCAGCCAGTGTAGGTCTTTCAAGACCGGTGTTATATGGTCTCGTTTTGTAGCCTCAATAGGCTCTCAAAGTGTTTTACAACAGATTCCCACAATGTACCATCAGGAACAGAAATAACATGGTGTCTGTCTGATGCCAGGAATTTACAGACACCATCTCCATTGTTGTTGTTTTTTACTGGTGTCTTCCTTTGGCCGCTACCTCATAAACCAACAGTGCCCACTGAGGACCTAGGAATTTCACCCAGGCAAAGAAGCTTGACCAAATATGCCCTATGCCCCCCCCATACACCTTTAAGTCATGAAGAACTAGAATAGGTTGGTGTGGACAGGTGGGCATGTAAAGATCTCCAAATTCCAGAGAACAGGAACTGTTGTGGACTTATCTAAAAAGCTTACTCAATGGTCATGTGAATGTCCAGTTTGGCAGAGATTTCAATCCATGGAAGAGAAGCCACAATGGATGGTCTTCTCAAAACGAAATTGTTCTGATCAGCTGATCTTCTAGCTTGAAGGGACTTTTCCTTTAGGAAAGGGCCACATCTCCAGGACAGAGAATCCCAAACCTCCTAGGTTGAATCTCAGCCCATGTAGGGATGGGAAAGACTTTCTGGCTGAAACCCAGAAGAGCCGTTGATGGACCAAGTAGAGATAATACTGAGCACAATGGTCCAGCCTTGTGACTTGGTATAAGGCAGCTTCCCATGTAAGACTAAAGTCTTTCTTTGTGATGCTGAAGTGCAGGGGAAGTTGTATGGTGTAGCAATCAGCAATCAGATTGCGACAAGAGATTTTAACATAAAAGGCAGCCGTGTAAGTGAATGTAAGTAATGTATGAGATGAAGCGAGACTGTGTGTTCAAAGCTTAATGGACTGTGGCACGCAGGGTTTTAAAGTCAGATTTGAAATTCATTGTACTAGATGGAATGACTCAATTCAGTAAGATATTAAAGGTTTGGGTGAGGGTAAGAATGGTAAAATATGCAGATATAAGCCACAAAGGGAGGGAGGGGAAACCTCCTTTCACATCTATTGCTAGATTTCACTTAAGACTGCTCTGCCATTGGGCTGCTCAGGACAGGTGTCTCAATACATTTTGAAGCAAATCCACCGCCCTTGGCACAAATGTAATGTTGAAATCCTAAAACACACACACACAACCCTGAACTCCCTCTTCTGTCACTCAAAAGCTCAGTTATGCAGATACTTTCAAATCCAATTCAGAATAATTTTTCAGGGTTGCCTTAATTCAGGTCTCTTCTAGACATCCTGTTTATTCAGCACTCATCCTGATTTCCTGGCTAAAAGCTTACACGGAGATTGCATTTAATCTGTATTGACCATTTGTACTGACTTGTTTGCAGGGAGGTTATATGACAACGAGCATTTATCCTGCATTCATCCTGATTTACTTTTGATATGTTTATTTTACATGCTCCCATTAATCATTTGTTCTATGCTTTTCGGTTCATTTCTCCGTCACCTTCCCAAACTGCTTCTTTTTAAAAGTGAATTTGTCGCACTGGAGTGACAGAGCTCTTTGATTTGCTCTAATTGTGCAAACCTAAATTTCCTGATATGCGCTTGAATTACAGGGTATGCTCCTGTAAAATACGCACGGTCTGCAGGTGCCCTCATGCATCAAGATCCGGAATTTAGGTAATGAACTGAAGCAGTGAACAGAGGAGCAGCGGGTGACTCAGCCTCCTGACAGCTGGGTCGCTGCTGCTTACTGAAATAGAGGGGAGGGTGGGCTGCAGAGGTCAGTGTGGTGCAAATGCACCAGCAGCACAGGGGAGTTGAATTGGCTCTGCTGGTGTGTTTGTGCCATGCCCGCCTTGCCCCATGTCATCTTCTTCCTGGTAAGAAACAGCAACTCAGCTGTCAGGAAGTCAGGCGAACATCTTCTCCCCACCATTCTGCCCACTACTCATCATGCCACCACCAGCTCCAAGAACAGGTTTGAGGAGATGTATTCATTCCCCCCCCCCCGCTGTCCAGAAAGAAAAGGCACTTGGGTGTATATCTGTCACTTATTACAGACCCCCCCCCAAGTGTCCCTGTTTCCCAGGGACAATCCCAGATTTACAGAAGCCATCTCTGATTTGATCCCAGAATGTCCTGCTTTTCCATAAGACGTCCCTATTTTCATCTGAGAAATGTTGGAGGGTATGGAATAGGACGTCCCTATTTTCATCTGAGACATGTTCAAGGGTATAGAATAGGAATATGGAATTGGATAGATGTTGCAGGGTATGTTATTACTTAATTTTGTTTCTGCACCATGAAGTATATTAGCAGTGAGTGCCCCTCTGGGGAACAGACAACGGCTTTCTAGTTTGATTCCAGCCCGGTGCAAACTTGCACACATCTGTTCAGGCATTTGTGCAGCTTCCTCCAGTGCCCTTAGTCTTGCTTTTAAGAAAGAACCTTGAAGATCTCCATACTCGTGATGGGAGGGCCTTCTTGGTAGTGGCGCCCACCCTGTGGAATGCCCTCCCCTCAGATGTCAAGGAAACAACTATCTGACTTTTAGGAGACATTTGAAGGCAGCCCTGTTTAGGGAAGTTTTTTATGTCTGATGTTTTATTGCTTTATTATTATTATTATCGTCATCATTGATTCTGTTGGGAGCCGCCCAAATGGGTAGGGTATAAATAATAAATTATTATTATACTAAATCAGTCAAGAGCTAATTCCTTTTCTGCTGGAGAAAGAAGTATTAAATTAGCAATAGAGTGTAAAAAAACACACACATCCCCATTTTGTCAGTGCTTCTACTTCAGAAAGTATGTAAGAGTGGCAAATAATGAAATTACTTACTATAATCTTAGTTTGCTTCTTCCCAGCCCGCCTCACCCTCCCTCCTCTTTGCCTCATTGCTTAATAGTATTTCATTCAATCTGGGAAGTCTTTTGTGTCCAGAGTGCAAAGACAATATACTTTTGACCTATCACATAGCATCTTATTCATGAGATTAAATTCTGATCCGCAACTAGGGGAAAAGAACGAATGAACCATGGGGGCAAGGATTGATGTGGAAAGAACTCCTGTGTCACGGCACGCATGCAGAACCTGCTATTATGCGACTTCAGCCCCAGAGAGTTTGTTCCAAACATGATGAGTGAGGCGTATTGTGTTGAAAACTGCTGACATGTGCCATCAAAAACGAAAGTCCAGGACCTTAGGTGGAATTTGGGATGCTCAGCCTTGAGTTCACGCGTTCTTACCAGCTCATCTAGTAGGTAACTTCTTGTCCTAAATACCAACTCAAATGCAGCCTCCTTTCACGCAACTTGATTATATTTTAGAAAAACCTTGGCTAGGCAGATAACCTTTCACGTTCTTCTTACTATTAACGAAAACCCATTTGTGGTGTAAAAAGGCAAGACTGTGGTGGAACTGGGCAGAAGGCTGCTTGTTGCTCCTCGGATGTACAGCTTTGGAAACGGAGGCCAAAAATGACACATCCAAACTCTTCCTCAGGAGCTCATAGACAAGCTAGAAATGGCACACAGAAATCTCCATTGTCTTTAAAGAGACTAAACTATATTTTCTCTGGAAGCTGGTAGAGAGGAGTGAGGACTAAGTGGTGGGAGCCTGAAAGCCGCAGCATTTGGGAGAGTCGATGTGATTGAGGAAATTATTTTTCAACAATAATGCAGGTGGCCTGCACGTCAGCTAGAATCAATGGGCTCGGACCTGGAGTGGCAGTCGAATTAAGAGTGGCTTAAATTAGAGGCAGAGTAATACAACGACAGTACTCAGAACACCTTGCCGGAGACCGGGGGTAATTGCTTTCTTCCCTGCCTTACTCCACCCTGCAAGCCATCGTTGCACAACATGCATGAGTCACACCCTGTCCTGGAGATGACACAGGGTAGCAAGCCTGTTGTTAAAATAATGTGTGTGCATCAGCAACGATGGACAGGGTTTAATCCTGCTTGGCTTTGCGATTCAAGTTCAGGGGCTTAAAACGGGAGGATGGGGAGACTTGCAAAGTACAAGGGATTTTTACAGTTGGGTCAAGTTTGGGAACAAAAAAAAAAGTTGCCCATTCCTGAGCTATATAATAAGGGGGAAAGCCACCCTTCTAAAATTTGGTTGGGCACAACTTTCTTTGCAGCAAGTTGGAAATTATTTAGTTGCCCTGAGGAGGAATGCAGAGGGTAAACACATCAATGGAATTCTGGGAGAGTTCAAAATATTTTTTTGAATAAATAAGTTCCTTACACCCTTTTGTGCATTGTTTTCCACCTGCTGAGATAGCTCAGCTGGTAAACCATGAGGCTCTTAATCCGACTCTACTCTGGTCTTTTCTGCCTCTACAATTCTATGGTTCAAATCCTCCTAGTTTGGGGCCTTCAGAACCACAGGCAGCCTGTGTAACAATCAGCCTTTCAGTGATCTGCTGTGTTAAAGCCATGCAGTTTAGGTTCCATAGTGTCTACACAAAACTGGCCATTGTGCATGAACGTAAAGAAACAAACAAAATGTTAATGTTACAAACATGATCAGATGTGTCCGAAACATAGTCCACCAAAATCCTGTAACAGCTAGCCATGGCTATTTTTAAACATGACATGGCATGTAAGCCTACTGGCCAGTTAAGATGTATTGCAGCTGCTACAGTTTCCTTCTGTTACAGAAATTATGTGCATCTCTGGAACTTTCTACACAGTCCCCGAACTTTCATAATATTGGCTATTTTTGAGCACATCTTTTACAAGCTGTTGTCATGTTTGTTACAGACATCTTAGACTCATGCTTGGAAGTAAATCTGCTAGAATGTTCTGGTGTGGTTTTTTAAAATTTATTGTTATTATTTTAAGAATGGAAGAGTCGATGAGAATTTTTCAGCAGGCAGCTTTGTGGCAAGAAATAAATAAACACAACAACTGCAAAACTGTGTTGTTTTTATTTTGGAACATGCAAAATACAGTCCATGCATCTGCCATTTTGAAAAAAAAACCCAAAACCTTTTCATATCATAGCAGATAAACCCAAAGACGTTTTGGCTATCAACTTCCAATAAATGTTTCAAAATGCTTTACAGTGTAAAGATAATAAGAAATTTAGCAAAATTTCAACAAACCTGTATAAAAAACAGATACAGATAACTTTTTTTTTTTTCATTTCAAGGCGACATGCTGTAATGTAAAGAGTTATAATTTTGTTTTTGTTTCTGTTTTCATAAAAAGTCTTCAACAATACAATTGCTTTAACCTTTACCGGCAAGCCTTTAGGCTACACATGCAAAAAAAATTATTTGAGTTAAAAATCACCAAAACGTGCTATTTTCATTTAAGTACAGTAACTGTAAATAGTAGCATATCTGAACTCTGTAAAAGTGTCCAGGGAAGGTCATGGAGCTACTGTCCTGGAAGACTCATACTCTGACATACATTTTGGTTTAATCGCTTTCCCATTGTAATAGTCCACCACTTGGTTTGGAACTTCAGCCAAAACACTTTTTGCTAACGCAGCTGGAGAGGCCTGCAGGAAATGGCAGAAAATAACAGTTGTTAACACACTTCTACCTAAAACGTGCCGTTCCACCCCATGACCAACAGGGTTGTGATCAGCACAACTATGCTGGCCTTTAAGATGCAGGTTATTCCACCTCAGTCTAGCCAAACACCTGTGAGCATATGATTAATGCTGCAAATACAAGGCTTTGACAAGGCTGCCCAGTTTCCCCCTCTATGCATATGGGGCTAACTTGTCTAAAATGACATCAAGGCTATGGTAAGGCTATGCTGTCATTTGCTTTGTGTAATCACACTAAGATAGGGTAAAGCACTCAAGTCATTTGGCATCCATCTGGTCAGCTGTTTGTCATCACTATGGCATGCAAAGGCCTTATAGTTCTATTGAAGTCTTTGGGTCCTTTGAGCATTACGGTAAATGATTTTTCACCATGCTTCTATTTTGCAGTACACTCCACCTGCTTATATTTTTGATTAACGTGCAAAAGGAACGGCATTTCTGCTAGCAGGAGAAACATCAAATACTTCCTGTAGTCTACTCTTATCTGTTTTCGTTCTGTTACTTATATGCATGCGTTTGGTAACATTTCTGAAATATATAGCATTCGGTTTAATGTATTTGTTGTGGTTTATTGTTCTAGAAGTCTACATCCCTGTGGAATGTTCAATATTTATGCTTTAAGTTCACCTTAATTGCTGCTTTGGTTTTTGTAACAATTTTTATGCATTATCCAAATTTTGAGTCATTAAGTTTGCATTGTCACAGTAAGCTTTTTTTTATATTAAAAAATGTTTGCCTTTTAGTTTACTGTCAATTTGGGGGGTCGTCTAATACGCCCAGTTGCCTAATACGCCGGAATCTACGGTAAATCCTGGATTTTTGTGTAAACTCTAGTATAAACACATATGATGGAAAACACACATAAAATTCATAGTATGCTGAATAAACAAGATTAACATGTGTACAAGCCTAGGTGGGCCTACTCAGAAGTAAACCTCAACTGAGTTCATTGGAACATACTCCCAGGTGAGTGGGTATAAGGTTGCCGCCCCTCTATTTACTTATTTTTAAAGTATTCGAGTTGAAAATACAATACAAAATGAAACAACTGTGCACAATGAACGTTAGATCTGCGTTTTTATTTCATTCATACATATGAAAACGCACACTTCGGTTTGAAAGAAATGCAGAAGTAAATTCTGCTTGAACCTCCTTTTGATTTGATGGGATTAACAGTATAGCCTAGAAATCTAGCAGTCTTTAAAAGGCGAATTTTTCATGGCGACAACGGTTACTTTCTTTCTGGGATGAGAGTTGCTCAATGCCAACATGGCAAACTTCAGAGCTGCGTGACAGAGGACCCTGTCTGCTGAGGCAGCGCTATCTGGCAATACCTTTTCTACGGCTGAATCCCCAGCTACAACCTAGCAAGATGATAATGGCATTTATCTTCTCAAGCTGGAGCTTAATGAGGGGCACGACTCCTCTCACTCGCTCACTGTCTCGCTCCTGTGCAGTTCTGTAGGATGATGGGAGCCTTGAAGGAGCTTCCAAGCATCTGTCTTGTTCTACTAGATTAAAAGCTCATTGTAATGGCCATCCTTGACCTATTTGGAGCAGCTAATTTCAGTGCACAGATGCTGAGGTGGAGAAGCTTAGCTGTCTACTTCACAAGCAGAGTTCTAAAACCACTGAACGGCTCTCCTGCCTTCAGATACTAAAAAGGTAAAGGTAAAGGGACCCCTGAGCATTAGGTCCAGTCGTGGCCGACTCTGGGGTTGCAGCGCTCATCTTGCTTTATTGGCCGAGGGAGCCGGCGTACAGCTTCCGGGTCATGTGGTCAGCATGACTAAGCCACTTCTGGCGAACCAGAGCAGTGCACGGAAATGCCGTTTGCCTTCCCACCGGAGCAAATCTACTTGCACTTTGACGTGCTTTTGAATTGCTAGGTTGGCAGGAGCAGGGACTGAGCAACGGGAGCTCACCCCGTCGCAGGGATTCGAACCGCCGACCTTCTGATCGGCAAGCCCTAGGCTCTGTGGCTTAACCCACAGCGCCACCCGCGTCCCTTTGCCTTCAGATACTGCTCGACTATAAAACTCCAATCATCCATGACTGTTGGCTGGGACTGATGGGAAATGAAATGCAACAATATCTGAAAGGCACCAGGGGTCAGGAAGGCAGGTTCACTCTTACGATTAGGACGCTGTTTTCGTACATCACTGCAGCTTAGCCTAAAATCACTTGATCACACCACACTTAAGTAATTCACTTAGCAGGAATATTGTCGTTTTAGTCCAATCAGATTGGCACCTGCAATTTCAGCCATTCAGCTGGGGATAATTTAAACTCTGTCCAAGTAAGGTGAAACTGGTTTTGCCTGGAAGCATATTTTCAATAAACTAAAAGGAGATATAGTAGTACCAACTCATAAATCAGTCTCATTTCAATTCTTTTTACCATGGAAAACTGCATCTGGTAATTAGTGACAGGAGCAGGACAGTAATATATGAGAATTTCCAATATATAGCTTGTTAAAGCTGTTGTTTCATAGGTGGCCTAGTAAGGTTGTTAATGTCTAATATATTTGTCTAATAAATGCGAACTTTAAACTGAAACTTGACAAAAAAAATACTGCAGATGTAGGTGTGGGCGAACTGGTTTCTAATAACACGTCTAGTTCTCTGCCTTTCCACATCAGCTTTTTTTAATAAAAAAAAGTCTGTATAAAAATTCATTAGTATTTTAGTGCACAATTCTCTTGATACAAATATTTTGTATACAATTTTGTCCAATACACACATTTTTTTGCAAGCAATGTTCACCAATATTATGCATATTTCCACGTTATTTCCACTTATATACGTGTTTTCATGTACACTTTACCCTAGTATATGCTTTTTTGTATATATTACTTGGCTAGAGAACTCGGCAATCAATGGTGAGTGGGACTGTTAATTATTAAATCTTAGAACTGGCTTGATACCTCAGAACATCCTCTAGGTTCTGTCCCTTTAAAAAACATCCAAGGCAGAAAGGAAACCAGGTTGTCCCAGCTCAAAACCTGCCATAGTCAGGATATCTGAGCACTTCTGTTTGGTACAGCAGGGCTATTTTCCTGCATCGCTAGCAACACAATCATTGTCTACTCAGAAGTAAGTACCATTGAGTTAAGTAGGACTTATTCGTAAGTCCACTGATCTTGATGGTGTCTACTTAGTTCCAATTCGATATGCATAGGCTTGCACTGTTGGTAGAAAGTTGGAAAGATATACACTTGTTTTATGGGCTTGTGACAGTTTCACAAGTAGAGAGAATGGAATGCACCTCCAGGGAAAGAGTCAAACTGCTGGGGAATCACAGCGCCTGCTGTGGCTGCAGAGACAGGTAACACACAGCTGCTGCCTCCTGCATTGTTTTTGCTGTGTTGGCAGCACCTAAGTGAGCTCTCTGGGCAGTGTGTATGGAGGTCCTGGGCTGCCCAGATGATAAGACCTCACTCTCAGCCTCGCTGATGTGGTCCAAAGGTAAACAGAGCAATACATTTGGCTCCAGTTTGGCTGCAGGAGTTACCGGAAGGAGGTGTACAAGATGTCATCTAACCGTCTTAGGGACTCCACTCTGGATTTGTGCAGGGTTTACTCCTTAGCCTCTCAAAGATGGGCAGACAGCCTTGCAATTAGTTCCCATATTATTAGACTCTCTGCCCCAAATTTTACTACTGGCTCCGCTCACAAACACCCATATGATTTATGTTCTAAAAGACATTGGGGGATACCTCCCAATGGAGGATTGTAAAATCATGCCCTTCCAAATCTAATAAATCTGTATTTTTTAATTTTATCCATTCCCAAATCCAACAAATACATGAGGCTTCATAATATAATTTCAGGTCAGGCAGTGCTCTAAAAAACATCGGGGGATACCTCCCAATGGAGGATTCCTCTCCTCGCCCCAGGCAAATACTAGCTTAGGAAGATGGCTTTTCCTCAAGACTGCAGCAGAGTAAGAAAGGGTTAGATTCCCCCTCTACACCTGCTCTAATACTATTAATTATCAGTCTTCCCACCACCAACTGACACAATTTGCATTTTTAAAAACCTGCACTGTTTGATCCTTAGTTGTGAAAACAGGGGTTGAGGCTCATCATTTTTACAGTCCCTGGACTAAGAAATACTGTAACACATTCCAAAAGAGAACACAGCGAAAATTAATCTTACATGTTTGAAGTTTCTGAATGGCACAAACTGAACGATGTCGCGAAGAACAGGCTCTCCCTTGGGCGATCTCAGGATCCCATCGTCCCCATCCAGCATCTGCATGTCACTGAAGTCAGCATTTCCTACTCCAACTATAATGACCGACATGGGGAGATGGGAGGCATGGACAATGGCTTCGCGTGTATCGGCCATGTCTGTGATGACGCCATCCGTCAGAATCAGCAAGATGAAATATTGCTATAGAAGGGTTGAAAAAGAAAGTCAGTATTCCAATCCATTTCCAGCAACTATTCCTAAATCAATGATGCAGAGATTCCCTGGCCCTTCTCCCTGGGAATTATGTATTTTTTTATTATGCTATGAATAAGTAGGGGGAGAGATCAAATTTTTAAAATAAGTTAAACACTACATAAACAATGCTTCTCAATTTCTATTTCTCTTTGTTTCTTATTTTTCTAGTTTTAATTTGAATTTTGCACGTTTTCCTATCAGTCTGTGATTTTCTTCTTTAAGTCCTTGTGAAAATTCACCAGCATTTTAATCTGCAGTTTTGCCAAAGACACACGTTTTTGCAAGCAATTTATCCTACTGCAATGCATTCTGTATGCTATTTTTATTTAAATATGCCTTTTATGTACACAAGCATATGCAGCATAGAATTTTTTGTGTACAGAAGCATATGCAGCATATAATTTGAATAGTAATGGGGGATTTGCAACAAGGCAAAATGCCAGGGGTATGAATAGTTGTGACTGATTTTCCCTCTATGTAATTTTAGAATGGTCACCTGGATGACCAATCTAGTTGCTAAACAAGGCGGTATGAACTATTGTAAAGGTGGTAGAAATTACAGGTCATAGCCCTGTTCCATCTAAAGGTAGTCATAACTAACTTTCACTGAAAGCAAAAGGAATGATGTAAATGGAAAAGGTTTCAGTGGGGATTGTGGCCTCCAGGTTATCACTCCTTTGTGGAAGGGGCTGAAGCACATACCAAAAAGTTGGATTGTGCAACTGAAGAGGATGTTAAACTGCTATGCATAGCTGTCAACTGTCCCTTATTTGGCGGGAAAGTCCCTTATCCCAGCGCCGTGTCCCGCTGCTGTCCCTTATTGATGATGTCCCTTAAATTTCCTGGGTTTCAAAGGAAGCAGCTCCTCTCCCTCCCTCCCTGCCGGCCAGGGAGGAGGGAGGCTCCAACTGTGTTGCTTGGCTGCATTGCTCACCCAATAAGGAGTCTAAGAACAACTGGGGGTGGTGGAGCTTGCATGCCTTCTGCTGATCAAATCAGTCGCGTTGCCTGGGGACTTGCTTTTGCTCAGCGCTTCCCAGCGGAGAGGTGACAGTGGTTTTCCTTGCTGCATCCCCTTTGCCGGGTTGCTGCACTATGGGAACCACCACTTGAGGCTTTGTTTGGCTGCTGGCTGGGCTTTCTGCCTTTGGCTGGGAGGGGCTCAGAAGTTGAACATACCTGTGCCCAGAAAATCCCTTATTTTGGCTGCTGATCCCTTATTTTTGAGGCTGCTGGTCCCTTATTTTCAAATCTGTAAGTTGACAGCTATGCTGCTATGTTATCCTAGTTGTTTTTTTTATGGGCTTTTTGCAGTTAGGAAAGTGACATGGAAATGGCCTGGAAAGCGTAGGATGAAGGAAAGTTCGGCAGTAAGATATGTCAACACCCCCCAAGAAAATCAGAATGAATGCAGTACAAACGCTCATTGTTGTTGTACATTCTCTTAAACAAATCAGAACAAATGGTCAGTAAAAAAGGACAGACGTATTCCAACATATTTGTGCAAGCAAATCGGGATGAATCCTGAACAAACAGGTTGTCCATCCTTTAGCTGGAGCTCTGTAGACCAAATGAACGGAACTGGACCATAGCTGCATTACAGGCTGCCGAGGTTGCATGAACACAGCTATCTATCTGATTCTATGAAAATACATGTGTATTTATTAACACTATTGTGCCTCATATAATGAAAAGGCACTGTTTCTGCCTTATATACGCAAGGCAACACGATGACCAAGTACGGCAATGCAAGCTGTTTTCATCAGATAAGAAACTGTTGTGGTTCGAGGACCCGATCCCCGCTTGGAGGAATAAAGACACGTGGACACAGTGTATAAGGTTAATGGGCAAGAAAAGGCCACAACTTTATTGGTTACAGCAAGTGAGAAGGTATTGGCTTAGGCATTGGACCACGGAAGATTTGACTCCACCCACTGGGAGAGGGTTGAGTCTGAAGAGGGGTTAACCACCAGTAGGGGGAGCCTGTTGATGCTAATACAACTATAAGCTCTCCCCTGATGTCACCGGGGGTCGTGCCATGGCCCCCCGCCACACAGGCATCAGACAGGATCCACGACCACCGGATTCCTTTAACGGAATACCCAAATTTGAAGGGGTAGGCGATGGCCACACCTTGCCCTTCCACACACCAACAACACTTTCCAATGCCTAACTGCCACCCGAGCCCAAGAGGCTTGCCGCCAATACCCTCACAGCTGTAACCAATCCCTAATACTGCTGACTCACGGCGGAAAGGTCAGCAAATGGGAAGAATGGCTGGCGGGGCTGCCTCTTGTGCAGCAAACCACGCCCCTGCCAAGCCACCCGGTTGGGTGCTCAACCGGGGGCGTGACGCGCCAGCCATGCGAATGGGGCAGGAGGCGTAACGCCCCCTGCATGATGCGGGAATCGTTTCCCGCCCACAACACCTCCCCTCTTGCAGGAGGAGAGGCCTTATCGTTTCAATAATTCATTTGCAGTTTATGAAGCATTTCCGTATCCTTCTGCTGTGCTGAAGAAGAATTCTACGAAACAGTGGGTATATCCGGAAGCACTGTTCACTACGTCTGTTTGCGGACCACTTCGGCAGTGTTGGACGTCATAAAACAAAGCTTTATGGCTTGTTTTCATCAGATAAGAATCGGACACATTGCTTCTTTCAGAGACTTGCATAGTCTACAAAGACTTTCAGAGACTTATAAGACTTATGTTTATTTGGTTTCTATGTTTTCAAGACAATCCATCAAGAGTGCACATCTCGTGACTTTCAGAGATTTATAAGATTTCTGTTTATTTGATTTCTCATTTTGTTCAATGTTCCGTATAGACTATATAAAGAGTTTATATTGATATTGCATTGTTGTACTTGGTCATCGTGTTGCCTTGGATATAACTGATAATTGTTTGCAACACAGGGGTTTAATTGTTAAGTTACTAACAGACAGAAGAGCACACTATTCCATACTCACCGAATTAAGTGGAAACGGCTTCCCTCTTCCCCCATCCCCATCACTTCTTGGTTCCAGACCAAGTGCCCCAACTAAAATGAACCCTCCAAACCCGCATTGAAAAGGTAGGGGAAACTCATCCCTTTACCACCCCTAGGATAGCAAGTACACACGGGTTGTCAGAGTGTGTTCATGGGCAATTAATCTGTTATGCATTCTTGAGGATGCAGCTGGCACCCAAGGTCTAGTTTAGCTTTCCAGTCTGCTATGATTCTCACCGATGCCTCCTTACTGTTGGTTTCTTCTGAGGCTGATTTAGCCACCTTCTGAATGATGGGAGCAATGTTTGTAGGCCCATAGAGCTGAAGCTTAGGCAGGCAGTTCTGATACGCTTCGACCACTCCTTGGATCCCTTACATTAAAAAGGGGGAAAGAACAGCAGATAACGTCACGATCAATCATTGAGCAATATATATATATATTCCAGTTTTAAAGGTTACAAAAAGAAAGCACTAAATTAAACAAGAAAAAACAAAACAATACATCACAATAGATAAATACAGACAAAAAAGAGAAAAAAACAACACAGAAAAATGCCAACAATTAAGAAAAAAAAAAACAAAAACAAGTCAAACCTTCCCATAACTTATTTTTCATCTGCTTGTTTCCTTGACCTCCTCACACCTCCCTTTTTGTATTCTAGTTCAATTAGATATTTCAGCAAATCCTTTCCATCTCTGTTTTTACCCTAATAATTTATCTTAACATACTGTAATTTTACATTCTCTTCTTTCACCAATTAACAATCCATTTTTACTTAATCCTTTATATCATTTCTGCTAAAACCACATAACTTCATTCCAACATCCTTCTAACATTCCTTAATTTTACAATGTTTCTGTAAATAAACTTTAAATTTCTTCCAATCTTCTTCCACCAACTCTTCTCCTTGGTCTCGGATTCTGCCAGTCATTTCCGCCAGTTCCCATTGAGCAAAATATATTTGGGGCAACGATTCCGTAGAGAGAGCCCTTGTTTCTTCCTCCCCGCAAAAAGTTTCTTTTGAGTGATTCACGCCATTTCGCTTCCACTATCCTGCCAATTTATTCTGCGCAGCTGTGGCTCTGAAAGGTTTGCTCAAAGCCTCTCTCTCTCTCCCCTGCTGACCTGACCTCTTTCAGATGTTATGTAATATATAATTCATGAGCCAGCTTTTCTCCTCGCCAGCAGCATTTAAACGGTGCATTTTGCAGATATTAACCACCCTGGATGATATTAAAACACTTTGCAGGATGCATTAGTTTTCTATACCATAGAGGTCTTAAGATCTGGGCACTAGAGGATGTCCACACCTTCCGCCCTGTAGATTTGAATGATTAGATGATAATAACTTTCTCTCTTGCCGCTTATAGTCAAATGTTTACTTGCAGTGAACCAGAGTGCAACAGACTGTGCCTTTTCTAAAGATCCATATTTGTTATATTGGGGCATATCTGAAAAAAAACATATCTGGAATCCTATTAAAATATTTGTCCACCTTTTGCGTAATTAATTTAAAATGTTCATATCCAACCTGGCTAGCATGGCAAGGTGACTCGTATTTAAAACGCCACCCATGTTTTTTATCAAGTCAGACCATTGGCCTATTTAGTTCAGTATTGTCTGCTGTGCACCAGGGCTAGGGGAGACCTGGGGTACCCCAAATGTCATGGGGCTCCAGTTACCATCTTCCCTGACCACTGGCCATGCTAGCTGGGATTGATGGGAATCTGGAGGACTACAGACCCCCACCCTAAGACTACACTGCCTTGGTAGTGGCTCTCTGGGTTTTCAGACACTGGTTATTCTCCCGATGCCAGGGACCATGCTGAGGAGGAATGGTGGGAGCCACCCCCTCCTCCTGATCCTGATCCTGAATCTTCCCAAGAGCAGGAGGTCAGGATAGATTTGGAACAGTGGTTTGCAGAGGGGAACAGTTCAGAAGGCAGAAGCTGGGAAATACCGGATGGAGAACAACTAGCAGAAGAAACACTAGAAGGGAGAGAATTAACAGATTCACAGTCTCTGGATAGTATTCATTCCTCCTTCTCCAAAGTTATGGAGAGCTCAGAAAGTGTTAGAATAGAAAGTACAGAGGCTACAAACTCAGATTACAAGACGTAGGAGTGACATAGATTAATAGGGACGGAGGGGGGAGTGACCCTTAATTGGGTAGAGGCTTTCTTTTGTCCCTCACTGTGTTTATTAAAGAAACTAACTGGTAAGAATTTTCTTTTGTTTGATCTGTTCATTTATGGCCAAGGGGGAGCAAGCCGATTCCCCGAAGCCTGACACCAGCTATACTTGAAGGTGCCAGGCCTTCAATCTGCAGCCTTTTCTACATGTGGGACTGCCTCATTTCATCTGTTTAAATTGAGTTTTAGACAACAAGCTATTTCCCCTTAGCTAACTGGTTCAGAGGTTCCCCAACTTTTTTGGACCAGTGGGTACATTTGTAAACCAGAGACGTTGTTGTGGGGCACCATACATTGCACCCAAGCATACACTGCAACCTATAATACTGGCTCCAATTAAATGTTTCTTTCCAGGATAATTTCATTGAGGTGGAAGCGACCCTGTGGAAGGCCAATGAGAGGGCATTCGCCATATGGCCATTCCCCACACTAGCTGATCAAAAGGAAAATTAAATCATAGTGGAAAGAGGGGATTTCCATTTCATTTAATTTCACTTTTAATTTGTATAGCACCTTTGTATATTACTACACACCAGGCGGTTTACAAGCTGGAGAAACATCAGAATATACAACAAATATCACACGCCATCGAACAATCTGATCCCATAAAAAAAGGGCAAAATAGAAACCTAACTTTAAAATTAACAACTTATATCAAATAAAGCAATATTCAATAATCCAGTATAATATAATAGGACACGATAAAATGAAATACCAGCAAATGATAATTAAACAGAAATTCACTCTTAGCAATTACAACAAATAATTACTAAACTATAATCAATAAAAAGAACAGCAAGTCACAATGCATAAAATACCAGAATACGTACAAGACCATGTAAAAGGATCAAATAGAGGAACAAGACAGACAACTTCTATAATTATTAGTATTTTTTTTAAAAAAACCTTAACCCCTCCCACTCTTTCACTAGAAGGAATCTAACAACTATAACTGTGTCTCCATGACTCACATAGCATGTCTTATTATTTCTCAGAAGATAATGCAAACAATTAACAGGCCACAAAAATGACACGGTCTATAGCCAAATATATGTTACATCAGACACATCAGTCTCTTTGCCGTAACAAAATGATTACCTGCACATTCTGGGTTGTCTTCATTAAAGTTGATTGCAAAGTCATGAGAGACCTATGGGCAACCCCCCCAAGAAAATTAAATAACATTTTAGTTCAGAAAACTGACTCAGGTTTTTCCTGCAGCAGATGGAGAATTCACACAGGCTGTCCCTATATAGACAGTCACTGAAAATTGGTTAAAGGATCCTATTATTTTTCATTTGAGTGTATTTAATTATTACACTGCCTCATACTTGTGGAATTTGTGTCATACATCTAGACTGCATGACGTGCTTTGATTGGAAAAGACAGCCAAATTAATGGTGGTCATTATTATTATGTTCCTTACTTTCCCAGTTTCAGACAAGCTAATTCCATTGTGCGTGTGTGAACATATGTGGAAGTAATTAAACTTTGGCTTAAAAGTGTATGTGACCAAGCTTAACATTTCTTTAAATGCTTGTGGGCATAATTTTCACTCATACTCCTAAGCACTTAATTGTACTATTTCAAGTGTATATCTTCCCAACAACGTATCAAGAGAAAAATGAATCAAATTTAACGTTCAAATATCATTCCCCCCTCCGCCGATTTTGCAAATCTATGCCTGTTTGAATTTCTAGCATCTTATTTGTCTTATACTTCATTCACTTCAAGTAATGTTAGGAAAAGCACAACCATGTATTTTCCCTGTAATTGCAAACAAAGCATGTCAGTGAGCATAGGATGTGCGTGTTGAATGACTTTGCCATTACATTTAGAAAGGGCCGCAAAGAGCATAATTCATCCTGCGCTGTGTTATTCCATTAAGGTTGTAAGTCAAAACAATATTATTGGCAGCTATAAATAGAAGATCCAGTCACCCAGTCCAGTTCAGGCATCACATTAAAGCAGGTGTCATACTAAAGCAGTTTAGCATGATGAGACGAAGTAGCAGCAAGCCTTGGGTGTGTGCGCTCTCCTCTTCTCCTCTGATGTGAAGTGAGGAGGTCAGAAATGTTCCCTTCTGATTTTAACCGCAGTTTAGCTTGTCTTCCAATGGTTAATAGTAACCATGGTTTGTTTGTTTGTTTTTAAAAAACCAGCCTCATAACCCGCAATCCATATTTCCAATGTTCTAATCAACCACAATTTATCAGACTTGGCCAACATGACAAGCAGTTATTCTAAGCTGAAGATTTCCCCCTTGCAACCACACTGGAGGGATAAATTGGAGTGAACAAGCTCAAACCTTACTGCAGCTCATTGACATTGTGCTAAACTATGGCTTGGCCTGATGTCCAAAATGGGCTAATGTACTGTATGTCCCCAGTAAGAACACTGCCATAAGCACAAATCACTAGTAGAGAGCTTTTCTAGCCTAGTAATTTCAGCTGTCTACTAAAAATGGATATGCATATTTCTTCATTTTCTATTGTTCTAGTTTATGCAATACCCCCGCCACCCTTTCACACAATGACCACCTTTGGGCTGGTTCTCAGACGCCATTCTTGAATCATAAACCATATTGCTTTGGTTCAAATGCATTCGCACCGCAAAGGAGAAGAAGATTCCTCTGAGCAATTACATTAATCCTACCCCTTTGAAGCATTTGACACCCAGTCTCAATGCCAAATGTATTTTCTAAAAATAAGATTTGTCACAACAGGAGGGGGAACTGAGTGGCATAGGAACTCTGCAATATGGTAATATTCTGTGGAGAGCCAGAGGCCTTCAAATTATCTTCATTGGCAGAACGTTTAGGACTCGCAATTATGCACACAGCAATATAGCATGCACAGAGAGCTTCAGAGCTCCAAGAATCTTGGGGAACTCTAAAACTGCTTGGCGATCTCCCCCACAGCCTTCAACATCCTTTCTCAACTTGTATGTCTTTTCTCCAGCAATCTACCCACCAAGAGAATGAGGAAGATTCACCTGTACACCTACTTTATAGTCCGGAGGTATCCTGGCTCCAAAACCGTAGACTGGGAACATTTTGTCACTGAAATCAAAAGGATGAACAAGGATGCGCTGTTAAACTAAGCCCTTTTCATTTATTCACAAGAATATCTCGGTGCAAAATGAAGGCTTGAAATAAGAACATTAGAAAAGGCCTGCTGCCTCAGGTCAAAGGCTCATCATCCTGGCACACTTCTCCATTGTCTCCTGAGACAGATGGATGCCAACTCTAGTGTGTAAGTGCTACCCTTAAAGGTAAAGGGACCCCTGACCATTAGGTCCAGTTGTGACCAACTCTGGGGTTGCGGCGCTCATCTCGCTTTATTGGCCGAGGGAGCCGGCGTACAGCTTCCGGGTCATGTGGCCAGCATGACTAAGCCACTTCTGGCGAACCAGAGCAGCGCACAGAAACGCTGTTTACTTTCCCACCAGAGTGGTACCTATTAATCTATTTGCACTTTTTGGCGTGCTTTCGAATTGCTAGGTTGGCAGGAGCAGGGACTGAGCAACGGGAGCTCACCCCATCATGGGGATTTGAACCGCTGACCTTCTGATCGGCAAGTCCTAGGCTCTGTGGTTTAACCCACAGTGCCACCCGCAAACCATGGTACCCTTACCCACCCAATAGAAAACAGTGGCTCCTCCTCATTGTGTTTTCTGCATGGATCACAACAAACGCAGTGTGTTGTTGCCTTGTCCTGTACCATATTAGCAACCAGTCTCAGAAATATGGGTTAGCATCTTTTACATGGTGGTGCTAGTTCTGTGCCCCTACAACAAGGGCTGTCAAAAGCAAAGTAGGTGATGCAACTTTAATTTTATGTTAATTGCCTGCTGATTGCCTACGCTGATTAAACGCTGGTAGAAGTAGGGAAGCCCTGTTTAATAATCAGGAATTGATATGCAAAAATATTCAGGAGACTAAGAAATCAGAACAACAACAACAAAGATTAAAAGGACTGAAAACTCTCTTCTACCAAAGAGGAATCAGAATCGGATTTAGAAACACCCTCCTCCTTTTCTTTATCTAAAGGGTGAGAGGAATCAATTAGAATAGTTCAGGATACTGTTCTGCCCACAATTACATGCACATCTGTGTGTGCGGAACTGGGGACACTACTGCAACCTTGGTCTATTCACTTGGATAATACCACGGGAAACAATATCTCACTCTACTCACTAATCCTATGATTGAAACAAACAATAAAGGTGGTATTCAACTAAGGTTTACTCAGAGTAGAGCTGCTGAAATCAGTGGCCCCAACCTAGCCATGTACTACTCTGAGTAAAGACTAGTTGAGCAGTAAACTACATATCCAGAAGTTTCTGGTACCCTTTGATATGCGTAAAGGCTCTGAAGCCTTTACACCACCATATAATTTTCATAATAATTTGCATTTTAAGAAGACAAATGGCCCTGCTCTTTTGTTAAATCTAGTTGCTCATCTTCTATATCCTATTACCTCAACTAGAGCCCGGGCTTTTTCGGCCGTGGCTCCAATCTGGTGGAACGCTCTGTCACAAGAGACTAGGGCCCTGTGGGACTTGACATCTTTCCGCAGGGCCTGCAAGACAGAGCTGTTCCACCAGGCCTTTGGCCAGGGCACAGCCTGACTCCCTCCTCTGGCAATCTTCACAGAACTTTAGCCTAATGGTTGCCATCAATTTGATTTGAATTAATTTTATAATGAAATGATTTTAGATGTTGTACTATTTTATTGTTGTTAGCCGCCCTGAGCCCGGCTTTGGCTGGGAAGGGCGGGATATAAATAAAATTTATTATTATTATTATTATTACCTACTAATTTCCCTTAACTCAGGGGTAGGGGACCTTTGGCCCCCCAGATGTTGCTGAACGACAACTTCCCCTATCCCCAGTAATTATAACTCCCAAATGGTAAACAAGGTCCCTTAACTCCTGTTTTACCTTCCAGCATATTTGTGTGGATACTAACATTGCATTTCAAGAAGCTTCTAAAATGCATAGTAGATTTCAAGTGCAAAGGCTTATGTTCATTATTACATAACCAAATACATTGGTGGGCCTTGGAAAACTACCTTAAGATAGTAGAGTCGGGGTGTGTGTGTGTGTTTTTACAAGATCACATGATAAATGTTTAAAAAACAGATTAAAATATATGCACCTACTTTAATGACTGCCAGTTTTACATTCCACACCCCACCCCTACAAATTACTCCCAAGGTGCCTTGGGGAAGTGGAATCCGCTGACTATGAAAAAATGTGTGTCTATAATTGAGCTTTTAAGTGCACGGGGATGCAAAATGCAAGTGCGCTACCTACAAGAGGAATAATTAATGAACATGGGGAATACGCATGCCCTGAAGCTAACTTCTGAAAGGCATCTATGAGTGAATTAACCAGCCAAGCTAAATCTAAATACTAAACCCATAAATTTCACTGATCAACATTAAAAGAAGCTGCTCCGGCAAAACTCACGCCCGCTCCCCACAACTCCACGAAATGAGTTCTCAGATGTGTAGGCTAAGCACAAAGATGCAGTAAGCATCTATTTTTAAGACAACCATCAAAGCTTAGGAATAAATTGAGGGAGGAACAAAGACAGGGAGGTGCCTTATACTGCTCCATCATTGGGCCATATAGCTCAGTATTCGTTATATTGCCCAGCCTAGCCAATGGGGTAGACAATTGTTATTGTGGTATCATGGGGCAGCCAATTGTTTTAGACCAGGGGTGGCCAACTCCCAAGACACTCCGATCTATTCACAGAGTTGAAGACTGGAAGTGATCAAAGTTCAGGTCAAAGTTGTTGAGGAAGGAGGTTGAGCTTTTTTGAGGGGAGCCACAGTTGTTCAGCTTCTTTGGGGAGAGCCAATGATCTACCAGATCACGTCCAGTGATCTACCGGTAGATCACGATCTACCTGTTGGATATGCCTGCTTAGGGAAGCTTTTAATGTTTAATAGGTTATTGTATTTTAATATTCTGTTGGAAACCCAGCCAGATGGATGGGGTATGTATGTATGTATGTATGTATGTATGTATAAATAAATAAATAAATAAATATAGACTAATACTTGAACTAAGATAATAGGAGAGAGGGTCTCTTAAGTGGTAGCCCCCATTTGTGGAATGCTCTCCCTAGTGAGGTTCACCTGTAACCATCATTATTAAATTTCAGGAGAAATCTGAAAACATTTCTGTTTGCAGCTGAAGAACACTGTTCCTAGCAACCCCGATATAACTGGATGCAAAGTTTTTAATGCTGTTTGTACGATGTTTTAACTGCAACTGCTTTTAGGTGTTTTTAACTGTAATTCTTTTTAGAATGTTTTAACTGTTTTAGAATATTCCTGCTTTGCATCATTTTAAATTGTAGGTCTGTTTGCCACTCTGCGCTCCTTTGAGAGGAAAGCTGGGTAGAAACGGAATCCATCCATCCATCCATAGAATAGGCTAAAACACAAATACCGTATTTTTTGCACCATAACACTCACTTTTTTCCTCCTAGAAAGTAAGGGGAAATGTCTGTGCGTGTTATGGAGCGAATGCCTGCGGGTGGCGGGGGGGGGGATCTGCTGCAGTCGTGAGCAGAGGATCCATGGTTCCCCTTCCTTCCCTTCTCCGTGGTTACAAAGCATGGATCCACATGGATCCTCAGGATTTTTGCATTGGGCTACTCCAAACTCACTGTCAGATCACATGTCTGTGGCCACAGCATGAACCACAAAAATCATATATCCACTATTTCGTTTAGAATTTTTTTTTCTTGTTTTCCTCCTCTAAAAACTACGTGCGTGTTATGGTCTGGTGCGTGTTATAGAGCGAAAAATACGGTAGCTACTTAGGATAATGTGTTGCAATAGGACATACAGCATGATGCTGTAACCAAACTCAAGCTGATAGTGTATCATATTTAGGGCCACGTGTTAAAATGTTATTTAAATATAAAGCTTCATGCACATATTTGCTAAGCTGGGAACACTGATTAAGCCTGCAGTCCTATTTATATACCTGGGAGTAGGTTTCATTGAACTCAGTGGAACTTACTGCTAAGTAGACCCACCTAGGATGTTGTGCCATTCTTTCATTGCACCCACTTTGTGAAAGCTCGGTTCCTGAATGCCTCAGTTTCGGAATTTTTCGGCTCCCAAACGCCGAAAACCCGGAAATAACTACTCCAGTTTTCAAATGATTTTCGGAAGCCGAACGGAGGTTGTCGAATGTTTTGGAAGTTGAATGGTCTCTTCCAGAACGGATTACGTTCGACAACAGTGGTTTGACTGTACAGTGGTACCTCAGGTTACATACGCTTCAGGTTACATACTCCGCTAACCCAGAAATATTACCTCGGGTTAAGAACTTTGCTTCAGGATAAGAACAGAAATTGTGCTCTGGCGGTGCGGCGGCAGCAGGAGGCCCCATTAGCTAAAGTGATGCTTCAGGTTAAGAACAGTTTCAGGTTAAGAACGGACCTCCGGAACGAATTAAGTACTTAACCCGAGGTACCACTGTATAACAAATCAATGTTACTGCTACTATTTTTCTTATCCGAAACTTAGTTTACAATTTGAAGGGCTTGCTGGTAGCAGCTCAAAGGGAAAGACTAAATTGCGAGTCAGCTTCAAAGGAAGGGAAGCACAGTGGTTACAGGGGAGATGCATAGTCACAAAGGCACAGGAAACTTCATTTCTTCCTTGTGCTCCCCACCCACAGCCAGAAGCGTTGCTTGTTTCATGTATTCTAAACTCGAGAACTTTCCTATTGACTGGAAATGCAATTCCTGGGATTATAAGGAGAATTGATGCCATGTGACTGTGGGGAAAGGATGGAGGAAGGAGGCAGTCAATAGTAATCATTTCTTATCCCTGCTCTTTGCTGGCACTCATATATTCGGCTGTTCTCCGGGGATTTCATTCCAATTTGCAGAAGTTCCATTTATGCTCCTCTAGCAGAGTTCCACTCAACTCTTTCACTTGCCTTTGAAAAAAGGTTTCATTACCATGCAAATAGCAATCCTTTGAAGCTGGCTAATTACCGCACCCTGTCGTGTAATACATGGAATACAACAGTAAACTCCTCGAGAATGATCTAGAAGGCATTATTAGCATCAAGGCTGACAAGGCACTCCCTGTCAACTCGACAGCCGACATTTCAGACTGGTAAATAGGTTCTGGGTACCACATACCACAAGGTCCTGTGTGAGTGCCTGGAGGTGGTTGGAGGATGGATGGCGGCTAACAGACTGAGGTTGAATCCTGACAAGACTGAAGTACTGCTTTGGGGGGACAGGGGGTGGGCAGGTGTAGGGGACTCCCTGGTCCTGAATGGGGTAACTGTGCCCCTGAAGGACCAGGTGCGCAGCCTGGAAGTCATTCTGGACTCACAGCTGTCCATGGAGGCGCAGGTCAATTCTGTGTCCAGGGCAGCTGTTTACCAGCTCTGACTGGTACACAGGCTGAGACCCTACCTGCCTGCAGACTCTCTTGCCAGAGTGGTGCATGCTCTAGTTATCTCCCACTTGGACTACTGCAATGCACTCTACGTGGGGCTACCTTTGATGGTGACCTGGAAACTGCAATTAATCCAGAATGCAGCAGCTAGACTGGTGACTGGGAGTGGCCGCAGGGACCACATAACACTGGTCCTGAGAGATCTGAATTGGCTCCCAGTACGTTTCCGAGCACAATTCAAAGTGTTGGTGATGACCTTTAAAGCCCTAAACAGCCTCGGTCCTGTATACCTGAAGGAGTGTCTCCACCCCCATCGTTTAGCCCGGACACTGAGGTCCAGCACCGAGGGCCTTCTGGCGGTTCCCTCATTGCGAGAAGTGAGGTTACAGGGAACCAGACAGAGGGCCTTCTCGGTAGTGGCGTCCGCCCTGTGGAACACCCTCCTTTCAGATGTGAAGGAAATAAGCAGCTATCTTCTTTTTAACAGACATCTGAAGGCAGCCCTGTTTAGGGAAGTTTTTAATATTTAATTCTGTATTGTTTTAAACACTTGATTGGAAGCTGCCTAGAGTGGCTGGGGAAACTTAGCCAGATGGGCGGGGTATAAATAATAAATTATTATTATTAGTAGTAGTACATATGACCAGGGGCGGCCGATCCTGTTGTGTTGCCTGAGGTGAAATGGGAAGGTGCCTCTCTGCGACTCTGCTCCCCCCTTGCCACCCCCATGAAGCCTCACTTACTGGGGTGACATGGAGGAACCTCCCGAGTTCTGGTGAGTTCTCCTGAGATTTCACTGGGTTATCGTGAGATTTTGCCAGATACTGGAAGCCATCTTTTCTTTGCTTCTCCAGCAGTGCCAGAGGCACCCATGTTGCACCCCTTGGGTTCTGCTGCCTAAGGCAGCTGCCTCAGTCTGCATCATGGAGGGCCGGCCATGTAAACGACAAGCCACCTCTACATGTTTCAAGACCACTTGGAAAATAACATCTTTTTACACCAAAGACGTAATCAGATAAAGGCTCTGATACTCAACAAAGGAGCCAAATGATCAGTGGGATTTCTCTGTACATTTTTCGGAATCTACTGTATATGTTTTACATAAAACGCTCAGGGTGCCTTCAGAGTGTCACTGCTTTGCCGGAGAGATTTAAGCACATACCATAACTTATCGAGTTTGTGCAGTTAAAGTGGGTTCAAAAGCTGTCACCACACTGCAACAAATCTGCTTTTAAAAAAAGAACCGCAACTTTTCGGAATGTGAAGGGAAATGAATGAATGATTAACAGGAAGCTGTATAAACACCCTGCAGACTCAGGGTTGCACTAAAGGTTCCAGCACTTAACCACCAGCTTTGACATATTATTTGAATGCTTTGCTGTAGAAACGACTCTGAAAGAAATGTGGTTATCTTTTCACCTGTCATAGTCTTGGCAGATTTCCCCAACAGCTACCAGTGCTTTCAAGTACTCGTTCGGCTGATAGGGGTGGATATAGTGGAGTGAACAGCTGTTCCGGGGATCGCCGTTTGAGGCTGTAAAATCTATAGCTACCTGGAAAAGAATGGAGGGGAGAACAAGATATACTGTATAGCTTCTCTGCCGTGTGCTTCCATCTTCCTTTTCACGCTCCCCTAAATCCGCCTCTGACTGTAGACCCAGGACAGGTTACAAATCACAAAAAGCAAAACCAGCATCAATAAAACTCACACAGCATACCAAAAAAGCAGCAACATTTAAAAGCAACATTTTTTTAATTTTTACTATATTTTTTTGTAGCCCGTCTTTCCACTAGACGTGCCCAAAGCACTGGGGGGCGGGGGGCGGGGAGGAGTGGGCAGGAGGAAATAAATTCGCAATGAAACATAAAAACAGCAAATGGCAACAAAACAGCAATACAGATCCAGAATTGACTGCAGCCAAAATATAGTAGAGAATATGACTTAGGATTTCCAAAAGGTCCAAGGCCTATTGAAAGAAGATCTTAAGAACCGTACTGTATTCAGCATGAATAGACATCATGTTCAATTCATTATCAGAGGAGTTATCTGAGTTAGATCACATTCCTCTGAATAAACAGAGAACTGAGATTGTAAGGGGGGAACTTCCTTTCCCCTCTAAGGTACTACTTGGCTTGTTTGCCTGAGGAATGCAGTGTAGTAGATGTTTTGGGACTACAACTCCCATCATCCCTAGCTAAAAGGACCAGTGGTCAGGGATGATGGGAGTTGTAGTCCCAAAAACATCTGGCAGGCTGAGTTTGCCTGTGCCTGATCAAGGGTGTAGATGGGTTGGGGTTAGTTGGGCTTTGGGAACATCACTGTTCAAGGACACTCATCCCAATTTCACCCCACTCCCACACCAACATTCTACAAAGGGTAGCTAAGGAAAGATAGGAGGCCAAGAGTTGAACATGGGTGGGTCAGGATAGGCAGTACAATTACACAAACTGAAGCAGAGCTGGAGACCATACTGCCAAGCACACAGATACACAATGGAGATATCTAAACAGAGCAAACGTAGGAGGAAAAATCAATCACACATACTCCAGGAGAAGCCTTCTAGAACAGCAGCTAAGGGAGCTCATAATCAATGATCAGAGGGGAAGGCACATCCGACCCCCCCACCCACTGCAATTTTAGTGCTGCTAAAAATGCTTCTTCATCTTTCCAACTAATTTCCAAAGCAAACTGCAAATGCCGGCAAATCTCAGCATGCTTAAAGTAAATCACATTATTTGTTTCAAGAAAACTTATCGATGTAAAACAAATGAAACACACCGTCTCTTCCAATTATATTACAATGTTCATTTGTTTAATTATAAGCTCAAAGCATGCAGAGCTTAATTTAATCCCCCACACTCAGGTGCTTTCAGGTTCACACATCTGTCTAACATAAAATCGCTGCAAAATTAAAATGTTCTACATTGGGGTGTGTGTGTGTGCCTATGTGTGTGTGTCTATCTATATATACATATATCTCCACACACACACACTCCAGGCAGTGTCATATGCCTACATTCATTTCATTCTCGCTGCTCAAACTTTATTATGATTACTATAAAACTAATAATTGGTATTTCACTTTCCATACCCAAATAATTTCATCAGCTAATTAACCGTTCCTCATTTCTTTTACCAGATGGGAGAGAGCTTGAAGGTGAGCCAGGAGGCAGAATTAAAATTTGAGCTTTGAACAAATTTTGATACACCATGCCCTCGTTTCTGAGAGACGAGAGTCATCTGGCAGTAAAAAAAGAAGAAGTAAAAATAAAGTTTTACTTAACCTTTTATAGAGCCCACGGTTTCTCTTTTTGGAAATGTCTTAGTGTTTTTCTAGATCACTGAAAATGGGATTGTGTCATCGTGGAGTCTCCTCAGTGAACCAGGACAAACATGCAAGACAAACGGGATGATCGTATGAACTGAAATAATAAAAATGTAATGGAAGTTTAAAAGGGGGGGGGGGTTAGTCACACAAAGAGTGAAGAATTTTCCACCTGAAGATAAAAAAATACCAGCTGGAAAGTAGAGAGGAAAGAGAGTTGGTGGTTGTCAGCCAAGTCTCACAAGGCAAAGATGTCATAGGTAAAGGGTTCCCTGACCATTAGGTCCAGTCCTGACCGACTCTGGGATTGCGGCGCTCATCCCGCTTTATTGGCCAAGAGAGCCGGCGTACACCTTCCGGGTCATGTGGCCAGCATGACTAAGCCACTTCTGGTGAACCAGAACAGCGCACGGAAACGCTGTTTACTTTCCCACCAGAGTGGTACCTATTAATCTACTTGCACTTTGAGGTGCTTTTGAATTGCTAGGTTGGCAGGAGCAGGGACTGAGGAACGGGAGCTCACCCCGTCACAAGGATTCAAACCGCCGACCTTCTGATCAGCAAGTCCTAGGCTCTGTGGTTTAACCCACAGCGCCACCCGCATTCCAAAGATGTCATAAGCAAGGCCTTATCTGAAGATTGTAGCATATGGAGGTATGGTCATCTATCTCTATCATCTATCTATCTATCTATCTATCTATCTATCTATCTATCTATCTATCTAATCCATCTATCTATCATCTATCCATCCATCCCCCTTAAAACAGGGGTCACCCACCTTTGCAGCCAGGAGGTAGTACACTTTGAATTTTGAGAGAGTGCTGGAGGTGCCAGTCACAAAACCGTAACATAACACTAAATGCCTGTCATGGGGGGCAGGAGGAGGAGATGTGGAAGCCCTTGACTCTATATCAGCCTGACCTATATCTCCCTCTTCTTGCACCTGTTCTTATCTCTCCAATCCTGCAGCTTCTCCTGCCTCTGACACTCTTCTTCTGGAAGTTACAGGCTCCTGCCAGATCACTGATCCCTTCTTCCCAGTCAGTCAGTCTCCAGCCCCGCTTCTCCTGCTGCCCACTCATCAGTATCCAGCCACCACTCCTCTGTGCCCAGCAGATGGGCACATAGGTCAACTCTCAGTTTCTCATTTTCCCAGTCTTAAGTTCAGTTCCCCATGTCTCTACATCAGTTTGCTTTCCTAAAAAAAGTAAAAAGGGGACTTTGTGAAAATTTATCAGCATTTTTGTGTGAATTTCTCCTTACACATTTTTGCATGTGATTTTTCCCGATAGAAACAGCTTTGCAAAGCAATTCCCCCTACTAAAATGCATCTTTGTATGTTACTTTTGTAAATATATGCATTTGCAGGCACACTTTACTGTGGGTATTTGCATTTTTGTATACCTTTCATGGGTGGAAAACGAGTCTGTTTTGCTTCGAATGTTTTTTCGGAAAGTGCAAATTAGCTACGCTCCCCATTAAACGTGAAATGAACCTCCCTTGTGAAAAAGGGCTTCTGCTTGCACAAACTGAGTCAAGTCAATTTTTTGCAGCTCCTCCCCTGCCCTACTGCAGCCCTCCAGGTCATATCTCATTCTACTGTAGAGCGTCTCCCAATCCCCGGGAGCCGGATGGGGTGTATAGGTGAAGATCAGGTACCCCAACATTTGTGAGTGGATCCACTTTAAAGTAAGGAAGAGCCAACAGTGGACACAACCCACAAAGTGTTATCGAGTCTGGGCACATCACGCTAGGTGGTCCATTTCCCCACTCATATTTCCATTGTACTCAAAAGAGCTACATGGAAACTTCAGCTGTGTGAGCTATGAGATTATTTATCTTTGGCGTCTAATGCAATGCCACCCAATTGCCCTGGTCAGCACAGATCCAGATTCAAAGAACATTTGTTTAACATTTTTGCATAGAGGTATCCTGCCCTCAAAGGGATGGTTTGATCATGATGTCTTTTAAAATGATCCTGAAAGGACCACACATTTGCTTTTATTTATCAGAGAGGCTCTTTCCAGCCAAAAATGATGTGCTTACAAAGGATGTGCAGAGCATCTTCAGAGCACCCAGCATGATGCCACAAAAGCTCTCATTAGCTCTTCAAATTAGCAGGTACACCATACCATGGCTTTTTGTTCACAAACCCATGCTTAGCGTCTTGGCTCCCTCCCCTATCAAACAGCCTTTCAGATCACAGCTGCAGCTCATTGTCTGCACCCAACTTGAACTCAATGGAAACATAATTAAATTGAAAACAAAAAGAGAGTGGGCTGACTTAGGAGTAAATCCAGAACTCTGCACCTGTGTTCGGAGAAAAACTGTCAGTAAAAAAAGCAGGTCCTTAATGCGGTTAAGGCTCCCATCAAATTATGGGGCCTATTTTCTTTTGTGGATATTGCCACGGATCTTGCAATAATTGTGTGTGCATGCACACGTTTTAAAAACAACTGGAATCGTGTTAATAATTTTTAAGCAACAAGACTTCTGCACCTGTTCATCCAAAGTTGGGATGACTAAGTTCATTTTGGCAAAAGTGTTTTACGGGGCAATCCTATGCCTGTCTCCCCAGATGTAAATCCCATTGGGTTCAATGTGGCTTATGCCCAGGTAAGGATGGGGAAGAAATTAGATTCCGCTTGCATTTTAAGGTGATCTTACCAGATTTGCACTTTAGCCATGCAGTTCTCCAAGCAATGTGTACAAAAAAGCAGCTATTTGGATAAAGTGTGTCTCTAAATGCATACATTAGTGAAAACAACATACAGAAATGCATTGTCAAAACTGAGTAAAAAAATACATTTATTAGGAGAAATACACACGGAAATGAAGAATAATTTTTATTAGTATTTTTTAAAATCACCAATTGCTGCAGAAATGTGGAGAACTGAATTTAAGAATGGAAAAATGTACAACTGAAAGAACCGAAAATTCAAAGATGCGCTCATCCCTACTCCCAGCTTGATCCATAGGTTTCACTAGAACCTACAGCCCAATCCTAAACAGAAATAAATCACACTAAGCTCAGTAGGACTAAATCCCAAGTAACTGTACACAGGATTTCAGCCTTAGTTGTGACAAATGTTACCCAGATTTGAGCCACCAGGTTTCCATATGTTTGTCTGCCCCTCGTTTTCCTGGGCTTATGTTTTGGGGTGTCAGAGGGAATCTGATTTATCATATCCATTTCCCAGCTACTGTCATCAACGTAGTTTCTGGCAAGCAGAGAAGAATCTGAAGAATCATGCAAACAACTGTCCTGATTACTGGTGGAAGTGGAAGGGCCTTGATAATGCCTTGGAAATGCCTGTTTAGCGCAAGGACTGACCGAGCGGGCAGCAGGGTCTGCAAGGTTCGCAGGCCGGATTAACGAGCCTGGTGGGCCATATCCAGCCTGCAGTCCTTAGTTTGACAACTTCTGGTTTAGGCATTGGAATTGACCCGACTATATCTGACTCCTGCCCGCCATGCAGGAAGTCCAGTAAGGGTCAACTACTGGTAGGGGGAGCCCTACCAGTGCAAACCTACTCGAGCTCCCCCAGGGTTCCTGATGGGGTCATGGTACGCCCTAGCCCCACCCCAGGCTTCGGACAAGATCATAGCTGTCAACTTTCAGATTTGGATTTATTTATTTTTTTTAAAAGAGATTTATTAGAATTTCCAATTTGATACAAAAAAACAACAACAGAAAACAAAAATGCACAAAAAATAACAAAAATGCGAAAATACACAATTAAAAAAAAGCAAAACAAATATAATTTCCATTACTTATTTCCATTTCCTTGTTTCCCAGACCTCCTCTCACCTCCCCCTTTTGTATTCCAATTCAAATTCTTAACTCAGCAAATCCTTATTGTAACTTATTATAACTTATTTTAACTTATTGCTCAACCTTTGCATTACAGCTGGTAACCACTTATTTCTGTCCAACATCATTCTAACATTCATTAATTTTACAATATTTCTGCAAATAGTCTTTAAATTTCCTCCAGTCCTCTTCCGCCGACTCTTTTCCCTGGTCTCGGATTCTGCCGGTCATTTCTGCCATCAGATTTGAAAATAAGGGATCAGCAGCCTCACCTGTCCTGGGGACAGTCTACGGGATATTTAATAATCCGGGATAGCAGTGGGAAGCAGCGGGAAACAGCGCTGGAATAAGGGAATTTCCCGCAAAAAAAGGGAAGGTTGACAGCTATGGACAAGATCCACACTCCCAGATTCCTTTAACGGAATACCCTTAAGCTTGGAGGGGCAGGTGATGACCACACCTCACCTCCCTCATCACACGATCAACCAATGCCTAACCGCCAAACCTTACAAAGTTGTGACAATTGCTATGAGGTAGGCGAAAACCAAATAGCCCTTGCCAATTTGCCAAGTGGAAAAATTCTTACCAGGTCCCTCAATGGCGACCAACCAAGGTCCATAGCAAGGCCAATATTGAAACCTGTGAATTAGTGAGGGCGGGTGGGAGATTGAGAAAGTGAGCCGAAAGGAAGCTCTCCTGCTCGCACCTCAGTTTAAATGGGGCCTGGCCACGCCTCCCCAGCCAGCGGATTGGCTGGCCAAATGATTGCGTCCCCCGCCCCTGGAGGGGAGCGGGTGGCCATGTGGTCCACCGCAACTCCTCCCCGCTGTGAAGCGGAGTGGGTTTGCTACAGGAGCATGGAGAGTGAAAACATGAAGAAGACTTCATTGCTGTTTGATAAATTTGAGAGACCACACCATACATTTAAAGCACACAACTTCCCCCAAAGAATCCTGGGAACTCTAGTTTGTTAAGGGTGCAGGTCATTGTAGTTCACAGGGTTCTTTGAGGAAGCCACGAGCTTCAAATGTTCTTTAAATGTGTGGTGTGCATGAAGTCCGCCTCAGAGTTTCTGAGACTTGGCAATTATGAAAAATATTTGCAGACTGGCCCAAGAGCGTGGTTTTCAACAAAACTAGAATAGTAAAGCGGAAATGCAAAGAATAAACATTTAGATGTACATGAATGTGAAATGATAAATACATAAAGAGAGACATGACTGCAGAACAGGGTTGTTCTTGAATCTGACTTCAGTTAATATAACACTTGCTGTCTATGCAATTGTTAGCATCTTGTAGGCAAAGTAATTCTGACACGCTGTCAGGTTTTAGCTGAACAAAAATAAGAATCATGCAAGCACCAGCATTTAAAACGTGCCATATGAACAAAAGTAGATAAAACACAAATAAAAGGCTTTTTACACATTTAAAAGCAATATTCACTATTCAAAATACACATAACACTATATAATCTCCAGAACAGTCATAAAACACTATGCACATTAATGCAGTGCACCTATAATAAATGCACACTTTGATTAAGGTAAGGTGTTAATGACTAATTTAAAACTTGAAATCTTTTTGTCTAATGTTTATTGAGGCTGCAATTCTGTATGTGTTTACTTGGGAGTGAGACCCATTAAAAATAATGGGACTTGCTTCTGAATATCTATGTATAGATTATGCTGCCACTCTCCCATGTGAAAACAGCAAAAAAGACATGATGTATGGGGGGGGAAACCGTACCTGGTTGTCTAATTTTGTCCTGTGTGTGTGGAAAAAAACTAAATATTTAGCACTGTGAAAGCTATCCATCTGCGGTCCATTTAAAAACCACTTACTGTAAACTGTATTTGGCAGCCACCCATGATGTAGTCTAAGAACGAATGCATCTTGTGAATCTGGAAGAGAAGAGAGCCAGAAATTCAGATTTAAACGGCACGTTCTTAAATACTTCTTCATGTATTAAATGGGAAGGTACTTCTGTGAAGAAGGCATTTATTTAGAGTGGGGGGTGGGGGTGGGGCTTATTTTAGGCCAGATCCTTATTAATCCTCAACCCTATGGGCCAACTCTGACAACCTGACATTATTACTGGCCCTGGGACCTTAGGGTAAAGGGTTGGAAATAAATATATAAGCAACGGCCCCATGCTACATGTGGTAAGCAGCTATATGTGTTTTGATTGCACACAGGGAACAGAATGGGTTTCTGAAGATCAGCAGCAATCACATTCCTGAACAGCAACTGTCATCCCAGTGAAAACACTGATCCACCTTGACTCTGCAACATCTGTTATGCTACCTCTGGGAGTCCCTTGCTATAATTAATTTCTGAGACATGTTTCAGTGTACTTTTTTACCTTATTTTAACATAGCAATGCCTACAAAATGCCTACAGTGAATTCAATTCCCTTTCATCAACTGGGCTTTTAACTTAGCTAAACACACACACACACACACACACACACACACACACACACACACCGCCCTTCCAATTCTAAATATTGTGAATCTGTTGAAATGACAGCACCTTGCAGAGATTGAGAATGACAATGCCAGAGTTCTTGTAATTCTTCTTCTTTACTTTGTACTTGGGGTTTATGCACTCCCACTGTACCTGTGAAGACACAAACCGGGAGCATGAAAGCCGTTTCATGTAAGAATCTGAATAATTTATTCAAGTTGCATAATGTGTGCTCTGCCGATGAAAACAGAAATCACATGAAACAGTCCAAAGCTAAAGACATTTCTAAACATCAGCCAATCAGGGGGGAATTATCCCTTATCCGAGACCTTCTGCAAAGTAAAACACCTGCATATCAATTTATTTTTTTTACAAGTGCCATTGCAAACACTGATTTGGCATGCACCTCTGCAAGCTATTCAAACATTAGGCTAACTCTGATGCCTTGATGGAGCAGACTGAAGGTCCACCATGTATAGGGATGAGAAACCCGCAGATTCCCCAAGCCCTTCTGTAGACCAAATGGAAAGGCAGAGCCTGTGTAAATGCTTCAATAAGACAACCCATTGCCACCAGCTGTACTTTGAAGTGTGAGCCAGGTTTGTATAAATTTCTAAATATATAAAATGCATACACAAAAATACAGCTATGGCTATTTAAGCTGCCATGCACTGCCTCAGTGAAAGTGCTTTAGTCCCCTAACCAGTCAAGCCAGAATGCTTATCTTATCAATGTAGTCCTATTTAAGTCAATGCAAATCTGTTTTTCAGTCTAGCACGTATATATGGACAGAACATACATCTCCTTGATGTTATCATGCTTCAGTGTTTATAATCCATTAGTGGGTCTCATTTGCTTCCATAAACTATTAAACTGTGTTATGCTGTTTAAAAAACTCAGCCACTTACCCCAGGGTAAAGCCATTAGTGCTGGAGTCACAAATTGCTTAAAGGGACAATTTGCACTTAGCTGGCTTTACTCCCATTGAAGTTAAGGAATTAAACACATTTTCTGCAAACACTGGCATTTTAAGGGATTGGAATATACCGGCTATGGGTATGTTGTAACAAACAAACAAACAAAAATCCTTCCAGTAGCACGTTAGAGACCAACTAAGTTTGTTATTGGTATGAGCTTTCGTGTGCATGCGCACTTCTTCAGATATGGGTATGTTGTCGGACTACAACTCCTATCATCTCTGATCATTGGATGCACTGTGTCGTGCTGATGGGAGTTGTGTGTCCAACAACACCCAGTGAGGCACAGGTGCTCAAGACCTGCGCATAAACCAAAGGGAATGGCAGGGCCAGTGTAAATGCGTCCATAAGACAACCCCTTGGGCCTTGGCCATCAATTTTACTCTGCTCTGCCAACCAATCCTGTGGCCTCACTGCCCACATGGGAGATTCCACTCTGCACACTGAGCTGCAGATGGGACATGTTGCCCCTCTCTTTTCATGTGTCCACAACATGTGGTCCGAATACGTATGCTGTTCTAAAATGAGTCACCACCTCATCTGCAGGACACAATAACTAGTATGTAATATATAAGCAGTGCTGCTGCAAATAAATATCACACATCTTTTCCTTTTCTTCTGCTGGTGCTCTTTGGATTTTCATCTTTTGGTCATCTGGCCATGAGCCACTCAGGCTGCTGTGTACAAAGTAAAGGTAAAGGGACCCCTGACCATTAGGTCCAGTCGTGACCGACTCTGGGGTTGCGGCGCTCATCTCGCTTTACTGGCCGAGGGAGCCGGCATACAGCTTCCGGGTCATGTGGCCAGCATGACTAAGCCGCTTCTGGCGAACCAGAGCAGTGCATGGAAACGGCGTTTACCTTCGCACCGGAGTGGTACCTATTTATCTACTTGCACTTTGACGTACTTTCGAACTGTTAGGTGGGTAGGAGCAGGGACCGAGCAACTGGAGCTCACCCCATTGCGGGGATTTGAACAGCGGCCTTCTGATCAGCAAGTCCTAGGTTCTGTGGTTTTACCCACAGCGCCACCCGCGTCCCCCACTCAGTTTTGAGTGTATAGCACCCAGCTAAAGGTTAAAACATGCTCTTTTTAAAACACTGCTGTCTTTGATCCTGCAGATGGATCTGATAACTAAACAAATTTAACAAGAGGGACATTTCCATACTCTGCCTGGCCCAGATAGCTGAACGTGGCCCAGCTTCCCCAGGAATTCAAATTATTCATCTTGTGAATTAATTCTCTTTTCCAGTCGAGGTAACAGACAGGACCACATGTTTCTGGGAATTTTTCCAACATCTTCATTTATTTATTTTGCTTTCTGATCTCTGGAGTACTTGCTCAAGTTCAGCCCCTCCTTTCAGATCTGATATACTGTATCTTAATTGATGGTTTACCAAAATGCTGGTGGGAAGCAAATTTGACAGGGATGTACTAGTCTAATAGTTCATATCTGCCCAGATGTCAGACCTTAGGGTGAAGGGTGAGGACAACAGCAACAGCAACAACAACAAGCAGTCCTGTGTGCAATGTGGACACCCATTTGCACAACACTTGCTAATGTTAATTTATTCAAACAGATGCAAATTTAGAAGTAATTACTAACATCAGATTTAATTTTTACAGTTTAAATAGAAATACAGCACATCTCACCATAGTAGGAGAGATTATGATCAGGTCTGCTTGGTTGCTGGCCAGCTGCTAACTGATGATGGGAAACGTCTTTTTTAAACATTTTATTTATAATTTTCAGTTTTATACATTTCAATAATTTTACAATCATTTTAACATTTCGAAACTTGACTTCCTTCCCCCTCTTCCTGCGGTTCCTCAAATTAATTTTTAATATTTTTTGCATGTCCAAATTAACTTAATTTGCTCATTTATTAATCTACTTTAAATATATATACACTCATATAAAACCGCAGGTTATTGCAATAATCCTGCCAATGTTCTTATCTGTTCACAGTTTGTAAATATTCCATAAACCATTCCCATTCTTTTATAAAAATGTTTGTTGTTTTGATTTCTTATTATTCCGTTAAGTTTTGCCATTTCTGCATATTCCATAAGTTTTTGTATCCTTTCTTCATTTGCTGGGACTTCTTTCCATTTCTGGGCAAGTAACACTCTTGCAGCTGTAGTTGCATACATTAATAAATTTCTGTACAGTTTGGGTAGTTCTGGGAAACTTCTAAGCCCCTCCTGCTCTCATTTCTTATAGATTCATCTCTTTAAACTGGACTAGGACTGGAGTGGACAAACCTTCAAACAGAGAACTGTAAATTAAGACATACGGGAACCCCAGTGCTTTAGTCAGATTCAGCTGGTCACCTTTTGAACATGGCAAGGGAGATGACGGAGGTATCTATCACCTTGTCCTTTGCCTCAGGCAGCAAAATGTATTGAGCCAGTGCTGTGTACGAAATTAAGACTCCCAGGATTTGTCAAGCCCTCTTTCCAAGCACCACTGCACTCATTTTACAAACACAAATGGGAAGCCTAGAGGTTCCTTGCACTCAGGGTCTTCTTCAGTAATAAAGCAGACAAATTTTGGAGTTGGAAGCCCTACCAGATCAATTTTATGATGTCAGCTAATGAGTCATTTTGTTATTAAACATGAGATTGTTCATATTTTATTTTTATTTTTTTGGAAATGAGAATTTTATGTACGACATAGCATTTGGATGCACTGTGGAAATAATTTAGAAGACATGTTTAAATGTTTAGGATATTTCTGGATTTTTACAGTTTTTTAACTGCAATGAATTGAAAGTCCAAGAGTCCTTATTTTATATGTACCACATAACAACAACAACAACCACCTCTAAGAAATGCAAGGCTATTGTATTGTTATATTGCCTGCCTCAGAAATCTAGAAGTGTTGGCTTCAGATACATGAATTTTTCAGATACATGAAAACTACCGTATTTTTCGCCCCATAGGACGCTCCGTCCCATAGGACGCACCTAGTTTTTTGGGGGGGAAATAAAGGAAAATTTCTTTCCCTTTATTCCCCCCCCCAAACCAGGTCGGGGAACAGTGGGATGGCGGCGCTGTGCCTCCCTGCTGTCCCCCGAGCTTGTGGGGCTGGCCGATGTCTGCCCGGTGCGAGGGGCGCTCTGCTTCAGGGTGCTCCGTGCGCCGAGCGGCAGACTGCTATCCGCAGCATGGGGAGCCCTACGGGAACTCCCGCAGGGCTCCCCACACTGTGGATGTCTGCCCGGCGTGCAGAGTGCTCTGCTTCGGGGTGCCCCGCATGCCGGGTGGCAGGCTGCTATCCGCAGCATGGGGAGCCCTGTGGGAACTCCTACGGGCTCCCCAGGCTTGCTGATAGCTTCCTGAAGCCTGAAGAGTGAGAGGGGTCGGTGCGCACCAACCCCTCTCGCTCTCCAAGCTTCAGCGAAAGCCTGTATTCGCCCCACAGGACGCACACAGATTTCCCCTTCATTTTTGGAGGGGAAAAGGTGCTTCCTATAGGGTGAAAAATACGGTAGTTTTTCCTCCATAATTAAAATAGGAAGTATTATCCTGTTTAGGCTGAAATCCAGCACATACTTACCTGGTAGCTAGTCCCATTCAACTCAGTGGGACTGACCACTGAGTAGCCATGCACAGGATTTCACTGTTAATATAAAAATTACATCTAGTTTTGAGACCTCAAATCAGGCTTCCTCAGCCTCAGCCCTCCAGATATTTTGAGACTACAATTCCCATCATCCCTGACAGCTGGTCCGGCTAGCTAGGGATCATGGGAGTTGTAGGCCAAAAACATCTGGAGGGCCGAGGTTGAGGAAGCCTGCCTCAAATGTTCCTTCACAACTTGTTTTTGAACTTCCAGAGATTAGACACTGTTCGTACGATTAGACTTTAACATACTAATAATTATAAACTATAATAGTTAAATAACATCCTCACCTTCTGGAAATTTCCATGGAGATTGCAAATGTTAGAGGTTTTCTCAAAAACCATTTACTTGTTTTTTTCCTGTCACAGAAACAGATTTTCACTTATATAATATTCCCACTGCTAACTGTCCAGGTGCACCTTCTTTTAAAGGCTATTTTTAAACCCCTCTGGCTCCCTTGAGCTGAGCAGAGGAATTTCCTTGGCACCTTCGGCTGCCTTTATCAAAACTTATAATCCAATTATGTGCATGATGTACTGACATGTGTGCCATAGGGTTTTGTGTGGGTGGGTGGAACTGAAGGAAGTCGCCAAACAGAAAGGTGAAGAAGTTCAGATTTCTTAATAAAAAATGACCGAAACAACAAATGATTCCAGCATTACACACTCCTCAGAAATGATTGTCGTTTCTCATTTTCAACAACAAAATAATGCAATGAGAGCCTCCTAATCAGGCCCATGACCCATCTAGTCTAGCACCCTGCCCACAGTGTGCTAGACAAGACTGGTGACTAGAAGTGGCCTCCAGGACCACATAACACCGGTCCTGAGAGATCTGCATTGGCTCCCAGTATGTTTCCGAGCACAATTCAAAGTGTTGGTGCTGACCTTTAAAGCCCTAAACGGCCTCGGTCCTGTATACCTGAAGGAGCGTCTCCACCCCCATCGTTCAGCCCGGACACTGAGATCCAGCGCCGAGGGCCTTCTGGCAGTTCCCTTGCTCCGAGAAGTTAGGTTACAGGGAACCAGACAGAGGGCCTTCTCGGTAGTGGCACCCGTCAGATGTGAAGGAAATAAGCAGCTATCTTATCTTTAAAAGACATCTGAAGGCAGCCCTGTTTAGGGAAGTTTTTAATATTTAATGCTGTATTATTTTTAACACTCAATTGGGAGCCGCCCAGAGTGGCTGGGGGTACTCAGCCAGATGGGTGGAGTATAAATAAATTATTATTATTATTATTATGATGTCTAATCCTCTTTTAAAGCCACCCGTTGTTGGATGTTGGATGTTACTGTCCTCTGTGGGATCCAGTTCCAGAGTTGCGCTGTGTGAAGCGCTTTCTTTTATCTGTCCTGAATGTTCCAACGCTCAGCTTCATCTAGCATCTTTCATCCAAATTTGTGTAGATAGAGCTGATTCCGAGAAGTGGTTTTGTCACAGAGTTGCTTATGCCGTCTTTATTGAAGCTTTTACTTCAGAAGTCAATTTGTTTCATCTAACACAGCAGAAGCTTATGAAAGCAGAGGAAGGTTTCTACACCCTACTTAATAAAAAGTGTTACTTACTTCCTGTCCTATTTTTCTAGAGAAACAGGTGCCAGAACTCAGCATGAAAGCCTCCCCTGTTCTCTTATAATGACATTGGTGCCCATCTGAGAGGGGCCGGAACTGAGTTCCAGCAAGTTCCAGCTGAAAGAAAAGCCTTGCTTTCTTCTTATTGTATTGTTCTTCTGTTGCAGGCACCCCCAAACTCAGCCATCCAGCTGTTTTGGGACTACAACTCCCATCATCCCTGACCACTGGTCCTGTTTGCTAGGGATGGTGGGAGTTGTAGTCCCAAAATGGCTGGAGGGCTGGGTTTGGGGATGCCTGTTCTATTGCATAGAGCAGGTATTATGAATGAAAGCTTCAAAGAAGCAACCAGGTGTTGGAAGATGCAAGTCTTGGAAAACTGGCTAAGCTGTTGAGTTCAGAAGATTCTTTTGGCTGACTATGATCTTCGGGGGCGGGGGGGGGCAACAGAGAAACCTATGAGGGTGCATAAAACGTACCGATGTGAGTAAACTAAAGAGCAGCAAGGAAACACATCTGCTCAGAAGCTCCCTTCAGTGTGGTTAATTTAGGCCAGTGTTTCTCAACCTTGGGTCTCCAGATGTTGTTGGACTACAACTCCCATCATCCCTGAGCTCTGGCCTTCCTAGCTAGGGATGGTGGGAGTTGTGGTTCAACAACATCTTGGGACCCAAGGTTGAGAAAGGCTGATTTAGGCAGTAGAGAATGAGTAGAAATATTATCTCAATTAGCTCACCTGGCCTTTATCAGTAGTCTTCAGCCAGTTTGGTCCTGGAACCAACCTTCAAGCCAAGCATGCATTTTGGGACCCATTCCTGAACATGTTATGGTATACTATCTGCCTGGTGTGTTGTGCTGCTAATGCAGCCCACCTTAGGTCATGGCAAGACTCAATGGTGAGTCTCAACTCAACTTAGTGGCCTAAAGAGTCAGAATGAGCATTAGACCCCTCCAAAATGTTTTCATTCTAGGGGAGTAGGGGGAAAACCAGAATGAGTGGTGTTAAGTTGTGGGCGAACATATCAGACGACACAGCGATTCTTCCAAAGCAGCTCTTTATTTGTAAGGTGGAACAGAACTGAACTGAGGAGCTCAGTCAGCCTGCTTATATAGAGCTCCACTAGAATGCAACAGTAACCATTTTCTGTAACTAGCCAATCACTGAACGTCACTTTCGATCCTTCATTTGCATACAAACTATCCAATCACTGAACGTCACTTTCGATTCTTCATTTGCATAACTATCTACAGTATCTCCCTGCTGGCCCAGGGTGAGAACTTCAGTACATAACAAGTGTGATGGAGGGGAGAAGCACTTCATTCACCCATGAAGCATCAGTGACACTACTGCAGAGAAACAAAAGAATGTGCAATGGCATGCTGGATCGGAAGTCTTAATATCCTTCCCAGAAGCAAACTGCCAGCTTTCTAGATCTAAAGGTTGCTAATAAGTTGACCTGATAAAGTGGGAGGTCATCTACCCAGGGAGGAATAAGAAGTTTTCTCAGAAATTCCAATTAAAGTCTAGCTCAGCTCTGGTTCCCACTGAAACCACCGGTGACATTTTAACACAGCACAGATGCAGGAGGCAAAAAAGCAATCTGTAAGGCGGAGGTGGTGAGAACAACTGTATTATTTTCTATAGAAGAAACCGTCTGAAATAAACAACATATGACTACTTGTTAAGATGTCCTCTAGGTCTGAAATGTGATGACAGGTGGGCATGGTTAAAGCCTGAGGAGGAAGAATGAGAATTGGGAAGAATGAGACACGGTCACCAGCCTCAGCTAGCCCCCCAACCCAACTGAACAATCAGTCCGGGGGGGGGGGGAATTCCTGTCAGCTTCCTCCTCTTTAGCCTCCGTGTTGTCCCTTGAAACTGAGCAGGGAGGCTGGGAGCAAACCTAGAATAAACCAGCTCTGTCTGTCATTGGCTATGACTCCACTTCCTGTTGGCCTCTCTTGCCTTCTGCCATACCAGTCTCAATGGCCACCAGCCACCACTGGATAAAGCGCTTATCCACACAAGTGTTCTGCATGAGCCCTGTCACATATTTGCCATATAGCTGGCTCTTTCATGTAAAGGTTTGGTGTTAAATTGGCTCCTTGCATCTAGCCCCGGGGCAGTTTGAGTATCAGATTTGCTCTGGACCCCATATATGTTCTCAGCTACCCTGGCTGCAGACAGGCCTTGCTGCCTTAGTGTTATTTCCAGCCCTACTACAAACAAAATGGTTTACATGGTTTTGTAAGAAGACTAGTCCTCCTGTAAACAATTAGCTCATTTCACAGTCTAATAAAATAGAAGTCTAGAGTTTTTAGTGTGCATTCTAATTGCTTTTTGTCCACATTGTTGTTGTTTAGTCGTTTAGTTGTGTCCGACTCTTCGTGACCCCATGGACCAGAGCACGCCAGGCACTCCTGTCTTCCACTGCCTCCCGCAGTTTGGTCAAACTTATGTTGGTAGCTTCGAGAACACTGTCCAACTATTACGTCCTCTGTCGTCCCCTTCTCCTTGTGCCCTCAATCTTTCCCAACATCAGGGTCTTTTCCAAGGAGTCTTCTCTTTTCATGAGGTGGCCAAAGTATTGGATCTGTCCTTCCAGTGAGCACTCAGGGCTGATTTTCTTAAGAATGGATAGGTTTGACCTTCTTGCAGTCCATGGGACTCTCAAGAGTCTCCTCCAGCACCAGAATTCAAAAGCATCAATTCTTCGGCAATCAGTCTTCTTTATGGTCCAGCTCTCACTTCCATACATCACTACTGGGAAAACCATAGCTTTAACTATACGGACCTTTGTTGGCAAGGTGATGTCTCTGCTTTTTAAGATGCTGTCTAGGTTTGTCATTGCTTTTCTCCCACGAAGCAGGCGTCTTTTAATTTCGTGACTGCTGTCACCATCTGCAGTGATCATGGAGCCCAAGAAAGTAAAATCTCTCACTACCTCCATTTCTTCCCCTTTTGTCCACATTACTTTTATGAAATTGTCTTAAGCACCTAAGGTGCTTCCAGACTGTCACTATTTTCTGGTGGGAATCAATAATATACTAGCAAATTCAGGCAGTACAATTAAAGCTTATTTCAGACCTTATGCGATAAGAAAAAGTGATGAGGAAATGCACAGAAAAGTGTGAGTAGCACTTGTTTGACACAGTGTCATATAACATTCCTGCAAGCAAATCAGATTGAATGCTCAATAAACAGCTAATATAATCTAACTTCCCTGCAAGCTTTGTGCAAAGAAATCAGACAACCAACCATCTGGAATTCACCCTAGTGAAAAGATGGCTTGAATGCTCATATCACTGCAATAAAAGGGACTGCATGTTTGGCAAAGCAGCCCACACATTAAACTCTGCTGGCTATGGATTGAAAAGGTTAATCTTTTAATTCCGCTGTTGCTTTTAAATGGCACACATTCACCTGAGCCTACCTGTCTCCCTTCCAGGGCTCCTCGCATCTCCTTGAATGTTGAACTGAATTCTCCAATGAAGTCATGCTTTCCATTGGAATCCCAATCCCAAACTATGCACTGAAAGAAAAAGAGAGAGAGAGAGAGAGAAATAATCCTTCTCTTTCCTTGAAAAAGATTTTTGGAGCTGATTTTATCCAAAACAATCCATATACAGTAGTACCTCAGGTTACACACGCTTCAGGTTACAGACGCTTCAGGTTACAGACTCCGCTAACCCAGGAGCAGTGCTTCAGGTTAAGAACTTTGCTTCAGGATGAGAACAGAAATCGTGCTCCGGCGGCGCAGCAGCAGCAGGAGGCCCCATTAGCTAAAGCGGTGCTTCAGGTTAAGAACAGTTTCAGGTTAAGTATGGACCTCCGGAACGAATTAAGTACTTAACCTGAGGACCCATTGTACCCAGTTTGTGTGACATGGTAAGCCAAACTATAGCTTTGTAATACCTATGTGAATGTGTGGGCTCCCAGAGATATTACAATGGCTTTGGTCCTGCCTGGTCCTTTTTACTCATGGTTAAGCTCTCTCCTCACTAAACACAAGGCGGAGCCAAAGTTTGTACACCACAAGAAAAAGGACAATGGAAGACCAAAGTTCCAGTACGCTCCTCTCTTGGAGCCCACACGTTCAAATCGTGTTGCTAAGCCATAGTTGGCTTCCTGTGTCATAGGGCTGTTGGATAATTTTGTCAGGAATGGAACTGGGAATGGAAATTGCCACAATAACACATGTTAATCCGAGGTCAGGAACAGAAATTGTGCATGTGAATAACAGCAGTATTTGCTATTGTATTTTTTTTCCAGTTCACAAACATTGCTGTAAACACAGTGGTGCCTCTCAAGACGAAAAGAATCCGTTCCGCGATTCTCTTCGTCTAGCGGTTTTTTCGTCTTGCGAAGCAAGCCCATTGACAGCTTAGCGGATTAGCGCTATTAGCAGTCTAGCGGCTTTTAGCGATCAGCTGTTAAGCGGCTTAGCAGCTTAGGAAAGGGGGGGGAGCGAAAAAAAACCGTGGGAACTCGCAAGATTTTTTTGTCTTGCGAAGCAACCCCATAGAGAAATTTGTTTAGCGAAGCGCCTCCAAAACGGAAAACCCTTTCGTCTAGCGGGTTTTCCGTCTTGCGAGGCGTTCGTCTTGCGGGGCACCACTGTAATTATGCTATGTTCTGATTGCCCTTTGGGCTAGCCCCACATTTAAAAACAGGGTCTCTAAAAAGATAATGTCTGTCTTAGGCTGCATCCCGTTTCCTTCATTTTTGAAGTGATTATGCAATACTTGAAAACTGTTTTTAAAAAGTATTTAGGCCCCCCCCCCCATACATCTGAGGTCCTAAGCTGTGCATAAAACTGTGTGTATAAATCTGGCACTGTCTCTGTGTTATGTTGCTTCTGCCTGACATTTTGGGTTTTTTCCCTAACAAATGCTGCCACTTCCCCACTCCTTCTTTCCCTGGGGAGAGTAGCAGGTTGGGAGGGGAGATCCAAGCAGATGGGTTGATTTGGATAGAAAAATTGGCAAGGATTTCATCCGGTTAAATGCAAAGATAAATATAAATACAACAAACTGTGATCTATTAATTAATTCCTATGCACAGTACCTTTTGGCTGCTGAAGACCAACATTTTAATATTTGGTGGGATACAGAGTACAACTGTGATCTAAGAAGCACTCCTTTGTGGGGGGCAGGGGAGCTGCTGAGCAAAATATTCTGGTGCCTTTTAAGACTCAAGAGGGAGTGGGGAAAAGAACACGACTGAAGTAGTCTGTCATTTTTCACCACATAAATCTACAGCTTCTGCTTTGACCTTTATATCCCAAAGGGACGGAATATGCTTGAATCCGGTGCAGGAACTACATCTTTCTCTTGAAAACCGACAAGCTTGCTGACAAGTCTGACAGAGATAGGAGTGATGTGCCCCTCTGTGCCCAGGTTTGTATGTTTAGAGGTATACAGTTAAAAAGAGAGATTGCTGTGAATTTTGGCCCCCCTCCCCCATTTGATAAGGTTTCATTTTCACATTGCCAGTGCTAACAGGAAAAAGAACACACCTGGACAAGAAAATTGCGGGCAAGGAGAAACGATTTAACCCCTTTTCTGCTTGTTGTTCTCCAATTGGATATAAAGTCCCTATATCTAGCGCTACTATGGGGGGGGGCACAGAAACCCCAGCTGCTTTGGATTAAAAACAACTGAAGGGGAAAATAATCGTATTGAGTCTTAAGGTGCCTCACTCGCCCCATACATTTAAAGATCTATTATATCACTGATTATATCATTTGGGTGGGGTTTTTACCTTTACATACAAGGCAGAGAAGGGTTTCTTCTTCTTTCTTTTATCAAAACAAAAACAATAAAAATAAAAGGCTTTTCCGTCATTTCAGCCGGCGGCTCAGCTGCATTTCTGGGGCAGAAGGCTGATTGGAATGACACTACACTGTGATGTAACATCATTCCCAAAGGCACTCTTGAGGAATCTCCCTACGACTGCTGCTACATAACGATGAACTGTGGCTCCCAGGAGTTTTCTGTATCTGGAATGTGGCCCAGCTGCTGAGACCAGTCATACTATTGCCTGAATTGGCAAGGTTGCCCCACCTTGAGCAAAGAAAAAAACAAATCCTTCCTACGCCTCTCATTTAAAAAGAAGATCACCCCCAGAAAAATCTGTTCCCAGCCCCCAGAGTTCTCAAAATACTCTGTCCACTTCCATGGGTGGTCAAATGGTTTGTCTCTAATAGACAATACTGACAACAGTTATATAACAGTTATATATTGTATTTTGCTTTGGTGAAATGTGGAGTATTTTCCATTGTGGTACTGGCCAGATGTTGTTGGACTTCAACTCAAATCATCCCTGACCTTTGGCCATGCTGGGCAGGACTGATAAGAGTTGGAGTCCAACAGCAGCTGGAAGCTACCATGTTGGCTACCCCTCCTCTATTTCCAGACTTGTTTGATTTTGCCTCTTTGAAAGGATGCAGAATTAAACCTGTTCTCCTTGGAGGAAGAGAGGGGAGCTTAAAGGTAAAGGTAAAGGGACCCTGACCATTAGGTCCAGTTGCGGACGACTCTGGGATTGCGGCGCTCATCTCGCTTTATTGGCTGAGGGAGCTGGCGTACAGCTTCCGGGTCACGTGGCCAGCATGACTAAGCCACTTCTGGTGAACCAGAGCAGCGCACGGAAATGCCGTTTGCCTTCCCGCCGGAGCGGTACCTATTTATCTACTTGCACTTTGAGGTGCTTTCGAACTGCTAGGTTGGCAGGAGCAGGGACTGAGCAACAGGAACTCACCCCGTTGCGGGGATTCGAACCGCCAACCTTCTGATCAGCAAGTCCTAGGCTCTGTGGTTTAACTCACAGTGCTACCCGCTAAAGACACAAACTCAGTTAGTTTTAATTTTCCCAGGGATCTTCATTCATAGATAGCTGGATAGAGATAGATAGATAGATGATAGATAGATAGATAGATAGATATAGATAGATTAGATAGATAGATAGATAGAGAGAGAGAGAGAGAGAGAGAGAGAGATAGATAGATAGATAGATAGATAGATAGATAGATGTATTACACACTCACTCACAATCAAGATTGTGATATCAAGATGATATGCTGCTGGCATGGGAGCCATTCTCCCATGGTAGTCCTTCTCTTGTTAGCGCCATCAGGATAATTGCGAGCAGCCCTGGGACATGAGCGACGAGCCTCATACTCTCTCCAACAGCAATACCAACCCTTAAAACACCACCCAAAGCTGGTTTGTGATGCAGTAGCTCCCATGCCATCAGGATAATGTAAGAGGAACTTGCTCCATGATGTTGAAAGAGTAGCTAAGGGTGCAATTCTGTGCACATCTGTTTGGGCACAGGTTCCACTGAAGTATATGGGCTTTACATATCCCTGCAGGATCCTTGTGGCTTCAGGAGACAGACTGGTGGGCAGGCAGCCCACCTGTCAAACTTGGCCTCTGGAGGGAGGCAGGGGGCAGTTAACCAGCTGGTCTGTTGCTCAGATCCAGTCCCCCCACCCCTGTTCTCAGGAAACCAGTGTGCTGGCACCACTGACCTCTCTTGCCGCTTGAAGACTGGGCTGCATGTAACATTGCTATCTGCACTGACTAACAGCAGATCTCCAGGGTTTCAGAAAAGAGCGTTTCCCAGCCCTACCTGAAGACGCCAGGAACTGATGCTGGGACCTTTTGCATAGCTCCAAAACTATGACTCTTCCCTGCTACTTTTATGGAGCATCAATCTTGTCTTTTTTCACATGTGTTTAAGGCAGCAGAGCCAATCTCACCTGGAGGAGACGATAAATCAAGTGGTTTACTGCTCTGTTAACTTCCAGAAAAACTGTTTGCCAGCTGTGCTAGGGCACTATTTGCACATCATACAACTGTCCTCTGCTCTTTATTGAAGCAGGTTGTGAGGGATACCAGGTTGCATAGCGTCTAATCACATGTCCTTTATTCCTACAATAAAATGCTGTGTAGGGCTGCTGTTAAAGAGTGAAAAAACCAATTTCACCATCCCTCTCCCACATAGGTGCCAACTCCCTGGGGACCTGGGTGCCCGAGCATGAAAGGGCTGGGCACCCACAAATTTCAGTGCCAGAGCCATGCACACTGTATGGCACACATGGCCCCGGGCACCCATGGTCGCGGGACCAAGTTGGCAATCCTGCCCCCTCATTTCCCCCAACAGTCAGGATTCTGTGGCCACTGAGCATGCTCATTCCTCACTTATCCTTTAGCTGCTGCCCCTTCCATATTTTTTGTACTTCTGCAAATCTTATAACTGGGACACATGTGATACTGAACTAAACCACTGAGCTTCTTGAGCTTGCCAATCAGAAGGTCGGCGGTTCGAATCCCCATGATGGGGTGAGCTCCTGTTGCTCTTTCCCAGCTCCTGAAAACCTAGCAGTTCAAAAGCACATCAAAGTCCAAGTAGATAAATAGGAACCGCTGTGGCGGGACGGTAAACGGCGTTTCCGTGCGCTCTGGTTTCCATCACGGTGTTCCATTGCGCCAGAAGCGGTTTAGTCAGCCTGGCCACATGACCCAGAAGCTGTACGCCGGCTCCCTTGGCCTGAAAGCGAGATGAGCGCCGCAACCCCAGAGTCACCTTTGGTGACTTAACTGTCCAGGGGTCCTTACCTTTCTACCTTTTTATGATTTCCCCAAGCCAGGCAATACCCCCCTTATGTCTTTGTGGTGCTGTTTTGGTTTTAAATACATAAGCAATGGTACATTTTGGGTTTGGCTACAGGAGCCACAGGACTCATAGCATAAAATAACATAAATAGAGAACAAATAAAAGCTACCATTGGCAATGCGCAGCCCCTCCTGTTCTTCCCCCTCCCTAAAAAATAAACATTCACAATTGCCAGTTGCTGATTAAAGAAAAAGAACAAAGAAACCTGATTGCACTAATGATCCATTCATTATCTGAAGTTCGTTATAATGCCAGAAAGTTGTTAAGCAGAAGGCGAAGGCGAAGAAGAAAGGACTGTTTTGGATTATTTGAGGTTTGAATTTTAATTGGAGATCATTAAAAGTCAAATTGCATCTAACAAGGTCAAGGTTAACATAGATCAAGCTGGTTGTTTATTTCATTCCTGTGGGCTTCTAACTTTAGCTTTAGGGAAGCAACCTAGTTCTTAGTACCACTGAGCTCTGGGACAAAAGAAGCCATTATTCTCTCAGTGTTGTTTGCACAGCTATAATCAGGGTGAGGGTAAGGGTGCTTGTTAGCTGGCCTATTATAATTGCCTATTATGCAAAAGATTTACAACTGGCTATAAACATTCATTGCCACCCCAGGTCAGTATACTACATACAGTGGGCTGCTAAACAAAACAGCAACTGATGTGAATTCGCGTACTAGTTTACAGAACCAAATACGCTGTTAGGGATAAGCAAATCTGTTGGTTTCCTGTAAGTTTGTCACTTTTCCGATCTAAAGTTCACTTCCCAACATTTCCACATCCATTTGCAAATTCCTTTCTTGAAAAGTCCATCAGTATTTTAGTGCTGATTTCTCATGATATGCTGGTTTCTCATTTTTGTATGCGATTTTTGCCTAATACAAACATTCTTTCCTAATATTATTTGTTTATCAAAAAATTATACACTGCTTGATTGTAAAGAAAACTTCAAAGTAGTTTAGAAAAAGAACCATAAAACCAGGATTTTTTGTTTTTGTTTTTTTAAAAAAACATTAAAACATATAAGGAGTTAATATACTAAGACAATAATTCTAGGCTTGCCTAAACAATAATGTTTTTGGCAGGTGCCGAAAAGAATGCAAAGCTTGATCTTAATAGGCAGGGAATTATTTCCCAAAGTGTTGGTGTTGTCACACTGAACGACTGAGTTCTTACAAATGCATTTTGTAGCACCTGCAGTAGTGGCAATTCCACCAACTGAAGCAGAAATAAAATGCATTTTTGTATGTTATTCTCACATATAGACACACTGGTGTACTGTACCCTAGTACAGTGGTGCCCCGCAAGACGAATGCCTCGCAAGACGGAAAACCCGCTAGACGAAAGGGTTTTCCATTTTGGAGGTGCTTCGCAAAATGAATTTCCTATGGGCTTGCTTCACGGGTTTTTTTCCCTCCCCCCCCTTTTTCTAAGCTGCTAAGCCGCTTATCAGCTGATCCGCTAAGCCGCTTATCAGCTGATCCGCTAAGCCACTAATAGCGCTAATCCGCTAAGCCGCTAATGGGCTTGCTTTGCAAGACGAAAAAACCGCAAGACGAAGAGATTCGCGGAACGGATTCTTTTCGTCTTGCGAGGCACCACTGTACATGCATTTTTGTACCGATTGTCTGATGAAATGCATTGCAAAATTAGGAGAATTTGAAAGGACGGCTGTGTTTTGGTTTGTGTATTGTTGTATATTCAAGTTAGATAGATAAAGGACGTTCAGTACACATTAAAAGCTGAATCTACCAAATCTGTGCACAACTTTCCTTCAAAATTTGAACCTATCTGAATTTTGCGACATAGTTTTCCAATCCCTGTTTACAAAATAGCATAGGTCAAGGGAAGTGTGTGCACACATGAAGGTGTTAATGAAAATAACATATAAAAATGAATTATGTTACAGGAAATAGTTTGCAAAAATGTGTAGTCAAAACTGCATATAAAAATGAGTACGTTAGGAGAAATTTGCACAATATGTATGAATTAGCATGAGGGTTTACTCCCTACCCTAGAATACTCATTCACTTTTGATCAGCTGTTTCTGACATGAAAATGTTCCACATCAAATGGCTGTTGGCTGCTTCTTTGAAGGTTGGTAGATAGGAAAATTGAAAGGCTGGACCTCTTACAGTCTACAGTTAAGAAGTAGGCCTTTCAGACAGTGAAATGTCCTCCATCTTTAAAGGTAAAGGTAAAGGGACCCCTGACCATTAGGTCCAGTCGTGACAGACTCTGGGGTTGTGGCACTCATCTTGCTTTACTGGCCGAGGGAGCCGACATACAGCTTCCGGGTCATGTGGCCAGCATGACTAAGCCGCTTCTGGCGAACCAGAGCAGCGCACGGAAACGCTGTTTACCTTCCCGCCAGAGTGGTACCTATTTATCTACTTGCACTTTGATGTGCTTTTGAACTGCTAGGTTGGCAGGAGCAGGGACCCAGCAACAGGAGCTCATCCTGTTGCAGGGATTCGAATCGCCAACCTTCTGATCGGCAAGTCCTAGGCTCTGTGGTTTAACCCACAGCACCACCCATGTCCCATCTTTACAGAGGTGCAAACAGCATCTGCAATGTTCTGAATACTTTGTACTCCTCAGAATGAGATGCTTCCATGCTCTTCCAACTGTGGCTGAAGCCATCCTGCCACATTACCAACGCTTAGTGAACCTCTGAGTCAACTGCTTCATTCTTAGTGATTTGTGGGTTGGAGGCTGCTAGGGGAAAAGTGGGAAAGATGCTGTTGAATCTGCTACAAGAGCTGAAGTCTGGGACACTGCACACCATCAACACTGCCCAAAACTATGCATTATGCTTGAAAAGGGGAACTGTCTCTAAAGTTTTGTTACCAACACTTTTCTAGACCTCCCTGCTCCTAATGCAAACCAACAACAAAAGTTCTATGAATGGTAGCATCTCTCTCTCTCTCTCTCTCTCTCTCACACACACACACACGGTGTGTAATACCTGAATAGACAGAAGACAAGAGCCTTTTAAAGAACGGGGAATACCAGCAACATTTTTTTTTCAATGGCCTGCTGGTGCCAAATAACACAGCATAGTTCTAATTACATCAAGTGAGAATCTGGTCCTGTGAATCAATGTTTTGTTGTATAGCTTCCTGCAATATAAGCCACTGTTTCTACAACACAACAAAAGCAACATATGTATGATTGCCACTTTTGCAAACACTGTTTTCAGATTCTCTCTCAACTGGTAAGGCTGCCAAAATGTCTCGGCAAGTTTTTTGTTTTGTTTTTTAACAATAATTATTCTCTCTTTAATTTCTTTGTTTGTTCTCGTCTCTTCAGCAAAGGCTACCTCCTGTATATATATGATAACTCAGATACCACATCCCCCTTGAATGTTTTCTATCTCTCTTTTTCATGCACTAGCCACCTGGTGACCCAGACACCAACCCCAAAGAGGGAACTTGTCACATCCTTGGTCTAGAGTAGTGATGCAGACATTAAGATCGAGGTGGAGATCATGAAAGGATCAGAAGCTTCATCTAGGAATGAACTGATAAAGGATTCCAGTGCAGGGAAAGGCCTCTGCCACATGGAAAACCATGTACCAGCAACAGAGTTCACCTGGTTTTGATTTATTAGATTTCTAAGCTGCTTTTCATTCATGTGAATTGGAAAGCGGCTTACAAACAATAAACAACACTAACCATAATAGGTAAAGGTAAAGGGACCCCTGACCATTAGGTCCAGTCATAACCGACTCTGGGGTTGCGGCGCTCATCTCGCTTTATTGGTCGAGGGAGCTGGCGTACAGCTTCTGGGTCATGTGGCCAGCATGACTAAGCTACTTCTGGCGAACCAGAGCAGTGCACGGAAACGCCGTTTACCTTCCTGTTGGAGCGGTACCTATTTATCTACTTGCACTTTGACATGCTTTCGAACTGCTAGGTTGGCAGGAGCTGGAGCCGAGCAACGGGAGCTCACCCCGTTGCGGGGATTCAAACCACCGACCTTCTGATTGGCAAGCCCTAGGCTCTGTGGTTTAACCCACAGCGCCACCCGCGTCCCATGTACTAACCATAATTGAACATCACAAAAACAACATACATCATATAGTTGCTGGCATCCCTCTGTCTTGAGAAACAAGGGAGTGTACTTCGAGCGGTGAAGTCAAACTGCTGAATTAGCAGCACTGAAATGACCTCCCTGGGATGCAAGCCTGGGAAGTGAGAATCTGTACTTAATATTCTTATAAGCCCTCCTTGCCCCCAAGAATCAGATACAGTAAGCCATTGATAAAATGGTCCAAGATGGCAAACAATCACAAATGACGGTACAACACTTCTGAAGCAGCTGCAGGTCCTTTGCCCTGCAGCCAAAATGGCAAGTAATATTTCAATTATGAATCTCATGTCAGTCCCCAAAGTGATGTCAAATCATGCACCTATTTATACACTCCTCCAAATTTCTAGCGATTGCTTGCAGAAAATAACAAGGTTTAGTATTGTCAGGGAACTGCCATCAACTCAGAGACAAGAAATGGAAGGGCAGTTGTGTTATAGGGAGCCTCCGAAAATCTTGCGAAGCAGTTCCTCCTCCGGCGAGGAGGAAAGCCCCTCTTCCGGTGGAGAAGAGGTGAAGGGACCAGGGGATGCTAGGGAGAGCCTCAACACTGAGCCTGAGCAAACCGGAGGGGCAGGAAGTACACCCCTGCCAGCGCCCATTCTGTGCAGTAAGCTTTGGCACAGGGAGGGAAGGAAAAGGCTGGGGGTGATGCAACTTTTATGCTGGGGGAGGTACAAAGACCAACCACTCCCAGATTCTGCTAGCGACTGAGCCAGACTTGAACTTAGGATGCTCTTCACTGTAAATAGTTTTCACCAAGAATAAAGCCTGGAAAAGACAGGTCGGAGTCTTGCCTGTTTACTCCCGAGCAACCACACCAGCTGTGCTGGTCCCGGGGGGAGGTTACCGTGCGGCGTGGTCTGAGTCTGGTCCTAGGTTGAGGGTATGGAGGCTGTCCATCAAGGGTGAAGCGGGGTCCAAGGCAAGGAGCCGGGCATGGTCAGGAACTCTGGAAGAGCAGGACAGGGTGCTGGCAGGAACAGGTTAACATTGTTGATGCTGCTCCCGCAACCTGGGACTGGGCTGACTGGCCTTTATCTCCTCTGAGGCAAAGGCGGTCCTGGCCCACAGGTGACTCGTCCCTCCTGGCCTGGAGGCGAACACTCCTCCTGCGAAAACTTAGTTCCCTCCGCCTCTCTGCCCTGAGCCTCTGTAGCTCCGGAGAGGCTGGAGGGTTACTGGACCCAGAGGCAACCTCACCTTCCCCTGACAGGGCTGGGAGAGGAGCACCTGCAGGCAATGGGTCCTCAATCACCTCCGGAACCAGAGCGCATTCAGCTGGTGTTTGCTCCTGAGGATCCGGCACAGGTGAGGGCCCTTCAGGTTCAAGCCACTGCCCCAGCTCAGCCGGCCTTGGAGGCGGGGACTCCTGTGCAGGCTGGGATTCCTCAGGTTCAGCCTCTGAATCGGATTCCCAGGCCATCACACCAGCATCTGACAAGTATATTCAGGCGGTGCGATAGGACAGTGCATCTGGCAGCTAGCCCAAAGGTTGGTGGTTTGAGCCCATCCAGGGGACAGATATGGACAGAATTCCTGCATTGTAGGGGGTTGCACTAGATGAGCCTTGAGGTCGCTTCCAACTGTACAATTCTATGATTCTACGCATTTGGGGGCGCACCTGCTGTTTCTGATGAGTGGGCCCCCAAGCCCTGCCTCGAGGGCACCAGCAAACAGACCATGCTGGCTTCCAGCTATTCTCCGTTCCGTCTTGGTTCCCAGACTTCCCAGAAGCAGAGCCGTTCCTATCATTTAATTGGTACATAATCTTTTTTTCTAAAAGGTCTGAGCAGCCAGAGATTTTAATTTAACTCTTCCTGGCAACTTCCCCCAGATATTAACTGTCAGAGCAGATAACAGAAATTTGGCGGAGAAGGTGATTTCGACAGAGGGGTTGATAAGAGACTTGTGGAAGATAAATGGTAATAGTCAACAGAACCAAGGGATGGGGAGGTTAATAGAATGCTGGGAGGGAAACCAGCTCAGAGGTCTGAGACAGAATAGGATCACAGTGGCCTAGTCAGAAATGGGTTTCAAAAAGGCAGAAAATGGATTGGTTTACAATTAACACATCAAGCACACATCTAAAGAAAACGTGGAGGGTTTAGTCATGTTGAGTATTAGGCACAAGCCGTTGTTCATGAGCTTTATTTCCACCGTTGTGTACTGGAGGTGTGATGATATACAAGGCGGTCATCAATCCAATTTGCTATCAGGCCCACTGTTAGTGGACTGCATGGTTTGCAGCCAGGCCTGGTGTTAGTGGAAAAGCTGGTGTTAGGTGGAGGGCACGGGTGGCGCTGTGGTCTAAACCACTGAGCCTCTTGGGCTTGCTGATCAGAAGGTTGGCGGTTCGAATCCCCATGATGGGGTGAGCTCCCGTTGCTCTGTCCCAGCTCCTGCCAACCTAGCAGTTTGAAAGCACGCCAGTGCAAGTAGATAAATAGGTATTGCTATGGTGGGAAGGGAAATGGCATTTCTGTGTGCTCTGGTTTCCGTTGTGCCAGAAGTGGTTTAGTCAGGCTGGCCACATGACCCAGAAAGCTGTCTGTGGACAAACGCTGGCTGCCTCGGCCTGAAAGCGAGATGAGCGCCGCAACCTCATAGTCGCCTTTGACTGGACTTAACCATCATGGAGCCCTTTACCTTTTAGTGGGAGAGTATCTGCCTCACATACAAAAGGTCCCAGGTTCAATCCCTGAGATCTCCAGGTGGGGCTGAGAAGGATTCCTGTCTGATACCCTGCAGAGCTTCTGCCAGCTGGTATAGAGAATGCTTCGCTAGATGAACCAATGACTTGGTGTAGGGCAGCTTCCTAGGCTCCTATGACCTGCCTGAGCACAAATCCCAGCTAGGAGGGCCACTGCTTATTGGAACCACTCCAGTTCCTCTCTCTGTCCCCCACAAGAGAAGCTGATTTGGCCATACCTCCTTCCTTCCTCCTGCCCCACATTTCCTGAGAAGCCCCAAGAGCACACCCTGATTTCCAAGACAACCAGGCCAGTGCTCCACACTGCACTAGGACTAGTAAAAGCAAAAGAGCAGGAAAGGACCAGGACTGAGAAGTTCTGTGTGCTAAGAAATCAAGTTTGGCTGGAGTCCGGTTTCAATTTCCATCCAAGGGACTGTATTACGAAGAACAGAAGATAAAAAAGAGTTAAATACGTACATTCTCTGGTGGTATGTGTGTGTATGTGTGGAATTCGTATCGAAATTCCCAAAGAACATTTTTTAAAGCCTCGCTATGACGTTTATTTCACTGGCCATCCTGGCCCTCATCTGCCTGAAAAGTGCTTGACCCCAACCAGTCTCTGACACATATATTGCTTCTGTTCCTTCTGATGCTCAGAAGCCTGTACCTGAATGAGACCCCAGATGCAGTCCAACATAGACTAAGCCAAGGCCTGATAATGTGAGCTGAAGGCCACTGGATGTAGACATTTCCTCCATGGCTGTTACACTTATGAGGGTACGTTTTACCATAAGTGGTAGAATTGTAAAAGGATAAAAGAGTACAGTGGTACCTTGGGTTACATACGCTTCAGGTTACATACGCTTCAGGTTACAGACTCCGCTAACCCAGAAATAGTACCTCGGGTTAAGAACTTTGCTTCAGGATGAGAACAGAAATTGTGCTCCGGTGGCACAGCAGCAGCAGGAGGCCCCATTAGCTAAAGTGGTGCTTCGGGTGAAGAACAGTTTCAGGTTAAGAACAGACCTCCAGAACGAATTAAGTACTTAACCCGAGGTACCACTGTATTGGGATATGATATATAATGAATTGGAAAAAAATGTTTTAAAGTATATTTAAAAAAACAACAACAACCCAGAGTCTTTTTCGTTGAGGGAAATTCCCAGGTGTCAAAAAAGGCTATTTATACATGCTACTACCGAGGCCCGTCTTTTGTTAGCTCAAAAATGGAAAGCGAGTGAGGTCCCAACCAAAAAAGAATGGCAACTTAAACTGATGGAATATGTGCAGCTTGCAGAATTAACTTATAGAATAAGAGAACAAGAAGAATGCATGTTTAAAGAAGACTGGAAAATGTTTACTGAATATTTAGGTGAAAATTGTGTTTATTTAAAAACAGTGGTAGCATTAAGATAAATTCAACAGTGTAAATAAGTTTTGACGGATGTAACAATGGAATATTGAATGGTTTAGTTCACGTAAAATATGTAGGGATGTATGGTATGCAAAATGAACCATGGAAGGAGAAGAATGCAAGTCATTGATTTAAGGTTGCTTAAATGAATACTTTGAAATGTAATTTAGAAAATTTAATAAAAAATATTTTAAAATGGAAAAAAGAGAGATACACTTATTATCCTTTCCCTGTTAATTCAGCACACATGTATTTTGAACCAAGAAAATAAGTGTACTAGATTATAAAACATCATATGACAAGCCACCATATGGTGAATTTCAAAAATAGTAATTTGATATTGCCTGGCTGAAAATTATAGCAAAATGGAAGACAGTCATCCTGTTCATGATCCTACTGTGAAATCTCACCTAGTCTCCCTTTTTCTCTGTAGAAGACCTGGTTATTCAGGTGGATTAAAAAGCCTTTTTAAAAACATGGCAAATCGAGAATGCTTAATGGCAGTAATGTTTAAATGGACAATTTTGTATGTCTCGAGGCCCTTCATTGCTCTTTTGTTAATTCAGCCCGCAGAAAATATTAAGTCCTGCTGGGATTTGAAGCGATAGATTTGACTGCCTGGGATATCTCTGTAAAAATGTTAAAACCATTATGTTGATATGATTGCTTATCAGAATAATGCTGTTCAGCTACTGATAATGTGTCAGACTGTAGTCTGCAGAATGGGGCAAAATATTGTTTATGTCTAGAATGTGCTATAGCTAAACTGGCATCTCTGAAAATTTTGGACTGGATCTTCCAACAGTCCCAGCCAGGAAAGGAAAAGTTTCTTTAGGTGATAGACAAACCACGGGATTTGAGGGAAAGGGGCATGATATAGCACCACTGTTTTATAAAGGCCTGCTTGGAATGAATTGGTTTAAACACATTTTGAAAGAGGTAAAAAAATAAAGAGAGGCGGAGATGGCCTAAATAGAGAAAATGTAGCACCAGGGCTTTCAATCGCCTCTGTCTAAATTTTACAATTTAATTACAGCAGGAGGAAATAGGTCATCCAATTTAGATATTTAACTGCTAGTCTTGAATACCTTACCAGGTACCTAGGTTGCCCAAATAGGACCAATTACTCTCATAATAATTGCAGGTCTGAAATTAAAGGCTTGGTTAAAGCAGGCTCCCGAGGCCAACATTTTGCACCTGGAATATGCACTCTTCTGAGTTTCTACAATGGTAACAAGCAACGCGATGCACTTAAGTAATACATGTTGTGAACATCCCTTAACTGACATATAAACTAACAGTGGGAGTATCAATGAACCAGAAGACTAGATACGATTCCACTGAAATGTCTCTAAGCAATAAAAGGTATTCATTTAACTTTCCAGTAGAACATAGCTGTCAAGTGTCCCTTATTTGAAGGGACAGTCCCTTATTCCAGCACCATGTCCCGCTGCTGTCCCTTACTGATGGATGTCCCTTAAATGATGTCCCTTAAATTTCAAAGGAAGCAGCTCCTCTCCCTCCCTCCCTGCCGGCCAGGGAGGAGGGAGGCTCCAACTGTGCTGCTTGGCTGTGTTGCTCACCCAATAAGAAGTCTAAGAACGACTGGGGGGTGGAGCTTGCATGCCTTGTGTGTGGCTAGTTAATGCAAGCTGAGGGGGGTTTTGAATGCTGGACGCCATTTTGTTGCACGTGCTTGCAGTGCAAAGCCAGGCCGGGGAGCCACCTTAAGTTGAGGCTGCATAGGCCTTGTGGTGCGTGTGATTCAGATTCTATTCAGTTGAACCTCTGGTTACAAAGTTGGTTGAACAGTGTTCTCGAAGCAACCAGCATGAGTTTGGCCAGACTGCAGGAGGACAGGAAGACTGGAGTGCCTGGAACAGGTGAGGCTGCAGGTCCCTTATTTTGGCTGCTGGTCCCTTATTTTCAAGGCTGCTAGTCCCTTATTTTCAAATCTGTAAGTTGACAGCTATGCAGTAGAAGATGCAATTGGGAACCATCTCCAGTAAACCCTGCCTTTTCTCCTCCTGATCCTCCCTACCCACCCACTGCCACCATCTTATTTTCCTGCACCCCATTCTTTTTCTTATGTCCTGCTCACCCCTCCTCTTGATCTTCTTGGTTATTTTATTTGGGAGAAGGAAAGCTCCCAGATGTTTACTCACACCATGTGCGATCTTCCTTCCTGCCTCTAAAATGGTGGCGTTGCAGGTGGAGAGTTAAGTTCTTACAATTGCTTGGGAGTAGAAGGGACAGACTTTGGGGCAACCACAAGCTTTCTCATCATGGCAGCAGATCAGGGCATCTCCATTTATATGGCTGTTTTGCATGGGCATCTTGGCTGCTCCCCCCCCCCCGCAATAAATATTTTAAGACCCAATGGCACTGCTATCCATTGTGAGAAGGAAGAAGAAAACAGGGCACAATACGAAAGGAGAATATTTCAAAACGTTTGCCATAAACCTAAATTACAGCGCGAGTTACACACAAGTGGCTCTCCTACAAGAAAGATTATACACCTGGCAAATTAAAGCCAGGTCCGCCCCCCCCCCCCCCGGACAAGAGATTGACCTCAGCTGAGAATGGTTATGATGTCAACATCTCATCAAGATTCCAACTCCATTTTTAGAAACAGCAGGGGCGTTCTTGATTTTTCTGCTCCCTTCATTAACTTTGGATATGATATGATTCTATTAAGTCAGAAAGCTCTTAATACTTGTGGGAAAGCCATACAACTGAGGGGTAAAGTAACTAGACAGTACAAGACACATGGAATTTCTTCTTTTTTAAAAAAAGGAACAAGCAAGTGTGCAGGGAGGGGTTTAAATCCTTCCTCCTAGTGCCAAGATCATGGTGAAAATTCTCCCCCTCACCCACCCACAGCTCATTAAAGAAGGGAAGCTGCCATTGGTGCTATTTCTTTTAAAATACAGTATACATGAAATGCAATTGTGTCTTTCTAGTATTATATGGTTTGATCCAGTTATATAGCTGGACCCAATATTGGGTCCAACAGTCAAGAAGGCAGTTTCTGCATGTGCTGTAGAGGGAAGTGAGGGGCAGATGGGGCTCGTTCACCTGGGAAGGTAGCCCATCTAGGAGAAGGAAAACTCTGATTCTAAACCTCAGCTACCAGGCAGCTATACTCATTCACGAGAAAGGCCTTGGGAGTAAACTCTGAGGAACCATCCATAACCACTGCCTTGTGGGACATCTTTGGGAGAAGAAAAGGCTAAGGAATAAACCTTCTACAAATCTGGAGTGCCTAAGACAGTTGAATGGTGCCTTGTACATTTCCTTCTAGCAACTACTGTAGCCAAGCTAGCGCCAAATGTACCGTATTTTTCGCTCTATAGGACACACTTTTCCCCCTCCAAAAATTAAGGGGAAATGTGTGTGCATCCTATGGAGCAAATGCAGGCTCCTTGGCTTCAGCGATAGCAACTCGAAGCCTCCGAAGCACAGAGGGAGCGCTCCCTCTGCACTCCGGAGGCTTTGCGTTGCTTTCGCTGAAGCCTTGAAAGCAAGAGGGGTTGGTGTGCACCGACCTCTCTCGCTCTCCAGGCTTCAGGGATAGCCGCCTGAAGCCTTCAGAGCACAGCGTGAGTTCCCACTGCGCTCCGAAGGCTTCAGGTTCCTTTTGCTGAAACCAGGAGAGCAAGACTCTCTTGGCTTCAGCAAAAGGAACCCGAAGCCTGCGGAGCGCAGCGGGAACTTGTGCTCCGCTCCGAAGGCTTCAGGGATAGCCGCGCACAGCCCATCCGGCAGGGAGAGGCTGCACGCGGCTATGGCTTCTTTAGCCCCACACAGCCTCTCCTGGCTGGAGAGGTTGCACGCGGCTAAAGAGGAAGCCAAGACAGCCAGCAGGATCCATCCCGCTCGCTCTCTTGGCTTCTTTGCTCTTTGGGACTTGGGGGGGGGGAACCCGGGCTTCCCCCGGCAGCCCCAGCAGCTCTGGGAGAAGCTGACAGATTTTTTTAAAAAAAATTCCCCCTCTAAAAACTAGGTGCGTCCTATGGTCCGGTGCGCCTTATGGAGCAAAAAATACGGTATTTGGTCTACACCAGCAAGGTCAAGCTTGGGGGTCTTGTCTCTGGGCAGACCAGGACCTCCATACAACACTGCCAAGGCTTGTGCCCCAGAAAGGTCAATTCACATGGGAGGCAGCAGTTATGAGTTAGCAGTCTCTGCAACCACAGCAGGCGCTATGATTCTCCAGCGGTTTGCCTTTACCCTCCAGAGGTGCACTCCATTGTCTCTTGAGACTGATGGGTGCCAACACAACAAAATAGTTTGACCCTTAGAGCCAGATTTCTTGGATATAGTACAGATCATGTTTGAGTGACAGAAAGTGAGATTTTGAAAAAGTTAAGTGTGCAGCGGATGATTTTGGAGAGGGAACAAAGTTGGCTTCCTGTGCACAATCAAGTCCCAGCAGGCTGTAGACCCCACATGGTTCTGTGTAGCTTGTTAGTTCTCTGCTAGTTCTGAAGCCTCCTGGTTTGCACTTCTCAAACTAATGTGCAGGTCGGAATGCAGTTACCATTCATTCATATCAGAGTATTGCAATGTAGATTTCAGCTCAAAAAAATAAATACAAATCTTGTATAAAATCCACATATTAGGATAAAACACATCTAGAAATGCAGACTTTTAGAGAAAACAAGATTAGAAATTCATGTTTGTGGATTTTGATTGTATTTTCTCGCCAAAATTAAATTCATACGTAAATATGGTTTTTTTTTGGTGTGGATTCTTTTAAAAATCACAGATGAATGCAAAAATGGGATGGAACGGACTTATGACTGAGTGCACACAAAACCGACACAGGTCAGAAATAGATCAGCCTATCCATTCCTAGTTCTGAGCTATCTCTGCTCACTCACACCAGGGATTCAATGAGTCAGTTTGGAGTATACAGCCATTATTGCCAATGTAATATTATGATCATTTGTCTTTAAAGATGCCAGTTTTCCAATAGTCTTCAGGCCTGGGTAATTTAAGAGAATCTAGGCTCTGAACCAAACTGTCACCCCTACACACTTTGAATTGCAAATGTCCTTTGCAAGTTCAAATTGAGAGAAAACGGAATACAGGCTTTTCTTTCAGCTTTGTTTTATAAGTGAGAGACAGAAAAGAAAGATTTGCACACACACACAAATGCTTTTTAGCAGAAACTAATTTTATCATTTCTGTTTAAAGATGGTATCACTGATATCTAAACCAGGAAATGGCAATGAGCACAAAGACTTTAGGCACCAGAAAGACACAATCTTTTGGCTTTCAGGACATCAAAAGAGGGGATATGAATAATGTCCTATCAAGGAGCTTCCGTAGATCACAAGCTCTGTTAATTTCAAAGTAATAAATGCATTCAGCTCTCTGATATCGATCTTTCATTACTAATAATGATGGATGTGAACTATTGGTGGGCATTCTTTTTCCACCCTCAGAATAAGCAAAGAACAGAAACTGCCCTACAAATTGAACATTGGAGTAGACGTTCTTAAGTCTTAGCTTAAACTTGTACTGCTTGTGGCCAAAGGCCCTGCAAAAAGTAAATATATCCAAAAGACACCAAAAATGCTATGTATGTGAAACATGGTCAATAAGAGGCAGACTCAAGGATAAACACAAAACAAGGGATAATTAAAACATTCAGTACAACAAACAAAATAAAATAAAAACAATAAAAACAAAATGATCATCATATCAGGGCATCACTATAGCTATCCCTGTATGAAATTCTAATGGACCCATCTCACATGCTTAAATAAATATATCTGGATACTTACAGCTACAGTGGTACCTCGGGTTACATACGCTTCAGGTTACATACGCTTCAGGTTACAGACTCCGCTAACCCAGAAACAGTACCTCGGGTTAAGAACTTTGCTTCAGGATGAGAACAGAAATCGTGCTCCGGCGGCGCAGCAGCAGTGGGAGGCCCCATTAGCTAAAGTGGTGCTTCAGGTTAAGAACAGTTTCAGGTTAAGAACGGACCTCTGGAATGAATTAAGTACTTAACCCGAGGTACCACTGTACTTAGGAAGCTCCCTCCACCCCTCTCCAAATAATATGTTTTCCCAAGAACTCTCCCTTTCTTCTGCAAATAATAGCCCACTTCAGGCAATCTGATTAGGGGTTAGCTTGTGATCTGAAGAGGGGCCACAGTGTGGTGTCTGTTCACTCCATGACCTGGAAGGCATACTTGTGACATGGGGAGCCTCCTGTATCTGAAGAGGGTAATCTTTCCATGTATAGCACTTATTCTGTTTTATATAACCACCTTCTAAAAAAAGAAAAAGAGAACTAGCTCATAAGATAGAAATCACTATGTACATCTTCCTAAAATACCATCCTGACAATGCCATCGTGCCCCTTTATTTCCTGGGGTGGTGTGGTGTAAGGGATGAGTATGGTTGCTCACGAGTAAACAGCCAGGACTCCGACCTGCCTTTTTACAGGTTTTATTTGGTGCAAACTATGTACAGTGCTGACATCCAAAGTTCATGACTCCCTCAGTCGCAAGCAGATTCCGAGAGTGGGCTTTTCCTGTGTTGTCCCCCCCCCCCCAGCATAAGAACCTCGACACGCCCAGTCTCCACCTTTTTTTCTTACGCTTGACAGCCCTGCCAAAACTAGGCAATGGAAGTTGCATCTCTGCGTCCCTATTCGTCTCCCTGGGATCAGTGTTGGGGCTCGCAGATAAGTCTGTGAGCCTCTGCCTCCTTTCTTCTTACGTTTCCCCTGAGGCTTCGCTGACACCCGTCTCTGACGAAGTGTTACTGATGATCAAAGGGGGAGGCTCTCTGTACGTCCCTACCTCCCTCCCCCCTCTTGATGGCAGTCCCCTGACAGGTGGGGAGTGAGAATCAGTTTCTTTCTCCTTTGCCCACCCAACCAGGATCAGGTGCAGAAACAACCTCTGGAACCCCCACTGTCTCTGAAAAGGCTCACAGCCTCAGGGGCTCGAGACGTCCAGCATCATTCGTTTGTTTACTTGCTGCATCTTCTGCCCAGGTCTGCAGACTCATCAGTGTGTCAAGAGGCTGTAAGTGCTCTGTTTCCGAAAACACAGTGGGGCTGTGGCAGTGATCTGGAGAAAAAGCACCTGTCAGGCTGAAAGAACACGCTCGCCTGCCAGAAGCCAGCCAAGCAGAGAGAGTGAGGCTTGGAACGCCCTCATCCCATTGTGGACAGAAGCTATTCACTGCCACCCTTCACCCTCAGCCTGCCATGTCTCTAAAACAGAAGAGTCCGTGGAGACCCAAAGAGCGGTGCCGTTATTTTATTTCCCTGATAGCACATCTCCTGAGAAATCCAAGTTATTAGACCAGCTAATAGACGCCGCTTACACTGTCTTTTGATCTTCAAAGTGTCTCTGAGGCAGATTAATTGACACAAATCTATACTAGTAATTAAACCAACGAGTCCTTTGCAATATATATGGGGAATTATAGTAACCACTGCCCATGACATAGGGGACATGAGGCAGTTCGGATCACGAGTTCAGCTGCAACTTTTGCAGTGGGGAGAGTGTCGTCCCCACCCCTACTTGTGGAGGCTTAGAACCATACAGGAAGGTGCAAATTAGGTTAAGTTTGCCTCCTCCATCACTAGTTGCAGGGCCCTGGCTTTTCCACAACAGGTGAGAAAAAACTGAAGAGAGAGCTCGGGCGTCCTTTCGGTAAGGGTTGGCTAACCTCCAAGTCAAGGGGCTCATCCAGCATCCCGAGCAAATAATTTATGTTGCCCCCCAAGATCCTACAGGTGATTGCAAAAAGAAAAGGAAAGGGGAGTGGTGGGAGGCACCAGCTGGGGAACCCCCAGAGGAAGAAGGCTCAGAGCCAGGGGATTGGTGGTGGGACAATGGGGAGTGGTCAGAGGGAGGAGAGGGGGCAGACTGGGAGGAGAAGGTGTCAGAAGCTGAAGAAGCAACAGGCTTTAGTGAGCAGGAAGAGGCTGTGGCAGAGAGCAGTCCAGACTCAGAGGCAGGAGAGGAGGGTGGCCAGCAGAGATGAAGCAGGCTGCTGAAGAATCCAGGGAATCCCCCCCGGTCTCCCAGAACATACAGAGAAATGAAGAGGGTGGGGCAAAGAGAGATAAGACGAAGGAGCCTCAGGTGGCTGCGGAAGGACCCAAGGGAGGAGAAGCCTTAGAGAGCAGTGGAAGGCAGGGACCTTCAATCCTCACAACTGCCTCGCTGTGGCAAGACCTACTGGGAAGAGTTGCTGTGATCGCTAGGTCTGAGTTGTTTTGGTTTCTTTGAATAAAGTGTTCACTGACACCGGGTGTTTTATCGCTGAACCGGCTCCAGCTCCTGAGAAGTGGGCACAGGGCAGAGGGGTGAAAATTGCCCCCTCCTTGTTGATCAGCTTGATTGTTTGATGAGAAAAAGAGAGGGCAATAGCCCTCTCCCTCAACTGATCTGCATAGATTTCGTGTGCACATGCAGTGTGTGTCTGTGTGTTGCTGTCTAGACCTGCCTTCAACAAGGAACGGACACAGTGCCTCCACCCCAAAACCCAACCCCACCTCATTGATACTTTCTTGTCTCTGGGGGAAGAAGGAGACCTGCAGTTCCAGAATCAGATTCCAGAGCTGAGCCCAAACTCACATTAAAACTCCAGGGTGGTTTTAGATCAGGCTATTTTCTCTTTGTATTAATTCACTTGACCTGAAGATAACCCTTTTCGTGTGAAAGGAGGGCATAGGGGAACAACACAGCCAGATAGCTCTAATATTGCTCAAATTTTAGATAGATCAGTTTTTGAGCAGCATGCCTGCAAAGCTGATTGACACACGTAGGCCCCTTATTTTTGCTTTCTGAAATATTTCAATTTTGTTGGCTTAAGTGGTGTTACACTGAGAGACCTTTTACAATATTATGCACAATCATTAAGGAAATGTACTGCTGTGTGGGTTTCAATTCAAACTGCCAAAGCATAAATAATTCTGCAAGATGATGTACTTCAAGTCAAAGGAGTGGATGTGTGTGTGTTTAGTGGCAGTCTTTAATTTCAAAGTTTTTAAAGAAAAAGTTTTTTTAATAGGAAAAAAACCTTGTTCCACACTTGATAAGAGACCACTAACCTTCAGCCTGCGATCCTGATCTCCGCTGCAGAGTGAATTTACAGACACCTTAAATGACTTCCAGGCTGGGTTTAAGTTATTCATCACCACCTATGAATGAGAAGAAAAGGACTATAAACATATTTCAAAACCAAAATGCTAAAACACCAATAATTATCACTTGCAAATGAAGTTCTATTATCACACACACAAAAAATTAACTGAGCAAAAGAAACAGTATCTTTAGGCATTATTCATTTTTTGGTATACTTTTTGTGGCTATATGCTAGGCAATCAAGTCAACATAATATTGAGCATGCTTCTTGTTATGCTCTATTTGATAATTTATTTTGTCTTTTGACACCTTTCCAAAGTCCATTAAAATCAGTGGGAGTCAGTTAAAAAACAAACAAACCCAAAGGATTGTACATCACAAAATGAGAAAACAGAACACAAAATGGGAAAACAAGATAAGGATTGAAAAGTCTGAAACAACAATCTAAACAGAGAAAATAAATTTGCTTTATGGGAAAATTTACTAGCTGTGGGGGGAAATTCACACTCTCCTAACTACTGACCATGCTCTCCAATTAAACACTGGAATTTCCCCCATGTTCTATCCCTGTTATATGATCTAAGCCAGCCAACATTGTTGGAGCACTGTGCAATGGAATCAAGGAGTGACAGCAGCAACGATGCTACTTTGCTATGGGCAAACACATACAGGGTGGGTCCTTTAAAAGAGGCCCCATGGATACAGACTACACATGTAAAAGACTCACCCTGTATATGACTCACTCTCTATATGAACAGAGAGAGGAGAATTACCTGTTGTCAAAGGAGTTGAAAGCCTATGGCAGGTGGTACATGTTTCAGGTGAGGGAGCTGCCTGCAAGCCTAGATAAGCTTTTCCCTTGGAGCAGCTCAAGAAGGTCAATGCTTGCTAAACAGCATGGTGTGTGAGGAGTGAAGAATGTCTATCTCATTTGGAGGAAATAGGGAAGTAACAAATGTCCCTCAAATTGACATTTCTGGCTCTGGGAATCTGAATGCGACGGGCGATGCACAGAATAATGGCTACTGGTGGCTATATATCTGTTTGGAACTAAAAAGCCACCTCTCACTGAGGTCCAGTTCCGAGGGCCTTCTGGCTGTTCCCTCGCTGCAAGAAGGCAAGTTACAGGGAACCAGGCAGAGGGCCTTCTCGGTAGTGGCGCCCGCCCTGTGGAACGCCCTCCCACCAGATGTCAAAGAGAAAAATAACTACCAAACTTTTAGAAGACATCTGAAGGCAGCCCTGTTTAGGGAATCTTTTAATGTTTAATAGGTTATTGTATTTTAGTGTTTTGTTGGAAGCCGCCCAGAGTGGCTGGGGAAACCCAGCCAGATGGGTGGGGTATAAATAATAAATTATTATTATTATTATTATTATTATTATTATTATTATTATTAATCATCTCACCTTGACTACTGAATCACTTCTGTGAGGGAACCTTTTGGCTGCTATGAGCGCCCTTCATCAAATGCTAAAAAATATATACCGGTATATTTCAGAGTACTGTTGGCAACAACATAGCTCACTATTGTGGAAACACTAGAATAAAGATGGATTAAGAAACAAGGGGAGATCAAGCCCCCACCACCCATCACTTTAAATGTACAATTTGAGGAGCCTCAATGGAAGTCTTGAATAACCTTCCCCAAATGATCATGTGAGCAGGGAAATGGAAAGAGGTGGGCCACTAATCATTTGTGACGTGACTGGTACTATCCAATACGTGGCTGCGACCCTGACATAGCTACATTCCCCCCAGCAACTGCACCATTTTGTGCATTACTATTGCTTGCTTACTTCTCCTGAGGCCAGGCACATGCTTAATGTGCTACTGAAGCGCAGGACTGCTGATGTGACAGAGCAGAATGGCAAAACTACCTCTTCTTCCACAGAGCAATGCCCAAGAGGTTCATACAACTTTTTATTTCCCCCTCCCATCCACCTTTGTTTAGATCACTTCTTTGAAGTGTAGTCCCCTTTCCGAGTGGAATGAGGTGCCAAAACACATCCTCCCAATTAATGGGGTACTGCTTTCTTCGCCAGACCAGAGCAAAGTGTTTCCTTTTGTTCCTGTTCAGCAAGGCTACTTCTCTTCAACTACATGGGGACAGGATATTAGGCGAGTCTTGCTGGATCCATGCCACCAGTAGTCATGAGTGGTTGGCGTGTGAGGCAGTGCCACAGAGGAGCACACACACATACACCCCAACACTGGCATCACTGTCACTTAGTGAGACTGGATTGGCTCTGCTGGCATTCTTGCACAGTCCCTGCACAATCCTTGTAAGAAGCAGTGCCATTGTCCAGAGGGCAGCCTCAGCACACAAGACACTGGTAAAGTACTAAAAGTCTAGCACAGGGGTAGGCGAACTAAGGCCCAGGGCCCGGATCTGGCCCAATCGCCTTCTAAATCCGGCTCGCGGACGGTCCGGGAATCCACATGTTTTTACATGAGTAGAATGTGTCCTTTTATTTAAAATGCATCTCTGGGTTATTTGTGGGGCCTGCCTAGTGTTTTTACATGAGTAGAATGTGTGCTTTTATTTAAAATGCATCTCTGAGTTATACGTGGGGCATAGGAATTCGTATTTTTCTTCCTCTTCAAAATATAGTCTCGCCCCTCACAAGGTCTGAGTGACAGTGGTCCGCCCCCCTGCTGAAAAAGTTTGCTCACCCCTGGACTAGTAGTTTATATTATTTCAAAAGACCCTAAATCTCCCCCACAGCAACCAAAATTATAAGCCTATCAAGGGAGGGGGAGCCACAATAATGCAAAATGAAGTAAAAGCGGGTTGCTTTTGAACATCCTATAAAGTCTGAGGTAAGTAAAAACAAAAAGAGCCCTCTCTTCCTTGCCCTAGACAGTTGTGCCCAGCTGAGTTCAAAACGGGCTCATTTCTCACCTCAGTCCTGTGGACGAGCTGCTGAGTGGCATCATCATTCATCCGGAAAATTTCCAGAAATGGATCGGATTTGCTGAAGAAATCCTGAAATCGAAACATATAGATCGTTATTCTTCTAGGCTTATTTGATTTTATCCACACAATCTCTCTGCTCCCCTGCTGAAGGAAAATGAAAGTTCATTCCACTGTAGAGTGACATTACCAAAATATATCACCAAAAGAGGAGGAAGAGTTGCATAATTTTTGCATATGCTTGTTTATGCACACAGCTGTATGTTTAGAAATAATTCCTATAATTTAAATAGAAGCACATTGCATCTCACCATAGTGAGATCAGTGTGCCTTCTCAGTCTGCTAAGAGGAAACTTCCAGGCTCCCTGCTATCCCTTGGTCTGGTTTGTTATCTTGAATGCAGCCTTCAACTAGAGTGCTTTTCAAACATAGGATGTCTTCAAATACAGGACTATCCTCTGACAGACCTTGGAACAGAGGATACAACTCTTTCTAGTAGGACACATGACCACACTATGGCCAAATCTGTACCATGCATTTAGAAGCCCCACGATACGACTTTAACTGTCATGGCTCCCACCAAAGGATAATGGGAACTGTTCTTTGTTAGGCCGAATTGCTGCTATTAAGATGAATGTATTGCCAAAAATGTTATTTTTGTTTCAAACACTACAGATTGTGGACAAAACGGAGTGCTTCCGGAAGTGGCAGAAAGATATATCTAAATTTGTCTGGCAGGGCAAAAAGCCCAGAATTAAGTTTAAGATATTAACAGATGCGAAAGAAAGAGGGGGCTTTGCCCTGCCAGACTTAAAGTTGTATTATGAAGCCGCAGCTTTCTGCTGGCTAAAAGACTGGCTACTTCTCGAAGACACTGACGTACTGGACCTGGAAGGTTTTAACAATGCTTTTGGTTGGCATGCATACTTATGGTATGACAAAGTTAAGATCAATAAGGCCTTTAAGAACCATATTGTCAGGAAAGCAGTGTTTAATGTCTGGACAAAATATAAAGACTTATTGGAAAATAAAACTCCAAGGTGGCTTTCACCTCTGGAGGCTAAGGCCCGAAAAAGACCCAATATGGAGGCCAAATGGCCAAAATATTGGGAAATATTAGAAAAAGATGGAGACAATTGGAAATTGCAGAGTTTGGAGAAAATGAAGGATAAGGTGCGAGACTGGTTACATTACGCTCAGATTAAAGAAGTTTTTAAAAATGACAAAAAGTTAGGGTTCCAGGTGGAGAAATCGAAGTTAGAAACAGAATTGTTAGAACCAAAGACTAAGGTACTATCCAGAATGTATAACTTGCTGTTAAAATGGAATACACAAGACGAAATGGTTAAATCGGCTATGATAAAATGGGCACAGGACATTGGGCATAACATTATGTTTGAGGACTGGGAAAGGTTGTGGACCACTGGGCTGAACTTCACCGCATGTAATGCTCTGAAGGAAAATGTAATGAAAATGATATATAGATGGTACATGACCCCAGTTAAACTTGCCAAAATATACCATTCGTCTGATAATAAATGTTGGAAATGTAGAGAAAATGAAGGAACATTCTTTCACCTCTGGTGGACATGCCCTAAGGTGAAGGTCTTCTGGGAAATGATATATAATGAGCTGAAAAAGGTATTTAAGTATACCTTCACTAAGAAACCAGAGGCCTTCCTTCTGGGTATTGTCGGCCAGAAGGTGCTAAAGAAGGACCGAACATTCTTTATGTATGCAACAACGGCAGCAAGGATACTCATCGCAAAAAACTGGAAAACTCAAGATCTACCCACACTGGAAGAGTGGCAGATGCAGCTGATGGACTATATGCAACTGGCCGAGATGACTGGCAGAATCCGTGATCTGGGAGAAGAGAAGATGGAGGAAGACTGGGAGAAATTCAAGATGTATCTACAAAAACATTGTAATTTGGTTGAATGTTAAGAAGGATGCTAGATTATAAAAAATTGGCCACCACTAAATTAGATTTAAATTTGATGATAAGTGAGACTAAAAGAAAATATAAAAATTTTTTTAGAAGAAGTGCTAGATTATATTTGAATGAGTGGACATGAGATTGTAAACAAGTTGATAATTTGTTTGGGAAAAACTTTTAACGATGTAAATGGGAGCGGGAGACGCGAGGGAGTCCAAAGAAGTGATGAAATTATGTTTGTGACAGAAGTAAGATTGTTTATTGTTTGTGCATTTATATTTAAAAACTTTAATAAATATTTATATAAAAAAAAAAGGATAATGGGAACTGTACTTTGCTAAGAGTGCTGAGAGGTGTTAGGAAAGAACTGTAGCAGAGCTACAGTTTGTAGAGTGCTTTGTCAATCCTTCTTCCTAGGGAATTCTTGTTCTCCTCCAGCACTCTGATGCTGGAGGAGACTCTTGAGAGTCCCATGGACTGCCTGAAGATCAAACCTCTCCATTCTGAAGGAAATCAGCCCTGAGTGCTCACTGGAAGGACAGATAGTGAAGCTAAGGCTCCAATACTTTGGCCACCTCATGAGAAGAGAAGACTCCCTGGAAAAGACCCAGATGTTGGGAAAGATGGAGGGCACAAGGAGAAGGGGGCGACAGAGGACGAGATGGTTGGACAGTGTTCTTGAAGCTACCAGCATGAGTTTGACCAAACTGCGGGAGGCAGTGGAAGACAGGAGGGCCTGGCGTGCTCTGGTCCACGGGGTCACGAAGAGTCGGACACGACTAAACAACTAAACAACAACAACAACAACAACAACAACAACAACAACAACAACAGGGAACTCTTTGGGAATTGAAGCTCTTTGGGGGGTGTGTGAGAATGATCTCCTAGTAATCCTCAGCACCACCAACTCCAGGATTCATGACTGTTAAAGTGGTAAAATAGTGCTTTAAATGTATGGTGTGGATGTGACCTGTTTCTCTTTAATCTCTGAGTAAATATGCCTGCTTTCTTCCGTGTGGCCCTGATTTTGACTTACGGTGGATGGCAATCCAATAGGACAAAGGCCTCTGTCAGAGAGGGTTCTAGATGTGCCTCTCTAGGATGGGAGTGTGGCAATATGTCCTACTTTGCGAACAACCCTTTATTTGAAGGCTGCATCCAGTTATTTTTCAGTTGCTAAATCTTCCTCACATATAGCCAGAATCCTGCTTCTGAACAGAGTAACCTCCCACCTTGCAGTTTTTTCAGTTCCAGAAAGCATCATAGAACGTTCAGTCATACAAATACCAGATTTGTGAAATTCTTCTGCTTCCAAAGGCAAGGATTCATGTGAATTTGACACCTGCACAACGGCACATCCATATGGAATGCCCACACCAAAGGCAACAGTATGTGTGTGGTGAAGAGGAGAACACCTGCTCCTTCAGCCATAGGGTGGCTCTCAATCTGTCCCTTCTTGTCAGGTTTCCCGTGACTATAAATTGCAGTAAGATTCATAGCACTGTTTTCAGGTTCATGGAGACTCGGTATTGTTTAACTCTGGCCTTTTAGTCTAAAAAATTTGCCTGCTTGTATATTGATTTCCATTATGAAGGCTGCTTCACCCATAGGGCTGGATTCAGACTTAAGTCATAGTTAGAGTAGACCCATTGAAATCTATGGAACGTTATGACTAAATCTGGATTCAACCCTATATGGCAGGTTCAGCCAACCTGGGACACTCCAGATACTTTGGGCTACATCTCCCAGGATTGCTGGGTGGGGCCAATGAGAGTTGCAGCAAAGGCGGATTTAGGGAAGCACGACTGGTGTCCCCCCCCCCCCCCCGGATGCTGAGCCAAGGGGGTATCTTCCCGCCTCCTTCCCAAAGCCTAGTAAGCCCTTGCTTTGGGAAGGAAGTGTGAGGGCTCTGGCAGGGTCCTAGAGTTCCCCACCTTCTTCCCAAAGCCTAGTTAGCTTTTGGCAGCTTTGGGAAGGAGACAGAAGGGCTCTAGGACTCTTCCAGAGCCCTTACACCTCCTTATACCGCCTTGCTTACCCAGCTTTGGGAAGGCAGCTTTGGGCTCAGTGGGGGGGGGGGGGTGTCAAGTTTTGGCCTTGAACAGTGGCAGACTTTGGGCTCTCAAATTTCAATGGCACCTTGTGCAATGCTAAAATTTGTGAGTAGCATGCTGCCACTGTAGAAACAAATTAACTTAAGATCACAGGAAGCTGCCTTATCCTGAATCAGACTATTTGGGCCATCTATCCCAGCATGGTCCCAGTATTTTCCAGTCCTAACTAGAGATTTTGAGGGTGGAACCTGGGACTTTCTGCATACAAGACACATGCTCTGCTACTGAGCTGAGGTCCTTCAGTTGCAAGGAAGTCCAGTTACATTTTCTGTAGAACATATTTATGAATTTGATCCCAAACTAATTAAAGCTAGTTCTCCTTACCCCCCCCCTTAAAAGGCAAGACTCTAGTGTAGTGGGAAAACAAAATATGTTTGGCCTGGTGGGGAATGTTGATATACGATATGATAAGCCGATGTACTGGACCAAAATTTAAATAACAGAAAATAAGAGGGCTCACCCTGGGCAATTTGAATTACACACTCATCTTTAATAATTAGACTCTGCCAAGGGAGAGGAGAGGAAACTAAGATACATTGTTTCATAAAAGCTCTTTAAATGCATAATGCAAACACTAATTATTTATAAAGTAATGTTATAAACACAGCTTCTAATACTATTATTGCCTGGTAACAATCCAGAATAACTCTTGCTTAAGGAAATATTTTCCTGCTTGCTCTGATTCAGCAGATCTCCATTCAGAGTTAATGATATTTCCAAAATGTTTATTAAGCTGGTAAACTGGGCCTAATAGCATGTGCAATTTCATTTTGTTGTGCCACAGCAGGAGAAGACCTCTTTATAGAAATAAAAGGTTTAGCAGCATTCTAGTTTCACAATATTTTTATAACTCTGTCAATAACAACATATGTATGTGTATATGCCAAACATATACAATTTTCTGGGAAGATAGGCATGCAAATATTTTATCATAGGTTTATCGTGGATTTTAATTTGGCATTGAAAGTATTGTTTGGAATGGCAGATGAAGATGATCGACTATATGGGATTGGCAGAAATGACCGGCAGAATCCGAGACCAGGGAAAAGAGTCGGCGGAAGAAGATTGGAAGAAGTTTAAAGACTATTTGCAGAAATATTGTAAAATTAATGAATGTTAGAATGATGTTGGATATAAATTAAGCGGTTTCCAGCTGTAATGCTTAAGAGATATGGAAAATAAGGTTTTGAAATAAGTAAAGGTCAGTGGTGAGGATTTGCTGAATTAATAATTTGAACTGGAATATAAGAAAGGGAGGTACAAGGAGGTCTGGAAAATAAGTTAAAAGAAAATAAGTAATTGGAAATTATATGTGTTTTTAGTTGTTTTTGTTTTTGTTTTTTGTTTTTTTGTTGTTCTTTTTTTTGTTTTACATTGTATTATTTTTGAAAATTTCAATAAATGAAAGTATTGTTTGGTGCCCATTCAAGCGAGAGAAAAGTGTTTATTCTGTCCTACTGCATAAAGGCAGAATTAGGTACTAGGTACAAAATAACTGCAAAGTACACAGTAAGGTGTAGTGTAGAGTGTTGGACTAGAACCTGGGAGACCATGGTTCAAATCCTTGCTCCACCATGAAACTCACTGGGTGACCCTGGGCCTGCCTTTTTCTCTCAGCCTAACCCACCTCACAAGGCTGCTGTAAGGAGAAAATAGGGAAGAACAGAACAATGTAAGCCTTAAGCTCAAAGGAGCAAAGGCGGGATTGAAGTTTCATTAAATTGCATTAAATTAAAACATGTAGTCCTTATTCCTACGTAGTTTATTGTGTACAGTTACAAACCACCGTGGAAAACTACTTATTTATCTGTTGCCACTTCTGCTGCCATCCTGCTAATTTTGACCGCCAGTTTCCATACAGTCAACTCACAACTTGTGCACCTTTAACTTGTACGATCGCAGCTTTACACGTTTGGCGGCGGACCACCCGAAACTGCACAAATTAAGCACACGCAAGGTAGAGAGATTTAAAGCTCTTTCTCCATCAGATTTTCCCTGCACGGAAAGAGCTCTTAAGTTCTCAGAGTTGCTTGCTCGGGGCTGAGAGGTTTTTGCGAGACCTTGCGTGGCTGTCCAAGATAATAATAATAATAATAATAATAATAATAATAATAATAATAATAATTTATTATTTATATCCTGCCCATCTGGCTGGGCTTCCCCAGGCACTCTGGGTGGCTTCCAAAAAAATATTAAAATACTGTAATACATCAAACATTAAAAGCTTCCCTAAACAGGGCTGCCTTCAGATGTCTTCTAAAAGCCTGGTAGTTGTTTTTCTCTTTGACATCTGGTGGGAGGGCGTTCCACAGGGCAGGTGCCACTACCAAGAAGGCCCTCTGCCTGGTTCCCTGTAACTTGCCTTCTTGCAGAGAGGGAACCGCCAGAAGGCCCTCGGCACTGGACCTCAGTGTCTGGGCTGAACGATGGCACTGGAGACACTCCTTCAGGTATACTGGACCGAGGCTGTTTAGGGCTTTAAAGGTCAGCACCAACACTTTGAATTGTGCTTGGAAACGTACTGGGAGCCAATGTAGGTCTTTCAAGACTGGTGTTATATGGTCTCGGTGGCTGCTCCCAGTCACCACCACAAGATCTTGCAAGAGCCTCCCTAAACTTGCATGAGACCTTCCTAGTTCCCAGTAGGCAAGGCTTTTATGTTCTCCACCTTGTGGCAGGCTCTCTCTGCACAGCAGCTTGAGAAAGTTGCAGGTGGTCATACGGGGTGGCGCTAGGCTTGTTCTGACACTACACAATTTTGACTTTACACGCCATCTCCAGAATGTAATTCCTGCACAAGTTGTGAGTCAACTGTATTTCCATCCAGGGAGATGGACACCTAGAGGGCCACCTCCAGGTTTGAGGGGACTCCTGGCAAACTGCATCCTGGTGAATCCGATTGACACCAGCAGGGCTTACTGGCAGTGGGTAGTAGAAGCACCAGGATCGACGATGACGAACAACTTTGATTCCTTGCCATTTAAAATTGCTCATACTGCTCTGACATAGTGCCACCCAGGGCATCATGGTAAATTTAAAATGGTGGGTGGCTTCTCAGGCCAATCGCTATCATCAGGTAAACCTGCAGCTGAAGGATCAGGCAGGTGGGAGGGCCAAAAGGGGCATCAGCATGAGGGGAGAGACTCCATCAGGCAAGGCCTCCTTCCACCTGCCTTGCCCCACTCTCTGCTTCTCAATGTGTATTGTATTGTTTTATGTACTGTGGCTTGCTGTTGTTTTATTGATTATAGTTTAGATATTATTGTAACTGTTGAGTGGATTTCTGTTTAACTTTTATATGTTGATATTATTATTTTATACTATTCTAATGGCGCTGTGGGTTAAACCACAAATACTAGGACTTGCTGATCAGAAGGTCAGCGGTTCGAATCCCCGTGACAAGGTGAGCTCCCGTTGCTCGGTCCCTGCTCCTGCCAACCTAGCAGTTTGAAAGCACCTCAAAGTGCAAGTAGATAAATAGGTACCACTCCGGCGGGAAGGTAAACAGCATTTCCGTGCACTGCTCTGGTTCTCCAGAAGCGGCTTAGTCATGCTGGCCACATGACCTGAAAGCTGTACGCTGGCTTCCTCAGCCAATAAAGCGAGATGAGCGCCACAACCCCAGAGTCGGTCACGACTGGACCTAATGGTTAGGGGTCCCTTTACCTTTAATGATTGTTGAATGATACTTTTTGATGGAGGTTGCCTATTTTAAAGTTATGCTTTATTATCACATTTTTGTATTGCATTAGATTGTTATCAGATGTACATTTTTTGTTTCTTCAGCTTGTAAACCGCCTTGAGTATTGTAAGATAGAAAGGAGGTATGCAAATTAAAAATGATGAAAATTATGATGATGGCACAGTCGGGGCATTTGAACCGCAGCAGCTGCCTGGGATGATGAGCGCCTGTGTTTGCTCTTTCCAGGCATGTTCCATGCTTTAAAGCTCAGTGACCCAGGCCTGTCCCCCAGCCCCCCTTTCTTTTGCTCCAGAGGATTCCCCACAAAAACACTCTCTTTAAAACTCAATGGAAACAAGTAACCTATGAAAAACATGAACTGACATTTGCTCCGATTGAACGCCAAAGAGCAGCGTTTCGCGGGGGAAACTCCAGGATGAAAACAACAACAACCCCACAGACATACCCGGACACAGAGTTTTTATGTAAGTGTGGACCTGTGCATGGAAAGGGTGAGGCAAAAGGGATAAGTGTGGATAAGCCCTCTCTCAAGCTCTTTGTTCTGACACAAAGGTACACAAAGGCTTTTCTTTTCTCTCTCTTTCTCTTGCTCATCCCTTCTTTTGGGGTGCAGAACAGCACCCCAAAAGGAAGCTGCAATTGCTGGATAGAGTGAGAAGGAGCACCCCCACCACCTTATTTCTCCTAGAGCTTTCTCTTCCCCTAAAAGAAACCCATTTTCAGTCAGATATCTACAATGCCAACCAAGGCCTATGAAGACAGGTAAGCCTACGTTACTCAAGATTAATCTGCCCTGATCCTGAATTATCATGTAATAGTCTTATTTTAACAAAGAATAATTTACATAGACATGATAAACATGAGGGTGCATCACTCTGGGGATTTAAATTTACATTTAAATGCTTGTAAAAAATCTTCCCTGTGTGAAACAAGTGAGAGCTGCAGCAAGATAAGGCAGCGTGAAGCATTCTGTGACATTCTCTCTTGTACAGTGGTACCTCGGGTTACAAACACCTCAGGTTACAAACGCTTCGGGTTACAAACTCCACTAACCCGGAAGTATTACCTCAGGTTATGAAATTTGCCCCAGGATGAGAATGGAAATCGCGCGCCGGCAGCAGGAGGCCCCATTAGCGAAAGCGCGCCTCAGGTTAAGAACGGTTTCGGGCTAAGAAAGGACCTCCAGAACGAATTAAGTTCATAACCCGAGGTACCACTGTATCTGGCTTTCCATTTCACCCCCACCCACCTGCAACATACAGCAACCACTGAGTGAACTCAGTTCTCATTGGGATGTGTGTTTGGGTTTCCACCTTGGTGGGCAAAGGTTCCTAAAGATTGTATCTCCTGCAAAACATGGGGCTCCCCCAATCCTGCTGCTACCTATCCCTTGTGAGATAGTAGTGCTGTTTTGGCTGTGCAAGCAATGGCACTCACGGCTTGAACATCAGAATTAGAGAGATGTCTGTTGTAGCCTATCCATTTTCCTAAATGCAGTGAAGGTTCTTCTCCAGGGTGGTAAGCAGGTAAGCATTCACAAACATTCTCCAGTGATACAATCTTGAGAGAGCTGTACCGCATGATTATACAGAATGGGTGGATTGGCTTTTATTCAACTGATGGAGAGAGCTCATCTGCCAAACACATTAGCACAGTCTTCTAAAAAAACAACACCACTGGTGCATATTCTCCTCTGTTTTGATGTTCCTTGTAAGGCTGTGGAACTCCTGTCTCTCTGCTCCTCATACATACTTGGGATCAAATCTTCTGAATGACCTTAAGAGCTATAATGTTAACTCTGCCTGCAAGGGCATTGTTTTCGCCAGATTATAGAGTACATTTTTGGAAACAAAGGAAAATCAGCTAAGGGTGCACCTGCTCTTTTGTAATTTGGGGGTGCTTTTCAAAAAATATATATTTTTGGCATGACCACCAGAACACAAACTACAGCTAACAAGCCTGCTATAATTTTGTGCTGTGTGGCTTCACATGCGTGTGTGTGTGAAAACGCTTAAATTTAGCCTCTCAAACTCCCTGCCAAGGAGTTAAATATAATAGGCAGGTTTTCAAAGGAGATTGAGAACTAGTTGTTCTCTCCCCAATGAAGCACGATTCACCTTTCAGAGGAGAGGCAAAACCAGAGGTCCAGGATGGTTAGAATGATTAAAGATCCCTAACTTAAGGATGCTATTAACCTTTGCACTTTAGTCAAATTACAAAATCATTACACTCTGCCCACCTAAATATTTCTGGCAATTTTAATTAGATTTGCTACTACTAATCATATGCAGCCTTTGCAGGCTAATGCTGCTCATAGTCATAATCGCCCCCAGGTGAACAGACCTTCTTCCACCGCTCCCCCATGGTTTTACTTGCCTGATTGCCTACAATCTTTGACTGCAAGGCAAAGTATTTAAGCATTTACACCTGAACCTCAAGACAATATAGTTCCACTGACTTAAAATGTATGGTCTCAGTACAATAAGCAGGTGCACAGAGGCAGGAGCAGTTCATAGGTTGAAGGATACGAGCCTCAGCAATGGAGTCAATCCTATGCACAGACCCCCAGGCTGGTACCAGGATTGAGAGGGTCCTATGGCAGTCACCCTCCATATCTCACTAGTGGCGGCAGTGGTAGACGTTTAAATGTCTCAGTATCCACAATGCAGCATCACTCCTCAGCATTATGGGATTTGTTTTAAAAAGTGGTTCCCAAATCTACCACTCAGCATGGGGGGTGGGGGTAATATCAGCACTAGTATGCTCTGCAGCCGGCACCCCGACAGCTGCTCTTCATCCAAAATGGGAAGAGGGGACCCGCTATTCTCCAGGTGAAACTGGACTAGATCCCCCATCATTTCTGACCATGGTGCCTGAGACTGATGGGCCTTGTTGTCTAACAATATCTGGAGGGCCACAGGTCATTACCGCCCCTGCCCCCCCCCAGTTGCTAGTTGAGACCCCCTAATTATAGAGGAGATACCTCCCATTAAGTTAAATGAGGAATTCTCAGTGATTGTGCTTATACGATCTATTAGCGTGACTGGATCAAAAGGAGTGATCTGTGTAGGTCAAACCCAGCTGCCAACAATCTTAGCTGCATGCAAGCATGACCAAGGAACAACCAAGGTGGTGTTGGTAGAAGCAGGGTTATTTTCAAAGGTTGTGGCCATTGGGATTGTTCAACTACCAGACCACTGGTGCCATCAAAGGCTCCCCTTGCCTTTTCCCCACATACATGAATGGCTACAATCCACTCCTATGTGCACCTGGAAACATTGCTGTCTTTCACGCCCTCTGATCCTTGGTGGCTCACTCCACACTTATTGGAAACTATTGTGTGCGCGCGCATGTTAAGAGCATTGTGTTCCTGCCTCCCCCTACCGATCTTCGCAACGCCTCCACCACTCATAACTATGAGAATTTTGCTAGCACTGTGCAGACATTACAGTACAGAGAAATGGAGAATAAAGTTTTTCCATAGAATAAGGACTGTTTGGTTAAATGAGCAAAAAAGTTGTGCCAAACACACACAAAGGGAATTAAATTCCCTGTTGCCTGACATGCGCAGCTAGGAAAATCTTCCAGAAAAACAACAAAAACAACAGCCCAGACTCAAAACTATTCCCCAGAGTTCCTAAATTTATATTTTAAGGCATCAATCTGGAATGTTATGTCTTTGATGGCTTGTAAAAAAAGCCAACTGATGTGATCGGCGGCATTTTAAATACATGAGGTCTCAGCATAATTGAATTGTCTTGGTGTTAATTCCATTCCATTGGGATTCTCTTTTTTTAATCTAATTACTATGCAACTTGAAGAAAGCCTTATTATGAGCACTGATTTGAAATCTCTGATATGTTTAATAACATCAGCATTCCAAAAATAGCTGCAGCAGGGGATGTCTGAGTAAAACTCATTTGTCTGCATTCTTATGATGTCTTTCAGTCAGGTTAACATCAAACTGCTGGCTTACCTTGTCATCCAATTTCCGTGCACTGAAGGAAAGCTCAACATAGTCATCGTTGCCAGATAATTCTTCAGCAATCACCTAGGTGAAAAGTCATAGATAAGTTTAAATGGAGGAGAGGTGGGGGGTGGAATTAAATCTGGAACAGTGCCATTTACTAATGGGCCTTCATGAAGTTGCTGCTTATGTAGTGAGCCCTGGGAGGCTGCAGAAATGTGACAAATGTGACAAGGAGGCTCACCTGATGCCTTTGTTAAATATCTTTAGGCGCCAGGAAAAAAAACGTCCAGCTTCTCCCAGGCCTTTGGTTAATTAAGCCATCTATGTCCTTTTAAGCTGTGTGTGACGAGTGGTGCTTTTTGCTTTTTTTTGTTACTATGCATTTTTGTGTTTTTATATTGCCCTGTGATTCTCGGATGAGGGGCAGTACAGAAATTTTAAAAATGAATGAATAGAACTCCATTGCCAGAAATGAGGCACAAATGCCAATATAATTTAAAGCCAGGATATCCCATTTCTGGATTCTTGGGCACCACTGTTAATTCACCAAAGCCAGACTAAACATCTTTCCTTCTGCAGTGTTGGATGGCAGGTTGAGAGGAGTTCCCTACCAGCACAGACTTCACTCGTGTGCTCAAGACATCAATTCAATAAAACATATTTTGTTGCACTGTGCAAAATACGAGCAAGCCAGGGCTGAACTGATATTACCCTTGCTGGTACCTTTCCTGGGAAAATCAGAGGCTCACTATGTCAGGTTCCTATTGGAAGACCGGACAAACACTAGAACATTAGCAGTGGCAAAGTTTTTATCGGTGGTTGCAAGAACCAATGATTCCTATATTCTGAACAAAATGCTTGTTTAACCTGGAGGTAGGCTGTATGAATTGTGTATTGCTTTGTAATGATTTGTTGGGTCTCTGGACCGTAATAAAGGTTGATGACAATTCAGCCTTGGGGACACACTCCACTGTCTTTCAAGACAGACAGATGCCAACCAAACAAGGGCACCACTGCTCACTAGACAATGAGCTGAGAGGATGGGGCAGAAATCTATTTCGTCCATTCTGACAGAATCATGCTGAATAATAAATCTGTTATCCTAGCAATAAGGGCTTCGTGGTGTGGAGAATACAGACTTACACATAGCTAAGCAATATCATTACAAGCACTGTCCCAAGAGTGAGACAACGTTAAAACGTGACCCCACTCTCTCTCACACTCATGTACACAACTTGAAACTTTTTTAAAATAAAAACTTTTCAGTGAAATTGACACAGATCCCCCTCCCTCCTGCGTATAGCTGCATATAAAATTAAATGTGCTGCGTTGTAGGGCTGGGAAATAATCAGTTTTTCAACACTGTGATGTCTCACCAGCCAGACTTCGCAATACAGTGATACATCGCGATGTTGAAAAGCAGAGGGACAAACAAGCTGCATTGGGCCCAGCCCCGCGAGGGAGTGAGGTAAAACGACCACAGCTCCCTAGGCAGGAGCGATGGTGATTTCACCCTGATGTCTTGCAGGACCGGGGCTGATGGAGCTTGTTCCTCCACATGCCAGGCAGTGGCTGGAGTCTGTCCACTGACAGCACCCAGCACGCTGAGGGAGAAACGAGCTGCACTGGCTCCGGCGCCTCATTTTCCCCTTGGTTTGAGGGCCAGAGCACGATGGGGCCTTCACCCATGATATGCCGCTGAGTGAAGTTGCCATGGCACTCTGGCCCTCAAACCGGTCCTGGGCGATGTATTGATACATCACCCAGGCCTAGTGTGGAGAAAGGGGATCAGGAGAAGTTTTTCTTCCTTTCTCATAATACGACGGAAGATTCAGTGTAGACAAACTGAGTCAATTTTCCACACACTGCAGAGGTAAACTATGGTATCTGCTCCCACAAGAAGGAGTGGTACCTACTGTGACGTTAACATATGAGAGTGCTGGAGGTGAAATAGTTAAACAACTTACCCAATCAGAACCCAAGGGGGTGGAGTCAGAGGGACTATAAAACCAGCTCTGGGAGGGGCAAAGAGGGGAGTTCGTTGGGAGTTGGGTGGTTGGCTGGAGTGGGAGTGAACTGGGATAGAGTCTGTGGGTAGGTTGAGTTAGTGTAGCGAAATAAGTTGAGTCAGGAACAGTTAGGAGATAGGAAGACAAGCAAATATCTGAGAGGTGGTTTAGTGAGTGAGAGCAGGTAGTGGAAGTTATAGGTCTGGAAAGGCAGCCAATGATTGTAATGGACCAATAACGTTTACAAAACCACACGCTTGTTAAACTGCAATAAATAAACAGAAGTTTCTGTTCCAATTTAACCCTGACTGGACTCAGTATTGTACCAGGTAGGGCCTGGGTGGTGGCAGCGAGAAATAAAGTGGTGGCACAGGGATCAACAGTTGGTGAAACGTCCGGGGACCCTGTGTGATCACCACACCTACCAACTTGGATGGCTTTTAAAAGGATTAGACAAATTCTTGGAGGGCAAGGCTGTCAGCTATCACTAACCACAATGGCTATGGTCTGCCTCTACCACCAGAAGCAGCATACATCTGAATAATTTTGGGGGGAGAGTGTTCCTGCACACATATTCTGCTTGTTGTTTTGCCATCAATATCTGGCTGGGTGCTGCGACAACATGATGCTGGACTAAATGGGCCTTCGGCCTGAGTAAGCAAACACTGGCAACTTCTACTCCCATTTCCATATTTGCTGAGATTCTCCCACATCCCCAAGTGTTTCTGTTCACTTATCTGTTTTAGACAAGTCACTGAACATTTGACTGCTCCTTATAATCTAGACAAAATTACTCTTCCAGGCTCACTGACCGGATGATTCACGCTGATCTCATTTGTATGATGGGTTTCAGGTCCATGAGATACATTTAACTAGGTTACAAATACTGACAATATCAATTTTAAACCCCATTAAAATTGTCCTGAGTTTTTAACATTGCATTTTGTGGCCACATGCCCATATTATAATGCTGGTTAGATAATTCCTCAAGTAATGGGAAACTAAAGAAAATACCTTGGACTTGGGTTGCAGCGTTACCTATGTATACACAGAAGTCCTATTGAATTCTAGGGTCTTACTCCCAAATAGCGTTAGGATTGAAATCTAAGTTGTTTATACTTTGTTCCTATTGAAATTGGTGCAGATTAAGTTCTTATTGATCTGTCCCACTGATTTCACTGAGACTTAGTGCAATTAAATTTCTGTTGCAACACACTAAAACTGCTAACCCTTTGCAAGCTGGTATATGAAGATTACATTAAAAAATGCTCATCCATTAGTCTGTTTTTCCCCCCTGTTTCCCTGTTTTCATTCTGTGATTTTTTTAAAAAAACAACAACCCACAAAACTGTATTTAATTTTTGCATTTGTATTTAAATACATTTTTAAACAATCTGGGTTATAGTCAATGTGAGGAATATTGTATCTTTTTTATTTATAAAAAAATATCCTGAGGCAAAAGAAAAGCTTATTCAGATGGACCTACCGTTATGGAAGATTTTCCTGCCGTGTTGCCATGTTTCAATAAAGATTTTGAGAGTTTTCTCTGTGAAACAATCTGCAGGAAATGATAAGAGAGGGTGTTAGAAAATGTATCTAGGTTTGTGATGTAATTTTCATCTAAGAAATGTATGCACATGCCTCACCAAATAATTCACTAAAACAGAGATAAAGTAATTCCAAAGCGCAGGAGATCACAATCTGGTTTTAAAGATGAAGGATTAGTGAATGATCTCAAAATAGTTCTTGCACAGAAACTTAGAAGAAACCTAGAATCAAGGTTGCAATTGTTAGGGAGGAAGCTTCAATTCATACAGTGGGAGTTACTTCTGGGCAAAAAAATCCAGCATGCATATAGGATTGTTGCCACCTCTGTGAAAAATGGGTTTTTCAGTTGTGGCCCCATTTGTGGACTGTGTTTACCAGAGAAGCAATGACTAGCACCTTCCTTCATAGATAGTTTTTTAGTTGCCAGGCTAAAGCATTTGAATTAACTCAGGCTTTGGGTGCTGAAGTTAGCCATTACTCTTTTGCTCATTTTTTTTTGTGGGGTGGGGTAGGACATTCCATTTTTACTGTATGGTTGGATGAGCATTTGGGGAATTTTATAATGCATGCTGTTTTTAATTTGGTTTTATTTGTTTGCATTCCCTGGTAAGTCATTCTGAGGTTTTTTTTAACAAAGCGGCAAGCTGAGGTAAACCATCATCATTTCCCATGTTCCTGCAGTGCCTTGGTGGGCACATACAGTGGTGCCCCGCAAGACGAATGCCTCGCAAGACGATAAACTCGCTAGACAAAAGAGTTTTCCGTCTTTTGAGGTGCTTCGCAAGACGAATTTCCCTATGGGCTTGCTTCGCAAGACGAAACGTCGGGCAAGTTCTTGCGAGTTTCCCCCCTTTTCCCAAGCTGCTAAGCCGCTAATAGCCGCTAAGCCGCTAATAGCGCTAATCCGCTAATCCGCTAATAGCCGTGCTTCGCAAGACAAAAAAACCGCAAGACGAAGAGACTCGCGGAACGAATTAATTTCATCTTGCGAGGCACCACTGTACTTAACTTGTGTCTGTTGGGGGGGGGAATTGGTATAGATATCATCATCATCATCATCATCATCACCATGATTGTAAAAACAATAACTTTTCAAGTGAAATGGATGTCATTTCTAGAAGCTGAAGAAAAGATGAGCAACCACTTATTTACAACCTCAGAACTTTTTTTGTCTGAGAGTGTGGGCTCATGGTGAGAGAGCAAAAGACTTTCTGAAACTGCTCCGGTTTTTGTTCTAAATGGCTTTTCTTTGTTATCTGTGTCATTTTAAATTGTGATTGATATTAATGCTGTATTCTTAGTTTTAGATTTTATTATTTATGTGGAAATTGTTTTCCATTTGATTGTGTACATTTTGATGTGTTTTATTTATTGTTTAGGGACGTGGGTGGTACTGTGGATTAAACCACAGAGCCTAGGACTTGCTGATCAGAAGGTCCATAGTTCAAATCCCTGCAACGGGGTGAGCTCCCGTTGCTCGGTCCCTGCTCCTGCCAACCTAGCAGTTCGAAAGCACGGCAAAGTGCAAGTAGATAAATAGGTACCACTCTGGTGGGAAGGTAAACGGCGTTTCCGTGACCTGGAAGCTGTACGCTGGCTCCCTCGGCCAATAAAACGAGATGAGCGTCGCAACCCCAGAGTCGGTCACGACTGGACCTAATGGTCAGGGGTCCCTTTACCTTTATTTATTGTTTATGACTTTTGTGATGTTGGTAATTATGTAAATCTTGTTATGTTGTAAGCCGCCTTGAGTTTTAACTGTGGAAAGGCGGCATACAATTAAAATGATGATGATGCTCCCTACTCACCTTTTCAGTCATCACCTCCACCTGTTTCTTAGTCTGGGCAGCACCAGTGATAATCATCCTGGTGGTCGCCATTTTTCCCTCACAGGGCATTGCCCTCACTCTGATTTGTCAACTCATGGCATCACCATGAAGCCAAATGAGAGCGAGGGCAATGCTTCAGAACATCCCAAACAGAACAGCACAAATGGTGGAGTCTCCTTCTTTGGAGGTCTTTAAGCAGAGGCTTGACAACCATATGTCAGGAGTGCTCTGATGGTGTTTCCTGCTTGGCAGGGGGTTGGACTCGATGGCCCTTGTGGTCTCTTCCAACTCTATGATCCTATGATTCTATGATCTGGAACTAGGGAGAATGGCTTGCAGCTGACACACATGACCTGGCACTAACACCTCTTGTTTGGGAAACCAATCAGTGGGAGATAATACATTTTGGTCATGCATCTACCTGCAGCTACTCCTGCCTTAAGCCACAGCCTCCGAAGCATCAAATAAACCAGATATTGCTGCTTTTTGGATTCAGTGTCTGCCTGCATGGCTGGAAGATCGAGGTACCCTGTCAGTCTGCAAGCTGTTACAATTATCTGTCATATGCTCACTTAACTTCCTGTGGGGGGGGGGGACATGATTGGCACCTATTTTATTCTCTGGCAACTGTGCAATAAATCAAAATGTGCCACAGCTTCAATAGCGGAAGGAAGAACACTATGAAAAAGGAGGGCTGAAAAGCAAAGCTTTATTTATAAGAAACAAATATCAAATGCAAGACAAACTAAAATGTTTGGGCTTGCTTTAAAAAAGAGCTATGTCTCTTGCATTTGAGTATCCATTTTTGTCTGAGCCACATTTTCATGCTGTGTGTCTTTTTTTAAAAAAAAAACCAACAACAAACAGACAAATGGTATGGAAAATGTTTTGCAAAAATATTATGTGCATAATGCATGTAAGAGTCAAGCCCCAATGTGAAACTAAGTTTCTGCAGCATCATTTTAATGTGTAAGTATTTTTATACAGTGATATGCTCTGTTGTATGTTTCTGCATACTTTCAAAAACCCGGAGCATATATGCAAGCAATAATACACATAGCAGTGTATATAGTATGTGAGAATGGGTTATATTGTTAATTGAAGTGGTAAAAAAACACAACCCGCTTCTTGTTGTAATCAAGGAACAAGACGTGAATTAGAAAAGAACTGTGCGGATTGGCTTGACATTGACATTTTCAGAAAATTCTGTCCCTGATAATGATTCCCCACCTCCAGCTTGACTAGCACATTTATATCTTCACAACAACTTTGTGAGGGGATTGTGCTGAGAGAATAATAATAAAAATAATAATAATACCTTTATTGTCAATGTACAACCTGTGTACAATTTAATTAACCAAGCCTCCCTCCCTCCAACACAAACACTCAATCTCATTGCACTCTGTGTGCTTGTCGCACAACACACCAACCCCGAAAGTCAGCTGCACTATATTATTTTCTGTTCAGCAGCCTAACAGCCCACGGATAGAAACTGTTTTATCCCACCTTTGTTGCTAGTATTAAGTAGTGGGTTGACAAAGCAGATGACACAGAGATTCCTCCAAGTAGTTCTTTATAAGTACCGTATTTTTCGTCCTATAGGGCGCACCTGCCCATAGGACGCACCTCGTTTTTTGGGGTGGGGAATGAATAAAAAAAAATTTATTTCCCCCCCCCCAGCCGCGGCTGCCGCCCCAAGCCTTGCACACGCCTGCCCGAAGCACGGGGCACCCTCCGGAGGGCTCTGCGTGCTTCGGGCTGCAGGCTGCCGCCCCAAGCCTCGCGTGCCCGGCGGGAGCTCCTGCCGGGCGCGCGAGGCTTGCAGACACTCGCCCGAAGCACGGGGCGCCCTCCAGAGGGCTCCGCGTGCTTCGGGCAACAGGCTGCCGCCCCAAGCCTCGCGCGCCCAGCGGGAGCTCCTGCCCGGTGCGCAAGGCTTGCAGACACTCGCCTGAAGCACGGGGAGCCCTCCGGAGGGCTCCCTGTGCTTCGGGCAACAGGCTGCCGCCCCAAGCCTCGCACGCCCGGCGGCAGCTCCTGCCCGGCGCGCAAGGCTTGCGGACACTCGCTGGGGCTGCAGGCTGCTGCCAGCAAGCCTTGTGAGCCTGCGGGAACTCCCGCTGGGCTTGCAAGGCTTGTGGATAGCTTCTTGAAGCCTGGAGAGCGAGAGGGGTCGGTGCGCACCGATGCCTCTCGCTCTCCCGGCTTCAGCGAAAGCCTGCATTCGCCCCATAGGATGCATACACATTTCCCCTTCATTTTTGGAGGGGAAAAAGTGCGTCCTATGGGGCGAAAAATACGGTAAGCTGGAACTGAACTGAACTGAACTGAACAGCTCAGCCGCCCTGCTTTTATAGGCAGCTGGCTGTCAACATTGTACTACAACAACAACCCAAGGTTTCCCACCTAATTTAACTGATGTGGACCTGAGTGAAAACTATATACATAATACTCCTGGTGGCCAGGGTAGCACTTCAATACATAAAAAGCCGGTTGGTACGACTGGTTACAATTCTATATCTCCTGCCTGAGGGTAGAAGATTAACCCTGGCTCATTCAGCTTCTTGGTTAATGGGGGGGGGGGGTCAGCAGTGATTTCACTATCCAACTCTATGACCAATGTTCTGCTGAACAGCATCATATAACCTCCCACCTCTCATTGAGAGCCATTGTTCATAGCAGAGAGTGTGTTGCCCTGGAGAGTAAGGTAAAGGAACCCCTGACCATTAGGTCCAGTCATGACCAACTCTGGGGTTGCGGCGTTCATCCCGCTTTATTGGCCGAGGGAGCCGGCGTATAGCGTACATGTGGCCAGCATGACTAAGCTGCTTCTGGCGAACCAGAGCAGCGCACGGAAACGCCGTTTACCTTCCCGCCAGAGCGGTACCTATTTATCTACTTGACTTTGACTGCTATGTTGGCAGGAGCAGGGACCGAGCAACGGGAGCTCACCCCGTTGCGGGGATTCGAACTGCCAACATTCTGATCGGCAAGTCCTAGGCTCTGTGGTTTAACCCACAGCGCCACCCGCGTCCCTTGCCCTGGAGAGAGAGAGGTTCAAAAACCCACCCACTTTGTGAAGCTCACTTTAGGACTTATGGTAGGTTGAGAGATTGTGACTCGCCCTAACTTACCGTATTTTTCGTCCCATAGGACGCTCCGTCCCATAGGATGCACCTACTTTTTTTGGGGGGGAAATAAAGGAAAAAAAATTTCCCTTTATTTCCCCCCCAAAACCAGGTCGGGGAACAGTGGGATGGCGGTGCTGCGCCTCCCCGCTGTCCCCCGAGCTTGTGGGGCTGGCCGATGTCTGCCTGGCGCGAGGGGCGCTCTGCTTCAGGGCGCCCCGCGCGTCGGGCGGCAGGCTACTGTCCGCAGCATGGGGAGCCCTCTGTTTCAGGGCGCCCCACGCGCCTCCCCGTGCGCAAGGCTTGCGGGCACCTGCGCGAAGCATGGGGCATCCTCCAAAGGGCACCCCGTGCTCCGCGCTGCCAGCTGCCGCCCGCAAGCCATGCGCACGCGGGGGGAAATCCCCCGGGTGCGCAAGGCTTGCCGACACCAGCGCGGAGCACGGGGCATCCTCCGGAGGACGCCCCGTGCTCCGCGCTGCAGGCTGCTGCCCGCAAGCCTTGTGCGCCTGGGGGAACTCCCCCGGGCGTGTAAGGCTTGCGGATAGCTTCCTGGAGCCTGGAGAGCGAGAGACGTCGGTGCGCACCGACGCCTCTCGCTCTCCAGGCTTCAGCAAAAGCCTGCATTCGCCCCATAGGACGCACACACATTTCCCCTTCATTTTTGGAGGGGAAAAAGTGCGTCCTATAGGGCGAAAAATACGGTACTTTGCAGGATTGATGTAAGGACAAAATTTGGTCGAGGCCATGTTCACCACTCTGAGCTCCTTTGAGGAAGGAGCAAGATAGAATGCAGTCCATAAACAGGTACAAGATGGGATTCATTACAAACCTTCCAGTAAGAAACCCTGAGAGATTTCTAATGAAGTGTCAAACACTGAGATCTTTGCTCATGCAGTAGGTACATTTTCTTAAATAGCGTGGTTGGAATTATTTTGATGCTTCTGTCACTCACTTGCTCGTTTAAAGGAGTGCAGTTCTCGAAGAGTAATTTTGCCACAGCAAATATTTATCACACAGAAATGCTGCTTTTTTGTTCTCCCAGCCACAAGCTGTCAAACAAACGAATAGTAAAATGGATCAATTTGGCAGTTAAATGCCTTCATCATTGCCTTCGACAGTAATGAAAAATTAGGCAATGCAGGGCATCAATTATATAATTGAGAGGAAATCAATTTTTACTGGCATTAAACTGCCCTTTGAATATGCATGCCTCTTAACTAGTCACCTTTTGGAAACTGCCATCAATTATAAATCATGTTTATTGCTTATTTATAGGCATAAAAATCCCCTACCAAGAAAGATCATAAAGACTGCTGGCTTCTAAGCCAGCAAGTTGCAACCAAGCAGAAAACAGATATTAGAAGCTGCTGAAATATCAAAAATGCAAACAAACAAATATCAGTAGTTCAAGGGTCAAGTTTCAAGGAAGATCATAGAATCATAGAGTTGGAAGAGACCACAAGGGCCATCGAGTCCAACCCCCTGCCAAGCAGGAAACACCATCAGAGCACTCCTGACATATGGTTGTCAAGCCTCTGCTTAAAGACCTCCAAAGAAGGAGACTCCACCACACTCCTTGGCAGAAAATTCCACTGTCGAACAGCTCTTACTGTCAGGAAGTTCTTCCTAATATTTAGGTGGAATCTTTTTTCTTGAAATTTGGAACCATTGCTCCGTGTCTGCTTCTCTGGAGCAGCAGAAAACAACCTTTCTCCCTCCTCTATGTGACATCCTTTTATATATTTGAACATGGCTATCATATCACCCCTTAACCTCCTCTTCTCCAGGCTAAACATGCCCAGCTCCCTTAGCCGTTCCTCATAAGTCATCGTTGACCATTTTGGTTGCCCTCCTCTGGACACGTTCCAGTTTGTCAGTGTCCTTCTTGAACTGTGGTGCCCAGAACTGGACACAGTACTCCAGGTGAGGTCTTGGGCTCCATGATCACTGCAGATGGTGACAGCAGCCACGAAATTAAAAGACGCCTGCTTCTTGGGAGACAATGACAAATCTAGACAGCATCTTAAAAAGCAGAGACATCACCTTGCCAAAAAAGGTCTGTATGCTAAAGCACTGGGTTAAGGTGATGGAGGCGTGGGCTCTGGTGCAGTTTCCAAAATAGCTACCTTTTGCAGGGATGGGGTGTGTCTGTAAGATACTGTACACAGACTGTAACCAGACCATTGTGAGGAGATGCCTTTGTGTTAAAAGAGAATTATCCAGCAACGATAAAAAAGCCATCAAATTCAAACCTTCATTTCATCCAGTTCCCACATGGAGAAAGCACAATGAACGCGTTTTGCCAGTAATTATAGATTTACCCAAAAAGTAATAAGCAGGAAAGCCATGGTTCCTACCTGCCCAAGAGTACATTCCATGCCACCAAGGAAGTCTGCATCTTTAAGCCCATTGTGGTTGCTGCTGATGTCATGGACTTCAAATCGCAGCCGTTGAACCTCTTCAAAATAGAAGTCCACTGTGAAAAGCTTTGAGAAGATGGGATTTATGCAAGTTCGGATCACTTCCGTCCTGTCGACCTGTCAATCAAAATACAGTTTATATGAGTGGTGTTTTTTTTAATTCAACTGGAGGAAAAATGACATGTAAAAATCTCTTCCACCAAGTAGAAGAAGGGGTGTAAATGATGGCTGTTTAGCAAAACTACTGCTGAAAAGCACTTTCTTTAAAACAAAAGAATATCAGGACATGAACCATTTTTGATGGCCTAGGACCCTCATACTTATGGGACCGCCTCTCCTGGTATGTCCCACGGAGGACCTTACAGTCTTCAAAGAAAAACATCTTGGAGGTCCCAGGCCACAGAGAGATTAGGCTGGCCTCAACCAGAGCCAGGGCTTTTTCGGCTGTGGCTCCGATCTGGTGGAACGCTAGGTCACAGGAGACTAGGGCCCTGTGGGACTTGACATCTTTCTACAGGGCCTGCAAGACAGAGCTGTTCCACCAGGCCTTTGGCCAAGGCACGGTCTGACCCCCTCCTTTGGCAATCCTCACAGAGCCCAATGGTTGCCATTAATCTGATTTGAACTGATTTTATAATGAAATGATTGTAGGATGTTGTATCATTTTACTGTTGTTAGCTGCTCTGAGCCCAGCTTCGGCTGGGGAGGGTGGGATATAAATATATTATTATTATCATTATTATTATTATTATTATTTTGGGCCTTGCTAAAATAGGTTTGGTGAAGTTTTAAACCACCAATGTGGTGCCCTCAACAGGTTTCGTACTACAACTCCCATCAACTGTAATCCAAAGTATCTGGGAGGTGCAAGGTTGCTGAAGCCTAGCTTAAAGGTTCATACTTTTCAGAAAAACAAATAAAGTCATTGGGGTGTTCACATGCTACATTCAGTGAGTGTACAGTCTGTGTACCTGCATACCCAACAGTTCAGCTGTACACTTGTTCAGTTATTCACATGTAATGTTCAGCAAGTGTATAGTCTGTGCACCTGTGCACCTCTACACAACTATGAACAAGCACACCCTCTTTCACTCAAGCACTTGCACGTGTACAGACAACTTGTCCCTGTGTCCAGCGTAATGTGTGAACACACCTATTAGTGGAAATAAAACAGCATGCAGATGGATAGAATTTCTTCATTAAAAGACAGCAAAGGAGATGAGCTTAGGCAAGATTTTATCATCTGAACATTTGGGATACATAAAAGATGCAGGATTGATCGCTGATTTGCACAAGCAAATCAGATGTTTCATTCCTTGCCAACCCGCAGATGAACATGTGAACAGTGAAAGGCTTTATGATGTAAATTCAGCAAAGGTTAGTCAGAATAAGCAATTCCCATAGAAAGCGATGGCACAAGACTCTGTTGAAACAAAAACAAGACCCAACAATTTGCAAATGGGCTCAAGGTGGGACTGGATGTGATGAAGAACATGGGATGGTTGCCAAAAATGGCAGCCTCATTTTCAGTTCTTCATCTTCTCCCCTGTAATACAGTATGTAGTAATGGGAACATGTGACATGATGTCGCAAGTAGGACTTTCTCCTGCCTCCTACCGCATTACACTTCATCATCTGTTTCTGGGTAAAGGTAAAGGTAAAGGGACCCCTGACCATTAGGTCCAGTCGTGGCTGACTCTGGGGTTGCGGCGCTCATCTCGCTTTATTGGCCGAGGGAGCCGGCGTACAGCTTCTGGGTCACGTGGCAAGCATGACTAAGCCGCTTCTGGCAAACCAGAGCAGCGCACGGAAACGCTGTTTACCTTCCCGCTGGAGTGGTACCTATTTATCTACTTGTACTTTGACCTGCTTTCGAACTGCTAGGTTGGCAGGAGCAGGGACCGAGCAACGGGAGCTCACCTCGTTGCGGGGATTCGAACCACCGACCTTCTGATCGGAAAGTCCTAGGCTCTGTGGTTTAACCCACAGCGCCACCCACGTCCCTGCTTCTGGGAGGGAAAAGCAAATTACTCTAGATGCCAGAACAAAGAGGGAAGTAGTCAGGGAAGCTCAGGAGAGAGAATCCTTCTCTGTCCCCATACACCCCAGCTGCCTCATTTTAAGAAGGACATTCTTGTTGAGTGTTTCTGGTGTCACGTTCCTGTTCCTCATCAACGTCTCATTCCACCCTTAGTCGTGACCTGCTGGATTCTGCCTACTGTGCTTGAGGAAGGAAGATCAGACAGCTCTCACTCTGTGAATCACGTCTGCAAATGCTGTGAAGGTGGAATCAAATCATAACAGTTCTCCATGGTCTGAGGCCTCTCAAGAAAGAGTAGCTTTTCACAAGCTTTAGATTTCGACCAAAGAATTGATTGAAGGTCGAAGCAGAAATATGACATGAGCAGACTTTAGGCTTTCATGACTGACGGCACAACCCTATGTTTGTCTACTCAGAAGTAAGTTGCACTATATTCAATCCATCTCATTTCCTACCAAGTGTCCACTGCCATATAAAAACTTAAAGAACTTGTGACCAGGATACAGCATATCACCTACCCAGTAGGCCTCTACCATCATTGGAAGATGCCCTGTCACCCTGTAATATTATGGAAACGGTCCTTCTCTGTAGCGTCACCAAGACCCTGGAATATCATCACTCATGCCATTTTGAATGTGGCATGTTTCAGACACCTTTTAGAAGCGCATTTCTTTGCTCTCTGATCATCAATTATTTCCAGAATGTGCTACTCAGTAATGAGAGCCAGTATTTTACTATATTTTGAAACTATATATCTCTTAGATGACCTGCACATTCCTGAAATGTTCCATTTTGTTTTGCTTTGAGAATCTGAACCATTTTTAGATCTTAAAAAAATGTTTTAATATAGACATATAAATAATATAAATATAAATATAAATTTTAGCTTTGCAGATTTGTGATTGTATACTCTCATGTATGCCTCTTGGAGATTATTTCTGTGATGCAAGACACACATATTTGAGAGAAATTATGTGCAATAAAAATCATTAAATGGCCATTCCTAAATATTGATTAAATCTGAGAACCCTAAGAGAGAAAACCCCGAATGTGGCTGTGGAGAGCAGTGCTATTTTTAGGAGTAATGGAAATTAACAAGATGAGACTTTCCAGGCAGCAATAACTTATATGAGATTCCAACAGAAGCACAAAGCAATTTACACTTCACTTGGTAGCTCATGAGTAAGTTTGGCTTTTTATTATTAACTCTGCTTTCACACCACTTCATCTCCATTCCACAAACGGTCAGAAAGGTCACCAGGCTTTAGAGCTATTGCTTTCACATTGACTGATGTTTGAGACTAGTGATGAGTAGCTCACGGGACGTGGGTGGCGCTGTGGGATAAACCACAGAGCCTAGGACTTGCTAATCAGAAGGTCGGCGGTTCGAATCCCCATGACGGGGTGAGCTCCAGTTGCTCGGTCCCTGCTCCTGTCAACCTAGCAGTTCGAAAACACATCAAAGTGCAAGTAGATAAATATGTACCGCTCCGGTGGGAAGGTAAACGGCATTTCCGTGCGCTGCTCTGGTTCGCCAGAAGCGGCTTAGTCATGCTGGCCACATGACCCAGAAGCTGTACACCGGCTCCTTCGGCCAGTAAAGCAAGATGAGCGCCGCAACCCCAGAGTCGGTCACGACCAGACCTAATGGTCAGGGGTCCCTTTACCTTTACCTTAGCTCATGTGAAGCTCTTTTTTTCAGTATAGTGTTGGAATGTCCCAGGATTCGGGCACTAACCTAATTCTTTCAAATCCCTGCTTTGCTCCAGGGATGAGTTATTTAGGCTGCAATCCTAGACCACTGCCTTGTAAATAAGCCCACATGACTTTTAATGCGTGACAAACTACACCTGCTGAAATGGTGGTGAGCTTGGCATGGTGCAAGCACAGCAGCGGAGTCAATCTGGTACTTCCATTGCTGTGTTTGCCCAGCGCCAGCTTCTGCCACCTTGTCCTCCTCCTCTCAGTAAGCACAGCAATGCAGCAGATGGGAGGCCAGTTGCCCTGTAGCTTTCTCCATGCAGCCACCCATCCCCAATGACTAGCCATTGGATGCCCTTTCATGATACCCCAATTCAGCTGCTTCTCTCTGCTTAATAGTAGAGAGGGCCCTGTGTTGTTGTTGTTGTTAAAATTTCCGTATTGCCCTTCATCCAAAGATCCCAGGGCGGTTCACAGCAGAAAATGAGAATACAGTGGTACCTCGGGTTAAGTACTTAATTCGTTCCGGAGGTCCGTTCTTAACCTGAAACTGTTCTTAACCTGAAGCACCACTTTAGCTAATGGGGCCTCCTGCTGCCGCTGCGCCGCTGGAGTACGATTACTGTTCTCATCCTGAAGCAAAGTTCTTAACCTAAAGCACTATTTCTGGGTTAGTGGAGTCTGTAACCTGAAGCGTATGTAACCTGAAGCGTATGTAACCCGAGGTACCACTGTACATAAAATAAAAACAAAACAAAAACAAACCACCACCACCCCACACTTAAATTTGGGATATTATCATCTATTTTATTCTTAGGTTACCATATCACTACTTTGCTTCATATATATTTGTTCTTATTGAACAAGATACTACTACAGCATTTAAGAAATATCCCTGCATAATTTCTAGAGCTTTCTCTTATACACACACACATCCCTCTGCAGTCCGATCATTATTCTTCTGCTGAAAAGGCCTTTCCATTCTCTGAGCTACTGCTTTAACTAATCATTAGGTACTTGATATTCTTGAGTGAGGTGCCTTTCAAGTGCATTCAAATGCACTTCTTCAGAGAGATCCAGAATTTTGAGGCTGATCCAGCTGCTGTAAGAAGTGTGACTCTCCATTAAAATATGAAATGAACAGAAGACTTTTTTTTTTTTTAGGTCATTCAGTTTGACTAGGAAGGAAATACATGAAGTAGAATATATAAGCTATTTGAATTCTATGCTTCACTTTCCCCATAATTCAGTTAATGTACTTCTCTTCTTTTAGTTTTGATGATATGCCAATACCCTGCCAACACTAGTTCTGTCTGTCTATTTATTTATCTATCTGCATACACACACACACACACACACACACGTATTATGGAAAGTTGTTCATTATACATTTCAACATCTCTTAAGATAGCATAGCTAAATGTTGCATTCCTGACATCAAGGAGGAGGTTTCTACCGATGTTTGGACACATTTGGACACCATTTTGAATCAAGATGACAGGCCGAACCTTTCATAATTGCACTGATTTGAATTACTGCTTTCAAGACTTCTCTAGTTTTTCAGTTTACCAGCACACCCATGAAGAAGACTCATGACTCAACTTACTATTATTATTATTATTATTATTATTATTATTATTATTATTATTATTATTTTGACCAAACTGCGGGAGGCGTCACAAAGAGTCGGACACGACTAAACAACAACAACAATTATTATTATTATTAGAATTTATATACCGCCCTATACCTGGAGGTCTCAGGGCAGTTCACAGAACAAAATCAAAACATAAAACCACAAAATATATAATCAAAATAAAAGCAAACTTACATGGTTTAAATGGTTATATTTGTTACATATAACAATTTAGAAGATCTGCCACAAATCAAATAAAGCTAATCAAAGGAGTCCAGGCAGGTGAGGCTGTCATAAAAAGGGATTAAATCCCTTCCCACTGGACATGTTAACAGCTGCAGCTTGTGGCCATGCAGAAAAGGTCTCTTCCTCTTGGCTATGTGAACTTGGGTTATGTGGATCTGACAGGCGCACCCTGGCGCCACTGTGCAGCATTCACCAAGGTGCACATACCAAGTCTAAAGGGCACTCCCAAGGACCAACTTTGACACACCAGTGAAAATGGTAAATATGTTATTTTATTAGAGTGGGAAACCAAAGATGTAGAGGTTAAATCAGTTATGATTAAATGGGCTCAGGATGTGGGACACAACATTCAATTGGAAAGTTGGGGGAAATTGTGGAAAGTTGATATAAAATCCACAGATTGCATACTATTAAGAGAGAAGTACATGAAAATGATATATAGATGGTAAATCACACCTTTTAGTTTCAGCCAAATTTTTGCCTTCAGAGAAACAAAAATGAAGATGAACCGTCTTTGGACTCTTGCATTCTCCCCATATTTACATCTTATGAGCAAATGCTGCAAGATTTACATTCTTTCAAGCCTCCTTACTTTGGATGTTCCTTGGTCCCAATGGTTCCAATGAAACCAACATCTGTGCAAATTTAGAACTTAGCTACTTATAATTATATTAACATTGTAATAATTATTGTTATAACATAAACACTGCTGAATGAAGGGGTTGTTCAGCTTACTGAGGATTCAGAAAGTGATCTGTTCAGAATAAAGAACGAGACTCTTCAATTACTTTTTTGTTTTTTAAAGGTGTTTGTGATTGGAAATGCCTTTAAGGTAGACAAACAACAGTCAATATTAAGCAGGGGTAGCATCGTTAAATAGTATATATATTTTTGAAGCTATGTTTACTCACAGCAATCAAGAGTGTTAAATTCTGAGAAGTCACATTTTGATGAATGATTTCAGCTTCATTCACTTAAGAAATTTTAACACTTAACAATCAAGTTGAAGGAAAGAAGTGTTTTTTTAAAAAAATAAAAAAATCCAAACAGTAACTTGTAAACAGGTTTGTCTATCAGAAAATAGAAGAGAACAAACAAAGGATATATTTTTTAAAATAAATAAATGATGCCCTCACATCATAACTGCAGATGCCTGGAAAGAAATAACTTTAATTTTCTTTGAATATAGTGATGCTGTTACTATGAAGATCATTATCTGATCTTCTTACATCGGTGTGTTAACCTCATTACATCGTTCCTGTAATTTGCCACTTAATGAATTGCCTATAAATAGCAATCCAATAAGGCATTTGATGCCGCTAAAGATCTCCTAATGTATACGCTTGGGTAAGCAAAGCATGATTAATACTCGTGCTCAGAGATGGGCTTATGAATCATATCAATTGATACAGATCCAGTGCAGCTGTCAGTTTAAGAAATCTGTCTGCTAATGACATGCTCTTAATGAAAGATTTATTAATTCACTTTCAATGGTATAATGTAAATGGCAAATCAATTATGTCACTGAGGCATTAAAAAGATAGGGGACCCAACAGGGTTCTCTTTGAGTCTCTCTGCCGTAAGTAAAAGTTTTGAGATGAAGCCTGCACTTCTGCATGTTGAGGTCAGATTCCATACCCAGTTACACATTTTGTTCTGTATTTGAAATATACTCGGAGTCAAGAGTGGATTTCATGCTCTTTATTCAGCTCATAGTGGTGAGGAGGAATGGAAGTTCCCCCACAATATCTGCTTTATATACATTATTTACACAATGGGCTGCACGTGATAGGCTAATTCCGGGGTTCTCCTGTAGGCCAATCAGGTTGCGGATTCACTTCCACCTGGAGCTGGATTGGGTGGCTCCTGCAGACCAATCATACTGCTGCATTGTTCTAGGACCAGTCAGACTGCTGCATTCTGAATCCTATTGTTCTAGGACCAATCAGACTCCTGCATTTTGGATCCTACTCAACTCAGTACATAACAGTATTTTAGCCACTATCCTTAGCATCTGCAACACTGCTGCTATTGTTAAGAGTTACCATGTATCTCTACATTGTTATCGGAACATAAGAAGGGTGATCAGGCCAAAGACTCTTCCCAGTTTAACATCCAACAGATACCGGTAGGAAGGCCACAAGCAGGACATGCCTGTAATAATAATAATAATAATAATAATAATAATAATAATAATAATAATTATTATTATTATTATTATTATTTATTATTTACACCCCGCCCATCTGGCTGGGCCTCCCCAGCCACTCTGGGCGGCTTCCATAGAAAGCAAAAATACAATAAAATATCACACGTTAAAAACTTCCCTGAACAGGGCTGCCTTAAGATGTCTTCTGAATGTCAGGTAGTTGTTTATTGCTTTGACATCTGCTGGAAGGGTGTTCCACAGGGCGGGCGCCACTACCGAGAAGGCCCTCTGCCTGGTTCCCTGTAGCTTTACTTCTCGCAATGAGGGAACCGCCAGAAGGCCCTCGGCGCTAGACCTCAGCGTCCGGGCAGAATGATGGGGGTGGAGACGCTCCTTCAGGTATACTGGACCGAGGCCGTTTAGGGCTTTAAAGGTCAGCACCAACACTTTGAATTGTGCTCGGAAATGTACTGGGAGCCAATGTAGGTCTTTCAAGACCGGTGTTATATGGTCTCGGCGGCCGCCCCCAGTCACCAGTCTAGCTGCCGCATTCTGGATTAGTTGTAGTTTCCGAGTCACCTTCAAAGGTAGCCCCACGTAGAGTGCATTGCAGTAGTCCAAGCGGGAGATAACCAGAGCATGCACCACTCTGGCGAGACAGTCCACAGGCAGATAGCCTACGTACCAGATGGAGCTGGTAAACAGCTGCCCTGGACACAGATTTGACCTGTGCCTCCACGGACAGCTGTGAGTCCAAAATGACTCCCAGGCTGCGCACCTGGTCCTTCAGGGGCACAGTTACCCCATTCAGGACCAGGGAATCCTCCACACCTGCCCGCCTCCTGTCCCCCAAAAACAGCACTTCTGTCTTGTCAGGATTCAACCTCAATCTGTTAGCCGCCATCCATCCTCCAACCGCCTCCAGACACTCACACAGGACCTTCACCGCCTTCACTGGTTCTGATTTAAAAGAGAGGTAGAGCTGGGTATCATCCGCATACTGATGAACACCCAGCCCAAACCTCCTGATGATCTCTCCCAGCGGCTGCATGTAAATGTTGAAAAGCATGGGGGAGAGGACAGAACCCTGAGGCACCCCACAAGTGAGAGCCCAGGGATCTGAACACTCATCCCCCCCACCACTTTCTGAACACGGCCCAGGAGGAAGGAGCGGAACCACTGTATGACAGTGCCCCTAGCTCCCAGCCCCTCAAGACGGTCCAGAAGGATGTTATGGTCGATGGTATCAAACGCCGCTGAGAGATCCAGCAGAACTAGGAAACAGCTCTCACCTTTGTCCCTAGCCCGCCGAAGATCATCAACCAGTGCGACCAAGGCAGTTTCAGTCCCATGATGAGGCCTGAACCCCGACTGGAAGGGATCCAAATGGTCCGCTTCTTCCAGGCGTGCCTGGAGTTGTTCGGCCACCGCTCGCTCAATCACCTTGCCCAAGAATGGAAGATTTGAAACTGGGCAATAGTTGGCCATCGTGGCCACATCTAAAGATGGTTTTTTAAGAAGCGGTTTAATAACCGCCTCTTTCAGCGGGTCTGGAAAGGCTCCCTCACGGAGGGAAGCATTCACCACCCCACGAAGCCCATCGCCCAGTCCTTCCCGGCTAGCTTTTATAAGCCAGGATGGGCAAGGATCCAGGAGACAGGTGGTTGGCTTCACTCGTCCAAGCAGCCTGTCCACATCCCCGGAGGTAACAGATTGGAATTGATTCCACTCAACTTGACTAGACAAAACTCTAGCACTCTCCCGCCCCGGCCCTGCTCCCACGGTGGAGTCTACTTCTTCCCGAATCTGAGCGATTTTATCTGCAAAAAACTTTGCAAAATCATTGCAGGAGAACATGTGGCCCGTACTGGGCCCCGATGTTGCAGGTGGTTCCACTAAATTGTGAACCACCTGAAAAAGTCTCCTGCTGCTGTTTTCTGCAGATGCAATAGAGGCGGTGAAGAAATTCTTCTTCGCCGTTGCTATCGCCACTTGGTAGGCTCGACGTTGAGCTCTAACCTGTGTCCGGTCAGATTCGGAATGAGTTATCCGCCACCGGCGCTCTAGCCGTCTCAACGATTGTTTCATTGCCCTCAGATCCGTGGAAAACCACGGGGCTGTCCGGGCTCCATGCAATTGGAGAGGGCGCTTCGGAGCCAAACAGTCAATAGCCCTGGTTAACTCCACATTCCAGCGGGCCACCAGGGAATCGGCTGAAAGGCCATCAGCATGGGATAAAGCATCCCCTACCACTCTCTGGAAACCATTTGTATCCATTAAGTGGCGGGGGCGGACCATCCGAATTGGTCCCACCTCCCTGCAGAGGGGATGGGTCGCAGAGAAGTCCAGTTGCACCAGGAAGTGATCTGACCATGGCACTTCTTTCGTTTCGCTTTTACTTAGTGTCAGATCACCAACATCCATAGAGGTAAACACCAGGTCCAAGGCATGTCCGCGACTATGGGTTGGGCCAGACTTATTCAGGGACAGCCCCATGGAGGCCATGCTTTCCACGAAGTCCCGAGCAGCCCCTTGTAAGGTCGTGTCGGCATGGATGTTAAAATCCCCTAGGACGACCAAGCTAGGTGTCTCCAGGAGAACATCCGCCACAACCTGAAGCAGCTCGGGCAGGGAATTCTTGGTGCAGCGGGGAGGTCGGTACACCAAAAGGAATCCTGTACTGCCCCTATTGCCCAACTTCCAGAACATGCACTCGGAAAACTGGGTCTTCCCAATAGGACGCCTGGTGCAAACTAATGACTTCCTAAAAATCACTGCAACCCCCCCCCTCCCTGCCCACATGACCTGGGTTGCTGTGCGTAAGAGACATAACCTTTGGTATTCGGAGACATAGGTCTATATATAGCCATCCTAGCTAGTTGCTTCCCCTTGATCTGCCCCATAGGAGAACTGTGATGTTAGCCATTCTTGCCTGCTACGACCAGTCCAAATAGAAACATGAGTGGGTTGAACACTGCTTACAAACCCTCAATCTGTTCCCACTCCAAGGCCATGCCATCTGGCTCCCAATGCCTGGCACATTTATCACTCCCATCTCTCCTTTCCTCTCTTTTCCATATGCATACAGTTCAGTTAAATCACAAGTAGACAACAAGGTGCCCTCCACAAGTTGTTGGACTACAATTCCCAGCATCCACAACTATTGGCCATGCTGGCTAGGGCTGATGGGAGTTGAAGTCCCAACAACATCTTGAGAGGACTACATTGGCTACCCCTTAGTTAGGTACACATGAATTGCCAGGTGGCAATCAAAGAGGGTTTTGGTTTGGTGGCCAATTTTCTTCTCATAGTATTATAAATTATGCCATGCATTCCATAAAGTAGACCTTAAGTGTTCATAATAATAAAATTATTGGCCACATTTTCTTCATTCCCCACAATATCAAGTTTGGCACCTTAAATAGTGCTTAATCACTTAGCCTTCATTGATTGGGGCCCAAGGAGTGGGGTTCAATTTAAATGAAACTTAAGAAAAGCCAAGTATTCCACTCCACCTGGCTGAAATGACAGTCAGAACTGGGCTGCGCAGATCCATCTGGCACCTTTGAAATTGCTCAACTCAACACAACCTAGTGATATTTTCAAATACAGAAGGGTTTATACTTGAAGAGAAAACTCCTTAATAGCTTAGGTCAAACACTCAGCCTTTAATATCTTGGGAACTGGCAGCTGCCTCGAAAGAGCCAATCCATCAAAGGAGGAGCAACAAAAAGCCAAAAACATAGATGAGAGTGCGCAGGAAAGCATTCCATATTTTTAGAAACTATTGCTTGGCTTTTAAAAACTTATTTTTCAGGGGCAATATCAAACAATATTTTTCAATAAGTGTCGGCTGGATAGAAAATGATTTGTTAAGGATCACTTTATTGGCCAAAGCCCCTCTAACATTACTTTGTAACTGGTCTTAAGAATTATGGGTTGTATCCAATGCTAGTTCTATTCAGAGTATGGCTCATTCATTTCAATAGGTCTACTCTAAGTATAATGTAGTTGGATACAACCCATTGATGGGATCAAGGACCCTTTTGCTTGCAAAGCTCTACTGCTGAGTTGCAAAACGTCTGAAGGGTGCCAGGTTGAGGGAGGCTGGTGTAGATGAAGCAGTGATCTGTCTCCATATAACAGAAGCTTAAACAATTTCAGGTGCATGTTCAGTGAGAAACAATAACCCTTTCTTAAAAAATAAAGGCATATCTCAGCTATGAACTAGATATGCACCTAACCATTCTTTAAATCACATGTTTGCATAACATTTGATGTACACTGAACATGTACATAACTGAAGCAGCCCTGAATTTGGGCCTTCTGTGCAGCGGCATGGAAAGCTTATGAGAACTGTTGAGTGCTGGAAAACGAACAGGGAGATGAAAGTGCTACCTTTAAGCTTTCAAGCTAAGATTCAGAGTACGATCCAGAACTGGATATAATGCAAAAAGAAGAGGAGTGAACAGAACATCTTTTCTAACGCCAAAAAGCCTCTGCTGGTTGTTGTTTTTTTTTTACTCTCTGACCCCACTGTACGTTTTCAAAAAGAAAAAGAATCTAGTCATACAAAAAAAAGTACAGTGAAGCAAAATCATCTTGATCATTGAGGACTCCTGAAAAGAAGAGGATAATGCGAAGGGAGAAAGGTCTTTATTTCAAAATAGCAGTGCAGTTTGCATTAATTCAGTCCATTTGAACTCAGTCTGTTTGAATCTCTTCCATTCAAATTCTGCATGAAGGACGTGAGCATGAATACAAAAAAAAGCTGTGGCCTGCAACATCCTCAGGCAGTATTGGTCAATGATCAAGGGTCTCTTCAGGTCTGGGATTGTCTCCTGCAGCAATCCTGTTGAATATCATCCTTCCTTTCTGCTCCCAGGAAGGAAGATGAAAGTTTATCTCCCAGTGCAAACAGCACTTTCAGGATTGCAGCAAGGCATTAAAAAGCCTCCTCCCCATGCACTCAGGCCCCTCATCCCTGCAATTTTAAATTGTTTTAACAAACCCAAAGCATGTTAATTGCACCCACCTAATGCAGGAGTCTAGTGATGTATGGAAGTGAGAGCTGGACCATAAAGAAGGCTGATGGCCGACGAACTGATGCTTTTGAATTATGGTGCTGGAGGAGACTCTTGAGAGTCCCATGGACTGCAAGAAGATCAAACCGATCCATTCTGAAGGAAATCAGCCCTGAGTGCTCACTGGAAGGACAGATCCTGAAGCTGAGACTCCAATACTTTGGCCACCTCATGAGAAGAGAAGACTCCCTGGAAAAGACCCTGATGTTGGGAAAGATGGAGGGTGCAAGGAGAAGGGGACGACAGAGGACGAGATGGTTGGACAGTGTTCTCGCAGCTACCAGCATGAGTCTGACCAAACTGCGGGAGGCAGTGGAAGACAGGAGTGCCTGGCATGCTCTGGTACATGGGGTCACGAAGAGTCGGACATGACTAAACGACTAAATAACAACAACAACAATGCAGGAGTCAACAACACAGTGCCCGCAGGCACTCGTGCACCTTCCCTGGTGCCCACAGGGTCGTCTCCTCTTGCTGAAATTAGCTCCAAATAATCCTTCTATCACAGCCAACAGAACAGGTTGCGGCATGTGCTCGGTGGCAGGGGTGCTCATGACAATTCCTCCAGTTTACAAATGTGCCCATCTGTTATGTACTAAGCTTGGATCCTAGAACAATAGGCAAGTAGGATCCTAGAATGCAACAAGTGATTGGCTTGCAGGAGAAGACCAATCAGGCTCCAGGAGGAAGTTAATCAGCCTATTAGGCTGGTAGGATTGTAGAATGCAACAAGTGGTTGCTCTGCAGGAGAAGACCAATCAGGCTCCAGGAGGGAAGCAGAGTTAGCCAATCAGACGGGACTCATTGTGTAAATAACGTATATAAAAGCCTGAGCTTTGGGGGGCAATTAAATCACTGTTTTATAAGCTGCAATAAAGAGTATGAAATCATTACAGGACTCCGAGTATATTTCACCACCGGACCCAAAAGTTTGACAGCCGCTGATAACGAATGCAGCATGTAGATTAGGATGGCCTGAGCTTTACAACTAATAAAACTTCTGCAGCTTACTTGGCTATGGATCTTCATATAAGTGACCCCAAACACCCACTTAAAATGAGGATGGGGACCATCCAATGGAGTGTGAAAAGCTTGGCCAATATTTTGTTATTCTCTCCCCCTATAGAATCACAGAATTGCAGAGTTGCAAGAGACCCAAAGGACCATCTAGTCGAGGGGTGAGCAAACTTTTTCAGCAGGGGGCCAGTCCACTGTCCCTCAGTCCTTGTGGGGGGCCGGACTATATTTTGAAAAAAATATATGAATGAATTCCTATGCCCCACCAATAACCCAGAGATGCATTTTAAATAAAAGGACACATTCTACTCATGTAGAAACACACTGATTCCCAGACTGTGCGCAGGCCGGATTGAGAAGGCGACTGGGCTGCATCCGGCCCCCAAGGCCTTAGGTTGCCTACACATGGGTTAGAGCTGGGGTCAGCAAACTTACCGCCCCTCGGGCCGGTGTCTCCAGTGCCGATCGTGTGGCAGGCCAGAGGCTGGGGGAGTGCGTGCCCATATGCGTGCGCACACGCTATTTCCAGCGCACCTCTGGGTCAGAGGAGCACCGGAAATAGCTTGTGTGCATGTGCATGGGCCTCTTCCGACCCGGAAATAACGCTTGCGCATGTGCAAATAACGCTTGCGCATGCGCGCAAGCTATTTCCAGTGCTCCTCTGACCCGGAAGTGGGTAGCCGCGCAGTGCAATGCCGGTAAGAGCAGGTGGCGGCAGTGGGCGGTGGGGGTCACTGCGGGCCGGATAAATGAGTCCCTCAGGCCTTATCCAGCCTGCAGGCCTTAGTTTGGGGACCCCTGATCTAGTCCGAACCCCTGCAAAGCAAGAATCTCAGCTAAAGAATCCATGACAGATAGCCATCCAACTTCTATTGAGCCCACCTCCTGCAGAGGTAGTCCATTCCACTGTTCAACAGCACTTACCCTCAGAAAAGTTCTTCCTAAAGTCCTTCCTATTTCTATTCATTCATATAATTAACTCCCCAGCAGCCTTTTCTCCTAAGGATTTAAACAGGGAGAGAGGCATCTTGGCACCTTGATCCCACTGACAATATCGTTTGGCACCATCTAGAATCATTTACTGCTGGCTGCGAGAAATGGCATTATTTTACACCGTGACATTACCTGAAATAAGAAGACGAGACTAATGCACTGGCCTGACTGGAAAAGAACAAAGGTGTTTGGAAGAATGACACAAGTGGGCAGAACCTTTCCTGATCAAATCTGTGCAGCTCATTGTTCAGTTCAGGATCTTTTTGCCAGTCATGCTGAATAAAATGAAAAAAAAAAACACCCCAGGAAATGACAGAATAATTAACACAGACAAAACTGTGCTATCTGCTTTCAAACACAGAGAAGCCTAACACAAAAGATCACGTTACAGATAGGTAGCCGTGTTGGTCTGCCATGGTCAAAACAAAATAAAAAAATTCCTTCCAGTAGCACCTTAAAGACCAACTGAGTTAGTTCTAGGTATGAGCTTTCGTGTGCATGCACACTTGGTATCTGAAGAAGTGTGCATGCACACGAAAGCTCATACCTAGAACTAACTCAGTTGGTCTTTAAGGTGCTACTGGAAGGAATTTTTTTATTTTGTTTTGACAAAAGATCACATCAGCGACACCAAATTTCTAATGCAGCGGGGGGAAATGCAATAAATGTGCACCCCCCCAAAAAAACCCCACATTTGGACTTCAAACAATCTTTTCCATTCCCTGCAAATCCAATCCCTTTACACTTGTTATTAATAAGAGAGAACCACGGTTTCTAACAGCTTCTTTCTATTATTTCTTGATAGGATAGTCTCTCCCTCTCATCAGTCTGAATCAGATATTGCTGCTGAGGAGATTAGGGAGACTGTTATCCACACGAAAGTGAAAAACAAGGATGAGCAAAAATAAAAGTAATGAAACTGTTAAATCTGTTTGTTACTTTTGACCTAACGCTTTTGAGAGCAGGCATTGAGAAAGGTACGCTATCAGGTATTCGGAACAATATGAGAATTTAGTGGTAAGAATACACGGATGCCCAAAGGACAAACAAGGACAACTGAATAATAGCAGCCTTAATCTCAGATAGTATTAAGGCAGGCTTCCTCAAACTAAACCCTCCAGATGTTTTGAGACTATGATTCCCATCATCCCTCACCACTGGTCCTGCTAGCTAGGGATCATGGGAGTTGTAGGCCAAAAACATCTGGAGGGCCGAGTTTGAGGAAGCCTGCCTTAAGGTCTCCAACTAGACTTACAGGTGTCTGCAGTGGTGCTAAGAAGAATTTCCTGGTCCACAGAAGGAGGCAGTCTACTCTACTTAAGGAGCAGGGTCATGTTGCGGTGACTGATCTCCATTTTCCTTGTTTTCCTTTGAAATTCATTTTGAACAGCTAGAACTCCACATTATTAGCTTGCAAGAGCTTTTATTAATCACTCCTTGTATCAATCAATCAATCAATCAATCAATCAATCAATCACCTCAAGGCAATGCACAAAATACAAGCAGTTGAAAACAACACCGAAAATAAAATCAGATGAATATGAAAACAATATAAAGTAGACACCAATGGCATCATCCATCTGGAAAAGTTTGTTGGAACAGAAATGTATTCAATTGTTTCCAGAAAGTGCAGGCATTTTGGCACCAAAGGCAGAAAGTTCCAACAACTGCATTTCCCAAGGAGTAAAAATACAATAAAAAGAGGTTCGCTAGCAATTTACTGCCCTTTCATGACAACAATCAAAACCTGCTGCCTGAGGCAGTCACTCCAGTCTGCCTAATGATAGGGCCAGCGCTTTGTGCTGCCCACTCAGCTGCACTATTGTCGTCCATGCAACAGCACCTGGCTTTGGATGACAGTGCGACAAAAGGTGACCTTTTATTTCTATTTGTGAAAAATAGCAGCGGTATTCATTCTTCCTATTATTTTACCCCCTTCTACATGTCTTTCCATAATGCCATCCTAATTGGTCCACCTGTGGATATCAATCAAGCGCTTTTCTAACTCAGTCGAAGTCCATTACACTTGATTAAGAGAATGAGCCCCATCTAGTATGAAGACAAATGTTGACATTTATTACACCATCCCGTATCCACGGTTAAGGCATATTATGTTCTCAGCGCCTTTCCATTACTATTCAAATGGATTTTTAAAATGCTCTCTAATAGCCATATTGCAGAAAGTGCTGCACAATCATCTGGATGCCTTCAGCCACATAATCCATGGCAGGCAAAAGTTTAATGCACCTTCTGGCATGTGGGCTGTTTATCTACATTTCAAAATCAATTTAGGGAAGGAGAAGCTTGCTTCTAATCCACTTTGGGATTGGGATCAAAGTCATTTAGGCCCTTCCCATCAAAAGGCATTTTAGAAAGATTAACACCCAAAAATGTGGTTCCGTTGGCTTCAAACCATAATTTGCTGGGGAAAAAAGCTTTTTTTTCTTCTTCTTCAAGAAAACAGTGCCAAGAAACCATTTATGACATTTTAGGTTCTACGACAATGAAAAAGCAAAACTGTCAGAGTGCCAGGAGGGTGATGATCCTACAGCAGGGGAGACAACGTGTTGCCCTCCAGACTTGAACCAAACAAGCCTTCAAGTAGAGGGTGTCCTCAAATAGAGGTTATGGCCACCCTGTGTCTTCTCCACACAGTGCTTCAGTCTTTTCGAAGGGATTACTGCTTCTATTCCAGTTAAAATATATAGAACCATTAGTTGGGAGAGAGCAACCAATGTGGCTGCATTGTTTTATACTTTATAATATGACCATATAGTCATATTATAGGTCCGTATAGTTAAAGCTATGGTTTTCCCAGTAGTGATGTATGGCAGTGAGAGCTGGACCATAAAGAAGGCTGATCGCCGAAGAATTGATGCCTTTGAATTATGGTGCTGGAGGAGACTCTTGAGAGTCCCATGGACTGCAAGAACCTATCCATTCTTAAGGAAATCAGCCCTGAGTGCTCACTGGAAGGACAGAAGCTGAGTCTCCAATACTTTGGCCACCTCATGAGAAGAGAAGACTCCCTGGAAAAGACCCTGATGTTGGGAAAGATGGAGGGCACAAGGAGAAGGGGACAAGAGAAGGCCAAAATGGTTGGACAGTGTTCTTGAAGCTACCAACATAAGTTTGAACAAACTGCAGGAGGCAGTAGAAGACAGGAATGCCTGGCGTGCTCTGGTCCATGGGGTCACGAAGACTTGGACACGACTAAACGACTAAACAACAACAAAATATCACCATGGGATATCCAGGAAGTATAAAACAATTCAAGTACGTAAGAATACGAATCATTCCCAAAATACAATATTGATTGTCCTTGAATCTTCCGGTCAAACTTGGCAACTTCTCTCTTGGAGATCCACTGGGTCAGGTAAATGTGAACTGGGTCTTCTGAGCGCAGGAAAAAATGTAGGTCCTTGACAATATGGTGGATGCCAAACTAAATGACTCAAGAGATGCCAACAACCACACTAAGTATGCGCTGCTACATAACATTTATTCTGGATGTGATGAGCCTTACTAGTTCACGGAAACAGAGGTCTTTTGACATGTGCTCTGGGGATCAGAGTATCTCTCCCACTCACACAAACTCTTCAGTAGCCTGAAAGCTCTCCTCATAACAGCTAACTGTATTCCTTCTGCTCTGCATCTGTCATTGGTAGCCTTAACTTTGACACCTCTATTTACAACTTCACACTTCAACACAAAAAAAATCACATCACGTTCCTCAGCCTGTGACATGCTATATTAGTCATTCCTCCTCCTCCTTCAACTAATTCCTACTTTATGTAGCAAAGAACCACAAAGACCGAGGGGCACTTTGCATTAACAAGCTACCTGCCTCCTGGCTCCAAAGGCTCCGGGATAAGTACAACAGGGAGATACAATGCTTCTGAGCAATTTCCACAAAACTGATATGTGTGATACCGGGTGTAGGAGATGAGCAAACTTACGTTCACAGGTGACAGTTTGCAAAAAGCAGCTGGCAGATCAGAGCTGGATAAATTATCAAGTTACGGGTGGTATTCAACTAAGCTTTACTCAAAGTTAGACTAACTGAATTAATGGACCTAACTTAGTCATGTTCATTAATTTCAGTGGGTATTCTGAGTAAAACCGAACATCACTCTATGTAAAGAAGAGTATCTGAGATTAGGACCACTTTATCAGGGTCCCTGCTATGGTGCAGTAAAATCACCCATGTATCTTACACCGATGAGAAAATTATATAAAAATAATAATTTACAGCTCAGAGCAGCATTTTTCAGCCAGGGTCTCTTCAGCATCTTCCTGGAGAGGCTCATTGAAATGTTCAGCTTCCTACCAAATGCCAATAACAAATTAAGTAGCTAAGAATTCTCTGCCTCGGATCAGTATACCTGAAGGAGCGTCTCCACCCCCATCATTCAGCCCAGACGCTGAGGTCCAGCTCTGAGAGCCTTCTGGCCATTCCCTCCCTGTGAGAAGTGAAGTTACAGGGAACCAGGCAGAGGGCCTTCTCGGTAGTGGTGCCTGCCCTGTGGAATGCCCTCCCACCAGATGTTAAAGAAATAAACAACTATCTGACTTCTAGAAGACATCTGAAGGCAGCCCTGTTTAGGGAGGTTTTTAATGTTTGATGTTTTATCGTATTTGTAATATTCTGTTGAGAGCCACCCAGAGTGGCTGGGGAAACCCAGCCAGATGGGTGGGGCATTAATAATAATAATAATTTTAAGATACTCCAAGGCAGCTGCTTGAGGAGGCTGTCACACTCTGCCTAAGGGACTGAGTGAACCTCAGGTGGCTGCCAAAATAATATAATAATATAATATAATAAATTATAATAATATAATATAATATAATATAATATAATATAATATAATATAATATAATAATATAATATAATACGAAATATGTAATTATAGGTTGAAACATTGCTACAGAGATTAACTTGTTTTAAAATGGGATGAACTGTATGAAAAGCAGGCCTATCAGTTACTCCAGGCTCAGAGTCAATATTCCTCTGAATTCCAGTTGTGTATGTGTGACAAGTGGGGTCTGTGTCTGCTGCCTTCATGCCCTGATGTGCTCTCCCCAGAAAAATCTGGCTGCCCACTGTTGGAAACAGATTGCTGGACTAGATGCTAGACATGGGTGACAAAAATCCTTCATAATGACACATCACCTTTCTTTGATTTCACACTTCCTGTTAAAGCTGTCATAAATCATGGTTCCTATTTCCTCAGTATTTTTTCTCTGCTTAGGATTCATAGCCAGACATGTGCTGCATGCAGTCACTTCCCCCCTCCCTCCCCAATTCACTTAAGGTATTTTTGGCGCTTTAAAGGTACAGTGGTACCTCGCAAGACGAAATTAATTCGTTCTGCGAGTTTTCTCGTCTTGCGATTTTTTCGTCTTGCGAAGCACGGATTTTGGAAAAGCTTCAAAAATCAACAGTCTTCAAAAACCTCAAAAAAGGCTACCACACCGCGTGCTATGAGTTGCTCCTCAAAGTCAAGTCGCAACTGCACCCCCTGAATGCACCCTGGGTGTTAACGGTTTTAAGAAAAAGGAAACAAACTTGCAAGACGTTTTCATCTTGCGAAGCAAGCCCATAGAGAAATTCGTCTTGCGAAGCAACTCAAAAAACGAAAAACTCTTTCGTCTTGCGAGTTTTTCGTCTTACGAGGCATTCGTCTTGCGAGGTACCACTGTAATGTCTCATGTGAATATTCAGGGATGAGTGCACAGACACATTTAAAGCACATTCCCCCATGCCCACATCCAAGGTTGTTGGAAAGGGGGCTGGGAATTCTAGCTCTGTGGTGGGTAAACTACAGTTCCCAGCTGTGTGTGTGTGTGTGTTAAACATATGGTGTGTACACAGTCTAAATCTTGGTGCGATAAAAAGATGATAAAGATGAAAATACCTCAGGCAGACCGAACTTAGGCAAAATATTTGGACCACTGACTCCAAACCTCACCACATTTCTTAGTGGAGGTATAATCTTGCTATGCTATCATCGCTATGAAGGGCTGGGGTGTTGTTTGGGATTATTATTATTTTTGCCAGGGTCGAGGTTGGTGCTGCTGGTATTTTGTATCTTTATTTTAGATCTTCTTGTGATTTATGTGGGAATTGTTCTGCTTGGCTGTGTATTTTTTCAATTTGGTTTTTTTTGGGGGGGGTTATGTTTTAACCCTCACGCTGTAGGCCACCTTGAGCATGGTTCGAAGTGTGGAAAGGTAGCATTCAAATGACATTATGCAGGCAGGTAGGTAGGTCATTTTCCAGTCAGACAGATTCCTTAAAAAAAAAAAAAAAATTATTCAAAATTTCAAAAAAATACAAGAAAAAACAAAAACACAACAACAAAACAAAACAAAAAAACAGAAAAAATAATAACAAAGAAAAATACAAATCCAAATTACATCCTTTCATTTACTTATTTCTTGGACCTCCTCACACCTCCCTTTTTGTATTCTATCTTAATTCATTATTTCAGCAAATTCTTCCCATACTTCACAATTTTTATTTGAATAATTTGTCTTAACAATCTGTCTCTCCCCCCCCCCCGTTAACTCAACATATCCTTTCCAACTTTTACTATATTCTGTTATTCAATTTACCGTTGATTTCTTTAACCTTATCTTACCTTAAAAACCATAAAATTTCAAAATTTAAACCATATTTATGCATACCTCCTTCAAACCTTTCTACTAAAGCCAATTAATTCCTTTCCAACATATTCTGATATTTCATTAGTATCACACTAATTCCAAAAAGAAAATATATAAAAAGAAATTCTCTTCAAATTAAATCCAATGTCCCTTCTTCCTGGTTTCGGGTTATGTCAGTCCACAGACAGATTCCATCCATTATCTCTCCATCTTATCTCACATAACTACCTTTTGGAAACTGCATGTCCCATTTTCCCTTTTGCCAGGAGTGGCCAGCATGGTAGGATGAGTCAAACAGAGCCATTCTCCCAATAGCAGCATCAGCGCTGCTTACCTGGAAGGTGTGGCGCTAGGGCACCATTGATGCTGGAGCCGTGTGAGTTCACCAGCACAGTCAGTGTGGGTTGCTTACCTAGGCCACACCCACACCATACATTGAAATAAGGCTTCCTCAACCTCGGCCCTCCAGATGTTTTGAGACTACAATTCCCAGCATCCCTGACCACTGGTCCTGCTAGCTAGGGATCATGAGAGTTGTAGGCCAAAAACATCTGGAGCGCCGAGCTTGAGGAAGCCTGATTTAAAGCATCACTCTTTAAACAGTCATGGTTTCCTCCAAATGAATCTGAGAGCTGTAGTTTGTTACGGGTGCTGAGAGTTGTTAGAAGATCCCAATTCCTCTCACAGAGCTACAATTCCCAGAGTAGTTTAACAGTCAATCCCTCTTCGAAGGGAACTCTGGGAGTTGTAGCTCTGTGAGAGGAATTGGGATCTTCTAACCACTCTCAGCACCCGTAACAAACTACAGCTCCCATAATTCTTTGGGTGAAGTCATGACTGTTTAAAGTGGTATCATACTGCTTTAGAGGTATGGTTTGAACGTGGTCCAAGTTAAGCAGCCTTACCGTGACAGCATCTGCAGACTTTTGCCATACCAAACTTGACCCTTAGAAATGTGCCAGACCTAGAAAGTCTGTAACTTCAAAATCTGTTAGAAACTTCCCAAATAATCATTATTAACTGCTTTTAAAATAAAATCTGTTTAGTGAATTTTGCACTTGGAGCATTTTCCCATGTGGCTCTGTCATGCGAAAAAAGTTATATATAAATAATTTCTCTGCTCCCAGCACCTGCCATCCACACTGGGATGCAACCAGAACAATACATTTCCCCTGTAGGGAGGAAATTGATTTAGCCTCATTTGATGCTCTCTAGGAAGAAATCGTTCCACCGTGAGCATCCTAGGGTGTTTCTGTTTACTATACAAAAAGCTCGAAATGTCATCACATTTAAAAATGAATAAAAGGCAGTCTCTGGACCACAGGCTATTTTTTCTCCAGGCTAATGATTTATTGTCAGAATAATAAGAACATGTATATTAATGACGCCACCCTCAATCAATAGGTGTTTTCAAGCGATGTGCACCAGATACAGCCAAGTCCTGAGACCAGCTGGGCATATTCAGAGGGCAGTGGGTGAGTCACATACAAGAAGCCACAGGTGGGTGGGTGGGAGATCAGACAGGTAGGAGAGGCAAACATCAGATGGGAAAACCCCATGAAAAGGCTGAGACCTACCCTAACCACTAGGTGCTTCCTGATCAACTCACACCTATCCAAAAGTGGAAGCATAGCTTCCTTCAGTCAATTAAGGCTGCAAGCTCATAACTGAGGAGTAAGTTTTATTGAACTCAATGGGGCTTCGTTCTCAATACAGTGGTACCTTGGGTTACAGATGCTTCAGGTTACAGACTCTGCTAACCCAGAGATAGTACCTCGGATTAAGAACTTTACCTCAGGATGAGAACAGAAATTGTGCAGCGGCGGTGCAACGGCAGTGGGAGGCCCCATTAGCTAAAGGGGTACCTCAGGTTAAGAACGGACCTCCGGAACGAATTAAGTTCTTAACCCAAGGTACCACTGTACCACTGTACTCTAAATATTCATTTTTTGTCAAAAAGTTCAATATTTTCTATTGTATACATGTCTAATATATTGAACTGTTTTTGGTTTAAAATGAATATTTAGAGTATTCCCCCATCAAATTTCAGCTCAATTCAGTATCATTTGTTCTCTGGATCCTAAAAAAAATGTTCTTTGGACTGTGTTTTAGGAAACCCCATAGTTCATTGGAAACTTAGTAGGAGCACCTCAGTGAGAAGATAATTAATGATGGACAATGGCTCGGCTGTAACTTTGGACTATGTGCTTTGTGCAATTGCAACAGAGTGCTGGACCTGACTGGGTTGACCTTGTGCCCTATTTGACCTGAATATGTGTCCTAAAATGGTGCAGGATCATTCAGTGTCATGGACTGGCTGCAGAGGAGCGGTGGGAGGAACCAGCTGTGGAACCCCCAAGAGAAAGCGGCTCAGAGCCAGGGGATTGGTGGTGGGATGACAACGAGTGGGCAGGGAAAGAAGAGGGAGCAGACTGGGAGGAGGAGATGTTGGAAGCTGAAGAGGTTACAGGGTTTAGTGAGCACAAAGAGGCTGTGACAGAGATAAGTCCAGAAGCAGAGGCAGAAGTGGAGGCTGGAGAGGTGGGGAGGGGGGCAAGAGGCAGAGATACGGCAGGATTCTGAAGAAGACAGGGGATTTCCCCCTCCTGCCGTGATCAGCTCTTCTCTCCCTGTGTCAAGCTCGGAGAGTCCTCCCCTCCCTTACGTAACTTCACAGATAAGAATTAACAAGCAGTTGATAGATTTATAGTATTTTATTACCGTTTCATGTTGAGGTCACGAAATACACAGCCCTCCGCAAGGAGGGCAGTTGCTTACCCTGAATCTGATTCCCTACTTCCGCAGCAAGGAGCGCGCCAACAGGAAGTCCCTCCCCCTCTCTGCCTCCTTTGTTCCCTGATACGTTCGGACCTCCGAGTCCGTGAGGAGCAGGGTTTTCCCACACTGTTGACTAATGCGACTCCCAACTGCCCCCTCCCTTCTGAATCTCCTGTCATTATCTCATAGCTGGGTAGTCCTCCCTAATCCGTTCAGATTCTGCATCTGTGTCTGCCTGTTTCTCTGCTTCTGAAAACACTGGAGGTGGTGGTGGTGGTGTGTGTGAATATTCCCCATCCTCCTCTTCTGAAAGAAGCTGATCTGCCTGTGACTGCATTCCTCCACCTTTCAGATCCAGACCAATCCCTGACACCCTGGTTTTCCAGGACCAGAAGCGGTATGAAGAGAGGGCAGCAGAGACAGACAAGGCGACAAAAACTCAAGATTGCTTGGGAAGGACCCAGGGGAGGAAGAGACTTAGCCGCATCAAGCAGTTGGTCCCTTACCTTTCCCGCCCCGACTTGGCCACAGTGATCCATGCGATGGTCACCTCCAGGCTTGACTACTGTAATTTGCTCTACGCGGGGCTGCCCTTGAAGCTGTCCCAGAAACTCCAGCGGGTGCAGAATGCTGCAGCAAGGCTCCTCACGGGGTCTCTGCCATGGGAGCATATTCACCCAGTGCTTTTCAAGCTGCACTGGCTCCCGGTGGAGTACAGGGTCAGACTTAAGGTGCTGGTTTTGACCTTTAAAGCCCTTCACGGCCTAGGACCCTCGTACTTATGGGACCGCCTCTCCCAGTATGCCCCATTGAGGACCTTATTGTCCATAAATAGCAACACCCTAGAGGTCCCGGGCCCTAAGGAAGTTAGATTCGCCTCAACCAGAACAGGGCCTTTTCAACACTGGCTCCGGCCTGGTGGAACGCTCTGCCTCATGAGACCAGGGCCCTGCAGGATCTGATTTCTTTCCAAAGGGCCTGTAAGACAGAGTTGTTCCACCTGGCCTTTGGCTTAGAATCTATTTGATTCCCTCCCCCTCTTTCTTTTTCCCTTTCTCCTCCTGTGATGAGGCTGCATCTTAATGTTTTAATGTTGTATTTTAATCTTGTATTTTAAGTTGTATTTTAATCAACTTGTTTTTATTATTGGTTGTTAGCCGCCCTGAGTCTTGTTTTCTTGAATAAAGGGTTAACTTCACTGACACCTTGTGATTTATTGCTGATCTGCACCCGGCACCTGCCCCCGACATCTACAATGTTCAGGGGGGGGTCTGTAACAGACATGTCACAGTGGAAAGCATCCCCGTCCCTCCCATTAGGCACAGTGAGGGCAACTACATTAAGTGGTTGAGGCAACAGCAACATTCCCCACCTGTTCTTCCTAAGACCCTCAACCATTTCCCTCTCTGTTGCCATGTGGCCCCTCTTGGACCTCCAACTCTGGCTTTGCTGCCTAAGGTGTGGTGGCAGATGCCATCCCATTGCTGGTATTGAAATAAGATTTGACTGTCAGTTCAATCCATCAGTCCAGTACATGGAACGGGAAGGGGGCACCACTCCGTTCTTCACTCCGGGCAGCAAAATGCCTTGAGCGGGCCCTGCCCACAAAGGTGGTTAATTTGAATGCTTAAAAGGATGAGTCGATGCTGCTGTCAAAAGGCAGGAGCTGCCAATAGCCTGAGCAGACACATGAATGTGTTTAAAAATTCCTTTTGCTTCTCTCTTAGACGGGAAGCCACAAGAACCTCTTGTCGAATTGCCCGTTCCTTGGCTTTTAAATCAGGCCAATCGTTCTGTGTACAGTTCAAGCTGAGCCAGAGATGTCACCCAGCTGACAAACCAAAGGACTTCACACTGCTTGAGTGCCTAAACAGCGCAGCTATTCAGACCTTGGGCGGGAGGGGAAGAGGACCCTAAAAGCTTTTGATGATGTCCTTTTAGTCTGATGAACATGTCTGATAAAAGAAGCAGTGGAGATGCTCAGATTTGATGCAGGTCTTTTAATAGTCACTAAGGGCTTGTCCACACTTCTGCATTTCTTGATTGCTCTTTATCACTAAACTAAAGCAAACAGCAATCTGCTAAACCGTGGGTTTTCCCTGGGGGAAAGCAGTGGAGCAAATGGAGGTATAGATGAGCCCTAAGTTGGTGGGTGGGGGGCATTTTGAGATCTGCGGAATCTAAAACTTTCTACCACTCACACTAATGAAATTTGGTTTTTGTGTACAGCTAACATTTCAGTTCCGGGCACTAAACCTGAAGTTTAAAAAGTTTGCTTCAATCCCTTTGTCCCTCAGCGACTACATGCTGGTGACCCACACACCAGGTTTCCAAAATAAAGTTCTGGTCCCCATCTGGGGTTTTTAAAATATATACAAACAACATTAATAAAATGTATTCGTGGTGACCTCTTGGCGTTCTTTTCCTACCAGGGCCACTGCCACTGCCAGAGAAGCAAGACACAACAGCAGTGGCTTCTGAAATCCAGAATCTGCAGTTGTGCAACTCCAGTAAGCAAGACTTTGGTGGGGCAGAGGGGTCCCCACCTTCCTGTTTTGCCTCAGGTGGCAAAACGGGATGAACTGCCCCTGCTAACTCTGTGTGTGTGTGTGTGTGTATACACACACACACGCGCGCACACACACACACACACACAGTTTTTTAAAGGATAATTATCCACAATTATTATGATTTTAAGCCTTCCTGTCTTCTCTAAAAGTTAACATCCAACATAGGATTAAGCTAGCATACAACATCTGTATCAGCCTGGGACAATCCAGATGTTTTTGATGAAACAAAACCCCTGCAGGGCACCGCTTATCAAGGGCAAGTAATAAGTAGTAAACCAGCATCCGGCATCCTCTTTCAGGTTCAGAAACAAGACTCTATGTTTCTTCTTCACAGTGGCGTAGCGTGGGGGGTGCAGGGGGGGCCAGCCACACCGGGCGCAACATCTGGGGTTAGGGCAAATCCACGGGTTAGGGGGCACAAATCCACGGGTTAGGGGGCGCAAATTACTTGCCTTGCCCCGGGTGCTGACAACCCACGCTACGCCACTGCTTCTTCATCATACTGAATGGCAGTGGTTTTGGGGGGTTTTTTTGTCTTTAATCTTTATAGAAGATCTATAGCTCCGAGCAAAATCAGCAAGTTTTTGTGTCACCTGGGACGTGCTGGAAATCACTTTTTATGTATGAGCTGAGATATATTCTGCTTTGAACAACTTTATAGCTCTCCAGCAAACTCGTGACTGCAAATAGAAGAGGATATCTCCAGCCCACGGGGAGGGAAGGGGGGGCTTTTTAATTTATGGAAATCCTGAAAGATAAGACTTTTATGAATTCATTAGGATGCAAGCGGGAGGAAGGTGCAACAAAACATTGCAGTAGAGCCTCTCCTTCGGAAATGGACTGCTTTGCAAGAAGGGGCCATAGCTCACTGAATGCTGGGGGTCACAGATTCAATCCCTGGTACTTCTAGGTAGTAGACAAAACTGAGCTAGGTGTACTAGAGGTCTGACTCTGTGTACCACAGCTTCCCATGTCCCTATGCTCAGGGTGCCAGTCAACCTGCTATGTGCTCCACTGAAACACAATGTTCCTTGGCTATTGACCACTGACTGACTGACTTGGCTATTGACCACGCTCAGTTCTCGTCAGGCTGTTCTCTGGGGTGTCCCCCATTTTAAAAGATCTTGTGTGCACCTGAAAAATTTGGGGTTTCCTAAAATGTGAGGATAAGCCCCTCTTGCTCCTCAGGAGTCCTATTTTTGCTGCCTGGTGGCCACACGAACTAAATTCACTATGAGAAGGTGTGATGAAGCATTGTGAGAATCAAGTGCTCTTAAACAGGAGCCGAAAGATGCTGATTGCTCTCCTCTATAGTCTGATTGATGTGTGGCGGTTTTCTACGCTGATGACTAATCTCCATGTAGGAGATTTATAAAAAGTAAGAGGGGTGTGTGTGTGTGTGTGTGTGTGTGAGAGAGAGAGAGAGAGAGAGAGAGAGAGAGAGAGAGAGAGACTCTTATTTCCTCAGTTATTCTCCTGGGAACCTTTTGGGTGAAATGTCATGACCCTGAAGCACCTTCAGGCGCTGGAGCAACGCCAAGTTACCATGAAAACAAGGATGCTGCAAATTAGCAGCAGAGCAAACACATTCTGCTTTTCATACTGCACGGTTTCTGCATATATCCACCTAAAAAAGAAGGCGCGAAGCAATGATTCCACCAGGGAATGACTGGGGTGAAAAAATAAAAACCAGAAAACTAAACTGCAGGAGCAAAAGAATTTAACCTTTCTAAACTCTCAAGGTAGTAGTTGCAGGGTAGGGCCCAGGGCTTGTTCAAACACATACATACATACTCAGAGAGAGAGAGAGAGAGAGAGAACTCTCCTTCTACAGACACAGCTGAGCATTTTGAAGAGCAGTACTGCAGACCACATTACTCTTTAATAAACAGGAGATTAAATATTTATTCCATCTTTTTCCTGAGCGTGTTGACTAACCACTGCATGACCTCAAAATCAATGAGAAACGGAGCAGTTTCCCCATGTTTCTCGGCCAAAAAATAGATAGTTGAGGTTGTTGTTTTTTAAAAAACAAAAACCCACCCACACAAACAAACCCTCAAGCATGGTCCTATCAGATCAGTGAAGAATGGAAATGTAAGGACAATAACAGAAGATCTACCACCTTTATTACGCTGGAGATAAATCGTACGGAAAAGAACTAGGTACGCATTTCACTGTCACAATCATATCTCCTGCCCTGCCAAGAATTGGCATCCTAGCATTCAGTCCTTTTCCTCCACTCTGTATCCTGCAGCATTAACCCACTGTCAAGATGCCATGTTGCATATTGTATCTGTGTCCCTGTCCTGTACCACTGGCAGGTTGTGGAGGCCAGAGTGGAGAAATTCACAACACGTTGGCATCGTGATAGTGGCTACTATGGCAAGTTATGAAGGATGCCATTGTGGGAAACCTCTGCGCAATGCATGTATTGAGCAGTCACTGCCTGGGTTTACAGCACTGAGTTTGCATGGAAGAGGCAGATTTTAATCAAACGGGCAGCAGTCCATGTCCCTAATGAGACATAAAACTTCAGCCTGTCCTCAGAGAGCCAGTGTGGTGTAGTGGTTAAGAGCGATAGTCTCGTAATCTGGGGAACCGGGTTCGCGTCTCCGCTCCTCCACATGCAGCTGCTGGGTGACCTTGGGCCAGTCACACTTCTCTGAAGTCTCTCAGCCCCACTCACCTCACAGAGTGTTTGTTGTCGGGGAGGAAGGGAAAGGAGATTGTTAGCCGCTTTGAGACTCTTTAAAGGGAGTGAAAGGCGGGATATCAAATCCAAACTCCTCTTCTTCTTCTTCTTCTCAGTCAACCTCCACCTTCCTGTCGTCTTACTACAAACTGTCCAGCAGGGGGCACTTGCCTGTCGGCTTCCCCTTGCTTTGTGTCAGTGTTGCCCTTATAGAATTCAGCAGGGAAGCGGATGAGTGGACCATTATTATTATTATTATTATTATTATTAGGACAAAATGAGCTGGTTCTGCCTATAACTGACTCTGGTAATAATAATAATAATAATAATAATAATAATAATAATAATAATAATTTAATAATAATTTAATATTTATACGCAGTCCATCTGGCTGGGTTTCCCAACAGGATATTAAAAACATGATAAAACATCAAACATTAAAAACTTCCCTAAACAGGGCTGCCTTCAGATGTCTTCTCAAAGTCAGATAGTTGTTTATCTCTTTGACATCTGATGGGAGGGCGTTCCACAGGGTGGGCGCCACTACCGAGAAGGCCCTCTGCCTGGTTCCCTGTAACCTCACTTCTCACAATGAGAGAATCGCCAGAAGGCCCACCTCAGTGTCCGGGCTGAAAGATGGGGATGGAGATGCTCCTTCAGGTATACAGGGCCAAGGCCGTTTAGGGCTTTAAAGGTCAGCACCAACACTTTGAATTGAGCTCGGAAACGTACTGTTCTTCCTCCCTACCTTCCACTATACAAGTCTCAATGGGCACCAGCCGCCACTGCATGGAATTGAATAATGCCACAGAAATTTCTAATGCTCACCATGGACGCATTGGTCTTTTTAAAATGGTGTCTGTATGCTGCACCTTCAGTAAGAATTTACTATAACTGAATCACCGAATTCAAACACAAAGCCCACGACACACTTCCCAAATCATCAGTATGAACAATGAAATTTCAGTGTTGAAAGCAACAGCTCGAATTCCCCCTTAGATCAGTAAAAAGAAGAAGATGATGCGATAAGAAGTATAAAAAGCAGAAATGGGAATAAAGGCTACTTTGGATTATTTTTATTTTTTAGTGGAGTTAGCTGGTGTGAGTTATTTTAACTGGAAAGTTTTGGTTTTGTTTCAGTTTGTAAGGTGCAAATAATTTATATGTTGTCCCATACAGGGTTTTTTTTTATGATGGGGGGATCTTTTATGGTGTGATTTGCCTCAAGGTCTTCAAGATTAAAAAGATTAAAATGTGGATATATATATATATATATATATATATATATATATATATATATATATATATAAAATCTCACACCAAATAGCACACTTTCCCAAAGGCTTTCAATCCTTGCACAAACAATAAAAACGCTCAGAATTTAAACAGATGACAGTAATTCGGCAAAATCTGATGCAATTTTAATTGCATTAATATGTAATAAAACTCTTGTTTTTGACAGCCTGAGCTACATAACCACTTATTAGTTTAAATATTAAATACAACATGGGCTTTTCACATAATTAAACGCTTTTTCTTCCTAAAAGCATTTTGAAAACTAATGAGTAGCTTCAGAGCAGCTGGCTTCCACACTGTTGAGTACATTCAAGTGAGATTAAATATAATGTCTAGCATCACTTGGATATTAATCAGAAAACCATTTTCTTTTGCCATTCTGATGCACTGGAGGCGCTTGAAGAAAGCTGTGCAAAAAGGGCCCAAAGCTGCCAGACAAAAATGTTGCGCATAACATTTTTAGATAGCATAACTGAGTATGTGAGCAGCATCTTATACGCTTCCTTCCGGCAACTTCTGCAGCTACAATGGTGCCGAATGTACTGCTCTGCTTTCCTTTGGACCACATCAGCCAGGTCAAGAGGGGGGGACTTGTCGTCTGGGTAGCCCAGGACCTCCATACAAGGCGTGCGCCTTGGGGAGGTCATTTTGCTACCTCTAACAAAGCAAAAACAATGCAGGAAGTGCCAGTTATGAATTACTGGTCTCTGCAGCCACAGCAGGTGCTGTGAGTCTCCAGCAGTTTGACTCCAGAGGCACACTCCATTGTCTCTCGAGACAGACGGATGCCAACAATGAGACCAGCTCTTTGACAAGTTGGGTAAAGGATAAACCTGTTTCCAGAACAACCCTAATTCCTCTCTCGTCTCCAGCCAAATAGCTGAGAAGAAGGAGTAAATCCCATACATGCCCTCGTGAGTCATCTGCTGGGGAGGAGATACAAGGCTAGCTGAGGCAGTGGGGAGGTTGGAACCAGCGCAGCCACAGAGCCAACCCTGAACTCCCAGCATTGCAGCTGCACCAACCTCCTTGCTGCCTGGCCCCTCCCTGTCTCACTAAGCTCCTTCTACCTATCACCCATTTGTTGAAAGGTCCGGCCCTGTCATTTGGCAGGGAGGCGGCTCTCTCAGGCAGCTGATTTTGGATGCCATGAAAGCACAGCTGGTTATTTAATTCGTTATTGGTGCGGTTTTACTGACAGGGAGGGGGAGAAGTGTTTGTGGGATTTCCTGGCTTGGGTGCCCAAACAATTTCCCTGGCCCTGGGTACTACTGTGCAGCTGGATGTGCTCTTTGCTGTTGTACCTCAGGGCAGCAAACTATATCAGGCCAGCCCTGCAAGGCCAAAACAATGAAGTCCTATCTGGCGATATATTGCTCATTGGTTTGACTTTTTTCCTCAGGTCTACTCATAGCACAGCCATATAAACTAATGAACATGGCTAATGTAGGCTCATTAATTTCAACTGGTCTGCTCTAAGTAAAACTTTGCTGGTGGCAACCCTCAGTTATAGACTGGCCAAAACTAGCACAGATCACGGTGGTGGCCAAACAAGTGAAACGACCTTAAATTCAAGCAGGTGTGTGGCTCAGATTGCTTATAGATTCAGTGGAGCAATTATATTCCTGCTTAACTCCAGAACGCAGTACAATTTGTATTCTCTGGGACATAGAGGATGGAGTAGATCCTGCCAGTCTTATACCCAAAGCCTACTAACAAAAACCCCTTAGCCTCTATTAACATTTGCTACAATATCAGGTACAGTCATACCTCGTGTTACGTCTGCTTCATGTTACGTTCTTTCAGGTTATGTCCCACGGTGCCCCGGAAGTATCAGAAAGGGCGAAATCTGGATTTTGCCGCTCACACATGCACAGAAGCACAAAATGACATCACGCACATGCACAGAAGCGGCGAATCACAACTCGCGCATGCACAGACGCACCACTGTGGGTTGCGCTCTTTTCATGTTGCGAACGGGCCTCTGGAACAGATCCCGTTTGCAACCAGAGGTCCCACTGTACAATACATTCGTGAAGTTTCATCTGGCCGAATCTACTTTCGGGGGCTTTTGGCAAAGGGGAAAGATGTCAAATGTTTTGACGGATGCTGTAATAAAAGCATAACACTCTCAGGGGGCAGCTGTAATGTATATGCAACTGCCGATGTCTCTCCCTTACATAAATCAAGGCATGTGTCAAAAGTGATCATCATTTTACTTTCTTTCGCCAATACCAGGTTTCTCTGCTTCCTGATTTTGGCTTAATCATCACACTGTGTTCTTTTTCCACACCTTATGGAATCCTCAACACTTGGAGACATGATGTCTAATGTCTTGTCAGTTACACTTTGACCCATATGCTCACTCTAAGCTAGATCTATGGGATAACTTGAAAACACAGAGGCAATCCATTTTTGTGGAAGATGCGGATTGACAGTGGGATTGATATGCTAGAGCAGCTAGTAGTATCAGGTGGAGCTACAGAAACCGTTGCCATCTTTCATGGACCATCTGCTTTGAGTTACCTTGGCCTCTCTTATATTGCCGGAGGAAATAATTGGATCGTCACAAAAAAACCTAAACAGAAATGGTTATTGCAGTGCTGCAAATTGGATGTTCACGATCTTGGAGATGAACAGAATAGAGAGTTAGAGCTTGATGCCCTTGTGTGGCCATGAAGTCCATGTGTTCAGTTGATGGCACAGGGTTGTGCCCTACAGCATGGGAACATATGTTAGGGGCCATTTTACATGTTGAACAGGACATAGAGTCGTTGCCACAAACAGAAGCTTTTCCCTCCAGTGACAATAGCAGATACAGGGGCTGTGATGCTGATTCAACCATCAGCAGGTAGCATGGTATTCAAGCTATTCTGCACACAGCACAGGGACCTGATCCAAGCTGTACCCCCGCACCTGTAATGAGCTCTTTCAAAGCCATCCACCGCAATTGCTTATTTATCTAATTTATCTGGGATTTATCTTTTGTTTCTAATAATAATGATCATATCAAGTATATGCGCAATCATGCTACAAAGCGCCTGGTACAAGTAAATAAAAATTTTAATCTACAAAGTTCCTAAAGCGCTGGACAATTTAAGACTTTTGGGAGGAGGGAAAGATCTGTAAAAAGAGATGCATGCATTAAACAAACTGCACTATACACAGTACAAAAAAAGTTTTCTTTCTCCCACTGGAATACCAAACACTGTTTTTCATGAATATGTATAATTAGATGTTCTCTGTGAGTGAGAAGTAGTAATTAATTCAGCGTTAAAAATCACAACCTATTACTTGAACACCATAGCAACCAACATTGCCAAAAGAGAAAATGAAATTTCAAAGCCTATTTTTAAATTATTACATTTGCACATTTTCCAAAATTTCAAAGCAGGCTAGAATTATTTTTAGATAAAGACAATAGAAGTTAAGTTGTCAGAATACTAAGGCGTCAGCTTAGCAAAGCAACAACCCTTTGCTGCAGATTGATCAAATGGCTCAGTGACTTCTAAGATATCGGGAGTGCTAAAATAAAAAATCAAAACACAACAAAATGACGGACTGCTGTGCTTCACTTCTTTCAAGAAGAGCATGCCATGTATTCTGATAATCGCATCTTTATTATGACTGGAGCAATTATTTTCAAATTTTATTAGGGAGTCCTTTGTTGTGGAGACAACAACAAATTAAATGACTGTTCACTTTCTTTCATTTCCATTCACTGCTGTTGCCTCCCCTCCCTGTGACTGTTCTGGTGCATTTTTTCCCTTCATTCTCCTCCTTCTTGGAAATTGTGGCATCTGTGGTTCCAGCCAACCAAAGAGCACAGAGTCAATGTTATGACCCCGCAACACTACAAAGTCAGCTTTGACAATGCGATTATGCCAGTAAGACCAAGTAAGGCCAGCTGAGAACGAGAACGGCGTTTCTCATTATCAGCATTTTGAATTCGTGAACATTTCTGCCTTTTTTAGAACTACTCATAAAAAAGCGGACTAAGGATTTCCAGTGTTGCTGAAATGGTTCAATGTGGAAAATACCCTTTTCTTTTCATCTCAGGCCTACTTGGTATATTTGCAGTTGGCTGGCAACCTTATTCATAAGCATTCCAAGTGGAAGACATTTCATGGGGGAACTCTGCACCAGATCAGCTCAATTTCCTCAATATGAATTTAAGGCCACATATACTGTGTATTCCTTTCACAAGTGTGTCCCACTTCATAGCTGCTCTGACAGGGAAGACAAGGATATATATGTACAGGCATTTTGCTGCTGTTGCATTAAGTCCAACACAGTTGTGCTTACTTCTAGCGAGAATGGATGGGAAGTAGTTGCACCGGTGCCACGGTATCTTATCCATCTTCACTAACCTTGATCTTCTTTACAACAGGCATAGGCAACCTTCAGCCCTCCAGATGTTTTGGCCTACAACTCCCATGATCCCTAGCTAGTAGGACCAGTGGTCAGGGATGATGGGAATTGTAGTCCAAAACATCTGGAGGGCTCAGACTTCCTGGTTGGCGCCATCGCCGAATGGCGGACTCCCTCCGAGCTCCGGAGGGAGCCTGCTCGGCAGGGGCTGGGTCCCGCCGCGCCGGCGACGCGGGGACCCTCAAAAAACATGGGCGCAGAAGCCCATGGACCTGGTGACTTGGCGGGCACCGTTTGTGCCCCCCCGACCCGCGAAGGAGCCTTTTTAAAGGCTGCGGAGCGGGGGATGGAGGGTGGTGTGGTGCTATGAGTCCTCCGCTTCCCCTGCCGAGCAAAGCCGCATGCCATTTGACGGAGAGCGCTGACTTCTTCCATTGAAAATTTGGACCAAAAATAACAACCCATGAGTAATTGGAAAATCGGAGTTAAAAGGAAAAAAAAATTTTAATTTTGGAACGAGCGGGGGAGGTGCAAAAAGGAAGTCCGTCTCCCCCCTGCTGTAGAGGATTTAAAGCAAGGATCTGACAATTAAGATCGAGAGAAGAGTTTGTTTTTTATTGATAAAAGTTATTAATTTCACGATGGAAAATTATAAGATTGTGCTGGAGGAGAAAAGTGGATTGTGTAGGCTAAAGTGCAACCCCCCCGGGAACCGGGAGTGATCCGTGAGAGCGCCTGGTGAGGAGATATAGAGATTTTGACAGCTGTCAAAGTGGCTGTCAAAGTTGGAGAATAAAAAGAGAACTTTGTTACGATGACTTTGCCAGTTGCATTCGTTACAATTTGGATATAAATTGTTGAAAACAAGGGATAACAAGTTACTTTGACTTTTGGGTGTGATCTGGAAGGAAACTGAGTTACCATAATCCCTCTAGAGGGGGCTTTAGGACACTACAAGAATCGATGTAAGTGGAAAAATACTCTTGGAATTGAATAGGACTTTTTATCTCCTGGGAAAGCTGCAAAAATGAAACATTGTTTTGTCTACAGAGGTCTCTACACTAAAGGAGACAACAGATATATCTACTGAAGAACGAAGGGACTTGATGCAAGTTTTTGTTCCTGAACAAATAAAGCCTCTGTAGAGGAACTAGAAGCTTTTGGAATTAGAACGTTTTTGCAGCGGAACAGGAAAAGAAACCAGAGGAAAGTGAGGACAGAGAACAACAAGAATTGGACAAAGCTGGAAGTGAGAACATTTGGGACATTCAGACTTAAAAGGACTAAGAAACAAAATTTGAGTTTTATTCTTAAACATAGAGATCTGGATGGAAAAAATGGACCTTCTTGAGATAGAGTTTTCCCAAGATTGGGTGTTTGAAACTAAAGACTATTAAAAAGATGGCAAAGACTATCAAAAAGACGGCAAAGTGGAGCTGAGAAAGATTTGGACATGGACGTGGGGTCTCCAGGCTGACAGCAGATTTGATGGACATTGGGGATCGAATCCGGGAAAGGGGGGAGGGAAATTCGGAATCCAAAGGGTGTAAAATTATACTTTCCGTGTGCTGCTCTGGTTCGCCAGAAGCGGCTTAGTCATGCTGGCCACATGACCCAGAAGCTGTACGCCGGCTCCCTCAGCCAATAAAGTGAGATGAGCGCCGCAACCCCAGAGTCAGCCACGGACTGGACCTAATGATCAGGGGTCCCTTTACCTTTATATACTGTATGCAAAAATAAATGCTGGACTCTGGGCCTTTACCTCTTTCCTTTGAACAGGGCCTCCCATGGACATATAAGTCATCATAGGAATCATAGAGAGCGGCAGTGTACCAAACCGGATCATTGGTCCATCCAGCTCAGTATTGACTCTACAGTGGCTCTCCAGGGTTTTAGCCAAAGAGCCTCTCCCAGCCCTACCTGTAGATGCCGGGGACTGAACATGGGATATTCTGCATGCAGAGCAGATGCTCTGCCCAGGAGCCCAGGCTTCTTCGTTTGATCACTGGGAAGGCATTGCTACATTTTCTTTAATGGATAGCAATTATATCCCAAATCTCAAAAGGTTTGTTTTCATTATTTGATAAAACGGTTCTAATAATCTTGACTGTGTTGCTTTGAGACTATGCAAATAATAAACAGGACCTTCTCCTTATGTAACCCACTGGTTTTCCAGATTTATATAGCTCGTTTTTGTCCATAGACACATGGATGGATGGGCCCTGCAGTTGTTTTGTGGTTGCCTGCTGAGTGGCTGCTTTTCTTAAAAAGCTGCTTCCTATTTAATAATTTTTCAATCCCACTTTCCAAAAACAGAGGGAGAAAATAAACAACATCTAGGGGCTGAAACGGGAGTGGTCTGCATGGTGTCTGTGGAAACCAATGGGCCCCACCAGTGTCTTCTTACGGCAGACACAGGAGGTCTAGTAAATATTACCTCAAACCTCCTCAAGGCACAAGAGACTGTTCTTCCTGCTCAGTTCCTATTAGCACTGGCTCAGCCTCTCCTATATTGAACATGGTCCCGCAAATATGGTCACATTTCATTGGATACCAAGATTGGATGCCCACTTTCCTATCCATTTTGAATGGAGAAAAGATGCACAAGGGGGAGGGGCAACAGCAAAGGCTTTGAGAGATACTTCCACATGGAGAAGATGATTTTGGATTTGATATCCCGCTTTATCACTCCCCTTCAGGAGTCTCAAAGTGGCCAGCATTCTCCTTTCCCTTCCTCCCCCACAACAAACACTCTGTGAGGTGAGTGGGGCTGAGAGACTTCAGAGAAGTGTGACTGGCCCAAGGTCACCCAGCAGCTGCATGTGGAGGAGCAGGGAATTGAACCCGGTTCACCAGATTACGAGTCCACCGCTCTTAACCACTACACCACACTGGCTATGACAATAACCCTAGTCACGGCATAATCAAATCTTCCAGAAAAAGGCAGCCTTTCTCAAAATGCAGAAAGAATGTCAAGAGACTGACACAATCTAAAGGAGACAACTTATTCTGTTAACCAGTATTGTCTGGTCCTTGTCAAGCCGCATCACAAACACCAAGGAAGCAAGGACAAGATGGTTTCCGAACAACTTGGCAAGCCAGCCAGGTGGGCGGGGTATAAATAATATATTATTATTATTATTATTATTATTATTTACAGAGTTTTGTCTGCATACAAACAAACATCAGGCTACAAGTTAAGCAAGATGTGGAGCATGAAGTCAATTCTGTGTCTTAAACTTACATCACGTATCCCCAAGACATGGCAGTGAACTCAGAGCAGTTTACTAAAATACATCAAAATATACCAGCAAATATTTCAAATTTGCACTTAACGAGATGCAGAAAAAGAAAAACACAAATTGTTCAGGTTAAACAAATTCCTTTGCAGGGATGCACAAATCTGCCCATTTTAGTTTCTCATTGTTTCCAACCTCACAGTTCTACATCAATTTCTGTCATTGTGAAAAGTCATTTAACATTTTAGTCCTAGTTTCACCCAGTACACAGATGCACTGCACTGCATCCAGGTAGTGGTCTACAACCTGCAAACAGCCTCTTGACTTAGATGATGCAGAGAAATAGAGCTGAGGTTAATCTGTCTTGCATGTAATGGTGCCTGCATGTGAAAGGTATGACTCTAGATAGAGGCTTTGTAATGCTTCTACTGGAGGAGGCTTGAGTCTGCTCCATTCCAGAGGTGAACCATTGAAATAGTACTTGGGCAGGGGGAGCTGTGAATCTAGTCCTCCTTCCCTCTCCTCACTTCATACCACTTCCCCATTGTAGGATAAATCAGCCTCATATAACAAGCATAAAGGTAAAGGTAAAGGGACCCCTGACCATTAGGTCCAGTTGTGACCGATTCTGGGGTTGCGGCACTCATCTCGCTTTATTGGCCGAGGGAGCCGGCATACAGCTTCCGGATCATGTGGCCAGCATGACTAAGCCGCTTCTGGCGAACCAGAGCAGCACACGGAAACGCCGTTTACCTTCCCGCAAGTGGTACCTATTTATCTACTTGCACTTTGACGTGCTTTCAAACTGCTAGGCTGGCAGGAGCAGGGACCGAGCAACAGGAGCTCACCCCATCGCGGGGATTCGAACCGCTGACCTTCTGAAAAGCAAGTCCTAGGCTCTGCGGTTTAACCCACAGCGCCACCAGTGTCCCATAACAAGCATACTTAATGCTAATTAATGCATGAAGGGGTTAAGACCATAGACTAAACTATGCTGCTAGGTTTAGCTAGGTCACTCCCCCTCACATTGCTACCAAACTCTTTGTTCTCCCACTTTCCACAGTTCCACCGTGTGAACCCTACCAGTAAGGATGTCTAAACTGGATGCTCCAAGCTTACTGTAGACCATGTAATTTTAGCAAACCATCTTTGTGTTTCCATACAGATAATTTAGAAACTCTTACCATTTTTGAAAGTAAGTTGTACTGCCTGTCTTTTCTTGCTGCTTTATGGAAAACCACATAAATCTGACCTTTGGAGCGTTTGTAAGGAAACAATTTTTAACTTACCAAATGCATGGTCTCTTTCTGTGCTAATGGAAGTGGGAAACTTTGGAAGCAACTTAGAATGGGATATTTTAAAAGTTTAGCAGCCTATATTTCCACACTTTACTCTGGTCCACAGAACATATAAAATATACAGTAATACAATTGTCTTGAAGGTGCCATAGGACTGTTATTGTTGCTGCAACAGATGGGCAACTCTCTGCAGCACAGCTACTCCTCAAAAGTGATATTGCTATCTATTCCTTTGGTTGCCAATATTCACAAAGAAATTTCGTTACTCTAGTCATGCCCTGAAGGCATTCACAAGTATTTCCCTCGCATTTCTCTTCCCAAACCGCTTTTGTGACCATAAATTGAAAATGTGCCCAGAGAGATCCCTAAAGGGGGTACACTGCAGACAAAATACTCTTATTAATGTTCCCGCCATTGTGAAAATATTTCAAAAGTGCCTCCTGTAATGGGTCTGAATGCATTCCAAATTAATTTAGTATTGGTTTTAGGATCTATTTTATTCCTCATAAGGCAAATGGGATTTCAAATTCCTCTCCCCCAAGTATTTCAGATGGGTTGGGAAAGTACATCTAACTGAATAAACATCCTCTGTTGAATAACAAAAGGGTTCTGAGATGGAAACCAAAATTAAGGGGCTTCGGTCTGCCTGCAACTACTCGGCTTCATTTCAATCCTACTTTCAGGTTTCCCACATGCCACTGTGAGAACAGAATGCTGGAATAGATGGGCCATGGGCCTGAACCAGGTGCACTATTTTTATGTCCTTGTGACTAGGTGGACAATATTATGCAGCTCCTATACAATCTCCTATACAATCCCCACGACTGGGTGAGCTCCCGTTGCTCAGTCCCTGCTCCTGCCAACCTAGCAGTTCGAAAGCACGTCAAAGTGCAAGTAGATAAATAGGTACCGCTCCGGCGGGAAGGTAAATGGCGTTTCCATGTGCTGCTCTGGTTCGCCAGAAGCAGCTTAGTCATGCTGGCCACATGACCCGGAAGCTGTACGCCGGCTCCCTCAGCCAATAAAGCGAGATGAGCGCACAACCCCAGAGTCGGCCACGACTGGACCTAATGGTCAGGGGTCCCCCTTTACCTTTACCTATACAATCTCTAATCCAGGAGAAGCCAACATGATGCTCTCTAGGTAGAAAGTGGCCTGTAAATTAATTTAAGCAAACAAACAAACAAACAAAGGGAAGGGTGTGCTCAGTCTGAAATCCAATTGCTAATTTTTGTTGGGAAATTTCAGAGTCCCTGCCATTCCTTATTATCTTTAAAACATACTTGGATCAGGCATTCATAGAGAGTAAGCCTTCAAATAGAGGCTTGTCCTCAGTAAAGTAGGACTCACATCCACCAAACTTACAGGCAAGAACAAACTTCTAATATCCTGTTTGAAAGCAGCCCAAGCAGTCTGTGTCCACAAGAACACTTCCTTATCTAGAATTTGGACCCAATATGCATTATACATTTAAAGCATTATGATACTACTTTACACAGTCAAGGCTTCCCCCTGTTCTGGGAGTTGTAGTATGTTAAGGGTGCTGACAGTTGTTAGGAGACTTCATTCTCTTCACAGAGCTACAATTCCCAGTGTGGTTTAACAGGTAATATCTCTCCCCAGGGATCTCTGGCAATGTAGCTCTTTGATGAGAACAAGGGTATCCTAACAACTTTCAGCACCCTTAATAAGTTCCCGTTGCTCGGTCCCTGGTCCTGCCAACCTAGCAGTTCAAAAGCACGTCAAAGTGCAAGTAGATAAATAGGTACCACTCCGGCAAGGAGGTAAATGGCGTTTCTGTGCGCTGCTCTGGTCCGCCAGAAGTGGCTTAGTCATTATGGCCACATGATGACCCGGAAGCTGTAGGCCGGCTCCCTCGCGAGGTGAGCGCCGCAACGCCAGAGTTGGTCACGACTGGACCTAATGATCAGGGGTCCCTTTACCTTTAGCATGGTCACTGCCTGTATTATCCTTGCATTTATAATATTTTTTGGTTTTTCAGAGATGGAAGAATCTTTCATCTGTTGATCGCTGGAAAAATACAGCCCACCTGACTCAAAAACATTGCTCTGTGCGCATCCCTTTTAAAAAAATAAGAACTGAGGCTCTAGACTTCCAAACGGATAATCTAATTACAAGAGCAGGAAATTCAGACAGAAATCGTCAGAAAGTGAAATCAGTCTTTAATAATGCAAGTGGAACAGTGTGTTATGTGTGTGTGTTTTAAGAACACTACCAGGGGACCTCTGGCCCCAAAGAACCCAATATTTCTGTATCTCTGCAAAATTCATTTCCATCTATTCAAGTGGTTGATTAGGCTACTTGAAGAATACAATGCATTAAATTGAGAAACAAGGAAAAGCTGCAAGCTGATAAAGGGACAATTACTTTAATATTTGGCATTCATTAAAAACCAACCAGCTTAATTCCCCCCACTCTTGTAAAAGAGATAATAGTCCAATAAATATTCACAGTTTTAGAAAAAGACTGAGAATTAGACAAAGAAATTTATATGTGGAAAGTCTTTGCACATGTAACAACTCTTTGCTTGAAGGCCTACTCTAAAAGCCAACACTAAGAAAAATTAACACTTTCAGGGTTCTCCTCCTAATAAAACCAAAGTGTATTTTTAGGCAATGGCTTAAAGTGATGCCACTTTCCTTCTTTTCCCTTTTTTAAAAAAACCAACCCTCTTCCTGCACCTTTAAAAGCAGATCAAGACACAAAAATGGAGGTTTTGCCATGCTAGAAGCAGCTGTTGATGGTTGAAAGTACAGGATTAGGAGCAGTAAAATAAGGTGGTAACCCCAAATGTGATTATTTGAGAAATGATAAAATGACAAAATCTCCAGCTCAGATTCTACCTTCTGTCTAGTTTAAGCCAGAAACCTATTTTGTACGACTCCCTTCCTGTACAGCAGCAAAGGATAGACTTTCAATATTTTGCAAACCAAGAATAAATTCATGTTTCTCTGAATCCTACCCTCCATATATATATATATATAACCTGCACACTTCTCTACCCACAACAACAAACAGCTCACACTCTCAAACAGCACAAGTAGGATGGTATTTATGCATTAGGAGAAATATTTCAGATGTCTAACACAAGGAGCTGTGTGCTTTGACAAACCATTTCATCCAGAGCACTTATCTACCATTTAAATTTTAAGCACCACTGGGATAAAATGGGGTCAGTCAACATATACCGGTAAATACATGACTGTCTATTCCCCCCCCCTCCAAAGCATTGCTTAATCTAGCCCAGTGCTGTCTTCTCTGATAGGCAATTGCTCTCCAGTATCTCATTGGAGGCCTTTCCTAGGCGGCTTGCTATCCAAAATCCATTTAGCTGGACCACAGGAAGCCGTCTCATTCTGGGTCTGGCTGCTCATCCATCTAGCCCAATACTGCCTGCTCAGACTGGCAGCACCTTTCCAAAGTCTCACGCAGATGCCTTTTGAACCAATTGCTAGCTGATCCCTGGGGATGCATCAGACCTGTCACTTGTAAAAACTTGTGCTCTACAATTGACCAAAAGATAAACCAGGCCTGGCCATAGAACTGAGTTGCCCTTGGTTGCCCTGATGGATGACCTCTGCAGAGTCTCTTGCACCCTTGCTCCTGCTTCTTGATTTCTCACTAGCATTTTATACTATCAACCATGATATCCTCCTATACTAGCTCCAGAGAATGGGAATTGGGGAACTGTATTACAGTGGCGCTATGGTGTATTACACTGCATTACAGTGGCGCTGTATTACAGGGACGCGGGTGGCGCTGTGGGTTAAACCACAGACCCTAGGACTTGCTGATCAGAAGGTCGGTGGTTCGAATCCCCGTGACGGGGTGAGCTCCCATTGCTCGGTCCCTGCTCCTGCCAACCTAGCAGTTCAAAAGCATGTCAAGTGCAAGTAGATAAATAGGTACCACTCCAGCGGGAAGGTAAATGGCGTTTCCATGTGCTGCTCTGGTTCGCCAGAAGCAGCTTAGTCATGCTGGCCACATGACCCGGAAGCTGTACACCGGCTCCCTCAGCCAATAAAGCGAGATGAGTGCCGCAACCCCAGAGTCGGCCACGACTGGACCTAATGGTCAGGGGTCCCTTTACCTTTACCTATATTACAGTGGTATGAATGCTACCTTCAGGACTGAGTCCCAAGCGTAACATTGGGAAAGTGCCTTTCAACCTCCTATGGGGTGCCCCAGGGGACAATTTCTGGTGCTATTTAAGGGTCATCTAGTCCAACCCCCTGCAATGCAGGAAGCTTTCGCTCAGCATGGGGCTCAAACCCACAACCCTGAGATTAAGAGTCTAATGTACTACCGACTGAAATATCCAACCAAAGGATAAGTGCTTTCCATTCTACTTGTTAGTCCAGTACAGGCATAGGGAAACTCAACCCGCCAGATGTTTTGGGACTGCAACTCCCATCATCCCTAGCTAACAGGGCCAGTGGTCAGGGATCATGGGAGTTGTAGTCCCAAAACACCTGAAGGGCCAAGTTTGCCTATGGCTGGTCCAGTAGGTGTGAATCTGGTTGGTTAGCTTAAAAATGCAGGCAGAACATAATCCAGGAGCATCTCTACATGTAGCCAAGCTCTTAAAGGTAAAGGGTAAAGGGACCCCTGACTATTAACTCCAGTCATGACCGACTCTGGGGTTGCGGCGCTCATCTTGCTTTATTGGCCGAGGGAGCCGGCGTACAGCTTCCGGGTCATGTGGCCAGCATGACTAAGCCACTTCTGGCGAACCAGAGCAGCGCACGGAAACGCCCTTTACCTTCCCGCTGGAGCGGTACCTATTTATCTACTTGCACTCTGACGTGCTTTCAAACTGCTAGGTTGGCAGGAGCAGGGACCGAGCAATGGGAGCTCACCCCATTGCAGGGATTCGAACCACTGACCTTCTGATCGGCAAGTCCTAGGCTCTGTGGTTTAACCCACAGCGCCACCCGTGTCCCAGCCAAACTCTTAAGCCATTTAAAATTAGAGAGCTTCCTGTGATTCCCACAAATGCACATTTGCACTTGAACAACTGCAGAGAAACAGTCAGACAAATATAAAGGATGATGGAGCACATTTTCAGAAGCCGTTTTCTATTATATTCCATGACTCATAGGAAGGGGGATGCCATACTTGACTGATAAAGAACTCTGATGTCACGATGGCTAATTTTAGATTTACACAATGCCCATATTCCGGTCTAACCCAGGTTCTTATCTTTGATAATAAATTCTCAGAGCATAGACTGCGACTTTCAAATGGAAAAATGCAGTACCTAGCAGGAGCCCTTTCTAGGACACAGCAGCTTTTATGAATGCCTCCTAACGATCCATAGCCTGTAAGCTTCGATAAACTGTATAATAGATTTTTTGCATTGTTTGAAGGCATTAGAAAAAAATTAAGATGGATTTCAACAAGAACTGCTTCCAGCAGAGCATAAAATCTTGCGACGTATGTTACAATTCATTTGCCAATTATATGGGAAAATCTGGTTCATTGACTTCCTACTTCCTTGAAAGCTGTCTGTGCATGTCTATACATGTGCCTGCACAGTCTAAGAATCCATGTAGCTCCCAAGGCATTGCAAAGGCAATGACCAATATTATTATTATTATCAGTGGAGTGCTGGACTCTAAAATGATTTACCTGCTTTTATCCATTCACATAATGCTATATTTTCAGATACAGTGGTGCCTCACAAGACGAAATTAATTCGTTCTGCGAGTTTTTTCGTCTTGTGAATTTTTCGTCTTGCGAAGCACGGATTCCCATAGGATTAACGGTTTTAAGAAAAAGGAAACAAACTTGCAAGACGTTTTCGTTTTGTGAAGCAAGCCCATAGGGAGATTCGTCTTGCGAAGCAACTCAAAAAACAAAAAACTCTTTCGCCTTGCGAGTTTTTCGTCTTACGAGGCATTCGTCTTGCAAGGTACCTCTGTACTCTGACTTAGGTCAACAGAAGAATAGTGTCCAGATCAAGGGAAGTAATAAAAAGGTAAAAGTAAAGGACCCCTGAGAGTTAAGTCCAGTGTAGGCTGAGCTACTGACACCCTATCCCTCCCCATAGAGCTAAAATTCCCAGTGTTCTGTGAGAAGAAGGAATGATTGTTAAACCACTCTGGAAACTGAAGCTCTGTGAGGGGAATAGGAATATCCTAACAACTCTCACAGTCCCCAGAATTCTTAGGGGGAAGCCAAGTCTATTAAAGTGGTTTAGCGCATACAGGGCTTGGAACACTGACTGAATATCGAGATGCTTGAGGAATAGGGTCAGTTCAAGACAATCTGTTGCCTTATTTATTTATTTATTGTATTCTGTTGCCTGAGCTGAAGAATGATGGTGCTTTCCACATAACGAAGAAAACTGAACTGGAAACTGAATCTTCAGTGTGACAAGATAGCATCTCCCACTGTACCTGAGGGCAGCCGATCAGCTTAAAGGGCTGCACGACACACAAAACACCTGTCCTCCAACATAAGGAAACAGCCCAATCATACTCTGCCTAATAAGTAATGAGTTCAGGAATTCACTCTCTGCCAATTCAGACTTGCACAAATTCAGACATGCACTTAGTGAACCTCTCCTGGACTAACGTATAGATCAGAACGCGTACATTCAGATTTCTTATTTCTCTAAATTTTACAGTACAGTTCTCAGCTCAATGTATCAAAATACAGTTAAAAATAATTTTGCAAGGAGAAATGTATAATTAAATATGTGCAGGGTTTGTTTGTTTTCCCCCCAAAGGTGCAGATTAATTCAGAAACGGGAAAGAATTGATTCATGGATGAAAACATGCAAAAGCAACACAGGCCTATTGGGGAATGCTATGCAAGTTGCCCTCAGTTCCACAGAAGAAAGGTTAAGTACAATAAATTAATAGTGCCCTGTGTTGAGAAAAAACTTTGGAAAGTACAAGGGGGAGGGAGAAAGATCAGAACTGACAGTACCAGACAGGGCTATACTTGGGACATTAACATTTGCAGTTTCAATCAGAAACCACATGAAAAGTTTCCTGTGGGGAGGTTGCATTAAAAGGACTATTTCAAGAAGACATTTGATTTAATGTGGCAGCATCTGCAAGCTGTGAGCTAATGGACAGAAAACCCATTTTCCTGACAAGTAACATTTTTAAAAGGAGGGAAAACCCACCTTTTAGAGCAGTAATTACTGTTTTTGGTTTTAATGGAAATCATGTTTTCTAGTGTATCCAGGGGGGCAATCTAGATTCATCTACTAGAATAAGCATTTGCTAAAATGCACGTTCTTCGCTGTGTCACTTCACGACGCCAGCATAGATGGATGCGGCAAATTATTCCCTGCACAAATCTGTATTAACAAATGGTTAGTGTTGCAAGACAAATGTGAAGAAGCCGAGCAAACTATGGATGAAAGTCTGTTTGGTACGGTAAGCTCAGCGTTATCTTGCTTTCAGCATCACCAAACTCCCGAAACACAACTTGTGTAACCCATCAAGCTGAACTTTACTCAACCAGCCATTTATAGTGTCTTGCCAAGGGCTTGACATTTACACCTCCACTGTTATTTTCAGTTCTGGGCAACAGCAACCATAAAAAATAAAAATGTAACAGGCCTACACAACTTTGTATCAAGCATCTGTTAGGACATCATGGGTGGCTTGTGGACTGCTTGATGGATCAGAAGTTGTGTAGGCCTGATATAACAAGGGCAGAGTGGAGTCATATCGTGGGGGGGGGGGGCGGCTTGATCTGCTTGGGGGTGAGATAAAGTACACAAAATAGCTCACCAGAAAAGCATCAAAGGGGCAGCGCTAATGTAAGGCAGCCTTGAGAACATTTTCGGCCACTGCCTTGCATTCGTACCAGTGGTGGATAAAAACAGAGAAGCAAATACAGTCCCACACCCCACCGCTCAAGGTGATTCCCATATTAGGGATGGGAGAGGAATTTGATTCATAATTTTAACGAAACCTACATAATAGGCACATTTTGAAACAAACATAGAGCCAGCCCAAGCTACCCTTTAAAATCCACACTTCTCTGAATTTTGTGGTGCAGCTTCCCAGCTAAGTAATGTGTAAAGGGTAAAGGTAAAGGGACCCCTGACCATTAGGTCCAGTCATGACCGACTCTGGGGTTGCGGTGCTCATCTCGCTTTATTGGCCGAGGGAGCCGGCGTACAGCTTCCGGGTCATGTGGCCAGCATGACTAAGCCGCTTCTGGCAAACCAGAGCAGCGCACGGAAACGCCGTTTACCTTCCCGCTGGAGCAGTACCTATTTATCTACTTGCACTTTGACGTGCTTTTGAACTGCTAGGTTGGCAGGATAAATAATGTGTACAAGAATGCAAATATTGGTGAAACTGGCATATAAAAATGCCTAATATTAGGGGGAGCTGCTTGAAAAATGTGTATATCAGGCAAAATTGCCTTAAAAGTGTCTATCGGGGAAAAATGCTGTTGAATGTTCATGAGGACTTTAAAATAAATAAATCATGAACAGATGCTGAAATGTGGAGAGCTGAACTTAAGGTTGGGGAAACGAGAAACCAAGAGAAACTTAATTTCCTCCACCACTAGCTGTCCCCACCTCACATCTGCTTCAACCCCACCAACACACTTCGCTTCAAGGTTCCAAAATCGTACCTTAGGGGCATGTTCTCCTTGGGGAAGTCTTCTCCTGGGGACTGAAACCACTTTCCCTCGGACTACCTCGTCCTGCCCCAATGTCCCCTAAATGTACCCCAATGGCAGAGGTGGGCGCTCCCAGTTCCCAGAGAGGGCCTTTTCCTGCTGAGGACTGGAACCACAAGTCCCAGAATCCCCAAATGGGAAACTGACACTCTGTGCCTACTCTATGTTACTTAGGAAGCATCAGTTTCCCACTAGGGATTCTGGGACTTGTAGTCCTAGTTCCCAGTGGGAAAAGATTGACCCAAGTTAGAAGCAGCAATAGAAGCACTAGCGTCTAGTAGGCTCCTTTCAAACCTATCCCTATCCATGATTAGGAGTGGGCTGGAATCAGCCACAAACCTTCAAAGTCTAACACTATCCAGTATACTACATTGGCCCTGTGATACAGGGTTTCTGCAGCTGTGGCATATCTGAGCTTATTTTCATATCGTACCTCAAATGCAATCATTTCTTTGGTAGTAAGCTTGAAGCTTTTTCTTGAGTGTTGTGCATTATCCCCCAACAGCAGTTCAATAACCTGCTTTGTAGCTGACAGATAAAGTGAGCAGCCCAAGCCGCTTCACGGTGTAACAAATTAACCTGCACCTATTGCTGTCCGGCAAGAAAACACTGAAAGGATACAGCATCACCATCAAATCCCATCCCCACAATTTTTTTGCTGGCTGTCCCATCATATCATATCATATCATATCATATCATATCATATCATATCATATCATATCATATCATATCATATTATATTATATTATATTGTAGTTGTTATAAATCAAGCACCATTGGGAGTTGTTTATTTCTGTTTTCCAATATATTTCTTATCAATAAAAAAAAAAACTGGTGTGGAGCAAGCAAATTTTTATTCTAAAATTGTGGCCCGGGGGTGGGGTAGGGGAGTGTGAGAACCACTGCATTATGGTCTGAGAGCTGCAAATCAAGTCATTTCATTTAGGAGTTTGCAATATCAAAATATTCAAGCATCTCTTTTGCATGAACTCTCCACAGCTTTTTTTTTAAAAATTCACAGCAGTTAATGTTTTGCAAGAAAATATCAACCCCAACTGGGTGGTATTCAACTGAGTTTTATTCAGAGGAGACCCACCCTGGGACCTTAGGGCAAAGAGTGGGTGATAAATAAATAATCGCAGAGAGAAGAAATGCCATGGTGGACTCTTTTATCTGCCCCAGTTGCAACAAAACATGTCTTTCCCACATCAGTCTCTACAGCCACAACAGGCGCTGCAACCTTCCAACAATTAGACCTCACCACCAAAGGTGCATTCCTACATTGTATCCCAAGGCAGATGGATGCCAACCTGTGACTGAGTTCAGTAAATGAATTTCCATAGGTCTACGCTGAGTAAAACTTAATTGAACACAACCGATGATATTAAGCATTTTATACCTTTACCTACCCTCATCTTATAAATCCAACAGCATTTATAATAGGGACAATTAAAAAAAATAACCTGCTAATTTTAAATTTGGAGTATTTGCTTGAGAATTCCACGTAAGAGACACTGCCTTGGTCTGCAATCCTATCCCTTTTTACCTGGGAAAAAGCCTCATTGTTCTGTGGGACTTATTTCTGATTAGATGTGGTTAGGATTGCAGCTGTGATCTGCAACTCATACCCCATGTATTTTTAAAAGGGAAATTGCAGCCACATTTCCAGACACTTCAAGATGTTTGTGTCATACCAGCTAGCACAAATATACATATTTTTAAGGGGAGGGGGTACGATTGTTTAAGAGGCAACAGCAGACATTTATGAATGTTTATAAGACATATGGTAGATGCCAGAGCCACTCTTTCTTGCTATTGGCAAATTTTGCTGTGAAATTTGTTTCCATAATTAATGTGTTTTGAAGTGAAGGGACCTTATGTAACAACAGAATAGGCCTTAATTATTGTCGGTGATTAATCCATTCTGTTGGTTTTATTTTTAATCCTGTTATCCTAAAATTAATTTCCAATTTAAAGGTCATTTTACACGTTGGTGATATCGCATATGGCAATGCTAATCCTCTCTTTCTTGTGAGAAATAAGAGTATCTGATTATCAAAGACACAGAGTGACTATCCACTGGCCTATATGACAGGCTGGGTGATTCTATCCATTTCTGTATCCTCACCCACCTAATCTGTGTGTATAAGGCAAAACTGCAGTTCTTTGGATAAATCCATAGCATTTTAAAGCACCAGGCCAGTTGCCCATCCAGTCCAGCCTAGTGTTCTCACCAGATGCCTATGGAAAGTCAGCAAGCAGGATCTGAATCACTTTCCCCTCTGGTGGTTTCCAACAACTGGTATTCAGAAGCAGACAGTGAACATAACCATCAAGGTAGATAGCCTTGATGGCAGCCTTATCCTCCATGAACTTGTCTAACCCTCTTTTGAAGCCATCCAAGTGCCATCACTGGGAGTGCCATGGGAGTGATTCCCTGGAAGGGGGTTATGTAAGACTGCAGATGATACAGGACTTGGTCCCAATGTTGCTTCATTGGAACGTGGTCTTAGTCTTCCGGAAAGAGGTGTTAGTGCAAGGCCAGGGATAAGCAGTATACCCAGAATGCAGTGGCTGCTATATAATCCACGTGGGTACAGTGGGTACAGCACCCGGGGCAAGGCAAGTAATTTGCACCCCCTAACCCGTGGATTTGCGCCCCCTAACCCGTGGATTTCCCTAACCCCCAGATGTTGCGCCCAGTGCGGCCGGCCCCCCCTGCACCCCCACGCTACGCCACTGCGTGGGTATGTCAAATAATAATAATAATTTATTATTTATACCCCATCCATCTGGCTGGGTTTCCCCAGCCACTCTGGACTGCTCCCAACAGAATATTAAAAACACGATAAAACATCAAACATTAAAAACTTCCCTAAACAGGGCTGCATTCAGGTGTCTTCTAAAAGTCAGATACAGTCATACCTCATGCTAAGTTTGCGTCATGATACGTTTTTTCAGGTTGCGTCCTGCGGCAACCCGGAAATACCAGAAAGAGTTACTTCCGGGTTTCGCCGCTCGCGCATGCGCAGACGTGCAAAATGACGTCATGTGCATGCGCAGAAGCAGCAAATCGCAAGCCGCGCGTGCACAGACGCGCCGCTGTGGGTTGTGTTCTGCTCATGTTGCGAACGGGCCTCCGGAACGGATCCTGTTCGCAACCAGATGTACCACTGTAGTTGTTTCTTTCCTTGACATCTGATGGGAGGGTGTTCCACAGGGCAGGCGCCACTACCAAGAAGACCCTCTGCCTGGTTCCCTGTAACCCTAGCCGTGAGGGAACTGCAGAAGGCCCTCGGCGCTGGACCTCAGTGTCTGGGCAGAACGATGGGGGTGGAGACACTCCTTCAGGTATACTGGACCGAGGCCATTTAGGGCTTTAAAGGTCAGCACCAACACTTTTAATTGTGCTCGGAAACGTACTGGGAGTCTAGCAGGGAGGAGGCAGTGCAGAGCAGAAGCTAAATGTCTGCGAGAAGTGGTGAAAGCAAGCTTTGTTGGGGCAGGGTGGCGTTGAAATTACAGAGCTAGATTTCCAGAGCTGGAGAGTGGGCACAGCGAAAGCTTTGATCTCTGGAGATGAGCCAGCCCACCCTAAGCCAAGGTCAAGGCTGGCAGATCTTTAGCTGTCCCAAGGACAGGAGAGATGTTAAATATACTCTGCTTTTTCAGAAGGGGAGTTTTTGCACATTCCCATTGAATGTAATAGAATATCAAACTTCCAAGTGACTTCAATAGGATTATATGATCCTAGCTTCATAACACTTGGGTCAAGATCTCAATGCCCTGTGAGTTAAGCAGGAAATAGTTCCCTTTTGAAGTCAGTCTCGGGAACTAAGAATACAAGCAATATTAACTTTTTAAGGTGTTAAATGACCTCCTTCTGGGAAATTTGATGCAACAAAAGAGGGGGGGAAGGCTCCCATTTACAGACGTTCTTACCAAATAAGGACCCATGCTATGAAGAAGAAGAAGAAGAGTTTGGATTTGATATCCCGCCTTTCACTCCCTTTAAGGAGTCTCAAAGCGGCTAACATTCTCCTTTCTCTTCCTCCCCCACAACAAACACACTGTGAGGTGAGTGGGGCTGAGAGACTTCAAAGAAGTGTGACTGGCCCAAGGTCACCCAGCAGCTGCATGTGGAGGAGTGGAGACACGAACCCGGTTCCCCAGATTACGAGACTACCACTCTTAACCACTACACCATACTGGCTACATTCCATACTGAATGCAAATGGAAGTTTCCCCTGCTTTGCCTATCTACAAATCCAGCACCCAGGATTCCTCATGCAGCTCCTGTTACTGGATTGGAATTTTTGGATTGTGCACATTTCTAAATATGCATCCTAAAATATACATTTTAATACATTTGGGTGAATGTTTTTGAGCAAAGAATTGTTGTTTTTTTTTTTTTTTTGCATTTTAAATTTTTTTATTAATTTCATTCTAAATACAATATATCCGAAATACAGAACTTTCCATTCATTTTTGACTTCCTTCAGCGACGTTGACATTCCTTCGAATTTGAGTCTTTGAAACACATTCCATCCTTACATATTGCCATACATATCTCCCTTTATACATTATTTCGATTTGAACAATACTTGTTAATTCTTTACAGTGCCTCTTTAAAACCCACTAGCGTTGTATTTACAAAACATTTATTCTCCAGATAACCCACAAATTTCCCCCAATCTTCAATAAACTTTTGATCTTTTAGGTATCTTAATTTCCCTGTCAATTTATCCAACTCAGCATACTCTGTCAGTTTTGCTCTCCACTCTGCAACTGTTGGCATTTCTTCCTGCTTCCACCTCTGGGCTATCACAATTCTGGCTGCTGTGACCGCGTACTGGAATAGTTTACAATCCTTTCTCCTGATGTCCTTTCCCATAATACAAAGTAGAAAAGCTTCTGGTTTTTTAACAAAAGTGTAACCTAGCATCTTTTTCAGTTCATTATATACGTCCTCCCAGAAGCTTTTAACTTTCTTGCATTCCCACCATTGATGATAAAACGTCCCCTCCATAAGTTTACACTTCCAACACTTATTGTCTACCTTATACATCTTAGCTAATTTTACAGGAGTCATATACCACCTGTATTGCATCTTCATTACATTTTCTTTTAGTAGTGTACAGGCTGTAAACTTTATATTCACTCTCCACAGCTTTTCCCAATCTTCCATTTGGATGTTATACCTTAAATCCCTTGCCCATTGTACCATCACTGACTTCACTTCCTCATCCTTCGTATTCCACTCCAGCAGTAGTTTATACATTTTGGAAAGGTTTTTGTAATCACTATTTATTATCTCTTTTTGGAATATTGATTCTTTTTCTACGTATCCTCTTTCCTTCACCTCTGTTTTAAACATCTCATTTATCTGGAAGTAATGCAGCCAACCTTGTGTGAGCATTTTGACCTGGTCGTATGGTTTAACTTTCCACTTCCCTCCTTCATAAACAACCATATCTTCATACTTCCCCCATTTTTCCTTCATGTTAACTTTCTTTACACCTATCATCTCCTGTGGGGACAGCCAGTGTGGTGTTCTTGGTTCTAAGTTTTTGAGCAAAGAATTGTATTGCGAAATCTGGAGAAGCGCAAGATCTGAAGGATAAGTATGTTCTGATCTGTGTATTAATCTAGGAGGTGTGAATTAAACGTGCAGACCAAATGAAATTCTTCTCCATTCTTAGTCATGCATACAGTATTTTTATCATTGGGAACATTGGGGAAATAATACAGCTTTTTGCATTGCAACCCTATTCATTTCTACTTGGAAATAAATCCCACTGAGCACAATGGGCTATCAAATAAGTGTGCATGGGATATAAAATCTCCAAAAGAAATTGCACTCTTGATTCTTCCTCTCACCATCATTCCTTACATAGTCCAAATAAGTTGGTCTATAGGAGGAACGACTGAAGCAAAAGAAAGCACTTAAGTCCTCCCTGATTTCAGCTTAAGTCTCATTTGAAATCAATGAGATACAGAAATGCTTTAGTGAGACAGTTTTCAGAAATCTTTATTTTTCCTTAACCAAGATGCATATAAGTTAGAAGTGGGGATTTTTTTAAAACATAAAACCTGTTTTTCCACCAAGCAGCAGATTCCTTTTGTCATATTATAAGCTGCTTTCTAACCCTGATGGATTCAAAAGTAAGGGGAGAAAGGGGCTGATGCTAGCCCAAAAATCTAAGCAGAGCATCTTGGTGGCTGTAAGCTCTCAGTATCTCCAGACTCCACAAAGGGCCTTGCTGGATTGCAGCCTGGAGAACAGATTAATAGTTTTCAGCAGCAATGGGTAGTACAGCAGGATATCAAGTCAACTGCACACACATAAAGCCTCCAATATACATTTAATTGGACACCTACCTCAAACCACTGCCCATGCGACTGCATTTTCAGGATGACACAAGGATCTGGCTTGGAGAGGGCATCTCTGTCTGATATGCTTTTGCATGCGACTCTCAGTTCCACCTTCGTCAGACATGGGCTGCTAAAGATCCCCAGAGTATTGGCCGCTGATTCATAGATGTTGCTCATTTTCTGCATTCTCTGTGGGAAAAGAGGGAAAGGTTGAATGGTAAAACCACTTTTAAACAGGAACACTGTATTCTTGTATCCGGAGGGAGACCGTTCCAAGAATCTTCAGTTCTCGAATAAGGGACAATTTCTAACCAATAAACCAAGCATGTTTGCTCGGTGTAGTCTTTGGTTACAAAACCAAATGGCACTCAGGGCCTGAACATGATAAATCAATGAAATCAGAGCCGTCTTTCCCATTGGTGTTAGTGGTTCGTTGCGCCAGGGCGCCGGCCTCTCAGGGGCGCCCTAGCAAGTGGGGGAGCTGCGCAGCTTTGCCAGCAACCTCCCCTTTCCCTGCATGCCCACCATCTGTGCCCCGCCAACTATATGACTGGCAGGCATGCAGCTTCCCTCCCAAATCTCTGCATCTGCTAAAGAAGATGGCCCTGCTCCCGGTCATTGTCCTCCTCCTGCTTCCTGGCAAAAGGCAGTGCACAGCCTTCCCAGGCGCCCCAACACCAGAGAGCATGTCCACCAACACGTTTTCCTGTTTGATCACCACGCCAGGGATTGGGGCGGTGGGGGAGGCAGAGGACATTTCCCACCGTCCCCTCCCTTGTTTTGGAGTTGCCAGGGGGGCGCTGGAGGGATCTTTGCACCACGGCACCGGATATGCTTAAGACAGCCCTGAATGAAATTATTATTTATACTCCTACTACTTTGAAGTACACACAGATCTCACTACCTGAACACAATGTGTTTTCAGGAAATCATTTGTTAGGTGAACGTTTGCATAACAAGTTGATGATATCCATTGATTCCTATGGGAAATTTTAAGGCTGCTTATTTGTTTAGAGTACACACAGGTCCAACTGTTTGGATGTCTAAATCTGTGGTGTGCATAGCGAGGTTTGAGTACTAATTGCTCATGTCTGTTGCCAGGGAGAGGGGACAGGAATATTGGAGTGGGAGAGGTATTGCGGTGGAGTGGAGTAGCTGGGATTTTGAACAGCAGCACTCTGTTCCACAACAGTTTGTTGCAGTCCCACTTGCAATACTGACAGTGAATTACATGCTTCATATCCATCACACATGCAATAAAACTGGTGACTTACAGAATGCAGAAGGACAATGATCTTTTGAAATGATATTGGTATATTCAGTTGGTATAGAGATAGCAGCGGCAGAAAGCACAGTGTTAAGAAGGATGAGCTGGAACAGAAATCTTCCATTCAAATATCAGCTCATCCATGAGCGCAGCAGGTGGCCTTAGATAAACTACTGGCACTTTCCCTTATGTCACCATTCATAATAACTTAAGGGCATAAGGGGATCCTTCCTGGGTTCCTATCTAGTCCAGCCCAGCATTCTCTTTCCCACAGTGGCCAACCAGATGTGCATGGCGAGGCCAGGAGCCAAGCGATGAGTGCAACACTTGTGCTGCACAGCAACTGGTATTCAGAGGCATGCTGCTCTGATCCTGGACAAGTAGCCATCACAAGTAGCCAGCGATTCTCCAGGGATTTCCATGGCAGTTGTAATGATTGCTAGAATCATGCATGTGAAAGTGTGCTGAACAAAACCTGTTCTCCAGCAAAGATTGATCATCTCCCAGCCAAATCCGGTGAGCTGTTTGTTCTTTCCAGGGCTCTCATGGCAGAAATGCATCCTCTGTGCATCGGTGCCAGCCTTATTGCAACGTGCCTCTTCCCGGGCATAGTTGGGCTGTTATTCTTTGGCTGTTAAATCTCCACTTTTTTAAAAAAAAAACTCTCACCAGAATGTATGCAGCTGCACATTCACAGGTTGCTATTGCATTGGATTTTAAATAAGCATCCTTGGCATTATTATGAATTTATGGCAGGGGTGCAGAAACTCAGTCATAGCTGCCAGGTCACACCCCACACTGACTTGGCTCTGCACTCTTGTCTAGTGATTTCACTTGGCTGGAATGTGCCCTTGTATTTCACAAATACTAGAATCGGAATTTTTCTTCTAATTTTTAAAATGAGCTTTGTCTTCCTTTTCCTCCCCTTTTTGTTCTCTTATCTACTTTGCTTTCGTTTATTGCTTTGCTTTGTTCTTCAATGTCCTCTACTGTGAGTTAATGAGGGTACTCACATGAAGGTGATGGATGGTTGTTGAAGGACCCTTTGTGAGAGGCATAGAAGGTAAGACCTCCCAGGGTAGGAGAAGAAAGAGAAGCTCAGAGCTGGGAGCTGGGAGCTGGGAGCTGGGAGCTGGGAGCTGGGAGCTGGGAGCTGGGAGCTGGGAGCTGGGAGCTGGGAGGCCCCACCCCCTTCTGTGTGAGACAAGGGTTAAGATCTAACTTTGAGAGAGGGCTTTGAAGTTTGCTTGCCTGGATGGAGGATGGAGAGTTTCTCTCCATATCCACTTTTCCCACATCCTCCACTGCCATGCGGCCCCCAGAAAGCTACCCAAGAGGGAATATGTGGCCCCTGGACGGAAAAAGCTTCAATAACCCTGGTTTATGGGTTGGCCATTAACTGGTGGGGATTGTCTTGCTAAAGTACAGTGGTGCCCCGCAAGACGAACGCCTCGCAAGACGGAAAACCCGCTAGACGAAAGGGTTTTCCGTTTTGGAGGCGCTTCGCTAAACGAATTTCTCTATGGGGTTGCTTCGCAAGACGAAAAAATCTTGCGAGTTCCCGCGGGTTTCCCCCCGCTTTTTTCGCCCTGTTCCTAAGCTGCTAAGCCGCTTAACAGCTGATCCGCTGATAAGCCGCTTCTCAGCTGATCGCTAAAAGCCGCTAGACCGCTAATAGCGCTAATCCGCTAAGCTGTCAATGGGCTTGTTTCGCAAGACGAAAAAACCGCTAGACGAAGAGAATCGCGGAACGGATTAATTTCGTCTTGCGAGGCACCACTGTACCAATATGTCAAGGCAGTGGCATCAGGAAGTGTTGAATTTTGAAACTTGCTAGGGGATAGATGTCCACAGCTTCAGAGTTACAAAATTATTGGAAAGTTTTGTGTCCTTTTCATCTCAAGTGAGCAATGGGGTGGGGTGGGGGGTGAGGAGAGTATCATCACCCCATTCTGCTACATTCTAGGTTATTTAAAACATTGCACTTGTTCCACCTTTCCAAACAGATTAGATGGGGTGTTAACATTTGCATCATTCCAATCTCACAAGACTCTTGAAATGTACTGTAATAGGGCTGGTAATGATTACACCTAAAAACAAACCAACCTGGATGACTTTAGTATCAGGAGAGGTGGAGGGAAATCTCTCCAAGGAACAGAACCTGATTGCCTCATTCCGCTCAGATCTAATAAATATCTTTTATTCTCCTTGATATAATGCTATACACTTAACCTACTCCTTCTATATGCAGCATCCAAGGACAGAGTGGGGCTTGTGGTTCTTCCTCTATTATTCCCATGACCCAGTCACTCTATTCCTACATTACTGAAACAGAGTTAGGAAGAAGCAGGAGGACCAACTAGCCCTTTGCTACTGGCCCTTAAGTGTAATCACTAATTTGCAATATTCCAGTAAAGTTTGAATGCATGGAAGTTGGGAGGATAAGAAAAGTACAGTGGTACCTTGGGTTAAGAACTTAATTCGTTCTGGAGGTCTGTTCTTAACCTGAAACTGTTCTTAACCTGAGGTGCCACTTTAGCTAATGGGGCCTCCCGCTGCCGCCGCGCGATTTCTGTTCTCATCCTGAAGCAAAGTTCTTAACCCGAGGTACTATTTCTGGGTTAGCAGAGTCTGTAACCTGAAGCAACTGTAACCCAAGGTACCACTGTATTTTATAGCACCTTTGATCACACCCAAACCAGACTGCATAAAAGGCAGATAAGTGGAATATTCTGCTGCATCTTAAATGGAGAATTATGTACGAGTAGTTGTTATTATAGTTTGCTTTAGTATTTCCCCCTCCAATGTTTCACCAGCACATTAGTATTTTATTAGCCGCTTCCTTCAGTCCTTCCCTGGTGAGAAGCTAGTATTTCTGAGAGGGAGATACATGATGGGTTTGAGGAGGAAGTGTCCTCTCTAGGTCACACCGTAATGCATTTTTCATTCACTGCCACATTGATTTCATTTTCCCTTTCTTTCATCAGGGAAAAAGGTACATCATGTCACCTAGGGACTCCCTTACAGAGTCATTTCTCATTAACCAGTGACACACCTCATGGCAGAAGAGATAGCTGGAAAAGAGACCCATACACAAATAGAAGGTGATTCAAAAAAAGGATTTTTTATATATATAAAAGAAAAACCTTACATAAAAGAGAGAAAAAATCCTTACTGAGAAAGAAGGAAATATGTAATCAACAAGGCTAGGGATTGTTTGTATCTGAGTATAGATGCCAAAGTACAAAATACAAACTAGCTTCTTTGGCGGGGGGTGGGGGCACATTGAATTCGACAAATTAGAATCTGCCTGCCTCATACTTCTCCCTCCTAGACACACTTGATGGGGACACATGACAGATTGAAATTTATTTTATATCTCTCCCGGTATGCCCCATGGAGAGCCTCAAGGTCCATAAATAGCAACAGCCTAGTGGTCCCGGGCCCTAAGGAAGTTAGATTAGCTTCAACCAGAGCCAGGGCCTTTTCAACACTGTCTCCGGCCTGGTGGAACGCTCTGTCTCATGAGACCAGGGCCCTGCAGGATCTGATTTCTTTCTGCAGGGCCTGTAAGACAGAGTTGTTCCGCCTGGCCTTTGGCTTGCAGCCAATTTGATTCCCTCCCCCTCTTTCTTTTTTCTTTTTCCTTTCTCCTCCTATGATGAGGCTGCATTTTAATATTTTATTGTTTCAATATTTTAATGTTGTATTTTAATCTTGTTTTTAAGTTGTATTCATTCAACTTGTTTTTATTATTGCTTGCTAGCCGCCCTGAGCCCGGCCTTGGCTGGGGAGGGCAGGGTATAAATAAAAATTATTATTATTATTATTTGTATCAGCCACTGCAATTTTTGCACAGAGTACATCAAACTTAAAGTACAACTGAACAGCTACAATTGCCAAATGAAAGACTGTACAAATCAAGACTCAGAGCGCACCATAGTAGCCCTTATTTTAATGGTAGCTGCTAGAAGTGTTGCTGTTGCACATGCTTTCAAATAACATGATTCACTTTTGAGTATGAAAACCAGAGAAGTGACATTATAGATTTATTGTGCCCTAGAACTGCTGCTTGGAAATTCAGCTACATGCCTTAGGGTAATGGTTTAGCACTGACATAGCCCTTTCAACCACCTTGGTCACTGTACCATGTCTTATTTTATAAGTCCAGCTGGAAAAGCAGTATTTGGTATGATTCCTGAAGATGCCCGATGGTCCAATTCAGAGCACCTATTGCCTACATGTCTACCATGCCCTGAAGTGTCCTAAGTGTATGACGTTTTCCAGTGACTTACTCACTTATTAAATGTATTTATAATCCACTCTTCAACCAAAGGTCTCAAGGCACAAGTATACACAGTCTAAACCAAAGACTAAACAATAAAACTGAAACATAAAACAAGATATGAATTTTTTTTTGCAAATAAAACCAGCAGTGTCGACAGATATTCAGATGTCCAATGTACCTCACTGCTTCCCAAAAAGTCTTTACCTGCCTATGAAATGACACCAATGCTGTGGCGAGATGCACCTTTGAGGGGAGGTCAATCCAAAGGCAAGGGTTACTGCAGAGAAAGTGGACCCTTGCTCCACTCCATGCCTAATCTCATTAGAAATTAGGATTACCAGCAGGGCTTCTAGAATGGATAGTTTTGTTAAGAGGAAGGATGGAAGAATATTTGTGGGGAAAGGGAAGTATTGTGAGTTTGATGCAATGAATACCTTCATTCCGGCCGGACTACATATTCATTCTGTGTCCTGTTTGAGAATGTTACTTTGAGACTACGACATGTTTTGAATAAACGTATGCTGCAATGACTTCAAATCATCAGCTAGAAAGAAAGGCCGCCACATTTTCATGCATAGTAATGACAGAAACCCACTGAAGCAAAAGTTCATCTCAGTGCTCTCAGTGCTCCTTCCCAACGTAATTATAACACAACAATGGCTTGGAAGCAATGTCTTCCTTATGATCCCCAAATAGTTTTCCAGTGTCAATTTGTATGACTTTCCTGTCAACTCATCTTACAGATGGCAAATCACAGAGGTTAAGCAATTTATTCAGAGACCATATCGTCAGAGCCCATGTTGATACTTTTCTGTATATTTAAAGTTCACTTATTCTGTCTGAGAGATTCTGTAACAACAAAATGAGCCTTCAACTAAGAAGGAATGAGATTTGAACACAAGCCTGTGTACTGCTTAGCAAGTCAGGTGTGCCCCCCACCCCCGTCCACCTTAAGAGAAAAATCCTCTTCCATCAGATTCTTCTCTATCACTTGCCATTACTCCAATAAAGACACAACAGCACAGTAGAATACAGCAAAACAATGTAATACCAACAAAACTTGGCTATAAATCCACATTTGAGCAGACTCACTAACCAAACTGACATGATTTGAGCTGCCTGTGTGACAAAGCAGTTTTCTGATTCCTTTAGCATGCTTTTTACTTTTGCAAGTTCTCTTCATTTCAGAGAGGTATGCATAATAGACATTCAACACAGGCATTTGTTACATTCTGTTCTGGTAATGTCTGCAGTGGTATAGTAACTGTGAGTAGCAGTTCAGCACCATGGCCAGCTCCAGTAAATTTACTTGTTAGTCCACCAACTGCTCACAATGGATGTGTTCTTGGAATTTGAGAAATGTGGCAGGGAGCACAGGACAATATTGAGGAGTGTTCTGAACCCTTTGGCTGCTTCGACATTCTCCCCACAACTACTCCCTCCAGCTACCCCTTTTTCCCCTGCTGGGGTTGGAGACTAGAAATAAGCTTGGCACAGAGTTCTGATGTAAATTGCTCACAGGGATAAAGTGGAAGGTGAGAGAAGCACGAAGCACTTGTTCTCGCATATGTCCCTCAAAATACACACTCCTTAATTTCCTTTATTCTGCATCCATAGGGAGGAAGAGTGAGGCCTGTGCTTCTTGGTGTAACATGAAGTTCTGTCCTCAGTTTAGTTGAGCCCCTTGATTCTGTTTGTGTTCAGTTTCTCATTATTTTTTAAAATTATCTTGACCTTCTGATTTACAGCCTAATTCTATGTGCGTTGGCTGAGAAGTAAGTCCCACTAGTTGCAATGGAACTTACTCCTAGGTAAATGTTCATAGCTGATTTTTTTTCTGAAGGGGAAGAGCTGTAGTTTAGTGGTAGAACATCTGCTTTGCAAGCAGAGGTCCAAGATAGGAGCGGTGGGGGGGGGGGAATCCTTTCTGAGACTGTGAAGAGCCACTGACAGTCAGAGTAAATAATACAGAGTGTGATGGCCTGGGAATCTGATTCAGAGGCTGAACCTGAGGAATCCCAGCCTGCACAGGAGTCCCTGCCTCCAGGGCCAGCTGAGCTGGGGCAGGGGCTTGAATCTGAAGGGCCTGCACCTGTGCCGGATCCTCAGGAGCAGACACCAGATGTATCCACTCTAGCTCCGGAGGTGATTGAGGACCCATTGCCTGCAGGTGCTCCTCTCCCAGCCCTGTCAGGGGAAGGTGAGGTTGCCTCTGGGTCCAGTAACCCTCCAGCCTCTCCGGAGCTGCAGAGGCTCAGGGCAGAGAGGCGGAGGGAACTGGGTTCTCTCAGGAGGAGTGCTCGCCTTAAGGCCAGGAGAGGCAAGTCACTTGTGGGCCAGGACTGCCTTTGCCTCAGAGGAGATAAAGGCCAGTCAGCCCAGTCCCAGGTTGAGGGAGCAGCATCGCTGGAAACCTGTTCCTGCCAGACCCTGTCCTGCTCTTCTGGAGTTCCTGACCATGCCTGGCTCCTTGCCTTGGACCCCGCTTCACCCTTGATGGACAGCCTCCAGTCCCTCGACCCAGGACCGGACTCAGACCACGCCTCACGGTAACCCCCCCACCCGGGACCAGCACACAGAGCTATATAGCACCGTAGTCTTAGTATCATTCCAGCTTCTATTAAAGTGCTTTCTAAAACAGCACTTAAATACTTGATTCTCTCTCTCTCTCTCTCCTTCTCTCTCTTTCTCTCCCTCTCTCTCACACACAGCATTTTATAACCATTTAACATCACAGTTACCAGCTGACATCCATTAAATGGCAGTGGATCTTCTATCATCTACTATTCAAGACAACCATGTAAGGAGAGCTGAAAATGTATTCTTTATGGACCAGCTCTGATGAATCTCCATGGTGGTAATGCTGCAGCCTATTAAAATTATCTCCATTAATGAGGACAAAGTATAAACTGTCAGCACTAAATGGAATATATATTAACACTTACTATGGAAAAGGCAAGAGGTGAGATACCTCCTTCCAAAGAAAAGGCCAGTGCCATGAAAAATTAATTTATCCTGCTCGTGTGCTGGTATTTGTGCAACTCAGGCAACAATCAGGGATGATTATTTAAAATGACATCTATGGAAAGAGGGAAAGAGCTCTTCGCAAAATGAGCAACATCAGTAAATTCAGAAAGACGACAAGATGAGAAGAATTGGCAATTGCATAATTGCGAATGCTAAGAAGATCTCTTACGGCAGCTAATGCAGTTGGACAGCAGGGTAGAAGGTCTTAGAACAAAGTGCAAACCGTGCATATGGAAATATACATATCGCTAACAATGTTAAAGGACTCATTAGCATCTAACCAGCTGTTTGAAATAGAAAGTGATAAGACAGTGCTACAATAGAAAGAAATTAAGACATCTGATGCCAACAGAACTAGGCTTGTTAATCCAGCTCAACTCTCAAGTAAAGGCAATGGGTCACTGTATTTTGAAGCGGAGCTGAAACTACAGTGCCTATTTCGGCTGAGTTTTTGTACCACCACAAAATATAAAATCAATACGGATGTTGCAAATTTCCTGCATAACCAGCAAAAGATCTGGCTTGATTTGAGACTGTGGTAATCAATATAAAGGTGACTGCTTAATCTGTGGGTCAATACTGATATGCATTTGCCAAGTGGCAACTCACTTGCTAATCTGTTGTATCCTACAAATTAGACAATTTGGATAATACTGCCCAGATCCTGTTGAAGCATTTGTGCATGAAAAGATGCTCCTCACTGCTCAGCGAGATTTTAATCCATTTATTAAGCAATCGGTGGATCCAATTAAGTCATTGCACAAACAGAATGATGTATACTCATGCAATGGAACTTCTTGTTCCTCACCTCTGCATGAATTCATTGCACCAACCCAGGAGAAGATTGAAGAAGGGGCAGATAAAGGAGGAGAATGATGTTGGAAGGCTGATTTGTCAACATGAGAAAGAGGGAACAGAGAGAAGAACCTCCCCATATTGTCCTTTCTGGCCAAACCTGTGCTGACCCTCCCTCAGATGCTAGACTTGGGGTTCCTAACCTCATTTCCTACTTCTTTCTTCTTCATCCTCACCATGGGAGAAGAGCATGCAGAACTCAAAGGATCTCCACCTTAGTTAGATAAAACCAGGATATTTCCAATCATGCCTGTATTTCCTGTAATAAATGTAGCTTTCTTATTTACCTAAACACAGAGTCTCAGTGTGATGATATTCAGGGTAAAGTGTTGCCCTTCAACAACGATACAGTAAACTTCCACTTCTGCTGAGAATTTTAACTCCAAATGCCAACCAAGGAGGGGAAACTCCCATTGTGAAAGCAGAAATCATTCCACTTGCACAGCGACTTAGATGAATACAACCCAATGGCTTTCCACAGTGTACATAACCTTGTACAAATAACAGTGACACATATTAATCTGTTTGTGACTAAACTCCACAGGGGAATCATTGCCTGGAATCATAGTGCAAAACTGTGGAGTATCTGCAGCCCTGGCTTTGGATGGGTTGCAGAACTTGGCAGCCAGTGAGAAGCATGCAGTGGGACACTAGTATGAACAACACACTGTGGCAGCTATTGACAATACCAAAGCTAATTAACATGGTGACAACTACAGCAGTGATGGAGAGCCATGGCCCTCATTATATTGCTGGACTACAGCTCCCATAACATCTAACCACTGAACATGGGGGCTGGGACTGTTGGCATCTGCAGTCCATGAACATCTCCATCCCTGAGCTAAAGAGCAGATCCACCACTGGTATAAAGTCTACCGAAGGTTGAAATAGTCATACAGAGACACATGTTCTAGGCTTCACCCTCTTTGGGGAAGTGTGTTCTGAGTCTGAATAGCCTTGAGAAGATCAGTCCTCAGTTAAAGGAGTAGTGATCTGTTTCGCTGGCATGCATTAAGGCAAAGTTGATGGCTCTCCTGCTATCCCTGAGTTAGTCTTGTTGTGAAGCAGGAATGCTCAGAAATGAGTTTCTGGGAAGAGTAAGAAGAATCTATTTTGGCAAGAAAATATTTTCAGGGACAAGGGATCAAAGAAGCATGGCTCTTTGGGATTCATCCTCATCATTCATGGAAGGCTCTACAACAGAGCTTTCCAAACTGTGTGTCACGCTAAGTGTGTCGGCTGCAGTGTGTCGGGTGAACACTCCCCACGCTGCTGCCGGGGCTGGAAAAGGGTTAGTTTAACCTCCAGTTTGCTATGAAAACTGGATTACTGTGTTGTGAAATGATGCATGTCTAAAAAGTGTATCACCGACAAGAAAAGTTTGGAAAGCTCTGCTCTACAAAAAAGATTGCTTCAGTGATTGTTTCCTAAGATGGTTTAGGGAGAAAGACTCCTGGTTCTCAGTATTCTTTACATCCCACAGTACCTCTTCTGAAGCAAAAGTGTCCAATTATGGACCATGGCAATTAAGGTCTGTGCCTGGGTTCTCCTGAATACAGTATTCCCTTAACCACAGGAGGCTAATGGTGATCTGGCACAGATTACTAGAGATAGGGTGCAAAGTCTTTTCAGTGGTGGCCCTAAAAATTGTATCTCTTTTAATATGAGGAGGCTGCTATGAAACATATATATTTACCTAGGTTTTTAATTCCATTTGAAGATAGCTAATCACTTGGTTATTAATTGGAATATAACATGGCACATATATGTGTAGTTTAGTTGCTTATTTTCTCTCCCCTCCCCCCTCTCACACACACCCTCAGTGTTGAAGTCTCGAAAATAATCCACAGAGCAACTCTACCTGCTAACACAGTAACATTCAGTACTCATATTTCTTGTGCTCTCATTTTGTATTTCTTGACACAAAGCGTTGCAGAATATTGAAAAACACAATATAATTCAACAAAAGAGCATGGCATGTTACTGGCAGAAGGCTTGCCTCTGACAGCCACACAAATGATTGCTCAGGCAGAGCTCAACAAATTGGTGAAACTGACAGTAACACAATAGTTCTTGGTCAAAGAGCAGAACATGAATGTTTACACAGAGTTATCCATCCATGCTAGTTCTAAACCTTTCATAGATTTGGAAGCTGTACATGAGCAACACACACACACTAGTTAAAAATATATATATTAAATTATCTAGCAATGGTGGTAGCATAATGAAAGAGTTGATTATTGTGGATTTTAAAAACACCACACTCTTTTATTTCTTGTCTTTTGAGATTGATTGGTATTTCCCCCTCAATACCTACTGAAAAAGTTTTCCTTATGATATCAAACTGCCTTTATCTTCACCAGGAAAATGACAGGGGACCCAATTTAGATTTTTTGGGTTGACAGCAACCATCCTAATATGAATTCAAGTAAACCTCACAACCTTCAGAGAGGTAATAAGGCACACAAGGACTATGCTACATTGTAGAACATATACAGTGGTACCTTGGGTTAAGAACTTAATTCATTCTAGAGGTCTGTTCTTAACCTGAAACTGTTTTTAATCTGAGGTACCACTTTAGCTAATGGGGCCTCCCGCTGCCACCGCTACGCCATTTCTGTTCTCATCCTGAAGCAAAGTTCTTAACCCGAGGTACTATTTCTGGGTTAGGGGAACCTGTAACCTGAAGCGTCTGTAACCTGAGGTACCACTGTATAACATGAAAACTATCTGAGCATGGGCCTTGCAAGCTATATTCTTATTGGTGGAAATGTGTGATATAGAAATAATAATATTAAAAGCTGAAATGTGTGTGGGCAATGTGAAGGTTGGAACGTGAAGGTAGGGTTAGCAAGAGAACCACGAGAGTAGGACAAATAGACATGTTTGCAGGAGCTGTTGCTATAACTGTTTAGGACAAAGCATGGGAGAAAATATAAAAAGTCACTATGTTTTGTGATTAAGCCAGTAGAAAGATGCACTGCCGTACATGGACATAGGTGCCCTTTGGCTTCCCTTTGTTTGCAAACGTATAAATGCAGGTTATTATTATTAGGGTGCCACGACTTAATTACTTCCTGGTTGAGGCTGTGTCGCACTGGCTTTGAAATGCCTAAATAAATGTCTTGTTTGACAACTGGAGTCTTATTGGCCATACAGGCTGAACCCACAGAGTACAGTGGTGCCTCGCAAGACGAAATTAATCCGTTCCGTGAGGCTCTTCGTATAGCGGATTTTTCGTCTTGCGAAGCAAGCCCATTGACAGCTTAGCGGATTAGCGCTATTAGCGGTTTAGCGGCTTTTAGCGGATCAGCTGATAAGCGGCTTATCAGCGGATCAGCTGATAAGCGGCTTAGGGCTTAGGAAAGGAGGGGGAGGGGAAAAAACCCCGCAGGAACTCGCAAGACATTTTCGTCTTGCGAAGCAAGCCCATAGGGAAATTCGTTTTGCGAAGCGCCTCCAAAACGGAAAACCCTTTCGTCTAGCGGGTTTTCCGTATTGCGAGGCGTTTGTCTTGTGGGGCACCACTGTATTGGGTATTGAATCCCAATATTTCCCCAACTGGTGGGATACTAATTATCTTAAACTACATAGATACACATATCTATGTAGTTCAGAGGTGAGGGCCTGTTTTTCTTGTAGCCATGCACAAGAGAGATGCCGCAGAGGTAAGCTCAGGGTAAACTCAAAATCTGGAGGATTACAAAAAAAGGAGGGGGGAAACCAATGGGGAAATACATCCCAAACAGCTTAGTGAATAAAAGCACACTCAGTGGCTACATAATTCTGACTTGACTGGAAATGGGGAGGGAAGAAAACATGATAGAAAGAGAGATGGAATGGAGTGTTCTGAAGAGGGGCACGGCTGACTGGATTAGTGAATAGGAGCACGCCAAGTTTTGTTGCATAGCCCATTTGTGAATACATCCTTCGCAGTAAACCTAAGCCATGAAACACTCTTTTCTCCTTGCTGAACACATTGCCAAGATCCATTAAGTTTCAAGAAGCAAATACTCTCAGGCATCACAAAATTAGCCCCAGCTGAGAAGATACGTTAACTCGTGCATTCATTTCCCTTCCCTGTCAAAGTATTTTTTTTTTTAATATAAAAAATAAATGTTATTTTGAAGCCAACCAATCCACTTGCTTTTTGAATGCAGTGCATTCCAGTAAAGGACAATCTGACCAATCACCACCATGAGCCACTCCATACCCTCTCCACCCATCCTGCCGCCTTGGCTGCAAAACTCGAGCTGATTGCAAGCTACAATCTCTGCACATTTAGCAGCACATGTGTTGCTGATTTAGATTGTGTAGGATGAAAGCTGAAGCTCTGGCATACAGCAGCAGCAATTAATAAGTCAGTCCATCGGACCTACCAAACACACCAAGTCCTAGATTTACAGGTGATTCAATAGTTGGTGCAGATGCAATGGATCATATTTGGGACCTTAAAGAGTCTGATAAAATCTCAAGGCCTTGGGTTTCAACGGACGTGATTCATCTAGATCAGGCTTCCTCAGACTCGCCCCTCCAGATGTTTTTGACCTACAACTCCCATGATCCCTAGCTAGCAGGACCAGTGGTCAGGGATGATGGGAATTGTAGTCTCAAAACATCTGGAGGGGCGAGTCTGAGGAAGCCTGATCTAGATGGACAACCATGTACTTGGATTTGGGCATTTGTCAGAGAGAAAATGGACAGGAGACAGCAGGAGGTTTAGGGCTAAGATCAGGTGGAATCCAGGGCTTCACATGGGCGCTCTGCCTCCAATATTTTACAGTGTGGGAAGATAGCATGCCTCTGGAAATGATGCTATTTCAACTGTGCCATTGCAGGTTCCTTTCAGTCGACACAGATGTTCAGGTACGGTACTTTAAGTTGTTCTTCATCACAATAAATTACTAGTCCCACAGCCTACTAGCTAGAGCAGGGATGGATGGACTCCATCTCCCATCATTCCTGGCCACTGGCCATGTTAATTAAGGCTGATGGGAGTTGGAGTCCAACCACATCTGCCGGGACACAAGCCCTGCAATGAAGACAACAATCACAAAGATGCTTATAAGCAAATACCAGAGTTCTGGCACTTTGCGCTTACTACCTGCATAATCAGCAACAGAATATGTGGTTGACAAACCTACAAAGAAAATAAGTCCTTGGCATTGCCCCATAAACCTCATACTCCTTGTTCACCTCAAAAATAGCTTAAATTTTTATTGGCTCTTCCTGCACAGAAGCAGCTTCTGAATAACCCCAGTCAAAATTTTACACGAAAGCTCAACAATAGCAGCAGCATCAGGATTAAGAGAAAAGAAAATCTTGCGCTCTCTTTTTTTTTGGAGGTATGCTGTCAGCCGCTGAACTTCAAAGTAATTGAACAACCTCAAGCCTGTCAACCATTTCTCTGTCACTCCACCAGACACATTATATGCCATCAAACACAACCCCACACTCAAAGAAAGAAAAATTCAACTTCAAAGCCATCTGTCCCTTATACACAGCTCAGTTCTATTGTTACTCATAAATTTAGCCTGTCAGTTGCAGACATTATAGCCAGTCCTAACCACAACAGTGATGCACATGACAGTTCCTAAAGGAAGGATGCAAATCTTACGTATGTTTGTTCGGCATTTCCCATCACATCAATTCTAGAATATTCTGTTATTAAAAACTTTTCATCCCCACCCCCCATTCCTGGATATATCAAGCAAGGTCCTTGAGAGACTGGCTGAAATGTTAACTAGACAGAAATACAGCACAACAACAACAATCCATTGATCTGATAATATACTGCACTAAAATTATTATTTCCTGTCACCAGAGAAACACACACACAGAGAGAGAGCTGTACTAATTCTTTATGATACAGCTCTCATTCAGGAAAAAATACCGCTTGAGAGTGAGAGGAAATAACTGTAGGATAGAACTCAAACGGGAGGGTTGACGCAGTGACATGCTCAAAATTCATAGGTAAAATTCCATCTGCAGTTAGATCTATTTTCCCAACCCTGAGCAGCAGATGTCAATAAAAAAATCAATTTGCCTATTTGAACTTCAACCATTTCTGTTTGTTTTTATCACTCTCAGTTCCCCTAAAGGCCCTGAATGTATGTGGTGTGAGGTTCACCTATGTCAATGATGGCAATTTGGAAGGAAAAGCTTTTTAAAAGCTTTGTGGTAGCAAACCCCATGGCTTATGTGCTGTGCAAATGTGTCCTTCCTTTTGGTTGTTTTGAATCTCCCATTACTCAGTGACTCTAGTACTTTGGGGGGGGGGGAATGTCTCTGTATTCATTTTCCACACAACATGCATAATTGTATACACCTCTGACATGGTCTGACAGGGACACGGGTGGCACTGTGGGTTAAACCACAGAGACTAGGACTTGCCGATCAGAAGGTCGGCGGTTCGAATCCCCGCGACGGGGTGAGCTCCCGTTCTTCGGTTCCTACTCCTGCCAACCTAGCAGTTTGAAAGCACATCAAAGTGCAAGTAGATAAATAGGTACCGCTCCAGCGGGAAGGTAAACGTTTTTTCCGTGCGCTGCTCTGGTTCGCCAGAAGCGGCTTAGTCATGCTGGCCACATGACCCGGAAGCTGTACGCCGGCTCCCTCGGCCAATAAAACGAGATGAGCGCCGCAACCCCAGAGTCGGTCACGACTGGACCTAATGGTCAGGGGTCCCTTTACCTGACATGGGCTCTACACCCGACCCTGTCCCTAACTAACTTTTTTATTTTGACCTTAAAGGGCTCCAAATCTTGTAACATGACCACCAACGGGAGCTTCTCCAGACCCCTGTTCGTGTTGGTTGCCATTTCAAACTCTATTATATCCTTTTTTTCAAGGTGTTAACTACCTAAAAAAAATATTGTGCAGCACTAGAAAAGCAGTAGAAGCTTGTGAACTTAGCTGCTCAAAACTCATGTCAATCTTAGTCAGCCCTAATATGAACAGCACCAGGGTTATCTCTGCTGAAGAGGGAAAGCATAGAGCATATCCAATCTCTCTTCCATTTTAGTGGTTCTCTCTCTCGTTATGAAGGTTGCACCTGAGTGCTGTCAGCAGCAAATCTGCCCCTCTAATCAACAGTATATGAAGTTAGCCAACTGCTTATCTCCTATGAGGGCAGAGCTGTTGGGCTACTGGGGGGGGGGGTGTTGCCCAATATAATGTGAATTAGGAAACAACAGATAGCCAACAGATGTCCATCAGACATATTTTCTATTGCAGATATTGTCACCATGACAACACAAGAGCCCCTGGATGATCTTGGAAACGTAATTATACAGCAAGAGGAGAAATGGAGTGTATCCCTTATCAACTTGATTGCATTTCCACTGCATATTTCAGGATCAAATTTTGCTTTAATGGCTTCTACAAGTGAATCAACTCATCTCAGAGTCCAGAGACGAAGAGGGGATTCACCTTGTAAGCATTTCCCCCTGAATATGAGCATCCATTTGCTTGGTTATCATTGCAGCGGTTTCCCCATTCACCACCCTATTGTACCTCATTTCTTGAATGCCTAGAGTTATAGTCTGTTTCTTACTCTTCTAGTGGTAGTACCCATCACACGCCTTATTTATATTTTTATTATATTTATTATTACATTCTTATCCCACCTTCCCTCCAAGCAGCTCAAGGTGTCAGATATGGCTCTTCCTCCACCCCATTTTTATCCTGTGAGGTAGCGTAGGCCCAAGGTCAGCCCAGTCCGCTTTGTGCTGAGTGGGGACTTGAACCCTGGTCTCCCAGGTCCTAGTCCAACACTCTAGCCTCTGCATCATGCTGGCTTCCCAACACAAGCCCACAAACGTCAGAGATCATTTTGGCAGATGCAGCTTTTTATGCTTTCATTCCTGGTGTCATACATCTGTGTACGTTTCAATTGGGATTTGTATTGTAATCTATTCATCTATTTTATGTATTGGTTTTATTGCACATCGCTTCCTCGCATTACTTTGAAATGGTATCAGAATCGTAATAAAGTAAGTAAAGCGATGGGAGAGACTACAAGTCCCATCATCCCTGACCACTGGCCATGCTATCTCAGGATGATGAGAGTTGGAGTCCAACAACATATGGGGAACCACAAGTTCCTCATCCCTGGATTAGAGTGCCAGCATGAGACTGGGTTGGTTGCAGTTCTAATCCTTATGTGCCTTGAAATGACTGGGTGATCTCTAACCAACAACCGCACCCCCCAAAAAACCTCGCTTTTTCAAAGTTCAATTCTAAAACTTTGAAACCCATTAGGAGACCCTTCCGAAAAGTGACTCCATAAGCCCCCACCCCAAAAGCCCCACACTGAGCTGTATTCTATTACTACCTTCACTTCCCCCAGGACATATTTCAGGGGTCCTTGAACGTTGAACATCACTGCCCATACTCACAATGCTGACCCATAGCTGTCAACTTTTCCCTTTTCTTGCGAGGAATCCTATTCAGAATAAGGGAATTTCCCTTAAAGAAAGGGAAACATTGACAGCTATGTGCTGGCCTGGACCCAAGGGAATCCGGGGCAGGGTTTCTGGAAACCCATCAGTTCTCCCCACTCTTAGAAAACTACGGATATTATTTGGGGGAAGTCCTGTGCTTTAAATGTGTGGTGGATCTGCAGCCCCAGTGCAGACTGTCAGTCTTGGATCTGTTAATAATCCTGACAAAATTCCTCAGCAATTTATCTTTGCTATTCATATTACCCGATGGCTCTTGATAGCATGTCTTTAACAGATGAACAAACAACCAGGGTCTGTTCTGAGAGAGGACATGTCTTTCTTCTCCCACCTTTCTCTTCCCCCAACCCTTGAGCTGAAGGTGATATCAGTGTATGTGTGAAGAAACAGCAACATAAGGAAGAGACAGAATGGAGCTTGAGTTATCTCTGGATGCTGACTGTTCAGACAGTGAGTTTTGGTACAGATGTTGGGTGTTTTAAAGCTATACATAAGGACCTGAATGGAGCCCTGCTGGAACAATGGCCCATCTAAGCCCAGCATCCTGTTCACACCGTGACCTACCAGAAGTCCATGTGAAGCCTGCAAGTGGGACCTGAGCACAAGGAGCCCCTCTCCTCCAGTTTTCATCAATTAGTATTCAGAAGCATACTGGCTCTGACCCCAGATGTGGAGCACAACCATGGTGACCACTGAAAGCCTTATCTTCTTTTGAGGCCATTCAAGTTGGCGACCATCACTTCTGGGAGTAGTGAAACACTGGGAATCACCAGAAGCTCAGTTTACATTCTAATGTGGATACAACTAATAATAATAATAATAATAATAATAATAATAATAATAATAATAATAATAATAATTTATTTATACCCCGCCCATCTGGCTGGGCTTCCCCAGCCACACTGGGCGGCTTCCCAAAAAATATTAAAATACCGTAATACATCAAACATTAAAAGCTTCCCTAAACAGGGCTGTCTTCAGATGTCTTCTAAAAGTCTGGTAGTTGTTATTCTCTTTGACATCTGGTGGGAGGGCGTTCCACAGGGAGGGCGCCACTACCGAGAAGGCCCTCTGCCTGGTTCCCTGTAACTTGGCTTCTCGCAGTGAGGGAACCGCCAGAAGGCCCTCGGTGCTGGACCTCAGTGTCCGGGTAGAACGATGGGGGTGGAGATATACTGGACCAAGGCCGTTTAGGGTTTATCAGAGAAATGGTTTTCAGAGAAATGTGGCCAAACTTTACAACCTCTAGAAATTCACATTCCAAACCAGAGAAACAGGGTGCTTGGATAAAGAAATCTAGTACGACCACAAGTAGTTTGAGAATCCTTTACTACCCTTGGTTCTCAAACTACTTGAGTTCTCAAATGGATAACTAAAAAGAAGTACTGCTATTTCACAAAGGAGTTTAAAATAAAGTTCTTCTTTGGGTCAACTTGGATTTTCAGTGGTTTGGGTTGAGGCAGCGCCAGGTCACCTCCTCCCCATAGCCCACCGACTGCATGTTTAATAACAGTTTACCACCAAATTTCAGTCTGAGGCATTTTGTTGGCTGCTTGGTTCAGCTTAGGGTCTGTCCATATCTATTACATTTCCTCCCCATTCACTACTGGGATTTTTAAAAAATAAAAAAAATCTGCTATTCCTCCTTTCGACAAAAGTTGAGGGAATTTGCAGACCTAATAGCTTCTCTATAGTGCACAAAGCCTGCCAAAATATAAACAATTGGATTTCTGACTTCCATTCAGTAACAATGGTAACAACAACAAAAAAATCCCCCCTCAACAAAAAATATACTGCTGAAATAAAGAATGCTGGTTGGGAAGAAGGGGGTAACCACCCCAGGAGTAGATTTATGTGTAGGATTGTGAACTTTATTTATTTCATTCACAAATTCCTGGACTTATATTTCTAAGTATACATCTTTTGTTCCTGGCTCTGGTTGGCAGGTCTCAGGGGGCCTCGTAAAAAGCAAAATAAATCTGGAAAGTTTGAGGTCTGCTGACCCTGTAAATTACAAAAGGTATAAAGCAAGTGATGGATAGGGGCACAGGGATGATCCTCATGTCACAATTGTCACTTTTCCCTAATGTTACCGGGCAGCTCAATCAGCAGCCTTCAGTTCTGTTAGCACAATTCTCAACGGTGGAGCCAGCAGTGGGGAAAGGAAATTAACTTCATGCCATACTGTCACTGAACCACAACCTTTTCGATTGCTGTGCACAGGTGAGGGAGGGGAGACTGTATGCCTGAGACCCCTTCTAATTCCTGGATCCAGCATAGATTCAATTCCAGGCTAGTGAGGCCCTCTAAGTATGGGCAGGGGCGGAGGAAGGGGTGTGTGGTGGGAGTGGACTGCCCCAGATGTCACCACTGAGGGTGGTGACAAAATGCCAGGCGGCACTCACCGTGGGGCCTGCAGCGCGCCAGAGCCACACATCTCTCCTGGGAGTGACATGGTGGCTTAAGTGCCCGCAGGCTCCGCTCTGCCCCAAACAGTCCGCCCATTGCCTCCCCCACAGCTGTAGGGCAGCTGAGTGGGAGGAGGCAGGCAGACTCCTCGGAGGCCCCACGGAGTGTCCTGCCCTGGCTGGCCGTGCCCCGTGGGCAGCTGGCCCCGCCTGTCAGGGAACTGCCATCGGCTCAGAGGCAAGGAATAGAAGGGCAGTTGTGTTACAGGGAGCCTCCGAAAATCTTGCGAAGCAGTTCCTCTTCCAGGGAGGAGGAAAGCCCCACCTCCAGTGGGGAAGAGGTCCAAGGACCAGAGGATGCTGGTGGGAGCCTTAACACCACTCCTGGGCAAGCCGGACAGGAGGGAAACACGCCCTTGCCATCGCCCATCCTACGCAGTAGTCTAAGTTGCAAAGAGGGAAGGAGAAGGCTGGCGGTAATGAAACTCTTATGTTGGGGGAGGTCCAAAAGATGACCACTCCCGGATTCTGCTAGCGATTGAGCCAGACATGAGCTTTGGGGCTTTTCACTGTAAATGGTTTGCACCAAAATAAAATCTGTAAAACACAGGTTTGGAGTTCTGCCTGGTTACTCTCGAGCAACTGCAACAGCCATCTGACACCGCCCCTGGGCACAGGGCACACACACTGCTCCACTACTGAGTATAGGCTCTTGAGATAACAAAAGAAGTGGCTCTGTGCTAGACAGAAAATGAGTTGGGGGGGCCTCCTTCAACTCACTAGTAGTGAGAAAGACAAAGGCCAGAATTGGGAGTTGTGGATGCCAGCTAGACGTGAAAAGTGGCAGGCAGGCTGCAAGGGGAGACAGAACCACACCTGATTCTGGTTTGAGTCCAAGGCTGAAGCTATGAAAGGACCACCCTGGAGTATTAAGGCTGTGAGCCCCTCCAGCAAAGGCTCAGGCTGTACATCATATTTCATAAAGACACCACCGTCTCTGCCGTCCCTCATTCTAAGGAAACCAAACCATGGGTAAGTGCCTGGAATCTCACACTGCTCTGAGATAAGGTGGTGTGCAACACTATAAGCAATGCAGAGAAACAGAGACAGGACGAAGGACTATTCTCACAGAAATGCAACACCATGCAAGAACCTCAAGCAGGATTTTGATCACTGGCAACACCGGCATCAGAAATTGTTCTGACTTCCTCCTGGACAAGTTTGTGCAGAAAACTCTTGCTGCACTGAAAGAGTTGGCAAATACCATCCTTTAATAGGCGGTCTCTTTCCACTATGATGAATTGCAACAGGAGAGAAGTGTGTGTGTGTGTGTTTCAGGCAATGATATATGAAAAGAGGCATCCTCATTGCTCTGCTCAGGCTTGTGTGCACGAAGAGTTTTAATTAGCAACACAGCAAGTGGCAGCTCATCATATAGCAAGCAATTAAGTATCAGGGGGTTTACCTACATGATTCATCTACTAAGGGATGTGCAGTGAGCTGGTACTTTTGTCTCCTAAACACACTTTCATCCGTAAATGATATCCCAGGGTGCCTTATCCCTGACTGTGTAGAAGATTCCCACTGCCCTCCTTTCCTTCTCGGTTTTTTTTCTTTGCCACTTTTGTATAGTCAATGAAGAAGTGAAAATGGGACACCAAAGTTGATTACATATTACTTTTAGCATTGCATTAGCATAATTTCCCACACACTGAGAGAAGAACGGATGCACCCTTGTTTTAAAAATTCAACAAGCCTGGGGAATTGTCGTGATAGCAGTGAGCAAGACAAATGAGGAAGTCTGACGGCTTGTGCCCCATCAAACGGGTTTTGAAGTATCAACTTGAAAATGCACATTTCCCTATACAGTCATACCTCGGGTTAAATGTGCTTCGGGTTGAGCGCGTTCGAGTTGCGCTCTGCGGCAACCTGGAAGTAATGAAGGGCGTTACTTCCGTGTTTCGCCACTTGCGCATGCGCAGACGCTCAAAATGACGTCACGCGCATGCGCAAAAGTGGCAAAACGCGACCCGCAGACGCGCCGCCGCAGCTTACATTGCGTTCAGGATGTGAACGGGGCTCCGGAACGGATCCCGTTCACATCCTGAGGTACCACTGCAATCTAGACAGCACCTATTTACACTTACAGATACCATACTTTCTCCTGAGGCCTTTTAGTGTAAAGAAGAAACTTTGCCAAATAGTGAGATGAATGTTCAGACTCCACCTAAAGCAGCAGTGGCTAACCTGTGACACTCCAGCTGTTGTCGGGCTCACATCCGCACCAGCTGGCATGATGGAACCTGTAGGATAGCAACATCTGAAGGTTAGTCCCCCCTGATCTAGTGATTTTGGTAGGGTGACAGGGAGCAGGGCCGTAGGTAGGGGGTGGTGAAGTGGGACCCCACAATTGGGGGGGCGCAAAATCGGCTTTAAAATATGTCCATAAATATAAATATCAATTATTGCCTCATAAGAAATGGTTTTAAATAGAGGGTGAATTGAATGGAGGGAGGGAGGGAGGTTGGAGGAGAGACAGAAAGAAGAGCTAATTTGTCTGTGGCTAGGGGGTGCAATCCGGACGGTTCTGCAAGGGGCACAATATCACCTAGCTACGGCTCTGACTGGGAGGTGGCAACTACTGCAGAGTGGGCATCTGGTGGATATATGATGTCAGATGCCCGGAGCGAGGTCAGAGGTCACTGGCAAGGATAGCAACAGCAGCCAGGAGGAAGAAGATAGGGTAGCCTTTCCTCTGATCCATGACGGAAGCAGAATCTTGCAATTTAGTTTTCCAGGCAAATCCAGTGGCAATAGATGTACTATCCCTAAATAGCAAGGAGTGGGGGACAAATAAGTTTTTCCTTCCTTCCTTCCCCCCTCTTCCTGTTAAGCTTGTACACTGCCCTAAGAAGAAGAGGAAGAGTTTGGATTTGATATCCCGCTTTATCACTCCCCTAAGGAGTCTTAAAGCGGCTAACATTCTCCTTTCCCTTCCTGCCCCACAACAAACACTCTGTGAGGTGAGTTGGGCCGAGAGACTTCAGAGAAGTGTGACTGGCCCAAGGTCACCCAGCAGCTGCATGTGGAGGAGCAGGGAATCAAACCCGGTTCCCCAGATTACGAGTCTACCACTCTTAACCACTACACCACACTGGCTGCTTTAACCTCACCTCCCTACATGCTGTGGACCCAATGAAGGTTTCCTATCCCAAATATGTAAACTGCTGACAACACGACATACTACGCATTTAACATTCTGTGTACTTAGGCCCTGAATAGAATCTGTGATTGGATAGTATTAATGGATAATATCATGTAAAGAGTGCACTGCGTTTTCTGAATGAAAAGGAATGCTACAAGAAACACATTTCCCATAAATTATAATGGAATAAGCTATATCAGGGACGTCCAACTCCCAAGAGAATGTGACCTACTTGGGGGGGGGGGATTGCAGTGATCTACCCATTGGGGGGGGGATCCTAAGTTGTTAAACTTTTTTGGGGGGGGGGGAGAAGCCAGCTTTTTTTAGGAGGGGGGGCAAGCCAAAGTTGTTTTCCAGTCGCACCGTCATGGGAAAACAGAGGATGAGTGCCAGAAACGCCGCCTGATCACATGGATAGACCGGCACGGCCAGGGAACCATGAAGCCTCCTGCTGGAGTTAATTTGCCACAGCCTGCTGGCAGGGGCACAGGGATACTCTTTTTCCCCCCGCAGAAGAAAATGAGCATGCAATCTACCACAATCAACTGGTTGGAAATCCCTGAACATATCATTCGCAGGATCCATAACAGAACAGAAAAAGTACTATTACTGATTCACAAGAAAACCTTATTAAGCTTGGTCAGATATACTTGGTGATACTCAAGGGTTTCCTCTTCTAAACTATCCTGTGCTGAAGTAGTTAATTCTGGAGCTGCATTCAAAAAATTCAGAAAGAAGTTCAAGCTAAAAAAATAAGATAAATTGGCAGAGAAACTGGTTTCTGGCAGAAGCTGCAGAGTCTCTGTCCAACTGCAAGCTTTTGAGAAGAATCTGGATAAAACACCTCAGGAATTGCTTTCGCATGGCCTAATCCTGGCCAGGATAGAGGAGTGCAATTAGATAGCAACATCTGGAGGTACTTTTCAGTCATACAATATGATAGTTCTGTAATTCCGAACCACACTTTTCACTGAAGATATCATTGAGAGATCTACGCTGGTTAGAGCACATATCCAAAAAAATAAAGTTAAACGTAGGGCTGTAACATTTGCAGGACAATCCTATGCATGCATACTCAGAGGTATAAACATACCTTAAATAAACTAAGTAAGTAAGTCACACTGTCTTACTCCCAAGTAAATGTGCACAGAATTTCAGTCTGCAAGCTCTGTCCATCTGCATTAGAATTCCCAGAAACCATAATTCACCAGCATCTCTACTTCTGCACAGACAGGTTTAAGATTGCACCATACACCAATATTCAAACTCTTATCAGCTAAAAAATAGCCCAACTTGGATACTTTCCAGATTTAATTGCACTACAACTCCCATCATCAGTTGGGTGGGATAGACTTTGTCCTTTCACAATATTGCTGGATGAGCATGTTAGATGAAACATCCTATTTTCTTGATGTATTTGGGGTTTTTTAATGTTTCTAAGCTTTATTTATTTTATGAATCTGCAAGTTTGCTTTGGGACAGTTTTTGTGGGAAATGATGAATAATTGAAAACTATCCATCATCTACAGAATGTATTGCTGAGATTATATGGACTGCTTAACATACTGAATACATATTGTTATAATCTCACACTGTTTGTATAAATAGTCCCCTGCAAATTTGCTTTTGAAGTTATATAAGCCTTTGGAAAACCTAAATTTTCTGCGTATTGCCTATCTCAGTGAGCACCTTCTTCATTATGATCTGCTGCCGAGATTTAAAATGAGATTTAAATCAGAAAAAATGCCCTTGAAAATATTATTTGGCTTTTACAGGAGATTTTTTAAAATAAAATTCTTCTTAAAATAAAAATCTTTATAAATCTTCTGAGGTGAATCAGATAAAAATCCGAAGAGATAAAAGTAGTCACTGAGGACCCAAAACCAGTTGCTTGTTAATCCTGTTCCAGCTGAGGATATTGACCTCACCATTAAGTAAATTAAGACCTCAAAGGCACAGGAACAGACAGCTTCACGGGCATTTTTTAATACAAAAGTTTGTTGATGGACTATCTCCACAACAGGTACACCTTTTTAACTCTTTCTTACAAGGTGATCGTCCCCCTCAAACCTGGACCTAATCCAAGATAGTTGTGTTATGAAAACCAGGCAAGGATTATTCATAGTTCAGAATATTTTTTTATTTTATTTTTTGAATTTATATACCACCCTATACCCAGAGGTATAATCACAGATTATAACCAGGATGTTCATCACAAACAACAAAACCGTTAAGACACATCATTAATCCTTTTGTGTTAATTCACAATGTTTGGGCAAAAAATTACCTCTCTCACCTCCCCATTGACTGCATTTCAGTTTCATCCCATCTTTGATAATCAGGACATTTGATTTTCAAACTTGTGACCTTGATGGAAATCAACAGCCTTTAACTGGCTAAAAGCCCCAGTCTGCTCATCCCAATTTCGTCCTTACTGGCCTCTGGGGCAGGAGGCACAAGGATTCTGGGAGCGTGTTGGAGGCCGGTAAGAAGCCACCATAGGTGCCAACTCCCTGGAGCCAACTCAGTGCCTGAGCACCCACAAAATTCCCCATGAAGGCACTGGGCACCCACAATTTTTGGTGCCAGGGCTAGGCACACTGCATAGAACCCACAACCCTGGGCACCCATGGTCACAGGGCCAAGCTGGTACTCCTGCAAGCCACTGTCTCAATTATCGAGCTTCTGGAAGCTCACAGGAGGGAGAGGGGCCTCCTGCAACCTTCTCAGAGCCTGGGGGAGGGCAGTTCTGGGGGGGTTCTTGACTTTTTGTGCACAGACCCCCAGAACCAAACCCTTGCAAAAGTGGCGGGCCAACTGTACTGGCTGGCTATCAACCAGGCACTGGGCTTGCCCAAGAGTTATCGAATGCCTGCCCTGAGGAGCTCCAACTGCCTAACCTCGCTTGACCCCATTCAGAGGCAGGCCCAAACTATTTCTATGCTTCCAAGACTGTGGTTAAGGGCAGGGCAATCTAAACCTGCTGCTGCTACTATTGCCAAGGCTCTGCAGGGCAGCAAAGTTGCTGCCACGTCCCCAACCTGGTCACTCATGGCAGCGGAAGGAAATAAGTGGCATATAGTGGGTCTGATCCGTGTGCCAGCTCCAGGTTTATGAAGTGAACCGGGTCCTATGCTCCCTGGCACCAGTGGAACCTGGGCCAGTTCAACCCCACAATGTCTGTGCCCTCAAAATGGCGGTGGGGGCGGCGGCGGCAGCGGGGGGGGGGGCTTCTGCAATCTAAGATGTTATGTTCCTTATTATTTTCTCTCTTTCTCATTTTTATGGGTTTTGTTTTTGTTTTTAAAATGTAAACCACTTGTTTGAAAAAGCAGGGGAAGTTTGGGGGGGGGGGACAAACAATTTTTTTAGATAAGAACACTCCTGGCAATTTTTAAAAAACAAACAAACAAACAAACATTGTGTGGATATAAAGTTTCAGTAATGTCAGCAATGGTTCCCACAGGATTTCCTGTAGAACCCATCTCTTCAGTAGGGATGCTTAAGGGATTTGTTCTGCCCACATTCTGAAGTGAATTAACATTATTCACACTTCTCGGAATAACTGATCAGAATGCAGCTCTGCCTCTATTATGCCCTTTTCTGAATTTTGCAAACACAGTTTTGGCTCAAAAACACACGCAAAACCACTCCATAGTAAAATGCATACAAAATATGAATAATGCACATGAATAATGCAGATTTTTGTGTAGCTCCCCTCCTCCCCCTAAAATGCAGGTTGGTGCAGAAAAAAAGAGATGGAACAAATTTTTGAACTATCACATGTGAAACTGACTCAGACTGGGAACAGGCTAAGCCATTCTATCCCTACTGTTCAACATTTCGCGTGCATCACTCTAATCTAAATTTTACGTTGGAGAGCATCTATCTGATAACGATGAGGGGGGAAGTGGAAAGGACTTGAAATGACAAGTGGTGTGATTTATTAACTTTCCTTTTCTAAGAGAGAGAGTGCGTGTTTGAGGCAAGTATGCTTTCCTGTATGGATGGGGATTTGGGGGAAATCAGAGCCTACCCCACAGCAGAAACCCTACCCAATGCCCACAGGCTACTACTAGGAGATATATCTCTAAGCACCTTCAAAGTACAGATCTCAGGTATGTATTTCTAATATTCAACATTGTTGACTAATGGAATGAAGCAATACCATGGTATATAATTCAAGCTTGTAATTTGCTTCGTGCACTGCCCACTCTTGTAAACTGCAGTGGTACCTTGGGTTATATACACTTCAGGTTACACACGCTTCAGGTTACAGACTCCGCTTACCCAGAAATAGTACCTCGGGTTAAGAACCTTTTTGCAGATATTTTGGCAAGTAGGTTTAAAAAAGTACTTAATGAAGTGATCCATAAGGACCAGGCTGGCTTTCTCCCTGGCAGGTATTTGTTTGATAATACAAGAAACATTATTGACATTTTGGAACTTCTACAAACAAATCTTAATACTAGAGCGGTTTTGATCTTTATTGATGCGGAGAAAGCCTTTGACAACATTTCTTGGATGTTCATGAAGAAAAATTTGGAAGGGATGGGAGTGGGGCGGGGGTTTGAAAATGGAATAGAGGCAATTTACTCAGAACAAAAAGCTAAACTGATAGTAAACAATGTGGTGACAGAGGAGTTTAAAATTGAAAAAGGGACACGACAGGGGTGCCCCCTATCCCCCCTATTGTTCATTTCAGTCCTGGAGGTGCTATTGAACATGATTAGAAAGGACCGGTCTGTACAAGGAATTGAGGTCGGAGTGAAACAATATAAACTGAAAGCTTTTGCAGATGACTTGGTATTAACATTACAGGAGCCAGTCTCTAGTACTAAAAGAGTGTTAGAATTAATTTCTGACTTTGGTCGGGTGGCGGGATTTAAGCTGAACAAGCAAAAAACTAAGGTTCTAGCAAAAAAATTGACAACTACAGAAACAGATGAGTTCCTGAAAGAAACAGAATTAAATGTGGTCAAAAAAGTAAAATACCTAGGGGTGTATCTGACCTCCAAAAATCTGAATTTGTTTAAAGATAATTATGAGAAATGTTGGTCAGAAATCAAAAGAGACTTAGAAATATGGTCAAGATTGAAACTTTCCTTGTTGGGCCGAATAGCAGCTATAAAGATGAATGTATTGCCAAAAATGCTATTTCTGTTCCAGGCCCTACAGATCGTGGACAAAGTGGAATGTTTTGGAAAGTGGCAGAAGGATATTTCTAAGTTTGTTTGGCAGGGCAAAAAGCCCCGAATAAAGTTTAAAATACTAACTGATGCGAAAGAAAGAGGGGGATTTGCCCTGCCAGACTTGAGGTTATATTATGAATCTGCAGCCTTCTGCTGGTTGAAAGATTGGATCTTATTGGAGAACACCGATGTCCTAGATCTGGAAGGGTTTGATAATGCTTTTGGGTGGCATGCATATTTGTGGTATGACAAGGTTAAAGTTCACAAATTGTTTAAAAAACATATTGTCAGAAGAGCAATTTTGATGGTCTGGACAAAATATAAGGACTTATTGGAGAGTAAGACTCCGAGGTGGCTCTCACCGGTGGAGGCCAAGGCACGTAAGAGACTTAACATGGAAGCCTACTGGCCTAAATATTGGGAAATAATTGAAAAAATCGGAGACAATTGGAGGTTGCTGAGCTTGGAAAAATTAAAAAACAAGGTGCGAGATTGGTTGCACTATGCTCAAATTCAGGAGGTTTTTAAAGTGGACAAAAAGGTTGGATTCCAGGTGGAAAAATCGAAATTAGAGACAGAATTGTTAGAGCCAAAAAATAAATTACTTTCGAGAATGTATAACTTGCTGCTTAAATGGAATACACAGGATGAGACAGTTAAATCCGCCATGATAAAATGGGCGCAGGACTTGGGGCACAACATTATGTTTGAAGACTGGGAAAGGTTATGGAACACCGGAATGAAATTTACGGCATGTAGTGCCTTGAAGGAAAATATTATGAAAATGATATACCGGTGGTACATGACCCCAGTCAAACTTGCTAAGATATATCACCTGTCTGACAATAAATGTTGGAAATGTAAAGAGGCGGAAGGGACATTCTTTCACCTCTGGTGGACTTGCCCGAAAGTGAAGGCCTTCTGGGAGATGATTCATAATGAACTAAAAAAGGTACTTAGACTTACCTTACCTAAGAAACCGGAGGCCTTTCTTCTGGGCATTGTGGACCAGAGAGTACTTAAGAAAGATAGAACTTTTTTTATGTATGCTACTACAGCAGCAAGGATCCTGATTGCTAAGCATTGGAAGACACAAGATTTACCCACGCTGGAGGAATGGCAGACGCAGTTGATGGACTATATGGAACTGGCCGAAATGACGGGCAGAATCCGAGACTTGGGAGAAGAAACAATCGAGGAGGACTGGGAAAAATTTAAAGACTATTTGAAAAGACACTATAAGTTGTATGAATGTTAAAAAATGCACTTTTTAGGAAATTCTAGCTTCAGCAATTGTAAATGAATGAAATGGAAATTAAGGTACAAGAAGTCAGAGGTGGAATAATGAAATAATTTTATTATGTTTAAGCTAAAACGTATAAGACTTGGGTTACAACATTTTGGAAACTAGGTAACATGATAAAATGAAAGATACAATAAGTTTTGAAATAAGTTAACAAATTGCTGATGTTTCGTATCACAGAGAACGCAGAGACAGGAAGATGTGGGGAAGTCCATTAGATTGGCTGAAAAAAAGATCATGGAAATTCGTAATTTTTTCTATATTATTTCTTATATTTGTCTTTTATTCTTTTTTCTGTATCTTATAAACTCAATAAAAATATTATAAAAAAAAAAAAGAACCTTGCTTCAGGATGAGAACAGAAATCGTGCTCTGGCGGCGCGGCAGCAGCAGGAGGCCCCATTAGCGAAAGTGGTGCTTCAGGTTAAGAACAGTTTCAGGTTAAGAATGGACCTCTGGAACGAATTAACTACTTAACACGAGGTATCACTGTACATCTAATCTGAGGACTAGCAGGGACTGGATCTGAGAGACCCAGGTGGAATCTACGCACATATTTTAAAAGTTCTGAAATGCCTTTTTTAAAAGCATTTTTAAAAATTCATTGAATTTTCCATAAGACTCGCCATCACCATCTAGTGTCACATTGTATATTGCACTTAAAGCACACTTAAAACGTTTTATTTGCAGCTGTATAGCTGAGTCTCCAGGATGCAGGTGACGCTGTGGGTTAAACTACAGAGCCTAGGGCTTGCCAATCAGAAGGTCGGCAGTTCAAATCCCCGTGACGGGGAGAGCTCCCGTTGCTCGGTCCCTACTCCTGCCAACCTAGCAGTTCAAAAGCACATCAAAGTGCAAGTAGATAAATAGGTACCGCTTTGGCAGGAAGGTAAACAGCGTTTCTGTGTGCTGCTCTGGTTCACCAGAAGCGGCTTAGTCATACTGGCCACATGACCCGGAAGCTGTACGCCGGTTCCCTCGGCCAGTAAAGTGAGATGAGCGCTGCAACCCCAGAGTTGTCCGCGACTGGACCTAATGGTCAGGGGTCCCTTTACCTTTACCTAGCTGAGTCCCCAGATAGTGTTTCGGGTGGCTGTAGTGGGCAGTGAGTGGGGGAGGAAACACATCAAAATATGAATGAGTACATCAACTCATTTGATGACTACTTAACTATGTTCAATAAAAGCAACAAGCTGAAATGGGAAAACCATCTTCTACCTGTTATCTATTATTTTCAATTTCAGACAATGCTTCATCTTGTCAGAGTGCAATTATCCAAGGATATACCTCTCTCAGCCCACACGATGTCTGTGGGAAATGGAGGGGCTGACCTTGGAAATGAAGGCACTGTACAGGCAAGCTTTAGCTCTTTTTAAGACCCATTGATTCCATTTGGAGAGAAAGCCAGGTATATGCTTAGCTCTGCCACAGAAATCAATGAGGCTTAGGTGAGAAAGGATCACTGTGCTGTGAAATGCTAGGACTCATTTCATTGGTCAGGTATCAAGGGATTGCTTGGGGGCAAGGCAGAAATGGCAGAAATGTTAGTGGGGTTTTTTTAAGGGAGGGGGATGCAAAACTAGCTAAGTGATAGAAATCAAGAGAAGTAAGCAGTGCAAGAGGCTGTGAAATAGGGATGTGCCAACCTGTTAATTTCAGCTTCTCATTTTTCCTTTAAAAAGTTCACTTCTCCACATTTTCATGTCACTTTGAAATGCATTTTTAAAATCCTGATGAAAATTTATCAGCCATTTTATTTATTAGGGCAATGCACACATTTTTGTATGCAATCTTGCTGAATGTACTTTTTTTGGGTTTTTTTGCAAAGGAATCTCCCCCAATGTAATGCATTTTTTTGTACGTCGCTTTCGCTAACAAATGCCTCTTTATGAGCGCTGAATGTCATATACACATTACATAGCTGGAAAACTGCACTGCAAAATTCAGAGAACTGCACATTTTGGAGAACAGCTATGCTTTGGTTTGTGTATTGTTTCAGAAAGTGAAAATTAGCCGAGTTCAACCGAATTTAATATCTCCCCCATCCCTACAGTGAAAACACAATGACACTGTGTTCTTTGCAGTTGCAAAGCAACAGTTTTTAAGAAAATACCAAACACATTCAGTGGCTAGAGAGGATGAGCTTTCTCCTTTCAAACCATATGAAACGTTTTAAGGTTTAACACATCCTCTCTGCCCAGCTGCCTCACGGTCTCAAGACAAGGAGCCATGGAGCTTGCCAAAGGGTTTGTTCCACAGCAAAGGAAACTGTATTTTTCAAACAACAAGGCAGGCTGCTTCCTAACCTTTAGCATGGCACACGCCCGTGTGGGCATGCAGCATCGATGCCGGCTGGCAGCAAACAATAGCATCCACGGTAGGATCTTTCTGTATTTTTAGAAAGAGGCACGCTGAAGATGCAGTTGCAATTCAGAAGCTGCACAATCCCATCCCTCCTAAGTAGTCATTTGGCTGACAGACTGGAAAATGCCAAGAGGGCTCCAAAGGTTGTTAAGATCAGTTGATTACACTAGGCGGGGGGAAGTTTGCAGCTACCATGATACACTTGACTTCCTCTAAAGGGGAAGAAAGTGAAGACATGATTGAAGAAACAAAGTGTGTGTGTGAGAGAGGGGGGGGGGAGAGAGAACTGACCATTTTTTGGGAAAAACAGAAGGGTCTCAAAGCAAAAACCTAACCCTTTTTTTGGAACGTAGATAATTACACAGAGCCCTTTTGCATGGCCTTCCTCTTTGTGACATTAGGGCAGTTAAGCCGTCATTGTGTCGAGAGCAGGGGCGGCAAATGTCTGGTCCAAACACATCCATTCCAGATTCACTATCTAGCCCAGGGATCAGCAAACTTTTTCATCAGGGGGCTGGTCCACTGTCCCTCAGACCTTGCGGGGGGCGGGGGGCGGACTATATATTTTTTGGGTGGAATATGAACGAATTCCTATGCCCCAGAGACGCATTTTAAATAAAAGCACACATTCTACTCATGTAAAAACACCAGGCAGGCCCCACAAATAACCCAGAGATGCATGTCAAATAAAAGGACACATTCTACTGATGTAAAAACACGCTGATTCCCAGATCGTCTGTGGGCCGTATTTAGAAGGCGATTGGGCCGGATCTGGGCCCCAGGCCTTAGTTTGCCTATCCATGATCTAGCCCAAGGTTTCCCAAACTTGTAGTTCAAAAACAGCTGGCAACCCAACTCCCATCATCCCTACCTAGCAGGATCAATGGTCAGGAATGCTGGTAATTGCAGTCCAAAAACAGCTGGAGACCCAAGCTTGGGAAACCTTGATCTAACCCTTGAGATGTATCTCCAGGTGACAGATACTCTATCCAAACTAAGCCACCATTGCTCTTCCTCTCTCCTACACACAGCGTCAGACTGCTGGTCTATTTAGCTCAATGTGGTCTTCTCCAGGGTTTCAGCCCAAAGACATTCCAACCGCTACCCAGAGATGCCACTGTTTGACTCTGGCATGCAAAGGAACTGCTCTACTGTGGAGCCACAGCCGTTCCCGGGTGCTCCACACCCTCCCCAGGGCTTTTGCCCCTAGAAGGTAGGACAGTGCACCAGATTCAGCCAAGTCTTAAGACAAATTGGGGGTATTTGGAGGGAACCACACGAGTCAGGTACACACAGTTATGGGTCACTGTGAGTTGGATTAGCTGGCAAAACTGACATACAAGCTACGGGACAAGGATAACTGTGACTTTAAAAATGAATGGGAACCCTTTACAAAGTATTTGAAGACACAACAAAGCGAACTGGCTGGTTTTGAATAAACATTCACAAACTTTTTATTGATAATAATCAGCTAAATAGTTTGAGGATCTGTACAACTGTGTAACATGCAGAAAACAGCTTTTTTAGAGAAATCAAAGACTGGAACTGAGGGAAGTTGGGGGGTGGGGATGGGTGGGTTCTGTGGAGGGAGGGAGGGGAGGGAGGAAAAATGGGGGGGGGGATAAGGATGATATGTTTCTGCATAGTATGTTTTGTTTTAATTTTGAATAAAAAGTTATTTTTTAAAAAAGAAAGGATTAGTTGGCCCAGTGCAGGCTATGGCTGTCAGCGGTTGGAGCATTAGAAAGGCAGGATGGGAAAACTGCCCGAAAAGGTTAAGACTTGCCTGACTGGGGCTGCATCTTCCCCCAAGTAAGGTAGGCTCAATGACACAGCTCTCCTTCCTGCTAATGCCCCGCAGGATCAATGCGTCCACTGAATAGCTGCTGAGTGGAGGCAATCTGTGGGGTGGGGGTGAAATATACGCTATAAAATCATAAGTCTGTGTCGCAAGTTTTTAAAAGTCTCTAGATCATTGGCAAACAGGGGATTTAGCTTCCCTCTAGGCACACACATCCTGAATGACATCCTTGTGTGTGACTCCTCAGATTCCCGAGAGAGAGAGAAATCAAATTAATTAGGAGACTACTAAAACACACAATTCCCCACCATTTGAGAATATTGGTTGTTGTTTTTATTAAACCACTTCAGCTGGAGAATTTTTCAATTACAAAAACAGCAAGACGTCAAGGAATCCTTCATTAACCACTCATTTCAGGAATAACCACTAATGTTCTCTTTTCAGGGTCACCAGAGATCAAACTCAGTCTACTATATTTCCATATTTGTATCATCTTTACCAGACATCTTTTAGAACTTGGTTTGCTTTATTTATTTTTAATTGGTCAGCGTCAATATAAATAGAGGACTGAGCCCAGCAGTGTTTTTTGTGTCCTTTTGGAAACCACCCAGAGTGGCTGGGGAGGCCCAGGGGGATGGGCGAAATATAAGTAATAAATTTATTATTATTATTATTATTATTATTATTATTATTATTAACCTTTCAAACTTGTAAGGTTCCTACAGATCTGGACAATAATTCCCTTTCTCCTGATAAGACATGGTTACAAGTGTAGATACCACAAAATAGAAATACTGTACTTTGGGTCCTTTTTAAAAATATTATTACAGCAACACCTTCTGTGTTGTAAGGACCACGCCACAGGGTCTGTGAACCTTACCCATCTCTGTCATTCAGGAAAGGAAGTAACCCAAGTTCAAAAAATGAGAGAAATTCAGACTGAAATACTTGGAGCAAAAATTTTCACCATTGATGTCATGCAAGCAATGTCAAATTAAAATAATTTGTTTTTCAAGGAATGAGGCTGTGGTCTGAATTTGCCTTTTCTCAAATTGTATAGAATTTCATGTTTTATTGGAAATGGTTTTTTGTATGTGCCAGATTGTATGTTAATGTAATTGCTGGGTTTGTGGGTGTAATTTTTAAAGTCTTATTATGTTAATGTATTTTTATGCTTGCAGTTTGTTCATTGACTTGGGAGATGCACATCAAATAAGTAAATAATCATTCCCTCCCAGGTATAACCAACAGTATATGATCTTTCAAAATACAATCATTTATTTTGACTTGACGATTCAGACAAAACAAATCTCAAGTGAGCCTTTGGTATGGCCCAGTGACTCAGCCATTAGAAATCTCAAGTGCCTTTGTGTTGCTTCATAAACCGGAGATCAGGTGCATTCAGATCTCCCTTAAGCTATCTTTTGGTATGGCTGGAGGACTAAAGTTGGAGATTAAAGCTGGAGATCAGGTGCATTTAAACCTCCCTTATTACCTGGCCTACAAAGCGTAACAGCTGCTATCCTTGCGTTTCCACTGTCCCCTGTACATTTACCAAACAGTGTTTGTTGTTCACTGATTGGTTCTTAGGAGGCTTTGGCTTCAAATTGTCTCAGAGTAAAACATTGTAGAATGAACGATGATTCTCACTGCTTGTATTCTCATGACAGAAGCCATGACAAATTCATTATCCCGTTCTTTCAAATCCTTTTACACAGAGCTATTTGATTTGATACGATTACTTTTTATTAAATCTGAACTACTGTTAATGTAAACAGCTAAACCACAGATGGGCAACCTGTTGTTTTTACTTTTATAAAGCCCTGGAAACATGGGCGCCATTGGAGAGATAACAACCCCCTCCCCAATTTCCAAGGAGGAGGCCAGGCCCTCTCAAAATCCTGTTGAGACATGCACATGCCGCACAACGTGCTCGCCAGTGGCCAGGTATGATGGGAGCTGTAGTCTAACAATGTATGTTGGGCACTACATTGGTTACTAGGGACGCGGGTGGCGCTGTGGGTTAAACCACAGAGCCTAGGACTTGCCGATCAGAAGGTCGCGGTTCGAATCCCTGCGACGGGGTGAGCTCCTGTTTCTCAGTCCCTGCTCCTGCCAACCTAGCAGTTTGAAAGCACATCAAAGTGCAAGTAGATAAATAGGTACTGCTCTGGCGGGAAGGTAAACCATGTTTCCATGTGCTGCTCTGGTTCGCCAGAAGCGGCTTAGTCATGCTGGCCACATGACCCGGAAGCTGCACACCGGCTCCCTCGGCCAGTAAAGCGTGATGAGCGCGCAACCCCAGAGTTGGCCACGACTGGACCTAATGTTCAGGGGTCCCTTTACCTTAAGCAGCGCAATAGAAACAGTGAAGAAACAGGACTAGCAACACAGCATGGTAGTGCAACTCAAAAAAATGGCTGCCATGGGCAGCAAAGAAAAGCGGCGTCAGTACCTTCTACCAGTGAGTACTGTCACAAACACACACAAAGCCCTGCCTGTATCATTATGGCACAATCAAGACAAATAAAGGCACTTCTAATGCCTGAAGGAACAAGCAGGAATGTGTGGAGCTAGCTCTGCTACTCATAGTGATGCCCTGTGTACCGTACAGGCTACTAGCATGCCATGGACTGGTTTGATGCATCAAAATGGTGCGAGGAACCAGCTGGGGAACCCCCTAAGGGAAGAAGGCTCAGAGTCAGGGGAATGGTGGGACAACAATGAGTGTTCAGAGATGACTGGGAGGAGGAGGTGTCAGAAGCTGAAGGTAACAGGGCTTAGTGAGCTGGGAGAGTCTGTGGCAGAGAGAAATGCAAAATCAGAGGCAGAAGCTGAAGCAGGCGAGTGCGAGGCCAAGAGGTAGAGGAGTCAGGCTGGTGAAGAGTCACGGGTGTCTCCTTCTCCTGCTATAACAAGCTCCCTTCCCCCTGGTCTCCTAGAACCAGAAGGGGGCTGAAAAGGGTGGGGCAGCAACAGACTGCATGCAGGAGCAGTCTCCAATTGCTTGCAAGAAGCCCTGGAGAGGAGAGGATTTAGACAGCTGTGAGGAAACAGGAGCAACTAGTCTCATGGGGTAAGGCCTACTGGGAGGGGGGGGGTCTGCTCTGCTCTGCTCATTAGGCCCAACACTCAAGTGTTTTTGCTAACAAATAATTAACTCCATCTTTGAACTGTGTGATTACTGACCGGCACACTCAAATGGCATAATAGTGAACACCCTTCACCAGCAGATCCCAGAGTGGGTTGCATCCATTTAAAATTGAGAATTAAAACAAGTTGAAATGTAGCCTTATTGGAGTTCACCGATTGGGTCTGCGTTGCTCCGGGACAGGAGGAAGGAAGTCAAATGACACCGAGGTTGATTCCAAGAAAGAGTTTATTCTGCTCTCCGGATAGCAGAAGGCACTTGCGTGATCAAGTCCACAGCAAGTCCAAAGAAATGAGAAGTTTCATGCAGTATATATATCCTCCAGACACCCTCTCCCTCCTTCCCCAGGAATCCAACCAGGTCAGCCTATGTATGCAGGTTGACATCACATACGTTCTTGCTTTGGTATTCTTAACCATAAAAGGGAATTCCTTCCTGTACTTCTGACCATAAAAGGATCTTCCTCTTCCTACTCTTATCTTGGAGGAAGAGGTCATCATCTCCGAAGACACGCTTCTGCCGTTGTTCCCAGACTTGGGTCTGTGCGCCTTTGTGGTCAGAACATAAGATAAGGCACAAACGTGTTTTCTCTGTTCTACTGATACAGTCAGGGTCATCCTTGACGTCACAAACTGATAAAGGAGAGAGTTATGCATTTGCTCAACGGCTCAAGTTTGTGCATTTTAGCTAAGGAAAAATAGGGATTCTGGTGAAGTTTAAAACTGCCTGAACAGTCAGTTTTGGGTTTTGGGAAACCCATTCCTTCATTAACAAATTTTGCATGTCTGAAGGGGGCAATGCTTGCACATTCAGCTCAATACACTTAGAATCCTCTGTGTGAAAAAGGACACTGAATGCACGGGACTCCTGATCATGCAGAAGATTCTAAGCACATTTCGGTGAACATGCAAAGATTCCCCCCTCTTCCAGTTCAGCATGCAAAGGTGGCCAGGTGAAGCTTGTGGGGGGCAGGGCTAGTAAGGGTGCCCACGCGCCACTCCTCTTGAACAAGGCAAATGCCTGAACAAGGCTGGAGTTTCATTGATTTCAGCATGAAAAAAACAAATACAAGCTTGAGTCTCCCATTCAGCTGAACTGAAATACATCCCATCTAATTAGATTTGCCATATTGGCATGAAACGTTGGGAAAGGATCATGGCAGCAAAGCCTTCCAAAATGCTGTGCCCCACACCTGCTATATTTCGCTTGCCCACTCGCCCCTTTAAACCTGCCATTCATTAGAGCACAACGTTCGGAACAGATGCAATTCCAGAATCTAATTTTAAAATTATAAACTGCATTTCACAAGGTAACATGTTTCCAAAACAAACACACCTTGTTTTCTCATTTGATTCTTTTCAATTGTTGCTTCAACCAGGCTCTGCTTAACCCAGGAAGCAATTAGGGGCAGAAAAAGAAAATATGATAGTATCTCAGTGGGGTATCCATATTGCTGGTTATGTACTCTACAGCATGTTTAGCCCAATTCAAATGAGCATTCTGAATAGTGTCAACTTTATATTCATGTTACAAAGCAATTTCAGAAAAAGATTGTGTAAGAACGGATGCAATGGGCTCTGTATAAAGGTAAAAAAGGTAAAGGACCCTGGACGGTTAAGTCCAGTCAAAGGCGACTATGGGGTTTCGGCGCTCATCTCGCTTTCGGGCTGAGGGAGCCGGCGTTTGTCCACAGACAGCTTTTTGGGTCATGTGGCTAGCATGATGTGATGGGATGATAAGCTGCTTGTGCGTAAAAGCTTAGTCCCTCAGAGTTTGGGCATGGTTCTCAAACTCTGTCCTTAGCGGAGCCCTTGAACATGACTCCCTTAATCGCTGGCAGAATCCGACAGTGGGCGTTTACGGAATCTACTCCAGCATAAAAGCTCCTTAACGGAAACGCGTCTTCTGGATTCTCGGCGCGACAGTTTCCGGCGAGGAGTGGGTGTACCTATAGGAGGTCCTGAGACTTCTCCACTGTTTTCGCTGGAAGACTCCCTGAGCCATCCCTTCGACTCACTTTCTCTCTGATTTCCCTCTCTCCCCCTGCTGGTACCTTCCTCCGCTGCTGAGTCTCTCCTAGCTTCCGAGAGCCCCTCCACCACCTGCCTTTCCGATGGCAGTTCCCTGACACATGACTAAACCACTTCTGGCGCAATGCAACACTGTGACGGAAGCCAGAGCGCATGGAAACGCCATTTACCTTCCTGCCACAGCGGTACCTATTTATTTACTTGTGCTGGCATGCTTTCAAACTGCTAGGTTGGCAGGAGCTGGGACAGAGCAACGGGAGCTCACCGCATCGCAGGGATCAGAACTGGCGACTTTCTGATCGGCAAGCCCAAGAGGCTCAGTGGTTTAGATCACAGCGCCACCCGCATCCCTACCTTTACCTTTTTTCTGTGTAACCAGTGCTAGTAAGTCACTTAGCTGTAACATTAGTAAGCAAAGTTTCTGAGAAGTCTACAAAGGCAGCCCCCCCCATACAATGCAGGGCAGTAGCCTAACCTAAGTTACCCTCAAGGTTACTTGAGATACACCCAGTCTAAATGTTCCATTAATTTTATTCTTGTTTTTAATAATGGCTTTATGTATGTGTGTTTTGATTGGTTTGTGCATTTCAGTTGTGCTTCACACAACAATCAGACTTATTATACACCACTTGGCAATTTAGAGAGAGAAAGAGCTGTGCCCAGGTAGATTACTTATGTGCAACTGTGCATAGCACTGTGGTGTAGAGCAGTGTTTCCCAACCTTGTGCCTCCAGCTGTTTTTGGACTACAATTCCCATCATCCCTTGCCACTGGTCTTGCTAGTCAGGGATGATGGGAGTTGTAGTTCAAAAACAGCTGGAGGCGCAAGGTTGGGAAACACTGGTGTAGAGGTCATCCGGGTAAGACCAAGGGGTGATGCCTGGCTTTCCTTCACCCTTAAAAAGGCATGTTTCATATTACAGTGGTACCTTGGGTTAAGAACTTAATTCATTTCGGAGGTCCGTTCTTAACCTGAAACTGCTCTTAACCTGAAGCACCACTTTAGCTAATGGGGCCTCCCGCTGCCGCTGCGCCACCGCTGCCCGATTTCTGTTCTCATCCTGTAGCAAAGTTCTTAACCCAAGGTACTATTTCTGGGTTAGCGGAGTCTGTAACCTGAAGCGTCTGTAACCCGAAGTGTCTGTAACCCGAGGTACCACTGTACAAAGAACTCTCTATCCCTCCTCTTGGATAATGCAAATCCAAAACTGCTTGGTTGGCATGCCTTCCCTAATCTTAAATCATTCCATGTATTCATTAAACTTAATGAATCCCTCGAAACATCTGCTGAACACTTGCTGGAGCACATAATGTACAGAGGGCAAATCCATACCAAAAGTGAACATCTGGAGTCCATGCGCACACATGCATGTCTAGACACTCATCAACTGTCAAACACACGGGTGATAAACAGCAGTTTGGGAAAGTAATTAACAGCAGACCCAACAAGGCACAGCTGTCTGGCTTGATTTTAGATCTTGCTAGCTTGAGATTTGCAGTTAATTTTTGTTATATCAAAATAGAGCTACATTTTATTCGCCAGGGCTTCCCCCCGCCCTTCTCCTTGCTAATTCCAGCAACATCTCATTATGGTTGCAACCGAAGGTAAATCAAGCCCCAGATATCTTAGAGCTACTTATTGACATAAAATATTGTAATATGCTAATAGTGCAATCATGTTTTTCACAAGTAAAACCCACCATGTTCAATGTTCAAATAAGCAGGATTCTCAGAGAAGCTGCTCGCAAAGGAGAATCCTGCACTGTGCAGGATCCGTACCTCTGCTGAATAGCTGTTTCTTGGAGGCACTGATCCTGCCCTGTGCTCCTTTGCAAGTGGCTTCCCTTTGCAACATGAAGAATTGATGCATCTGCTGATGGAGTCATTAAATCATGGGTGGTACTGCTTCAGGGACAGGCATCTATCAGGCAGGCAGGGCAAGGCAGGCCATGTCTCCCAGGAAGACATAGCAAGTGGTCAGGGTTTGTCTTGACCTTCTGACAAGTTTCCTGCCCGGTGCCTGCCTCTCCTTCCTGCCTGATGTTCCGCCTCGTGAGAGCCATGGATCCAGTCCAACCCTGGATCAATCCATGGCTTGTCCAGCACCCTAGTTCCTCCAAAAATGCCCAATTTAGTTCTGGTCTTGGTCAGATTGAGCAAAGTGCAATTGCAAATTATAGTAAGTGTGCTGGATGAAACGTAAGGGACAAACATTATTCAAAGATTGCTGCGAAGACTCAGGTAGGGAGAGCGAAGCAATTGACTCAGGATGTTCAATGGCAGTCTACTTTTGCAACTCTACAGCAATGCAGCTTATTAGTCTCACTGTCTTCTCTCTGTTACAAGCATCTTATTTTAAAAACACTTTGGATTGCTCTGTGCAGCCCTTGCCAGCTTTTTGTTGCTGGAGTGGAGAATCTGCCAGTTCGCAAGCCATAAATTAGACCTGAGAGGCCTCCCCATTTGGCTCAGGAGGCCACCTGAGCCAAGCCACACCCACCAGCCCTGCGCCTACATATGAGAACCGTACAAATCTCTATAAAATATACATTAAAGCTACTGATAAAGGTCAGAAGGTAAAAACAAGCTGGCCTAACAATATAAAGCAGCATCCAGACATTATAAAATACTGTTACATGTTAAAATGCACGCCAGCTTTATGTTTCTGGGAAGGTTTGCCTAACTAAAAATTTTAACAGGTGGGGAAAACAATACAGTGAAGGTGCTTGGGGAGAGTGTAGGTTCTGCCACAATGAAAAATCAATTCCTTACAAGTGTGGAATAAGCATTATGTGGTGTTATATGTATATTTGAGAACCATGTAGACTGCCTTAATCTCACTGGAGACCTGGCATGGGGGGGAAATGTAATTAATAATTCTCTTGGACTGGGAATACAGAAAGAGTGAGATTGAGATTTAGAAGGAAATCACTGGAAGAACAGCCCAGCTCTCTTCTGGCTCCTTTCTTTTAGAAGAACATGATTTTAAACACACACACACACACAATCCCACTTGACAAATGTTGGGCAAGATTGATTCTGGCCCAATTTTTCCAATCAGGATGATTAAAAAGTGGGAGGAAGATAGATTTCCTTTGCCATTTCCTCCGGACCATGCTTATGAGTGCTGTGTCTTGGTGGAAGGCATTCCATACAGTACCGTATGGGCATATTCTGGATTAATAAAACAAAAGGGTGTGTTCTAAATAGCATTGGGTGCTGTTTAGCAGGGGACTGCAGCTTCTGCAACTGGAGAACAGTGTCCAACTTATCTCAGAGTTGGAATCGAGGGACAACAACCCAACCCAACCCTACTCTATTTGCACCTATGCGCGCGCACACACACACACACACACACAATTCCCACTCATATATATAATTTGCTCTGTACTTTCTAAGTACTGAGCTTCAGCTTGTACTCCAGTGCCCCCTAGTGTCCTGCCACTCAAATAGCAACAGCCAGCCTCTCACCTCCTCTTGAACTATCTTGAAAATAAACACTCACCCCAGTATTTAAAGTGGATACTCAGCACTCTATCTACCTATCTATCTATCAATCTATCTCCCAAACCTTGACTTTGTTTCATCGAGACTGCTACAGCTTTAAGAGGGTGCCTAAAGAGAACTAACAACATATTCCAAAAAAATAATATAGCGTGTCCTATGTTTTTCTCTAGGATATATTTCTGAACACTGAAAGAAAATGAAGCTTTTTTCTGTCACTGAAACATCGTTGAAATAAGCGGCATGCTCTGCTTTCTCCAGAGCTGTAAATTAATATCCTGGGATTGAAATACATGCAACTTCAATTTGTCTCAATAAGTTAGATGCATGTTTGAAATTTCCTCCTCTTTTGTTATGCTGAATGACAATGGCATTCAATGGGAAACTTACTTTCCCAATAGGGCTGCATTAGTCTGAATGTGATGGGCAGACATTCACCTGGTAAAGCCACCAATCCCTTTAGTGTGCTTGAAAAAAATCCACTTGTAATCAATGCAATTTAATGGCCTGTGGACGCTTCACCTGGCATCAAAACGACACGAGGGGTGATGCCAAGCACAGCCAGCCAACCCAAGGTTTCCTGGGGCAGAGCAGCAAGTCTGAGTTTCTCCATAGTTTCCCTATGCTTTTTTTTCCATAGAAACCAAGTCCAGCCAAGTTATTTTTACCAACTGAAGCAGAGCATGCCTCTGAACGCCAGTTGCTGGAAACGGCAGGAGGGGAAAGTGAGCTCTTCCTATGTTCTTATGAAAATGTTCCCTTTCACAACACCCAAAATCAACTGCCTAAGGGGGCCATTTCAGTCTGTTTAACAGTAGACACAGCCTTACGTAGTTGTGGAGGCCACTGCCCACCTCAGAAGGCAGGGTACCCAGAGAAGGTCCTCAGAAGACCATAGCAGGTTCATAGAGGAGTAGATAAGGCTTCAGATACCCAGGTCCAAAGTGTCTTAAGCCATGCCCCTGTTGCAGGCCCTGAACCGCCATTGGGTGGTCGTGGGTGGGAAGAAAGAACCTATTATAACTCCACAGAACACGGTTCCTTTCTAAATTATGGGGAAGGAGAAACTGGATTTCCTGGGTAATTTTGTTTGGGTCTCTCACCATGAGAGGCTGGCTGTTGCATTTCCTTCCTTGAAGAGAATGCCTTGAGAACAACACTGAAAAAAAGTGTTAGATATGAGATAAATATAGGTTTCACTGCTCATTTGAAAGGCTGCTTGATGAAGGAGTCACGAGGTCAAGTTCGGTAGTCTTGGTTACAGGCCCCACTATTAATCATCCCCCAAACTGCATTCATGACGGTCACATCAGCTATGCTATGCATATTTAAAATTAATAATCTGATTCCCACATCAGCCACATAATCTTATCCATCGCCCATGCACAGAAACTTAGAAATTGCTTTTTAAAGTTTTGGCTGCCTTCAGCTGTTAAAGCCCTAAACGGCCTTGGCCCAGTATATACCTGAAGGAGCGTCTCCACTGCCATTGTTCAGCCCAGACACTGAGGTCCAGCGCTGAGGGCCTTCCGGCAGTTCCCTCACTGTGAAGCTACAGAGAATCAGGCAGAGGACCTTCTCGGTGGTGGCATCCGCCCTGTGGAACGCCATCCCATCAGATGTCAAGGAAATAAACAACTATCTAAGGTTTAGAAGATATCTGAAGGCAGCCCTGTTTAGGGAAGTTTTTAATGTGTGATGTTTATTGTGTTTTTAATATCCTATTGGGACGCAGGTGGCACTGTGGTCTAAACCACTGAGCCTAGGGCCTGCTGATCAGAAGGTTGGCGGTTTGAATCCCCGCAATGGGGTGAGCTCCCATTCCTCGGCCCCAGCTCCTGCCCACCTATCAGTTCGAAAGCACGTCAAGTGCAAGTAGATAAATAGGTACCACTCCGGTGGGAAGGTAAACGGCGTTTCCATGTGCCGCTCTGGTTCGCCAGAAGCGGCTTAGTCATGCTGGCCACATGACCCAGAAGCTGTACGCCGGCTCCCTCGGCCTACAGAGCGAGATGAGAGCCGCAACCCCAGAGTCGTTCGCAACTGCACTTAACTGTCAGGGGTACCTTTACCTTTACCTTTAATATCCTGTTGGAAGCTGCCCAGAGTGGCTGGGGAGGCCCAGCCAGATGGGCAGGGTTTAAGTAATAATTTATTATTATTACTGTCATTTTATGCAGACTGGAGGAACAGCCACCACAAGCACCCAAAGCCACAAGTGACCAGCTGTGACCTTGTATGTACTACAACCTAACTCATGCTGGAATTTTTCCATATAAGCCCGTACTCTGGTGGGATGGCAAGGAGGAGGAAAAAATTGGATCCCATAAGCCAGAGGTAGGAAACCTCTAGACTGCCAGCTGAATTCAGCCCACAAAGGGTTCAGATTCACCCTGTAAGGTTGTTCTCCCCAAACATGAGGCCATATGTGATGTCAGGTGTGGGGGAAAGAGAGACGTAGCTATCAATACACGATTGATTGATTGATTGATTGATTGATTGATTGATTGCATTTATATCCCACTTTTTCCCTCTAAGGAACTCCAGGTGGCTTCTAAAGGCAATCTGACCTACCATATTTTTCGCTCTATAAGACGCACCAGACCACAAGACGCACCTAGTTTTTGGAGGAAGAAAACAAGGGGGGAAATATTCTGAATCTCAGAAGCCAGAACAGCAAGAGGGATCGCTGCGTAGTGAAAGCAGCAATCCCTCTTGCTGTTCTGGCTTCTGGAATAGCTGTGCAGCCTGCATTCGCTCTATAAGATGCACACACATTTCCCCTTACTTTCCCTAACAACCAAAAGCAGCCATCTTTCAAAATTGTCCAAATTCTGCAACACAGTTCCCTAGCCAAATAACATGTCAAAAAAAATTGTTTAGGGTGGTAAAATTGGCACATAAATGCACAGAGTGAAAAGAGCATTCTATTGGGGGAAATTGCTTTGCAAAAAAAAAAAAAAAAGAGTGCCTTTTAGGAGAAATTCTCTGGTGAATTTTCATGAGGACTTTTATTTATTTTAAATTGCAAAATGATGTGAACAACTAAATTTAAGACTCCCTACCCAACGCATTTCACTGCTTGATTAGGAAAACAAGATGGTGCCCTTCACCCTTGGCAAAATTCCACATTTAATTAATAAATTATTATTATTATTATTATTATTATTATTATTATTATTATTATTATTATTTATACCCCGTCCATCTGGTTGGGTTTCCCCAGCCACACTGGGCGGCTTACAGCATAGTAAAACATCAAACATTAAAAACTTCCTGATACAGGGCTGCCTTCAGATGCCTTCTAAAAGTCAGATAGTTGTTGTTGTTGTTGTCCCACATACAGCTTGCAGTTGACTCTTACTTCAACGTGGCCACAAGACAATGACCTCCACCTCATCTAAGAGCTAAGGTACATGCAGGTCTGTTTTCTAACAGTTCACTGCTGCTCTAGGCCAGGCATAGGCAAACTCGGCCCTCCAGATGTTTTGGGACTACAACTCCCATCACCCCTGACCACTGGTACTGTTAGCTAGGGATGATGGGAGTTGTAGTCCCAAAACATCTGGAGGGCTGAGTTTGCCTATGCCTGCTCTAGGCACACCACCACCAGTAGCAGCATCTTCTGGTAGAGGCCACCAGAGCTTACCGATTCAATCCAAGGGTAGAGTCCTTTTTAAATAGGCTCTATTTGTCACTTTCTGAGATGCTTCCTGTCCTGTGCCATATCAAAGCAGAAGTTCATTAATATACTAAAGTGCAGGACTACCCAATGTGAGGCTTCTCAGATCTTACTGGACTCCAGCTCCCATCAGCCCTTGCCAGCATAGGCAATGGTCAGGGTTGGTGGGAGTTGTTGTAGTTTAACAACAACTTAGAGGCTAGCTCTGCTACGCTGCCTCTAACTGTTTTGCTCTTTGGATTGGAATGCGGGTGGGGAGCGCTACGCACATGATATCTAGAGCTAGTTTAAAGTCAAGTTAGAGTACAGTATTCCCGCCCGCTGCACCTTCTAGCCATTGGAAAAAGAAACACGAAATGAATTTCATTTTCTATCCCAAAGGTTCCATAAGCTGCTCAGAATTTAAAGCAACCTTTCAATCAAAGACTAGACAAGACTGTTTTGTTTTTACGTGTTTTTAAGATACTCCCTTCGCCACTGATAGTAGAAGCTTCACCAGCAAGTGTCTGTGTTATGCCTCTGTGCCTATATTCCACCTGGGCATGCACAGGAAACTATTCTAGCAACCACCCCAGAAAATATCAAATCAGTGTAGTAGCAGGTCACTTACTGAACCAGTCCTACTTAAATAACCAGAGGGCATTTCTAATGCTCCTCCTTTTCAATACATATCTGGCAAACTCAGGTAGAAAACCTGGATATTTCCCCACAGTTTTGAAAGGAACCGAGCCTATGCCACTTCAGTTTTATTTATTAAAACCGAAGCTGTTCCCAGAACATTAAAACACACACACACACGCACACACATAGCGCACATTTTTTTAAAAGCAACAACAACAACCACATCGTAATAGGTCATCCCAATAAAATCTTAGTAAAGGTAAAGGGACCCCTGACCATTAGGTCCAGTTGTGGCTGACTCTGGGGTTGCGGCGCTCATCTCGCTTTATTGGCCGAGGGAGCCGGAGTACAGCTTCCAGGTCATGTGGCTAGCATGACTAAGCCACTTCTGGCAAACCACAGCAGCGCACGGAAACGCCATTTACCTTCCCGCCGGAGCGGTACCTATTTATCTACTTGCACTTTGACGTGCTTTCGAACTGCTAGGTTGGCAGGAGCAAGAACCGAGCAATGGGAGCTCACCCCGTCGCGGGGATTCGAACCGCCAACCTTCTGATCGGCAAGTCCTAGCCTCTGTGGTTTAACCCACAGCACCACCCGCGTCCCCAAAATCTTAGTACAATAATACAAATCTGTATTTTTAGTGGAGAAATGTGCCCCCCAAGCCTCTCTATCAGTTTCCCACCCCCTGGACTTTCCTAAGACCAGACTCCCTCTCTAGCCTTACACACACACATATCCAAGACACTGGTGCTGCTTTTCATCCTCTTTCAAAGTTTCTACTGTGTCCCTGGATTTTGCCTCTGGCTTCCATAGATGGAGGCTAGAGAGGGGTGTATGAGCAGCTTTAGGAATTAGCTGAGGCTGCATTCAGACATGGCATTTATCATGTCAGCTTTACCAATTATACCAGTAGCCTTTCTGCTCCGATTTCTAACGCTCCTTTCACACTGCAGTACCTATGTGCTGCCACGTCGTGCAAAATTCCATCCACGCCAGCAGGTACTGCAGCAGGAACTCTGCCTCCGTCCAACAACTGTTGAGCAGAGGTCTGTTCTGCAGCTTTCCTTAAAACTGAGCAGCCAATCCAGAGGTGCGTATGATGCTCCAGAAGCAGAATCCTTGCATTCTGCAGGGTCCAGGTGATCCTGCCCCGTCTCTGCAGGATCACCTGGGCCCTGCAGAACAGCTGTAAATCCTGGAAATTAAGTGGTGCTTGTGGAACATTTCCTGCACCCTGCAGGATCATGGACACCCCTACACAAATCATGATTTTCTGGATGTCCAGGCTTGTACACTGTTTTTTTTTTTTCTGGAAGCAAATAAAATGGAAACTACACCTGTGTTTTATTCTGTTTGGCTTCCAGAAGTGGCTTTTATATCACATGATAGCTCAGTGTTGAAATGGATACTCAACAGCCTGTCCATTTTGTAAGTGGAATTTTTGACCATTGAACCATCCCCATAATCTTTGAATTTTTGGCTTTACTAGTGTCCCTGCCATCCTTCCGGTCAAATCCCAATTGAATTAAAAAACCAACAGAACATGGCATCTACTGTGGGTCTTTTTCATGTGGTAGGAATACACGGGCATGAAAAAAGATTTAAAACTGTCAGTCACCAAATCAGGATTACTACAAATGCCTGAAACATAAATTACTTCCAGTGTGATGTTTCACCAGACATATACATGACCATTTTAAGTCTGAGATAAAAAATCTCAAATTTTTGTAATGAAATGTTGCAACTTAAAATATTAATATTATTTATTAAATTTGGTTACCACTTTATACCTGTAGATCTCAAGATGCATCTGATTAAGTGAGTGGGATAGGCTGCAATCCTAAGCATACTTACCTGGAAGTAAGTTCCATTGAACTGAAAAGAACTTACTTCAGAGTAGATATGGTTGAAATTATAAATGAACCGTTAGTCTGTTCATTAACTTTGTCTTTAAGTTACCATAAGGCTCTCAATTGTTTTTTCCTACAAAATACTGGAAATTCACTAACTTTGAAAGAGAACACAGAGGAAAATTACTGATATATAAATATATGCTGATGTGGCTGAGATATGCATATCTATTGTGTGCTATGATATATGAAAAAGAACGTATTTCCACATTTGTGGATTATGAAGTGGGATAAAGATTTGTGCAAATTAAATCAATTGTAGCAGAATGCAAAATGCCAGATGAAGGTGTGAATTAATGTTGGAACAGATTGTTCACACATCGCTAGTCCTATACTATCTAACCCGGGAGTATGAACTCAATGGGACTCACCTCTGAATAGGCATGCATATGATTGCACTGTGTAATTCTAGCAAATGTGTTCTGGATTGCAACCTTAAGAAAATGCCTTACCAATAGTCTCTAGCCAATCTCCCATATAATCCAATGCTTCTGAGATGAACTTTAAATGTGTTCCAAAGAGCCCCAGACAAAGGTCTTAATATTTGCTTCATTGAATTCCTATAGTTTCCCCTTTTTCTTATTTAAGACTAAACAATGGAGGGGAGGGCATATTGAAAATTGGGGAGAAAGATCAAACCAGAGTCATGGAAGGCGATAGTGATGTGCACTTCTAATTACATCTAAAAGAGCAACAGATCTATTAGAAGATATTGCCTGCTTCGGTTGTACGTCTGACCTAAACATGCTGACCATGATCGAACACCAAGTAATCCATGGTTACATGTACTGCATTCACTGGACTTGAACATCAACTTGCATTTCGATTGTGGCCACTGTGTGGAAATAGTTCCCTTGATTTCAAAGTTCCCGTTGCTATAATGTGTTCAGCATACATTTTCAATCAGGATCAATAGGTTGGAGCCTAAGGAGACTTGGGGCTCATCCAGATTGCCTTTGGCACCACATTTCTAGGCACAGGTCTGAGCTTTAAAGCTCTGTGACTGAGCATTCGGGGTGGTTTGTTGTTTTTTCCCCCACAGTGTTTTCCGTTGGGAAAACCGCAACTGACAACTGAGTTTTCTGAAGACTGCCATTTGCTTTGATTCAGCAGTAAAATGCTGGTTTCCCCAGGAAAACATGGTGCAAAAAGGAAGTATGGTGCAAAAGGAAGTCTGGATGAGCCCTTAAAGAAGTTTTCAGAAGGAAACTTTCCTGTCCTCTCCGCTACAACTCCCTGAAAAGCATCTCTGTATAATTAAGGGGCCCTCCTGAGCTATGTGGGATAGGCAACAGGGGAGGAGGAAACAGAAAACTTTCCTTCCAGGAATGAAAAATTAATTTATCAGAGAATCCAAGTCATAGAAACATAAGAAACAGTCTTATACCAAGGTAGACAGATTATCTATCAAGCATGATATTGTCTACACTGACCCTTTCCTGAGTGAGCAGATGTATTACTTCTATGAGATGGCAAAGGTTCTGCTACATTCATGCCACCAGTTGGTAGGCTCTAGACTTTAAAAACATAATCCCCTACAATGACTTCAACTTTTCTGCAATAATTCAGTGGGGCACCTCAAAAAGAGATGCTCTAACACAAAGTTATTTAATCAGGTTTAAAGCCAGGTACATAGCAAATGACAAATTGCAATCTTAGGATCCATATACAGGCAGCGCTCCCAGCCGGTTTTAATATCAAATGTGCCGTATAAAGATTAACCAAGTTCCCAGACTAACCTCAGTTCATCAATGGAAAATAATGGATATGAATTATTTTGAGGCAGTATCATCAAAGCTGCACAAAATCAGAAGACAGGCTTTAAAAAGAGCACCGTGAACTCGTATTTTGTTTTATCTACCATGTCTAAAATTAATCAGAGGGTTTAAACATTTCTTGGAGAAAAATTAACAAAATCACCACATTGTCTAGCTGTATGTTTATGTTTACACGGCCCCAAAGCAAATGTGGAACTAATCATGAAGGATCACATATGCAGAAAAACTGGAATGCAAAGCTAATTTTAATCAACAGAAAATTGACTGCTTAAAAGGAAACTCTGTTTCTGGAACTAGATGCTGCCAATAGCTCACTTTACCGTGCCTAAGTGACGACACTGGAAGAAGTTGCCAGAGAGAAAAATGAAAGGAAGGTGGAAACAAGATAAGGAACGGAGACAAGAGAAGAATCAAGCAAGTCATGTAATTGGATTGCACCAATATACCTGAAAAGGAGATGAAGGGCCCATAGCTGTCAACGTTTCCCTTTTTTTTAAATTCCCTTATTCCGAATAGGATTCCTCGCAAGAAAAGGGAAAAGTTAACAGCTATGGAAGGGCCAGCTGTCAATTACAAACAGTGACATTTATTTAACACAACTGTAGATTGCTAATGGATATTGTTGGCCAAATGTGCATGATCAAATTATGGCTTAGTAAACCAGGATATGTAGAAGCTTTGTGCAAACAGCTTTGCTCTTCCCTTTGCATAAGCAGAAAAACAACTCAGGAAGTCACAGTTAACTATAGTTCCCAGGAGGTGCAAACTTACAGGCTTCCGGTTGGCCACTGTGAGACCAGGATGTGCAGCAGGAAGACGCTTATACAAAATCAGACTGTTGGTCTACACTGAAGTTCAGCAGCTCTCCAGGGTTCCAGATAAGGAGTCTTCCCTAGATAAGGAGTCTTAGAGATGCCTGGGCCCAAATGCATACAAAGCAGATGCTCTATCACTGAGTTACAGCCCTGTTTACCAGATGAGCTTTTGGTTCTTTAACCAGGAACTATTGTTAATGGCTTCCAAATCCTGAATGTTCAAAAGGTTTCAAATCCTGTTCTTGGACTGCATGTAATGGGAAACTTCCTTCCTTCCTTCCTGAGGCTGCATGCAGGAGTAAAAGGTAAAGGTAAAGGGACCCCTGACCATTAGGTCCAGTCATGACCGACTCTGGGGTTACGGCGCTCATCTTGCTTTACTGGCCGAAGGAGCCAGTGTACAGCTTCTGGGTCATGTGGCCAGCATGACTAAGCCACTTCTGGCGAACCAGAGCAGCGCACAGAAACGCCGTTTACCTTCCCGCCAGAGCGGTACCTATTTATCTACTTGCACTTTGACGTGCTTTTGAACTGCTAGGTTGGCAGGAGCAGGGACTGAGCAACGGGAGCTCACCCCGTCACCATAAACCCAGCAGGGCCAGATTTTGGTAATATGGCACCCTGAGTGAGGACAAAATCTGGTTCCCTCCACTCAATGTTCCTTTTGGCAGAGTTGCTTTTTATGGATATTCTCTGTAGGCACCTGTATACAAAAGGCATTATACTATTATTATTATTATTATTATTATTATTATTATTATTATTATTTTGCATCCACTCAGCTTAGTGCTGAACCCAGTGCTCTTCAGTTAAGGCAGTTCACCCCTTCAGCTGCCTTCACAATGATTAGAAAAACACAGCAGTGCACATGCAATGCGTGAAAGTAATCCTTTTTGCATTCTGATCGGAGGCTTGCTTACTCACAAGCCCACTTCATTTCACTGGTGCTTACTACTAGTGTGTTTAGGATTACAGCCTTAGCTTTAGATAACCACGCAGGTTTGAGAAACCCGGCTCTACCATTTTCCCAACGTTTACATTACAGAAAAAGATTGCAGCTCAGAGCACAAGATGTGTTCGCTGGTATCTCCAGCGAAAAGGAATTGGGTAGTAGATGGCAGCAAAGATCACCTGCTACTGCTACTGATCTACCCCATCTCTGTCACAGTCAGTTCCTGGTGAATTACAATAGGGGTGACCAAGCTGTGGTCTTCCAGATGTTTCTCTCCCATCAGATCTACCAGCACAGCTAATGGTTCAGGGATGATGAGAGTTGCAGCCTACAAAACACGGAGGTCATCACATTGACAATTCCCAACTGAGAGAATCACAAGAAAACTAAAGGCACACCCTGTGGATACTATCCATGTTTGGAAATACCTTTTTAAGAGAGAGACTTGCGCCTGACTTTATACACCACTGTTGGCACACTGGTTGGAAATAAGTTCATGGGGGCAGCAAGAATATTACTGGCACAAAAATGGAAGGAAGAAGAATTACCGACGAAAGAAGAATGGAGGGTGAAATTAATGGACTATGCAGAATTAGACAAACTAACAGGAAGGATCCGCAATCTGCGGGACCAGAAATTCACAGAAGACTGGTGTAAATTTACAGACTATTTGAAAAGTAATAGTGATGATCAAACTACGTTTGTAGGTTTGCAAGAAGTTTTGTGAGGTGAATTATTGGAACTATTGCAAAAATGGACTAAGGGGAGGATGGTTAGTTAAGATAATTAAAGGCAAGATGAATTTAAGAAATGCATAAGAAGTGGTTAAAACAGGGGATCATCAGAGGTGCTGATGGAAGTCCAAAAAAGAAAAAGAAAAGAAAGATTGTATAAGTGGTGAAGTTTTGTGGTATGTATTATAATTTATATGTTAAAATTAATAAAAATTATAAAAAAGGAAATAAGTCCATGGGGCTTACTCCTGGATAAGTGCATACAGGATTGCAAAATAACACCAGTGGATGCAATAAGATTTACTTCCACAGGAGCCTGCATAGGATCGCCTTCCACATATTTCAGTGGAACTAGCTCTGACAAAAGAGTGAAAGCCACAGGCTTATGTGGAAGTAAAGCCTATTTCATTCATCCTACACACACATCCTACCCTGGGAGTAAGTTCAGCGGAGTTGTTGGGGTGGTTAAGCGGGCCCAAACCTCAGGTCTGGACCCTGGGTCTCCTTTCCCTTCTTCTCCTACCCTACTCGTTGAACTTTTCTAAAACAAAAAACTTTGCTTACAAGGTGGCTGAGCATGATGCCAAAGATTGCTACCAGTCACCTGCCATCTGAATATTCCTAGAGACAAATCTGTGTATTGACTCTGTTCCCCGAGTCGTTTTCGGTGCCTAGCAATGCCCATGGGGTAAGTCTAATAGAATTCAGAGGGGCTCACCCCTGAGCACACACATATTGCAGTGTTTCACGTTCAGTAAGTATCATTAGAATTGCAGTATTAGAACTCCAAGTGGCAAGGCCAAACTTACTAAGGTAAAGGTAAAGGGACCCCTGACCATTAGGTCCAGTTGTGGCCGACTCTGGGATTTCAGCACTCATCTCACTTTATTGGCTGAGGGAGCCGGCATACAGCTTCTGGGTCATGTGGCCAGCATGACTAAGCCGCTTCTGGTGAACCAGAGCAGCACACAGAAACGCCATTTACCTTCCCACCGGAGTGGTACCTATTTATCTACTTGTACGAGCTTTTGAACTGCTAGGTTGGCAGGAGCAGGGACAAAGGGAGCTCACCCACTCACAGGGATTCGAACCGCCAACCTTCTGATCGGCAGGTCCTAGGCTCTGTGGTTTAACCCACAGCGCCACCCACGTCCCTTCCCAAACTTATTACTCCAATGCAAAATCCATTTGACTCTAGCAAGTGTCTGAAGAACTTCAGTCTTAGAATGGCAACCTTGAGCTGCAACTCTAAGCTTCTTATTCAGATGCAAAATTCATTAAAATGAATGTGGCATATGCTAAATAAATGTCTTTGGGGTTTGGGGAAATATTCCTATTTTTCACAGCTGTGCTTGAAGTTGCAATCCTATCAAAGCCCCCCCGCCCCCCCGGGATTTTGGTCCAATTCAAATAGAACATCAAACATGTAAGAAAATTACACCTGTGCACCATCTCCAATACACACAGTGTCTCTTTTAAACCAGGATTCTCAGATGCCAGTATGCATGCAGTGTTTGCATGCTAGCAGGGCACCCACAGAACTCTGGCATGCTAACAGGGAATGCTTCAGTGAAGTGACCTGGTTTACAATACAATCCTATGCAGACCTATTAAGAATAAATCCAGCTGCAAGGATAGTGAGTGTAGGTTGAGGAACCTGAACCACACACTGCCTGCCAAAAATGCATGGAACCGTTTTTCTTACACACCCACATTAACCAGCCTTTTACATGCATATAGTCATGTACGCCTAAGTAAACACGCACAGGCTTTTTAATAATTGAGGCTCCGTACGCTTCACTTCTTTGAACATTTTTATTTCCCATGTTTGATAGCTTTTGGTGTTGTTTCTAATTTATCTTATGCTTCTTTGTGCTGGTTTTCTGCTGGGGTAGGGGGCTCTACTGAAATTCCAGCTTTTCATATTGATGGTTTCTGTTTGATTGCAAGCGTATTTTACTAAATGAATGAATAAATAAATAAGCCACCCATTAATGGGTGGCACATAAATGACTAAAATCATATCAAACTGGACAACATCCTTGTTTCTGAAACCGGTTTCAACTCTTGCTACCACATCCCCTGGCAATGAGTTCCAAAGAATGCTACATCCCATAAAACGGTTGTTCTTTCAAGTCCCTGCAAGCTTTTTGCATTAGGCAAATTCCTGGTCCGCTCTCCAGATCCTCAAGCAAAGCATCTACACCAGGGTTTCCCGAAGTCGGGTCTCCAGCTGTTTTTGGACTACAAGTCCCATCACCCCTAGCTAGCAGGACCAGTAGTCAAGGATGGTGGGAATTGTAGTCCAAAAACAGCTGGAGACCCAAGTTCGGGAAGCCCTAATCTACACTACCTCAAAGCTTTGCTTCTGACCATTCTGACTGTGCATCAAGAGGGTGATGCCATTAATGTGGCATATTTATTATATATTTGACTCAGAGTTTCCTTATGCAGTCTGAAAGTTCTAGTTACTTGGGACAAATGCGTAGATAGGTGGTGTCAGCACTGAACGCAAGGAACACCATTTACCCTGCATTGCACTTATGTTCAAGAAAGCACAGCTCTGTATTTTCCCAGTATACCAAGACCCAACCACTGGCCCACCTAAGTCTGACACAGCAACTCTCCAAGGAACCCCAAAAAACAAACAAGGAGTATTCTGAATAAGCCCTTCCCCTGTATCTTTTATTGATATTGGTAAACAGCTCTTGCAGCTTTCAAAAATGCAACAAATACAGTTCAAAAATACAACGCTCCACCCCCATCCAAAAAAAAGCCAGAATAAAAGAAATCTGAACATTGAATCTTAATAAAATAATGAACAGTTGTTTATGCGCATCCTTTCTTGTTGACACGAACTCAAGCCCAAAGGTCTTTTTCTGGGGTGGGACAACTGGCCATCTGCAGGCAAACGGAAGCCAATGTACCTCTACCATTGCAAAGCTGGGCTCAGATTCTCCTTATCCCTCCCCAAACATTGGGGTGAAGGGTGAAGCCCTGAAATTCACTTTGGAATCCTTTCCCCCTCTTCAGGAAAGGAGAGAGAATCTTTCGTGGCATTTTCATTCAGGTTATAATCCTATGCCTACTTACTTGAAAGGAAGTCCCATTGATCACAGTGGGACTTATTTCTGAGTAAAGATGCCTAGGATCAAGAGGCACGAAGCACTTCCCGAATCACAGACAAATTCAGGAGAGAAGTTGAAAGGGGGAGGGGATCCAAATGTACATCCTAGCCAATCCAGGTTTTCAGAAAAGAAGCCAATTTGAAAGCAACAAAAATGCTACTACTCAAGACAAGGCTGCAATTATCTCTGAGGTTAAATGTGCCTTAGGAACACTAGAAATGTGAGCAATTTTACAGTCCTCTTTTTATTTAGTGGATTTGTTAGTCGCCTTTCAAAACACAGTATTTTCCCAAAGAGGTCTCCCAAAAGCTATCCTTTCTTACTTTCTAATGATGTTTCCCGTTAATGCCAATGTTCCCGATACTATTTGTGACAAATGCTGCTTCCTTAAGTTTTCCCTAAGCCATTAATAACTGTATATATATATATTTTTCACGCACACACACTCATTGCTTCATTTGGGTTGTCCTGTGGTTATTACGCAAACGCAGCAAGTGTTTTAGGTAGATCTGTGAACTGGCCCCAATATTATTGTTTATTAATACTGGTAACCCACCACACATGTAAAACGTAAGGTGGAAGAAGTCAACGCAGCAACAGATTTGAACCCAGAACTCACCCAAGTTCCAGTTACTGCTCCTGTGCACCAAACTCCCATTTGCCTCTCAAAAAATTGCCCTACACTGCCCAGAGAACAAGACATTCAAATAGAAGGCATGCCAGTAAACACTTGGGGTTATATTGGGTCTGGGGAAATACTTATTGACACATTATGCAGTGTATTCTTTTTGTAAACGATGGCTTCAGCCTGGGCTCTCATCAGAAAATGAAAGCACAGTGTTAGGCATGCCTACTCAGAACGCAGCCCAGCTCAGGCTCAGACCTAGGTAATAAGGAGCACAGGACTGCAGCTCAGGTATGAAGAATCACCAGATGATCAGAAATCACTGCTGAGCACAGCACAGCTGAAGAGAGATAGAAAGGCTTCAATGCCAGGTGTCAGATTCTGAAACTCAACAGGGATATGACGTCTATCGGTGGGTACTTTGAGCCAAAAAAAAAAATAGAAGTTGTTGGTGAACTGGGTATGATGATGATGATGATGACTGATAATGACCAATTATCCACCCTTCTTCACCCTAAGGTCCCGACACGGGTTACAACATTAAAACACAATATTAAAAAACCCAGCTCAGAACAATTTACAATGGCAGAAATAAGGTGGGTTTTAAAACTCTACACCTCAAGTGTCAAAAGCCAGGGTTAAGAAGTGCATTTTCAGCATTCACCAGAAGCTGTGCACCTCTGTGGGGAAGGAGTGCCACAACTTAGGGGGCTGCCACAGATACCCAAAGTAACCGGGAGGGAGAACGGAGCTGTGCAAGGATTTTGAAACAGAGAGACCAGTACAGGAGATGATTATCTAACGTTTTGAAACAAAACGCCCATCGAGGAGTTTTCTTTTTATAGAGAATATTGTTTTTCAAGATATTCCTTACACTTAATAACTGATACATATATATATATACATACACTTATACCAGTAACTGCCACCGACAACGAGGCTGCTTCCTCTCTCAACTTTACCCAGATGGGAAATAAGTGCAAGGCAAAGAGTCTGCAGTAGCTGTGGGAGCCCATGCAGTGAGGGCAGCGCTGGGGGGGAGAGAGACTCACGCTCTCGCCAACTTGGGCTGGGGTCCCTTTGCAAAGACATAAAAGGGATCCCGACGAATGGAGCCCAATGAGTGCCCTATTTCCCCTCAATCAGTGGCGTAGCGTGGGGGGTGCAGGCTGCACCGGGCGCAACATCTGGGGGTTAGGGTTAGGGGGTGCAAATCCACGGGTTAGGGGGCGCAAATTACTTGCCTTGCCCCAGGTGCTGACAACCCACGCTACGCCACTGCCCTCAATAACCTGAACAGAGCACAACCCGCTTCCAATAGCTCAGCTGGCGAGAGCATGCTGCTGCTAACACCAAGGTTGCAGGTTCGATCCCCGCATGGGACAGCTGCCTATTCCTGCATTTCAGGAGGGTTGGACTAGATGACCCCCAGGGTCCCTTCCCCGCTGGACAACTCTATGAAAAAAAAAGGGACCGTTTTGTTTCCCGTGGACTCGAAATCACAGCTCTTTGCCCAAGAGTCCGGGGTCCCCAACTTCCCCCGGGAGACCCCCGTAACTGAGAGAGGCGAGAGGCGCTGCGTAACGTGGGAACGCGCGTCTGGGAGGGAGAGAAAGAAAGACAGACACCCCACTGGAGAGAAAAAGTTAGCCAGCATGCCTTTTGGGAGGGTGGGATGCAAAGCGGAGCAGCCGAGGGGAAGCCGCCTTACCTGAGCCAGGGATCTGGCAGGAATGGAGCGCTCCGCGAACCGGCTCTTTCTCGCTCCCTCGCAGGACGGAGGGGCTCCTGCCGCGCTCTTGGCAAATCCTCGCTCGCAGCTAGCGGGGCGCTCAGGGAGCCGGTGGGGCGCTCGGGAGTTTCATCCCTCCAGGAAGCCGGGCTCCATCCCTCCGCGCTCTCGGGCTCCGCTCGCCTCTGACTGAGGAGGAGGAGAAGGCAGAGCGAGAGAGAGAGAGAGGCTGGGCTGGGCTGGGCTGGGCTGGGCGCGGGCGGAGAGGCAGCTCCGCGCAGCGAGAGACGCCCGCCTTCTGGAGCGCGCGCGGGCGCCTGGGCTGAAAAGGAGGCGGAGAAACCCCGCGCGCGCGCCCCCTGGAGGCATCGGGCAGGCACAGCGCCTCCCCTCGCCTCCCCTTTATATTTATAATAAGCTCTCCGGTGGGTTTTTTTCTCTCCCTCCCCCCCCCCGGCGCATTTTCTTTTTTCTTTTTGCAAGCCGAATACTCCCCGGGGGCCGTTTGCCTTAAGAATATACTGCCCGCTCAGTTAAAGTTCTTTCAAGTGTGTCAATTGCTACCAGGCTCAGCGCGAAGCTGAGTGGAGCTAAAGAGAACGAGATGTGTGTTCTGGTTTCCCAAATGAAGGGTCAGGTAGAATCGTAGAGTTGGATCCCTGAGGATCCTCTAGCCCAACCCCCTGCAATAGGCAGCTGTCCCAAACGGGGATCGAACCTGCAACCTTGGTGTTATCAGCACCACGCTCTGAACCAACTGAGCTGTGCAAAAGGTAAAGTTAAGGGACCCCGACCATTAGGTCCAGTCGTGGCCAATTCTGGGGTTGCGGCGCTCATCTCGCTTTATCGGCCGAGGGAGCCAGCGTACAGCTTCCAGGTCACGTGGCCAGCATGACTAAGCCGCTTCTGGCGAACCAGAGCAGCGCACGGAAACGCCGTTTACCTTCCCGCCGGAGCGGTACCTATTTATCTACTGGCACTTTGACGTGCTTTCAAACTGCTAGATTGGCAGGAGCAGCGACCGAGCAACGGGAGCTCACCCCGTCGCAGGGATTCGAACCGCCGACCTTCTGATTGGCAAGTCCTAGGCTCTGTGGTTTAACCCACAGCGCCACCCGCGTCCCTTGTGCAAAAGGTACTGTTTGTCCAAAAACCGAAAACCTCCTGGCATTTTATGGGACTGAAAGTTTTTATGAGGACGCTTTTATTTTTCCCCCTCCTCTAGCTCGGGGCTGGTTATAGCCCTTAGGGGGTGGGCAAAGGATTATGCCCCCCAACAGAAAAAAAAGGCTGCCTATGGAAGGGCTTCAGTCCTAGTCCTGGAAGAAATCTGAAATCCTCTGCACCTTTGCCAAACATTTGAATCAGCGTTAGGAGCCGTGAGGCAACATGCCACAACGTGGGAGCTCCTGAAGATAAGGAATAGCCTTAAACCTATGAGCAGGGCCTGCCATAAAACTTTTCTATCCCATGAGGTGACCAGCCCCAGGGGTGCCCTCCTCGGAACATTACTGCATGTTAATGCGCTGTGAAGGATATCGTGCCATGCTGTGGCATTCCAAAGCACGGTTTGAGGTGTTGGAATTAAACTCTAGTTCCCATTAGCAGAGGAGGCGGAAGTCAGCCTTGGGTCGTTTGACCCTTTAATTAGTTCTTCCCTGCCCCCCTCCTTTGCAAGACACTCTTTTAAAGTTTAAATAACAGATAACTTTTGCTTAGTGTGCTTGCAATTGTAGACAATGCAATGCCGGTGGATGTTTCTTACATTGCCAATACATCTGACGTAGATCAAACTATTGCAGCAGATTGGTTAACTCTGAGGCAGACAACAGCACAATACAACATGCCTGCTTCTGTAATTGTTAAGACTGTTAACTAACTGCCATAACTGAACTAATTGCCACAACTGCCACACAGTTCTTGCCCTTTGCACATGCATTTTGGATGCTGACATCCCACATGAGGCGGGTGTGAGGAGCCCCAGGCCTGGGAGCTGAATCTGACTCTCCTGTCCTCTCCATCCTTCCCCTGGGACTCTCAACAGGCCATATCCCTCACTAGTCTCAAGCACTTCTGCTCAGTTGGGATGCCCTCATGTCTTTTGCCTGTCAAGATAGATAGGTGTGTGTGTGTGTGTGTGTGTGTGTGTGTGTGTGTGTGACTTTTGTGTGGCCTCACTTACAAAGGAATGGTGCACCCATTTTGGTCTCTGGCCAAATATTGTTAAATTTGCCCATGGCAAGTCTATGTTTATACACAAATTTTTCCATGTGTTGCAAGTTTGTACAGTGGTACCTCGGGTTAAAGGGACGTGGGTGGCGCTGTGGGTTAAACCTCAGCGCCTAGGACTTGCCGATCGCATGGTCGGCAGTTCGAATCCTCGTGGCGGGGTGCGCTCCCCTCGTTCAGTCCCAGCGCCTGCCAACCTAGCAGTTCGAAAGCATCCCCGGGTGCAAGTAGATAAATAGGGACCGCTTACCAGCAGGAAGGTAAACGGCGTTCCGTGTGCTGCACTGGCTCGCCAGATGCAGCTTGTCACGCTGACCACAAGAATATCTCCCGCTTGGACTACTGCAATGCGCTCTACGTGGGGCTACCTTTGAAGGTGACTCGGAAACTACAACTAATCCAGAATGCGGCAGCTAGACTGGTGACTGGGGGCAGCCGCCGAGACCACATAACACCGGTCTTGAAAGACCTACATTGGCTCCCAGTACGTTTCCGAGCACAATTCAAAGTGCTGGTGTTGACCTTTAAAGCCCTAAACGGCCTCGGCCCAGTATACCTGAAGGAGCGTCTCCACCCCCATCGTTCTGCCCGGACGCTGAGGTCCAGCGCCGAGGGCCTTCTGGCGGTTCCCTCATTACGAGAAGCAAAGCTACAGGGAACCAGGCAGAGGGCCTTCTCGGTAGTGGCACCCGCCTTGTGGAACGCCCTCCCATCAGATGTCAAAGCGATAAATAACTACCTGACATTCAGAAGACATCTTAAGGCAGCCCTGTTCAGGGAAGTTTTTAATCTGTGATATTTTAGTGTATTTCTGGTTTTTATGGAAGCCGCCCAGAGTGGCTGGGGAAACCCAGCCAGATGGGCGGGGTACAAATAATAAATTATTATTATTATTATTATTAATATTCTGAATCTCAGAAGCCAGAACAGCAAGAGGGATCGCTGCACAGTGAAAGCAGCAATCCCTCTTGCTGTTCTGGCTTCTGTGATAGCTGCACAACCTGCATTCGCTCCATAAGACGCACACACATTTCCCCTTACTTTTTAGGAGGGAAAAAGTGAGTCTTATAGAGCATAAAATACAGTAATTTGTTCCGGAGGTCCGTTCTTAACCTGAAACTGTTCTTAACCTGAAGCACCATTTTAGCTAATGGGGCCTCCCACTGCTGCCATGCCACCGGAGCATGATTTCTGTTCTCATCCTGAAGCAAAGTTCTTAACCTGAAGCACTATTTCTGAGTTAGTGGAGTCTGTAACCTGAAGCGTATGTAACCTGAAGCGTATGTAACCCGAGGTACCACTGTACATAACAGTGTTAGGAACATAGGAAACTGCCTTATACCCCATCTAAACATTGATCCATCTAGCAAAGTATTGCCTGCACTATGTGGCAGTGTTCTTCAGGGTTTCCAACAGTAGACATTCCCAGCCCTGCCAGGGAGATGCTGGAGATTTGAACCCAGAACCTTCTGCATGAAATGCAAATGCTTTCTCACTGAGCTATGGATGAGACCTCAGATGTGCCACCTCACATTCAAGAATGGCAGAAAGGTAATATACAAATGTTGGTACATTTGTACATCCATTTACATTGAATAAATGATTTGATATCCCTTAATGGTGCCGCTTCAACCTGCCTCATGGTGGGCCTCGCCCTGCCTGGGTCTGCCTAGGCAAACCGCCACTCTCCCTAGATCTGTGTAGCAAAGGTTTACTGAGCCCAGAAATACCACCTGGCCCTGTCTTTGACGCACATCCACAAACAATATATTACTTGGGAAGCCAGTTCCTCATGGGAAGAGGGCATGAAGCCGTGATGAATATCCCCGCCGCCGCCGCCCCGGTGAATTAAAGTGCTTGGCAAACTGGCAAATCCTTGTCACACTGGTGCAGAGCATGGACTTTGAGATGCATGAAGTGCAGGAATTAACCCGTGGTTGCCGTAGCCCACAGGATGATTGGTCACCAGAAGGCTTCCACGGTAAAGGGGGGGGGGGACATCCAGCAACAACAACAACTTATAATGGAGAGCCAGCCTTCCCTGCCAACAAGCCCTCGCTCTCTAATGAGGATGTATTAACAACTGCCAGGATTTTATCTCACTTTATCTTATTGCTGGAAACACATTAAAGATTCGTCTTAGTGCAGATAGGCAGCGCATATGGAAATAATGCTTTTTCATTGAGCATGTGGCATGATTATTGAAAGTAGACTAAAACCCTCACGCAACCTCAAAGATGTACAAGACCCAATGAGCATCTGCAAAAAATAAACATAATTCCCTGCTGTAATTCTGAGTGAGATTTACATCTACGTGTAACAGTTCCTCCTAATCATCGGTTTCCTGTGTATTTTCCCCTTACCTCCTTCCTGTACCCATTACTGTCAATGTACAAGGCGGTGTTGTCTTCCTAGTTCCTTATTTAGAACACCTATGGCAAAACAGCTTAAGGTTTTAACCATTTCTGATCTTCAGCAGCAAAGTTCATTTTCACATCTTGGGTTTGTATACAAGATATCAGGGGTTAATAACACCAGGGACATTGATTTCATCCTAGTGTCCTATGCTAGTCCTATCAGAGGAATATGGAATATGATGACTAAGGAATGCAAAAGAAAGAACAGATTTTCTTAATTTGCAGTGCAATCTTAACCATGTCTACTCAGAAGCAAATCCTTTTTAATTCCATTGGAATTATTCCCAGTTCAGTGGAATTAGGATCCTATCATTGCAGCTCAAACACATTTAGCCAATGTTTGGTCTGTATATATAGGCCTAGGTTGTCCATCTTCCATAATTCCTTGTTGTGATTAGAGCACAGAATTGAGTTTCTGAATGTCATTGACATAATATGTGTCATGAAATCCTAAAATTGTGGAGTTGGAAGGGACCCCAAGGTTCATCTAGTCCAACCCCCTGCAGTGCAGTAATCTTTTGCCCAACGTGGGGCTCAAACCCACAACTGAGATTTAGAATCTATTGCTCTACCAACTGAGCTATCCCTTCAAGCAGTCGCAGCCTTCCTGGGTGTAGCAAAAGCAGACTGTGAATGGGGTGATTTGGGGTATGTAGCGAGGACCAAAGACATGCCAGCATACTGTATTTACATAGCCACCTGTCAGGTCTGCCTCTAGATCCCAGCTCACAGAGGACCAACGCCCGGTGGATATAATATACAAAGTCTTTATTGAAGTTTAGTTTCCATTTCAAGGCTCTGGGCGCGCAGACCCACGTCTCGACGCTAGACCGGCTAAGTCCCCTCTGACTCACTGCTCCTCCCACACCAGTTTAAGATCCTCGCCCGGCTCCACCTCCTACGCTGTTCTTTCCTTCGCTGGGTCTTTCTGCCCTCTGGGGTCTCCTCCTTCCTGGACTCTTCTGACGCTGACCCCCCTTGGTCTTCCCCTTCCTTCCGGCGGGCTTTAGGACCTGGCTCCCTACCCGGGCTCCCTGCTGTGCCGCTCGCCTGTACATTTGAACTTGGCGCGCGCGCCCAGCCGGTAACCTTCCTCCTGACCGTTTCCCCGCTTCCTGATGTGGGTGTGACCAAACCTGACTCCTCTCCTCCCTCTGGTGGTGAGAAGACTGGTCCCGATTCCTGGGACTCCCCCTCCCCACTGCGCTCTGGTGGGGAAGCTGGTCCTGATTTCCAACTGCTGCTCAGGGACTCCCCGCTGGCCCCTTCCTCCTGGGGCTTCCCCCCTGGAACCCCCCTCGCTCTGGCCATCGGCGCTCCCTTCTGCGAGTCCTCCGATTCGCTGGAGAGGCTTGTGGAATAACTCTTTCCACTGTCACTGCCTGCGCCCCCCTCGGACTCCTCCTCCTCACTCTCCATTTGCTCCCCCTCCTGTGTCTCTCCTCCTGAACCCCTGACACCACCGCATTCACAGAACTACCTGCCCAGAACTTCCTGGTTACAGTTGTTCACCAGGAAACAGCTTGCATGGATATCAAATGTATTGTGAGGATTGGCTCTTCCAGTTGTTGTTGTTTTAAAAATACATTTCTGTCTCTCGTGGTTTTGCAAGCATCTGTGCACCACAATTCCTCTTTTATTTAAAAGAGGAATGCACAGCTCAGCCGCTGAACTTTGCATAGGTTAGATCCCATGGTCAATCCTTTGAAAAGTCCAGGACCCTGGAGAGCAACTGAGTACTGAACCAATGGAACTGACTTAGTCAAGTAAAAGGAGTTTCTCGTTCCCACATCCTTCCTGTCCCTTATTTGCATGCATCCCCCCCCCCCTTCCACCATACTACACCTTGACAAAGAACAAGAAGCAGCCCCAGAGGTTTAAGGGCAAATATCAAGTTAAGGTTTAAGCGTGCTGCAAACTGAGCAGGTTATTCAATCAAACATGTATATCACCAATGCATCTTAGGTATTGCTTCCTCCACTTCTTCCCTCTATCTTTCCATGCCTATATACTTTTTTTGCCCTTTTTCAAACTGTATAATCTTGTATTTCTAAGAAGTTGCTTAGTCACATTCACCATGTCCTTGCATCAGGCGGGGGCTCCGGTGGGAGTGAATTCTGGCTTGTGGGACCAAATTGTTTGTCTTTACACAAGAACCCCAAGAACTACCAACGAGTGCCAGGTACAAAAGTTGTACAGTTCGTATTAAAGAGCAGGGCACTCCTGAGCAGCTTCTGAGCCTAGAGATTTGTTTTCTGTGTGAGATCAGAACTCACAGTCCTTTCATATAAAAGTCCGTCCCTGGTTACCTTCCTTCATTTAAGCTGCCCAATTTAGACAGGAAAAGTTGTTTTGCTATCATTACTGTTGCTGATCTATCACCCCAGAAATTGACTATAGAGAATACAAATCTACCTTCCACCAACCACTAATCTAGTGCATATTGTTCCAGAGAAATACTGGGGGGAAATTATAGACAAACACAACGTGCTTCATCTTAAGTATACGATCATCATTTAACTGCTCCAAGAGGAATATTTTTAAAGCATGCTTCCTGTCTTTGCTTGTCTCATAAACCAGCCTGGGGATGGGGGTGGCAGAGCCACAGAGCCTAGACATTATTATGTATAGAAGAAACAGCCTTGAATCTCACCCTGTGGTTATTTATATATCACTCTGATATGCTTCTCACCAGTTCGACTCTTTGCTAGATTTAACTGCTAAGTCTCCATCCAGCACTGCTGAAGAGATCAGGTTTTCCTCCCCACCAATAGGATGTTCAGCTGTTCCAAGGAAGAAAGGCAGAGGAACCAAAAATACCATCTTCTTCCTGTGGGTGGCATCAAAATATCTTTAGTATACAAAAGGTTTGTTCCGAAAGAGAGACAGAAAGCAGAGAGAGAGAGAGAGAGAGAGAGATTATTTGGGAGAGAAAGGATTCTATTTTTGCCAGTGTTCTCACATGACTTTTTAAAAAAATAAATTAAAAAGTCATTTAAATTAACACAACAATTTTAAATAAATCAGTGCCACAATACTACAAGCATTATGACTATCACCTTTAGTCACGCATGGTGGTACCTTGGTTTAAGTACTTAATTCGTTTCAGAGGTCCGTTCTTAACCTGAAACTGTTCTTAACCTGAAGCATCACTTTAGCTAATGGGGCCTCCCGCTGCCGCCGCACGATTTCTGTTCTCATCCTGAAGCAAAGTTCTTAACCTGAAGCACTATTTCTGGGTTAGCGGAGTCTGTAACCTGAAGCGTATGTAACCCGAGGTACCACTGTACTATGTAAGTGGTGGGGAACTTCAGGTGGAGGGGCCAAAAGCGGCCCTCAGCTCCTCCCTGCCTGGCCCTTGATCCTCTCCATTGGCCACCCCCTTCACTGGCCATGCTTTGATAATGCTTCTGGAGAGTAGAGAGGAGTCTGTGGATGTGTGTAGAAACCAGCCTACTATACAAAGCTAAAACTTACATTTGCTCTACCCACACATGTCCCTGCTCCTTGCCCACCACTGGGATGTGGGGCCCCAGGAAATCCCCTAGAAGGGAATGTGGCGCTCAGGTGGGAAAAGCTTCTGTTTCCCTGTGCTATGCAGATTTTGCAAGCAGAATGCTGCAGAGAAGTATCTAGGGAAGGAAGTACCCAATGGCAATGGTCATTGCAATGCACTGGTTCCATCTGAATGCATTGGGTGTTCTCAGGGATCATCACTACATCAACATAACTGCTTACACGGTGGTTTTTAGGGGACAACTACAAAGGGGTAGTTTTTAGGGACTAGCTTCAAATGGTTGAACCCATTGTGAACGCATTGAACCTCAGCTGTCTGGAAACTTAAACAGTGGTCTTTAGGTATCATATCCAAAGGACTAGAGCCACAAGGGTCCCTGAGGTTTCCGTCAGCAACCCCTGAACTGCAATGGCCCATCATCATAGACATAGGGATACATTGGATTGAGATTGAGAGACCCAGAGTTCAGCAGGAGCCCAAAATAAACATAAAACCCCACAAGTATATAGAACGAACCAGAAGCAACCTTTCTTATTTTAGTCATGCTACATTCAAGCGATTTTGAATTCTGGTGCTGGAGGAGACTCTTGAGAGTCCCATGGACTGCAAGAAGATCAAACCTATCCATTCTGAAGGAAATCAGCCCTGAGTCCTCACTGGAAGTACAGATCCTGAAGTTGAGTCTCCAATACTTTGGCCACCTCATGAGAAGAGAAGACTCCCTGGAAAAGACCCTGATGTTGGGAAAGATTGAGGGCACAAGGAGAAGGGGACAAGAGAAGGCGAAAATGGTTGGACCGTGTTCTCGAAGCTACCAACATAAGTTTGACCAAACTGCGGGAGGCAGTGGAAGACAGAAGTGCCTGGCGTGCTCTGGTCCATGGGGTCATGAAGAGTAAGACATGACTAAACGACTAAACAACATTCAAGGGAACTTCTGGAGAGAAATGTGTGGAAACACAAGCACAGGGGACACACACAATGCTCACCCATTAGGGCAGGGAAATTGGTGCCCTCCAGAGCTTGGACTACAACCTCTCATACAGAACTCAAAAACACCCACAGGGCTCCCAACTTCTCATATGGAGCTCAAAACCACCCACAGAGCTGCAGGATCACCATCCCTGCTATGAGGGGAATAGTTGTAACAAATCTTGGGGCAAGGGCTTTAGGTTCTCATGGGCGCAACACATTTCCTACTCCTGTTGAAAGGCTAAAACAGCAGTGAGGAACCTGTGCCCTCCATATTTTTGTGGGACTCCAACTCCTATCAACCCCTGCCAGCATGGCAAAGGGAAAGGAAGATGGAAGATGTAGTCCAATTACATCTGAAGGGCCCCCAGGCCCCCACCCCCAAACTAAAGTGCCAATCCTACCTTAACATATTTGCTAGGGGGCAAGCCCCATTGAGCACAGTAGGGTTTACTTCTGAGTAAACATGCATAGGACAGGTCAAGGAATGTCGGGAGGAGGTGCCAGTCCCCAGGAGGGAGCAATTATTTTGAAGGCTAGGAAGGGTTTTGAGCTCCCAACCCCAAGTCCCTTGTCTCATGAGGTTCCGTAACAATGTTTCTGGGGTATATTTTATTTAGAAAGATTTAGAGACTGCTTATATTACAAAACTCTCGAAGCAGTGTGCACCCTACAGCATCCTAAAACCCACAAAACTGTTAAAAAAACAAGCATGCACGAAATAGTTCCCAATAAAAACACAGATAAAATCAGGAAAACGATACGTGCAGCAGATTCCGCCTTTTCTTGCCAAATATCAATTCGCCAACAGAGCAACACAAACTGGTTTGTAAAACTAAATTTAAACATCAGCTTGTGACTCAGAACATGATGCTGCCATCTGGCAAAAGCGTTGAAAGTCCCACAGCAAGAGCAGATGTATCATTCATGTTTTCTAAACCAGGGTCCCTTGGCCTCTTCCATAGATGCTTCCCATATCATGTGGAAGCGCCAATCATGTGGGCTTGTCCTGATCCCCTTGATCTGTCCCGTAAGCCTTATACCGACCGAGAACATCATCAGCCTAGCTCAGAATTGTCTACACTGATTGGCCGTGGTTCTCCAGGATTTCGGATAGAAGTCTCTCCTAGCCCTTCGTGGAGATGAACCTGGGGTCTTCTGTGTGCAAAGCAGATACTCTGCCACTGAGCTATGTCCCACTGCACCTGTTGATAGTGGCAAAGAAAAATAACAAAAAATATCATTCTGCCCAGACTCTGAGGTCCAGCTCTGAGGGTCTTCTGGTGGTTCCTTCACTGCGAGAAGCAAAGTTACAGGGAACCAGGCAGAGGGCCTTCTCGGTAGTGGCACCTGCCCTGTGGAACACCCTCCCACCAGATGTCAAAGGGAAAAAAAACTACCAGACTTTTAGGAGGCAACTGAAGGCAGCCCTGTTTAGGGAAGCTTTTAATATCTGAAGGACTATTGTATTTTAATATTTAGTTGGAAGCCGCCCAGAGTTGTTGTTGTTGTTGTTGTTGCTGCTGCTGCTGCTGCTGATATCTTCATGGTGCTATCTAGAATGAGATTACATTCTGAAGCCCTTGCTTTAGACTCCTTGCTGGACTCAAACTCCCATCAGTCCCAGCCAGAATGGCCAATGGACAGGAATGGCAGGGGCTGTAGTCCCCACAATATCTGAAGGATCAGAGGTTTCCTGTCCCTGCCTGCCTTGGACCTTATCTTCAACCTGCTCTGTTTCCCAAAACCTGAACTATTGACCCTTGTACTGCTGAGGTCACCATGCAGAACATAGCACCATGGAAGCCATCTGCAATATTCTGTTTTAGAAGCCTGGTCTAGATTGATGTGTGACTGTTGATTTTACTATCCCCTTCAGTTAATTAAAATAAAAGCACCTGTCATGCGATAGAAGTCTTTTCCAGCTGACAAGTCTTTCATTTATTCTTATGAACCTGGGGATCAGTGTTATCCCAGGCAGGGGGAAGAGAGAGCTGGGTTTTTCCACTCGTAAATCACCCTGCTTTGGAATACATAGAATCTAGCTGTTTCACAGGCTGGCTAAGAGACTGAAGACAAAGCCATGACATGCAGAGGGATGCAGAATTATACCCAAGGCAGAAAACCATCCCAATCCTCTCATCAATTTGGCAATAACATGCTGAACAAACAACTGCCCTGAGCTTCTGCCAGTGCATCCTTGCTTGTGTGGGACTCAAAGCCACAATTTGAATTAAAGAAGACGATCAAGAGCAAGAAATATTGGAATGATGGGACTATGATTACCTGTTATGGAGACTAGATAAATCACTTTAGAGTTGCTCTCATGGCTTTTGCCTTCACCTGATCCCCACAGCTGAATTAGACCTACAACATTCAAGTTTTGCCTGATATTTCATTTCTCCTTACACATATTGAAACAGTCAATTTGAATACAATAGTGTACGTGGCCTTGAGGGGTGTATGGGGTAGTTCCTCTGGTGGAGAACATGTCATGCTCCTTCTGAGGTAGTTTGTCCACCTTTGGTCCCCACCCTGCACTCACCTCTCACCTGTGGCTCCTAGAATCTGTCAGCATGCGACAGCAGACACACCTTGGGAACGGCTTAGACTGGCTGGCTTCTTCTTTGGCGATCACTCGTAGCCGAGTAAGATTGTCTTCCATAAACACGGTTTTAACAATGAGTCACTAAGTGACTGTGGAGGCCAATTCTGGATCCACACATCCTTCCACAGTGGGGACATTGGTTTCCAGGTGGGATCTGATCACGGTGTCGATTTGCCAAGTGTGCCTTCCTCCTAGCACGTTTCTCCCTTGCATCCTGAGTTTGAGTGTCTTCAAAGCCCATGACACCTTTGGTAAAGGCTGTTCTCCAACTGGAGCGCTTGCAGGCCAGTGTGATGACGGTAGCCAAAGGCTCTCCTTCTGTGAGTTAGGGACTTTGCCTGCATGCAGAGACAGGCTCCAGAGGATTGAGCAGATGGGACCAATAGAGGGTCCAATGGTCAAGAAGGCAGTTTCTGCATGTGCTGTAGAGGGAAGTGAGGGGCAGATGGGGCTTGGCAACCTGGGAAGATAGTCCATCTAGGAGAAGGAAAACTCTACCCTAAACCTCTGCTGCCTTGTGGGATATCTTTGGGAGAAGAAAAGGCTAAGGAGTAAACCCTACACAAATCCAGGTTGGAGTCCCTAAGATGGTTGGGTGGTGCCTTGTATGGCTTCTTCTTGCAGCTCCTGCAGCCAAGCTGATGCCAAACATATTCCTCTGATTTCCTTTATACCACATCAGTGAGGCTGAGAGGGGGGTTGTCATCTGGGCAGCCCAGGACCTCCATACACACTGCCCATGCTTGCGCCCTTGGGTGTAATTAACTTTGCCTCCTTTAATTCCCACCACCATTCCTCCATTTTGGGTAAAAATACATTCTTCCATCCATGTCCATATTAAAATCTCTCCACTGTGCTCACATACTGGAATAAAAGTCCATTTTTTTCTTATTATACTGTACAGTAGTACCTCGGGTTAAGAACTTAATTCGTTCCGGAGGTCCGTTCTTAACCTGAAACTGTTCTTAAACTGAAGCACCACTTTAGCTAATGGGGCCTCCCGCTGCCGCCGCACTGCCAGAGCATGATTTCTGTTCTCATCCTGAAGCAAAGTTCTTAACCTGCGGTACTATTTCTGGGTTAGTGGAGTCTGTAACCTGAAGCGTATGTAACCCAAGGTACCACTGTATATCCTTTAATTTATGCCCAGTTCCATATGCTCAAATTCCATTTCCTGTTGTTGTCCATTTCCTGTTTTTACGACAGTTGAATTGAATTGAGTTTATTACGGTCATAGACCAGAGAAACATAAAACAACAATAGTTTACAAAGGGAATAATGGTGTCAATTTAAAAAATTGTAAAATTATACATAAAAAGCAACACATATGCACACACACACACACACACACACATATATACACATTTATGCACTGCAATATATGTATAGGCTTAAAAGATAAGGGGGCTTGTCCAGGGGTCAAGTCTTTTACTTTTTTACAGCTAATGCCCTCCGCTTGATCGCAGCCGCAGAAAATTTGGCCACTTTCAGTGTTACTTCTGGGTTTTTATCTCCTAGTAGAATTTTCAGCCGCTGAAGTTCAGATCGACCTGGAAATTTCTGAACGATGGGGGAGATAAACAGTGACCTAATATCCCCGTAAAGGTCGCAGTGTAGCAACACATGTGAAGCCGTTTCCACCTCTTTCAGACCACATGGGCAAACTCGTTCAACATAGGGTTTGCCCTCGTATCTGCCCTTTAGTAAGGCAGATGGCAGTACATCAAATCTGGTAAGGGTAAACGCCCGCCTGTATTTTGCGATTTGTAGATCCAGCAAATATGGTGTTAGATTAAACCCTTTTCCATAATCTTGGATAGCTGGATATTTATCTATCTTGCTCATATGATCCTGAAGCTCTACATCTCCTATTCGCTGGCTCACCATCCTTTTAGCCTTTTCAAAACCTGAGGCTATAAGTTCTTGTGAGGAAAGCCCCAGGCCCTTCAATTTTTCATAAAGTGACAATCTCCATTTAGACTGGAACGGGTCTAATAGAGTCAATGGAGCCACTCCCACTGGGAAAAATATGAGTTTTAGCCAGAGGTGAATCTTCAAGATCCATATCCTGGCATTAATAGAGAGTTGGCCTACCTCCAGCCTAATGGCTGCGTTGGAAACGCAGGTAGGTAACCCTAGTAGGGAGCGGTAAAATTTAGTTTGTACAGATTCCAGGGACTTAAGTTTTTGACAATTAAATATCTGGGTGCCATACATCAGTTGTGGGAGTATTTTTGCGACAAAGACCTGGGAGGCAGCAGGAACATATTGACCTCCTTTTCTGTAGAAGAATCTTATGATAGCTCTAGAAGATCTTTGCGCATTTGCAATGGAATTCTTAATCTGATGGCACCAAGATCCCTTCTCGTCAAAGATTATTCCAAGGTATCTAAAAGATGTTACTTGCTCAATAGGTTGGTTATTAATTTTCCATTTATGTCGGAGTTTTCTCTTGGAGAACACCATAATTTTTGATTTAGTGTAATTTATTATTAGGTCTTCAGCTTCGCAATACTCTGTAAGAGCTCGTAAAAGTTTTCTTAGGCCCACACAAGAGAAGGAAATAAGTGCCGCATCATCTGCGTACAAAAGGACTGGAATTGGTATATTATTTAGGTTTGGGGGGTGAGTACTTGCTTCCTCCATCTTTCCGACTAAGGAGTTTATATAGAAATTAAATAGAATAGGGGCAAGAACACAGCCTTGCTTGACACCATGGAAACTTTGGATTTCCTTTGATAGGTTCCCATAACGGTCGCATCTAACACGGATCCGAGTATTTTCATGTAATCTACGGATAAGAAGCAAAAGACGTCTGTCGATGTTTGTGGCATTTAATTTTTCCCAAAGTCTGTGCCGGGGTATCAAATCGAAAGCTGATTTGAAGTCTATAAAGGCTACATAGAGGGAGCCTCCTTTCTTTGAGGTGTATTTCTCCACTAGATGTTGCAATACCAGTCCTTGGTCTAGAGTTGATCTATGTGCCCTGAAACCAGCCTGGGCTTCCTTAAGGATGTGCTCCCGTTCCAGCCAGTCCGCAAACTTTTCACGTAAGTGAGTTGCATAGAGTTTGCTGATGATGCTTAAGAGACTGATTGGTCTGTAATTGGCTGGATCAAGTTTACAGCCTTTCTTGAATATGGGAACGATGATTGCCAATCCCCAGTCCTCTGGTATTATTGCTGTTTGATCTATGCTGGTGAATAGGCTGGCAAGGACTGGGGCCCACCAGTCAATATTGGCTTTAAGAAGCTCAGGAGAGATATTATCTGCTCCCGGGGCTTTTCTGTGTTTGAGTGCCTGAATAAGCCTCCTGACCTCCGCAACCGACACCGGAGGCCACTCGTCACCTGCCTCACACTGTGTTAGTGGCTGTGTCAAAGGCAGAGCTGAATATGAAGATTGGAAAAATGCCTCCCAAGTCCCTGCAGGTATAGTATACTCCACTTCTGAGGAGGTAGATCGCACTCCATTTGCTACCATTCTCCAGAAGGTGGCCGAGTCTCTCTCTCTGGATGCATCTATTAGGCATTTCCATTCTCTTTTCTGTGCCTGGAGTTTTTTGTTTTTGATCAGGATTTTATAATTTCGTTTATCTTCAAACCAGACCGTGGGGAGTTGGGGTAAGTTGGCAGATCTATAATTCTTGTATTTTTTCAGTAAGTTTAGCTTCATGTCCTGACATTCTTGATCAAACCAGGGTTTGGAGTTTTTATATACTGAGGATTGCCTACTTGAGCTGTTCCTTTTTTCCTTCAGGGAATCTTGAAGGAGTGAAATTAACTCCTGAAATAAATTTATTTTTAATTCATGGCTTGAGGAAGTTATAAGGTTATCTCTCTTAATGAGGAATTCCTTTGAACACAGCCTACTTGAAATTTCCTTATGCAGTTCATCTGTCCATCTGATACGAGAATATCTGAGCTCCAAAGCTGTAGGGCTCGAATGTTCGATTTTCTCAGCGCAGGATAAATCCTTTCCCGCAACTACGAGTGCACTTAATGGCAGATGGTCACTGTCTAAGCGCTCCTCCACTTTGCATTCCAAAACTTTGTTTTGAAGATCATACGACACGATTATATAATCAATTGTGGAGGCGCCATTATTAGATATAAATGTAAATTCTCCAACCTTCTCCCCCTCAGTACGGCCATTCAGTATAACCAAGTCCAACTTGTTGACCAAGTGTAATAGGCATAAGCCGGCATAATTGCAGCCTTTATCCTTTGAGGTTCTGGCTGGTATTGAGTGGGCTTCCTCTATAATGGGGGCTGTTTCATGGAAATGGGCATACAAGGCCTCATCAGATTGTCCAGTTCTGGCATTTAGGTCGCCTGCCACCACTACAGAGGCATCAGGAAATTGATTTGATAGTTTGTCAAGATACTGTTCTAACTGAGCCCAGGTATTTCTTATCAATCTTTTCTCTCTTTGTGGGGGTAGGTATACGTTAATCAGCAGCAAGCTGTGGGTTCTCCACTGTACTTGCACAGCTGTGGCCAGATGGTCTAGTGGGTCTAGTTTTTTAAATATGGCCCTTAGCCTTGTTGAGATTAAAGTAACTAACCCACCTTTAACTCGCCCCCCTCTAGTACTTAAAAGACCTGGGAGGGAGAACGCAGAAAAGCCATTTAACTCCACTTCACTTGTGCTCCAGGTCTCCTGGAGAAACACAATGTCATGTCTCTGAATATATTTAGCAAAGGATTGGTCGGAAGTCCTCTTTTGCCAACCTGCAATATTCCAAGTTAGCAGGGCAAGGTTGCACGTTGTCTTGCCAAAAGTTGATCTTAGTCAATTTGCCTTTAAAAGGTTTTTAGGGCCTATCTTTTTATTTATTGGTTGAATTTCGTTCATTTTGGCAATGTCCATAGATGTATTATCGCCCAGATACTCAATGAAATCGATTGAAGGGTGCAACGTGCTAACATTAGTGATCAGTACTCCTTTTTTTGGCGAATCTACCTTAGGGTGTTCTATTTGTCTGATACCAAGTTCATCCTCATCCAGGTATCTCATGCTAGTCCAAGAGCGCGTTGTAGTTGTCATAGGGATGGTTTCCTTCTTAGATGGTAGTTTGTTGCTGTCCCTTACGCACTGTGTTAGATCTGTTGCTATCAGATTTATCTCTGCAGCTGCAGAGATATTGTAAGGGTAGTCTTTCATGGTTGCCATAGGGATGGTTTCCTTCTTAGATGGTAGTTTGTTGTTGTCCCTTGCGCTCTGTGTTAGATCTATTGTTAACAGGTTTATCTCTGCAGTTACAGAGGTATTATAGGAGTAATCTTTCATGGGGTCTGTCTTGGCTTTTTCAGGGAGGTTCTCTTTCTTTAATTGGTCCGTTGCCGGATCTTTCTCTCTTACTTTTTCCTGAACATTCATCTCTGTTAGCTTATTTCTAAGGGTCTCCAATCTTCCCAAGATCTCAGATTGGGCAAGGAAAGGCAACAATCCAAACTGATTTATTAATGCCTTTTCTTCTGGATAGAAGTTATCAGTCCCCTCATTAGGCAGTCTCATCTCCTGTCTTAGTTTCAAGGACCCTTGCTCAGTATGTTCCAGTTTGTCTTTTGAGTGTCCTCTCTCCTCCTTTGCTTTACAAGTAAATCTTGTCTCAGCTGTCGTAAGATCATCAGAAAACAAATTCAAACATGTGCTGTTTTCAAAATATCTTGTTACCGTTATCCTTTTCTTTAACAGCAAATGTCTTGATCTATATATATATTTAGCCAAGTTTTGATCTTTGAAGGAGGCAATCACTCGCAGAGAGTATCCATTGTAGAATATGAAATCTACTGAGATAATGTCATTTAATTTTATTTTCCCTGGCAGCATATCATCTAAAGTATTCACAAAATGCACCGAGCGTTCTTTCTGTGTGAGGAAGCCCTTTGGCTTCGGGTAGTTTAGAAAAGCCAACTTCCTATCTGCCAGTATCAGTTTCCATCCTTTATCCTGGGACAGATCTTGCCCTGCTACTGGCTCATCTTGAGATCTGCCATAATCAATGGTATGGGGTGAGTCTTCTTTAATATTTATGGGTCCTTGAGGTTTCAGCATAGAGCACCCGGGTAGTGATTCCGTTTCCTCACTTGTTTTGTTAGGCAGCAATGGTGTTTCTTTCAAGGACTTCAGCTGGATCTTTTTTCCTGGATCCACACTGTTGTTCTCTCTGCTGCCGTGTGTAGCAGGTTTGTTAGAGTTTGTTTTTGATTTTGTTGGAATCAGCTTATATAGTCTTTTCCAACATACTTTACATGCACGTCGGTTTATGACCGATTTCCTTGTAGTTTTTATGTTCTTACTTTTCTTTTTAGTTTCAGCTTTCTTCTTATGGGATCTCTTACTGATACCTCGCTTCTTTTGATTTACTTGGGTAGGAGATTCAGTTTTGGGGACAGAGACATACAACCCTATGTCCTTTCCTTGGTGTAAATGATTTTCCACTGATGATCCTTGTGTGCACTTGCTGGTTGCTGGTTGCTTTGTATATTCTGACTCTTGAGGGATGGTTGGTGGGTCAGCACCATGAGATTCTGAGCCTTTAGCTTGGAGGGAATAATTTTCCACTAGTGTCAGGAGCAGCCCATTTGTTATTGTTAAATATTTTTTCATAGCTGCCAGATCCAGATTTATAGAGAGCAGCCAGTCCTGAGGATAGCAGTCATTGTTTTCCGTCTGGGAGCCCATAGATGAAGTCTGGGTTTTCTGGGAGTTTCGGGTTTCTTCCTGTAACTCTGAGGATAATATCTCAGCCAGGACTACTTCATGGGCCAGGCTCATTGTATTTCTATTTTGGTTGTTATTCTCCGAGTCCTGTATTCCTCTAGAGAAGGTTGAGTGATCTTGAGCAGCAGAGGAAAAAAGAAGGGCCTCATCCTGCTTCAACTCAATCATCTCAGCCATCTTTTGCTCATTTCCATTTCCATTCTCGTTGTCCCTTGTATGTGAAAAGTATTGCGTGATTTTACTCTGTTTCTCATAACACTCCTGGAACAATGGACTTGTCGCTATCCCCAGGTCCTTACGTTTCTTTCTAGTAAGTACCATTTGTAAATCTTTGTTACCAGTCAGGGGTTATTCTTCCTGTTTCAGAAACTATGTCTCTTAGGAAGTCAAAAACTCCACCCAGCTGTAGACTAAAGTCCAAATTGAGGCAAGATTTGGGGTGGCTGTTTGTAATTTGATAGCTTATAGTTCAGAGCATAACACGGAGTTGGCAATAAATTAGCTGTCACCCGTTTTCCTTATTATCGGACAGACTTGAGGAGAGTGGCGGCGTGGGGAGTAAACCCTCCGGACATTAAGATAACAAGAAGGGCTTTGCTGGGGCTGGATAGGGAAGGAAGGGAGGAAAGCTTGAGAGTTCTTCCGTCGGCTCCCAGTGTCCTTTTACTGATAGAAGCTGATAGAAGCTGGGGGTTTTTTCAAGCTGCGCCTCTTATCAGCCTAATTTGCTGAAGACGCTCTTACTCATTCCGGCAGGACTCGAACGGGGACTTGTTTCAACCCCATTTTACGGTGTTTCCGATCACCCACCTTGAGTTTTTTCTTTCTCAGTGACGGGGTCCCTTCACGGCAGGGGAGTCAGGCCAGACCTCTTTTCCTTCCCCTCTCACTCGTTTCAAGAGATTACTCAGCTCCACAGCACCAAAGTACGGCGGGGGGTGCGGCAAGGCAGCAAGACTAAAGCTCGAGTCCGGTGATAAAACAATAAAACAATAAAAACGCTAATGCTAAGAAAAGCGAAGGCAGTGTTGAGGAGATGACGCAGCCACTAACTCATTACAATTAAAAGATAAGATAAAAGATAAACCCCCAAAGGGTTTGAAAAAACTACTTAAAACTACTTAAAACTATATCTAAAAGCAGACGAGGTTAACTAGGCTGCTACCTTCGTCGCCATCTTGCCTCGCTTCTCGGCCTTTTGGCTAAGATCAAGTGTAGTGTGTGTGTGTGTGTGTGTGTGTGTGTGTGTGTGTAGTACGACAGTGAACCTGGGATGTTTTTCATTTAAAGCAAATTCTCTACCACTGATCTATGACCTTTTACGGAGTCAAAAAGACTAATGAGATCAAAAGAATCCAAAGGTCATCCAGTCCAACCCCTGCAGTGAAAGGCGGGGCCACTCGCTTTTCAACTTTCTGCACTGACACAACTGAGATCAACCAATGCAATCCAGGCAGTTAAAAGCACAGAATCATGCAAACAGTGCAGGCAAGTGTCTCTAGAGGGAAAAGCTAAAGACGTAAAATGAAGTGGACTTTTATTTTTTTATTTCCCTGCACCTTAGTATATCATTCTTACCACATGCAACCCTTTAACAACCTAAAGCCCTAAACGGCCTCGGCCCAGTATACCTGAAGGAGCGTCTCCACCCCCATCGTTCTGACCGGCCTTCTGGCGGTTCCCTCGCTGCGAGAAGCAAAGCTACAGGGAACCAGGCAGAGGGCCTTCTCGGTAGTTGCGCCCGCCCTGTGGAACGCCCTCCCATCAGATGTTAAAGCGATAAATAACTACCTGACATTCAGAAGACATCTTAAGGCAGCCCTGTTCAGGGAAGTTTTTAATCTGTGATATTTTAGTCTGTTTTTGGTTTCTATGGAAGCCGCCCAGAGTGGCTGGGGAAACCCAGCCAGATGGGCGGGGTACAAATAATAAATTATTATTATTATTATTATAACAACCTCGTGAGGCAGTTCCAATATTATTTTCATTTTATAGACTGCAACCTGAAACCTGATTTAATATAAAATTGACAAGGTGGTGTAATTCTGCATTGAAGGCAAGGTAATTCATAGGCAAGGGAGATCTGAGGTCAGCATTCAACCCTTTCCCCAGAAGATCACACCAAGCCAGTCACAGAGAGTGAATACCCCTGTGGGAGCTCTATAAAGTGAAGATATCAAGAAGGGTTATCATTGCAGCACAGACGTTTTTCTACACAGAGCCTGCTGTAACTTTTGTAACTTTTGTAGCAGGTTTTCTCCTGGTGAGCATTTGACCCAGAATCCAAAGGCCTCAAAGGAACTCCAAAGGTGTCAAATTCCATAGTTTAACTATTCACTGTCTGTTGCCTGTCACAAATCTTCCTATGTTCAGCTTCATTGAAAGTCCCTGAGTTTTGGGCCAAGGGATGGAAAGATCATGAGGCTCCAAAAATAACAGATCGGCAAATCAAATTACAGGAATTGGTGGAGACGGCTCAACTGACTAGTAAACTCAGAGGAAACTCAAAGCAAAAATTTGCGGAAAAATGGGATGGTTATAGAAGATATGTTCAAAAATACAATAATAGTTTTGACTCCATGCTAGCATTTGAGTGATAAAGGAACTAAAAGGAGGTGGACAACAATTAAGGATTTATTACGTTTTCAGAATGTATTTAAAAAATTATATAGAAAGGTTTATTGTTTGTGTACATTCAAATGTAAGATAAAATATATGCAGAGGGACTTGACAGGAAGTCAAATGTGAAGAAAAGATTTTGGAAGATAAAAGGAGGAAAATATTTACTTTCATTATTATCATTTTGTGTGCAGGTGTGGGTGTGTGGGTGTCTGCACATATGTGTGTTGTATTCAATGTTTGGGAGGAAATAAGACGGTAAATAACAAATAACAAACTAAATATCGATGTATGTAATTTTTATTTCTTAATTATATTTAGTGTTAGTATGGCTGCATTGTTTTTTGTAACATAAAATCATTCAATAAAAATTATTAAAAAAAAAAGAAAGGAAAGAAAGTCCCTGAGTTTTGGAATGACTTCACTTTCTTCTCAATGTGCATTTCTCTCTCCTTCCCCTTTTATAAAAACCTTTCTAAACTAGCCTTCAATGAACCATTCTGGCAATGACAGCCAAGGTGGTTCCTTGGGGAGGACCAGGAAATCCCCTCCCCTGTTGTAGTGATCCTGTTCAGTTTGCTGTAACTGTAAATAATAAATGCAGTGGCCGAGTTCAATTCAGTGCTTGTGTCCGTCTGTTCCTTCCATGTGCAAAAGGAACACTTGCAACAAATGAACAATGGCTGTGCATTCTTTTGCTGCCTATTGTTGTGCTAAGGTGGCAGATTAATCCCTGCTGGGGTGATCATTTTATTGAATTTAGGGGACAGGGGAGGGAAGATGAGCTTGGGTTGCTAGGCAACTGTAGGATGCCTTCTCCAAACCATGCATCTCCTGTAGAACTTGGCTGGAGAAGGTTTCCTGGCATTAGCTAGCGACTGCTATATGATATTGAGAAATAAAATACGTGCTCAGGTAGCAGAACAAGTCAAAGGATCTTCACCATTGGGGTATTCGTGGGAAACGTAGTTTGTTGTTAAGAAGACGGCATGTAAAAGCGCACTTTTACCCCAGTCTATACAGAGAACATAGGGACGTGGGTGGTGCTGTGGGTTAAACCACAGAGCCTAGGACTTGCCGATCAGAAGGTCGGCGGTTCGAATCCCTGCAACAGGGTGAGATCCCATTGCTCAGTCCCTGCTCCTGCCAACCAAGCAGTTTGAAAGCACGTCAAAGTGCGGGAAGGTAAACGGTGTTTCCGTGCACTGCTCTGGTTCACCAGAAGCGGCTTAGTCATGCTGGCCACATGACCCGGAAGCTGTACACCGGCTCCCTCGGCCAGTAAAGCGAGATGAGCGCCACAACCCCAGAGTCGGTCACAACTGGACCTAATGGTCAGGGGTCCCTTTAGCTTTATACGGAGAACATGGAAGCAGTTGCAGCATTTCTCAAGAGGTATGGTGATAGCCTGCCCATCGCAGTATTAAGCTATATAAGGAAGTGTGTTATTTCAGCCACCTTATTGCTTGTGTTTACTCCCATTCCTCACTCCTCTTACTGCTTGGACCACGTCATTCCGCCTGCGGCGCTGCTAGCCTGTCCCATTTGTCAAATAGCACCTGATTATGCCAGCTCCGTGCTATTGCCTTGAAGGAAAGGAGTTGTATAGCTAGTTTAACAGTCATGATCTACTGCTTTTGCTCTTCCAGAGTGCCTGAGCTGGAGAAATAAAAGCATATTTTATGAGGAATAATGGCTTGCTTTGAAACACCCTGGCACATTCTGCTAACTTTCCACACACAACGGGGGTTATTTCTCTTTCCTCCACCGGGCCGGAGCACACATCATGAAAGAGGTTGCTGACAGAGGAACCCTTGTTATTCTAAGCTTATTATCGGAAACCTCAAGGACATATCCAGACAACTAAGATTTAAGAGCATAGATTTCCTCCTTCAAGGAATCTAGTTCCTAGTGATGGGGAAATCTGTAAATTTCAGTGTCTCTCGTATTATTATTATTATTATTATTATTATTATTATTATTATTAATCTTAAATTCAGTTTGCCACATCCCTTTGGCCATTTGGAATATATTGTTTTACATATATTGGGGGAAAAGTGGACTTGACTTTTGAGAGGAACTGCCTTTTCCTTTGTGCCACATTGGAAGAAAATGACATGCCATTTTTTCCCTCCAAAGATACTAAAAACCATTAAAAAATAAATAAAAAGTTATATCATAATCCTACAGATATAAATGTCCCCAAGGGAATCTCCTCTTTCTGATATCATTTACATGGTTTTGAAAAGAAGGACATTCTGTTTAAGGTGGATGCATCAATGGGCAATAGGAACTTCAACTTTGCCCTGCTGTAAAATGTCACATACTTCAATTTTGTGCGTGGAAGACTTCATGCATAAGTGTGGCTGGCATAACTCCCTGGGGTCTATGTCGTTAACTAAGCTTTATCAAGACTTGCATTAAAATTAAATAGGTGACAAATTTGCTACATCAGAAGGGTTCACTTTCAGTTGCTGAATGCAGAAAGAACATCCTGCCCTATTTTCTTCTTTCATTATTTTTTTTAAAAAAACATTTTGATTTCTTTTCATAGAGCAGCTGGGAGAAAGTTCAGGAGGTCATCGTAATACTTCTAATTATACCAGTAAAGGAATTAAAGGAACCACGACCAAATGCATGCATGTTGTTAGGCTATATTTTCCACAGCCAAGTCAAGTGACATTTGTTTGTGTGGCCAAGGAAAGAATCCTGGAATTCATTCCCTGTTCCACCTAGTCTTCTGGCAATGGAGCAAATCTCTCCACCTCTTAGCCCCGAGGACACACCACTAGACTCTGAGGATTGGTCTATAGACCCTTGAGGACTCAAGAAAATGCTGAGAGAGAGAAAATATAGATGTGGAAACCCCATTATCTTAAAAGACCTAATGACTGCAGAAGAAGGCACTGGCTTTATAACTGCTCAGAAGGTTGCATTTGTGGGCAGGCAACTTGGATGTTTGATATCAGCTTCAGGAGCGCTATCCATGGTCCTGAACTCTCACCCTGCTCCCTTTTCAAACTGCTGAATTTCCTTGTCTTGTCATCCTGATAAACTAGGATCTGCCTTTGCCTGGGCCATCATCTCTCCCCTGTGATGGGCATCCCCATGGATCCTGACAATGGTCACAATCTGCAAATGGGTGACTTCCCTGCCATGGCTTTATCTAGTCACAATCGGACAACGTGTAGGCGTAATGTGTGGGCTGTACACACCTGGATTGTGTATACAAAGCTGAGCTGACTGCTGACTCTTCCCTTTCTGACTTGATTGTCTCAATTTCATCTTGCTTCTGCTCTTCACCCGAGTCTACCTTTCACATGATATCAACGTTATTCCCTTTTACCAGCGGTGTACTTCTGATGTTTTTGGGTGGTACTCTTCTAATGCTGTTGGGACGCGGGTGGCACTGTGGGTTAAACCACAGAGCATAGGGCTTGCTGATCAGGTCAGCGGTTCAAATCCCCACGATGGGGTGAGCTCCCGTTGCTTGGTCCCTGCTCCTGCCAACCTAGCAGTTCGAAAGCACGTCGAAGTGCAAGTAGATAAATAGGTACCGCTCCGGCGGGAAGGTAAACAGCGTTTCCGTGTGCTGCTCTGGTTCGCCAGAAGCAGCTTAGTCATGCTGGCCACATGACCCAGAAAAAACTATCTGTGGACGAACATCAGCTCCCTTGGCCAGTAAAGTGAGATGAGCGCCACAACCCCAGAGTCGGCCACGACTGCACCTAATGGTCCCTTTACCTTTACCTTCTAATGCTTCTTGGACTACAGGTCCGATCATCCACGACCACTGGGCAGGACCGATGGGCACAGGAGTCCAACAACATCTGCAGGGCATCATGTTGATTTGCCCTTACCTTTGACCAGGAAGGTAAACAGCGTTCCGTGTGCTGCTCTGGTGCCGGTTCGCCAGAGCAGCTACGTCACGCTGGCCACGTGACCCGGAAGTGTCTGCGGACAGCGCTGGCTCCCAGCCTCTAGAGTGAGATGAGCGCACAACCCTAGAGTCTGGCAAGACTGGCCCGTATGGGCAGGGGTACCTTTACCTTTTACCTTTGACCAATCATTTTGAAGGAATTGGAGTGCATAAGCAGACAAAAGAAGAAGTGTCAGCCTCATTCTGGGGCATATTATTTTACATCCACATGTTGGGAGCTGCCTTTCTAGAAATGAAATCAATTTTTTTTAAAGGATGTGTCATTAAGAAAAGGATGGGGGGAAATATCCTACAAGAAGTCCTTGCTGTTGCACTCTTAGTCACCTATATCTAAAGCTGCTGAGCTGGTATTTCTGCCAAGCTGCTGACAACAGCACCTGTGCGAAACAGGGAAGACTTAAAGGGTACTGTGATATTCTCCATCATAATCATCACCAATTTTTTAAAAAAATGAGGAATCTCTGTCTCTCTATTCCATGCCTGTTTTAGCTTTTCCAGAGTTCGGAACGCGTTGCCAGGGGCTGTCCTGATTCTTCATATTAGGCAGATTACATGCAATGAAGGCATTTAATCATTTGCCTGAAAACACCCTTAAAAAGAACAACCTCCATTAGCTAAAACTTTCTCTCAGCATGAAACACTGAGATGTCTGCTTCCTCAAAGTAGCAGCTGTACAGCTCAGTGCAAATAGCATCTTTAAAAGAAATCAGAACTGCTTTATTTACTTTTGATCTTGTCCTGCTCACTTCAGGTCAGCCCTCTTTCTTTCTGCACTCCTTACTCTTCTCCCTTCATATTTTGATTTCTTATGTTAACTTGTTTTTTTTCTCACATTTAATTTTCTCACCTGCCAACCACATTGTGTAGTATCTCCCAACCCAACCCTCTAATAATAATAATAATAACAATTATTATTATTATTATTATTATTTTATTTATAACCCGCCCATCTGGCTGGGTTTCCCCAGCCACTCTGGGCAGCTTCCAGGAAAACATTAAAATACAATAATTCATCAAATATTAAAAGCTTCCCTAAACATGTTAAGATAACAGTCCACTCCTGTCTCCTACTTGCATTAACAGCAACAAAACCTATAATCTGGAGTGGAGTTCAAGGCTGAGCTTGTACTGAAGAACCAACCACCTTACTGTTCTTTATTTTATTATTTGTTAAAAGTCCAAGTTGTACACAGCCAAGGTAATTAAATTCCTCACCAGAAAAAGCTGAAGTGCATACCTGGAAGTAGCCAAACAGTCTTGAAAAGATCAGCAACTGGATATAATCACCCACCCCACATCAACTAACCCTGGAAACAGCCAAACATTCATTGTCACTTCACCATTAAATGACTAGATACTTAAGGCAAGGCAAGGAAAGGAAAACCAGTGAGTCTCGGGGTGCTGAATCCTGCACACTATGGCAATTCCTGTGCTCATGAAATATTATCACAGAACAACATACAGTGGTACCTCGGGTTAAGAACTTAATTTTTCTTAACCTGAAACTGTTCTTAACCTGAGGTACCACTTTAGCTAATGGTGCCTCCCGCTGCCGCCGCGCTGCCGGAGCACGATTTCTGTTCTTATCCTGGAGCGAAGTTCTAAACCCAAGGTACTATTTCTGGGTTTAGCGGAGTCTGTAACCTGAAGCGTCTGTAACCTGAAGCATCTGTAACCCGAGATACCACTGTATACAGTCCTCTTACTGTACCAGTGCTGAGGGAAAACTCATTCACAGCAGAACAAATCTGCTCCTCAAAATTCCTCTCAGTGTTCTTTCTGAATATTTGAATGTCTGCCAAATATATGACAGCTGTATTTAGCACCCTTTGATATTTCTCTATCCAACAGGGTTTGAGATTTGACATTTAGCACTTGATGGCTGGCACACAGTCATTTATCCCAGGAACTTCCAAAGGATTCTGAGACACAGGGCAGTGGTGAGCCACACTTGGCCCACTGTGAACTGGATATGCACCTCCTAGATGCATCGCACTCATCGTTCCCCTGTACATTGCACATTGCAGGGGAAAGTCAGTCGTGTTGGGCAAAGCAGTCTGCCAGGGCAGCAGCCTGTCCAACATTATTCATTTGATAAACTCCCCAAAACCCAAGACGGTTTGAAAATCAATGGTCAGGGCCAGCCCTAGACATTTAGCTGCCTGAGGCAATGAATAAGATCGTTGAATCAAACTGTTCCTAGTTTGAATTGCAAAATGGGAAGATTCACCACACTCTGAACATTTGTCAACAAGTCACTTTTGCTCTAGTGTGGCTTCACTTTGGCTTCCTCAGGGGACAGGTGTGATACAAAGGATATTCACCTGGTGCAATGTGTGAGACCGGCCAAAAGTCTGTTGTAAGCATCCCTTACAACAGTAGACCAAGTATGGGGAAACTGAGGCCCTCCTGACTTCATTGGGCCCGTACTCCCATCATCCCCTCCAGTATGGCGAAAGGTGAGGGATGATGGGAGTTGTAACAAGCTGTCCCAGTTGGCGTGAGGTGATTTTGGTGGGGTAGCAGCAACACTATGAGACTATGCCACTTGCAAGAGACATTTAGTTGCTGTTGCTTAAACCTGTACTGTAACACCATGAGATCAACCTGCAAAGAGGCTAAGTGAGTCATTATTTCTAGGCTATCACGCTACCAACAGTCTGCTGCTACACATTTTAAGCAAGCTGCTTGAAAGGCAGCAAGAATTCCCCAGAGAGGGCTTTTCCACTAAATATTATATGTATCATATACACAGAGGGAACGTAGGAAGGTTTCAAGAAAAATCTCCCATACCAAACAATTCATTCTCAGGAGAGATCTATTCTGCAAATCCATTTACACTGCAATTAGCTGTTCCTACACAGATGCACTGTGCAGCCTTCCTAGAGGGCTGGTGTGCAACTGTTTATAAGCAACAACTTTAAAATCAGTATTAAATCTTCCAAGCAAACAGATAGAAGTCATTGTTAATTTATTAAGGAAGATGATGGTTATTAATATTTATTTAACTTATATACCGCACTTCATCCAAAGATCACAGGGCAGTTCACAACACAGAAATGCAAAATGAGCACAAAATACACAACAAAACATAAATAAATCCAATAACATGCTTCAAAACACATTTCAAATGCCATAGAATGTTAATCAGCCAAATGATACTCATACTCATAATACTAATTTATTTGTACCCCGTCCATCTGACTGGTTTGCCCCAGCCACTCTGAGAGGCTTCTAGCATAAACTTACAACATTAAACTTACAACATAAAAAAATTCCAATACAGGGCTTCCTTCAGATGTCTTCTAAAGATTGTATTTCCTTGACATCTGGTGGGAGGGTGTTCCACAGGGTGGGCGCCACTACCAAGAAGGCCCTCTGCCTGGTTCCCTCACTTCTCACAATGAGGGAACTGCTAGAAGGCCCTCGGCGCTGGACTTCAGTGTCCGGGCTGAACGATGGGGGTGGAGGTGCTCCTTCAGGTATACTGGACCGAGGCCATTTAGGGTTTTAAAGGTTAGCACCAACACTTTGAATTGTGCTTGGAAATGTACAGAGAACTTTTTTCACCTGGCACCTAAATGAAGGCACCAGGTAAGCCTCCCTGGAGAGAAAATTCCACAGACGGGGAGCCACCACAGAAAAGGCCCGTCCCCATGTTGCCACCCTCTGGACTTCTCGTGGGGAAGTCACACAAAGGATCTGAGATGATGATCGAAGGCTCCCCAGCTCTCCCCATCCCTTTGCATCTATTGTCCAAGGCTGCCACCTCACTGCACCTAACAATTGGGCTGGCCCTGATTAACCAGCTGCAAATTCACACCCCTCAAATACCCACCAGCACCAGAAGCACCATTTTCAATCATCTGCGCAAATAATTCCCAGTTTGCAAAATCCATCACAAGGTGCAGTAGCTCAAAACCTATTGTTGAAGTTCCAGGTGACAGAGCATTGAGCAACCCCTGCTGTTATGATGTGACAGGTGACAATTCTTTGTCATGTGATTTCTGCGCTCTGCAGCACCATTAAAAAAGCAGCAGGAGCCCTTTAGCCAAAGTAGCCACTGTAGTGATAATGACAGCGGTTCTGGGAAGCTCTTGCAGCTTCAGCAAGCTTTGCAAATGTTAGCAGATTGATCAGTGTGACATTTCCGGAAGATAGGCAGGAGTTGTGCATACCCTTGGTGTGTACCCTTGAAATACACTCAGAAACATCAGAAAGCCAACACCTATGAAATGTGCCACAGCATATTTGACCAGCCTTTTCATATAAGTAATTGGCATTATTTCATTCTTCCTGCTATCCCCCAGCCTCCCCCACCTCTGTGCTCCAATTCAGAGGGCAGGAGGCATATATAAGTTTTGTAGAAATACAATTAGATAACAGTTACCTAACTGCTTTGAAAATACTTTAATGTTTCCAGCTCTCTTTGGCATTCCTGTAACCCATGTCCTAGTGGAATGTCTAGTAGAAGAAGAGCTACTTATTAAAACCATAGGGGGAAGCATGAAGGCAAGCCCCAGAGCTAAATTGTGCACGGTCTACCATAAGTATAGCGTTGATGAAAAAGTTGCCCTTTCAAATAAATACTGTACTCAGTATCTCCCCATTCCTTCTCATTTTTCCATCCACCTTAAAGTATGGTTACCAGATTTTTTTTTCAATGAATCCGGGGAAATTTATTTATTTATTTATTTATTTATTTATTTATTTATTTATTTATTTGTTGGTTTGTTTGTTTGTTTGTTTGTTTGTTTGAAGCTGAGTAGCAACAGGGAGTCAGTAGTGGGGATGGTGAGGCAAAAGACCCTGAGCCCAAGCACACATGCATATTGTATAAAAGTGCAAAGCCCTTCTTTCGCACCCTGTGAAACATAAATGTACAGAGATTTTTAAAAACTGGGCAACAGTTCCCTGATATCCTTCCCCCTTTGTTTTGACACATCAGGGGAGGCTCAGGAGTCATGGGGAGGCGGCCGTTGCCCAGGAGGGGCCAGCCTGGTAGTGCAGTTGGCTCTGGCTGGCTTCAGGAGCTCCTCGCTGCCGTGGCACAGGAAAAATGGCGGGCGCCATGGCAGCGAGCAGCTCCTGAAGCCAGCCAGAGCCAACTGCACTACCAGGCTGGCTCTGGGCTGCTGAGGCTGCCGCTGCCACGTTTCCCGGGGGCAGATTTGGAAATTTGGGGACATTCCAGGGACGGAATTTGTCCGGGGACAGATTTGCAAATCTGAGGACTGTCCCCAGGGACCAGGGACGTCTGGTAACCCTACCTTAAAGTCAAACAATAATATTTTCACTCATTCTCTAGCACCTGCTGATATCCCAGCCCTCATTTTAAAAAATGCATAAAATTAACACTGAAAAACTTTTGCAATAACTGAACTTTGTAAACATTTTGAGACCTGGGCACTCTTCCTGTTATATACCTGCTGGGGTGACAAGGCATCTGGCCCTCACCTGAATCTCATAGCTCTCCTGACGAGTGCTTAGCGGTCCAAGTTCTCCTGCCCTCACATGAAGTACTGGGTTTGCAATTTTGGGAGAGGAGAGACAGCGACACTGGGGAGAGGGCAGGCTGGTGAGGCCCCCTAGATTTAGAGGCCCGAGTAGCCCTGCCCTCACATGAAGTCTTGGGTTTGCAATTTTGGAAGAGGGGAGACTGGGGAGTGGGAGGGCTGGCGAGGCCCCTTCAATTTACAGGCCCTAGGCTTCAGCCTACTTGGCCTATATATAAATCCAGCACTGGCTGGTAGTTTGCCCCACAAGCGACCTAGCCACCACTACCTGCTGCCTTCAGACCAGCCTGAAGGGTAGTCCCCCATAAAGTACATAGGAGTAACATATTGAGGTTCCAGTGCATGGGCAACTGTGGTCAAGGTTGCGCAAGGCCAGTGGCGTAGCGTGGGGGGTGCCAGGGGTGCCGGCCGCACCGGGCGCAACTTGGGCAGGGGCGCACTCGCACTAGCAGCTCTCTGCCCCTACTAAAATCCACTGGTTAGGGAGCCCGCGCTCGCTCGGCTTGGCGAGGAGGTCGCAGAAGGGGGAGAGCAAAGCCTTCTGCCGCTGGCAAAAAAAGGAGAGGAAGCCGGGCGGGCGGGCGGGCTGGCTGGCTCGCGGGGGTCTGGCTGCGCCTGCTGCTGCCGTTGCCGCTGCTGCCGGGCTTTGACAGCTTGGCGAAGCGGAGGGAGAGGTAATTGCGTCTCTCTTTCCACTGGCCGCCTGGGTAGTGAGCCGAGCGGAGCAGGGAGTCTGGCGAGGGGGCGGGAAGAGACTTTCCCCCCTTTTTCCCACCTCGCCTGGTCAAAAAGGAGAGCGGAGTCTCCTCAGGGTGCCCTCAGGCAGGGCAGGGCAAGGCAAGCAGAGTGAGGAGGAGAGAGAGGGGAAGGGGGGGGGAGCAGCCAGGAAACGACGCGGTGTGGAGGGGGAATCAATTAAGGAGAGAAGCCTCGCTGCTGCTGCTGCTGCTGCTTGGGAGAGTAAATTACTGTACTTGCCTTGCCCCGGGTTAGGGGGCGCAAATTATTTGCCTTGCCCCGGGTTGGGGGGCGCAAATTACTTGCCTTGCCCCGGGTGCTGATAACCCACGCTACGCCGCTGCGCAAGGCAAGCTCCGTTAGTATGGGAATTAATAGGATTATGTGGGGAGGAAAAACTTAAACACGTTGCAGGATTCCCCAAAAAATAGACCAGAGGCAATATTTCATCCAGGAGAGCTTTACTGCTACTGAAGGCAAATGAGCATAATGGTCACAAATCCTATACATTCAAGATTGGCACTGTCCATAAGAAAATCCAGTTGCAGCAGACTTAACAAACTTACAATTACCGGTACTTATAATAAGACTAAGCCTTTACACTAAGCATACTATGTACAGAACACCAGAACAAAAGAGAGACAGAAAGAGAGAGTGAGTGAGACCTAGGCTCCTTCTGGCCTGACTATTATAGTCAGCATGACCTTGACAGAAAGATAACAGAACCAGTTTAAACCAGCTGTACTCAGCTTCTCAGAAGATATAACCAGTGTTTTTTTTCTGGGTGTACACAGGGGTACGCATACCCCTAAACATTTTATGAATCTCGGAATATCGAATCCGAGACCTGGGAGAAGAAAGGATTGAAGAAGATTGGAAGAAATTTAAGACTTATTTACAAAAATATTGTAATTTGGTTGAATGTTAAGAAGGATGCTTGATCATAAATAACTGGCCACCACTAAATTAGACTGGAATTTGATGATAAGTCAGATTAAGGAAAACATAAACCTTTTGGAGAATTATTAGATTATATTTAAATGAATGGATATAAGATTGCAAATAAGTTGATAATTTGCTTGAAAAACTTTCCAACGATGTAAGTGGGAGCAGAAGACGTGAGGAAGTCCAAAGAAGTTATGAAATTATGTTATGATATAACCAATGTTGTTTATTATCTGTGCATTTCTTTTATAAAAAAAAACCTTAATAAATATTTATATAAAAAATAAATTTAAAAAACCATTTTATGAATCTTTATACTTTTGTCCATTTACTGTATTTATTTTTCCCGATTTGAACTATAAAATGGTGATTTTCTTGAGTCAAAATGAGAGTACCCCTAAACAGTTTTTAAAAGAAAAAAAGTACTGGATATAACCCAAACAAGAACCTTCTTTCACACAGAGAAGAAACCTTCCAGTAGCTTCCTGAATCCTTCTGTATTAATCAGAATAGGAAAGATCTCTACACAACAGATTCACCTTTTGCACTAAGAAATGCAAACTGACATTATGAAACTCCTGATCAACCCTTCTTCCTGCAATCCTACAAATCATTTATGTGTGCAGCAGATACTCCTTTTGTTTCAGAGGAGCTTCTGCCTGAGCAGCAGCGCCCAGCTGTCGTTTGCCACCTTGCCACTTGACCTGAAGCTAAAAAATCAATGTGCTTCAAGTGGGTGTAACTAACTGACTGAAAGATTGCAGCTCTGCTCTCTACATCAAATGGCAGAAACTGACAAAACGAGCAAACTTCTAAATGAGACAGATTGAAAGAGCCGGAAGAGGCAATGCAGTTGGTTAAGAACAGAACTCAAACCTCCAAAAACTGACAGAGAACGGGTCACACTCCACATTTGCCCGATTTGTTACATTTCAGTTAATTCACCCGAATTTCTAGTCTGCCTGATATCAGAGCCAGTAACATAAAAATCAAGGTATGACCAAATCTATTGACAGAATACTTACTTTATATTCTGTTGGAAGCCACTCAGCAGTGGTACCAAAAATATACTATTGTTGTTGATGTTGTTGTTGTTTAGTCGTTTAGTCATGTCCGACTCTTCATGACCCCATGGACCAGAGCACGCCAGGCACTCCTGTCTTCCACTGCCTCCCGCAGTTTGGTCAAACTCATGCTGGTAGCTTCGAGAACACTGTCCAACCATCTCGTCCTCTGTCGTCCCCTTCTCCTTGTGTCCTCCATCTTTCCCAACATCAGGGTCTTTTCCAGGGAGTCTTCTCTTCTCATGAGGTGGCCAAAGTATTGGAGCCTCAGCTTCACGATCTGTCCTTCCAGTGAGCAGTCAGGGCTGATTTCCTTCAGAATGGATCAGTTTGATCTTCTTGCAGTCCATGGGACTCTCAAGAGTCTCCTCCAGCACCATAATTCAAAAGCATCAATTCTTCGGCGATCAGCCTTCTTTACGGTCCAGCTCTCGCTTCCATACATCACTATTGGGGAAACCATAGCTTTAACTATACGGACCTTTGTTGGCAAGGTGATGTCTCTGCTTTTTAAGATGCTGTCTAGGTTTGTCATCGCAATGAACAACAATAATACTTGATATTGTTATAGTGCTTGACATTTAAAATAAAGAAACTGATTCAACCCAGTAATATCTTACAGCAAACTGTTAGGACAGTTTTATTAGCTGTTTAACCTTTAAGTACCAGGCTGGAAACTTTCCTATACTGCCAAGTTGATGCTGGCAAATGAGAAAACATCCTTCTGTAATAGTTAATTGAACTCTGATTTGTTTTTATGTTTTTACTGTATGATTTACTGTATGGTTCTATGTATGATTGTAATAAATCGCTCTGATTTTTTAATGACTAAATGTATATAGACATGTTTATGAATTAATTAGCTAGTTAGTTAACTAATAGTACCGCTATCTTATATTAAATAAGAACTTAACAGTGGGTATCCAGTTTCACAACCAAGGCTGGATCCATAGCTGTCAACCTTCCCTTTTTTGCGGGAAATTCCCTTATTCCAGCGCCATTTCCCGCTGCTTCCCGCTGCTATCCCGGATTGTTAGATATCCCGTAGACTGTCCCCGGGACAGGTGAGGCTGCTGATCCCTTATTTTCGAGGCTGCCGATCCCTTATTTTCAAATCTGAAAGTTGACAGCTATGGCTGGATCTATTCTAGACACATCAAAGTAGCATTTCAGTTAAACACGTTGGAAACTTTGTATGAGAAATCAGGTTGGCAAAAACGGAACTCCACAGCGCCATCTGCTGCCACAGTGTTATAATGCATATTCAATGCATATAAAGCTCTTTTTCTTTGCCAATGTAGCTGAGTCCCAAGTCAGGCGAAGAAACAGGTTAACACACAACTGGGTAGGAAAATGAAAGTAACCCCAATAACGGGCTAAAGGGTAGAATCTAAGCCTCCAACTCTCTCATTACCTACACTGCCTTTAAAAAATCTGGCAGGCTTTGCCTCTTCATAAAGAATGAGTATGCCTACTAATTATATCCAAATCTTGCAGAAAATAAAACAGTTTTTTAAAAAACCCAAACTTTAACGAGGGCATGTATGAAAACCCCTGAATGTATCTGCCTAAAATCACAGGCTTACTCAGTTTTGGAGGGGCTCCAATGCTTGCAAATGTATGCTTCTACAAAGAGCGGGCAGAGCTGTTATCATTTTTAGGTTCCCTGGTATAGTGAAAGGCTTGGGGGAGAACAGAGTTTCGTTTTTATCTGTTCTGATTCAGTCCCAAATAACAAGCTGAGATGGAAAGATATGAGTGGCTCTGAAACAGATCAGGCTGCTTCCCAAATTTTATGGCTGGTACCCACCCCTACAACTATTTAGTATTTGACAGCTTATTTCATATTCGGCACCAGCTAATTTCTATTTTTCTTTTTTAAAAAATGACAGGCCCCCTAATCTAGAAAGTGCGGGGAGTTAGAAACAAAATGTCACATTCATAATGCAAATTGCACTTACAAACCTGTCATTAAGAATTTGAATGGTAAAATGGAATTTGGGCAAATGTCAAGAAGCTGCAAATATTTATTTCACATCTGGGCAGTGCACTGGCAGAGAGAGAAGATTTCTGCAGCCTTTCTCTGAATAATAAAAGCATTCAGTCTGTGCAGATTTCAGGGAGAGCAATCCTATGGAAGTCAGGGAGGGAGGGAGGGAGTCTGCGCCAGAGGAATGAGCTACCGCCTAAGCCTTACAGGGCACACACCAAGCAGCACAGGTGATGGAGCTGTTTCTCCCCACCCCACCCCACCCCACCCCACTTCCATTTTGTAGTTAAAAGGTAAAGGGGCCCCTGACCATTAGGTCCAGTTGTGGCCGACTGGGGTTGCGGCGCTCATCTCGCTTTATTGGCCGAGGGAACCGGCGTACATCTTCCGGGTCATGTGGCCAGCATGACTAAGCTGCTTCTGGTGAACCAGAGCAGTGCACAGAAACGCCGTTTACCTTCCCGCTGGTAACACTTACTATTATTATTTATTAGACTTGTTAGCGGCTTGTTCCCTGATGGTTTCCAAGAAACAATAATTTTAAAAACAATAATATAAATACATTGTACCATTTAAAACAAAACAACCCCTATAACAGCCTGAGGAAGCTTCGGCACCTCACTAGTAAGAAAACATAACCATTCATAGGTGGATTCTGGACACATTAAAAAAAAAAATCTTTTGAAAAATATATTGAATTTGCCATCTCACCATCGCCATCTAGTGTCACATTTGTATAATGCACTTAAAACACACTTAAAACGTTATACAGTGGTACCTCAAGTTACAAACGCCTCAGGTTACAAACGCTTCAGGTTACAAACTCTGCTAACTTGGAAGAGTTACCTCGAGTTGAGAACTTTGCCCCAGGATGAGAACAGATATCGTGTGCCAGCGGCGCAGCGGCAACAAGAGGCCCCATTAACGAAAGCACGCCTCTAGTTAAGAACAGTTTCAGGTTAAGAACGGACCTCCGGAACAAATTAAGTTCGTAACTAGAGGTACCACTTTATTTGCAGCTGTATAGCTAAGTCCACAATGTTATGTAATTTAATACACTTCAGTTAAACCCATATAATATTATGCAATTCAGTACAGTTCCATTTAAAATGTAGAATATGTAATTTAATATGATGCTGTTCCATCTACGTAACTTACCCTTTTAAATCCATCTAACAGGGCAAAAGATATATATTTCTCACCTATGACAAGCAAATGTGACTTTATGACGACCAGCTTGCTTTTTCTGTCTCTGCCAGCTGTACAGCATTAGGAATTATGACCATCACAGCAGCCAGCAGGTGAGAGAAAATGCACAATAAGATGACATGATGCAGCACCCACCCACACAAAATATTTCACCAGGAGGAGGCAAACTAAATAAGATCAGCGCTGTTTCCCACCTTGCTCTGGTTAAACAAAATCAGTGGCAAAGGCCCAATTACTTTCAACATGAGTTGGACAAGCTCCTTGCTATGCCTGGTTTTGTTACGAGATTGGAAAAGACACAGCAATAAATTGTTTCTATACTATTGCCATGGCAGAGTGCCAGCGAGGGACTATAATTTGTGAATCAGTTGTTCATGAGCTGGCTGGAGGTGTATGGAATAGGCGTGGTACGCAAACACAAAGGCGGTGTTGTGATTCGCCTTATCAATCATCGGATATAAAGTAAGAAAGCAACACACATTTATGCAGAGCACGCCTGTGCCCTGGGTCCTTTGCAAGGAGTTTCCCCACCCTTGCACTGCACGCCTAATGACAGCACACAATCGAATTCTCCACAAACTACCATGGAACAAAATCCCCGAAACATTCCATTACACTGTAGCCCGTAATAATAACATCTCTGAAATTACAGCAGGGCTTGCCAGCTGCAAAAAACAAAACAAAACAAAACAAAATGCCATACATGGCTGGAATTGGAGTTCTCTATAGAAGCATTAATGCAGGAACTTTGCGGCTTTGATGGTGCGATTGGGACTCCTTTTTCCATCAATGCCAGCCAATGGTCAGGGGTGATGGGAGTTGAAGTCCAGCAACACCTCAAAAGGCCACAGGTTCCCTATCCATATATTAATGCATTTTGAGAAGCTTGATGAAATGTCACCCTAGATGGAAAAGCTCTACCTGTCTTGAGCCCCCTCTGCTTGTTGTGATCTGTGGAACTCTGGTTCTGCACTATAGCCAGGAATGGGGCTTAATTTGAGTTGGAATACACCAAAGCTTAGGGGCGCAGGTGGTGCTGTGGGTTAAACCACAGAGCCTAGGACTTGCCGATCAGAAGGTCGGCGGTTTGAATCCCCACGACGGGGTGAACTCCTGTTGCTCAGTCCCTGCTCCTGCCAACCTAGCAGCTCGAAAGCACGTCAACGTGCAAGTAGATAAATAGGTACCACTCCGGCAGGAAGGTAAACGGCGTTTCTGTGCGCTGCTCTGGTTCGCCAGAAGCGACTTAGTCATGCTGGCCACATGACCCGGAAGCTGTATGCTGGCTCCCTCGGCCAATAAAGCGAGATGAGCGCCGCAACCCCAGAGTCATCCGCGACTGGACCTAACGGTCAGCGGTCCCTTTACCTTTGCTAAGTCCTTCTGGCAGTTTTTTCACCTGATAGGCAGGTTAGAAATGCTTTCATGAATGAATGAACAAACAAACAAACAAATAATTGCCTGGCTGGTGAACGTTTCATAACCCAATTGTCTGCTATTGATTCCTATTTGCAAAGAATTAATACCATGCCTAAAAAGCATTGGCCATGCCAGCTTGGGCTGGTGGGAGTTGGGAATCCATCAACATCTGGGGGGGCTCATGTTCCCCATTCTTGTCCTAAGCATTGAGCCATAAATCCAGACCATGGTGACATGCTTGTACAATTCGCACACTAAGCAGGGTATAGACTTTTGTGAGTACTGAGAAGGTATCTACTGACTTTGAAAGCACACCTCATTTTTCTTTTATTCTTAGCATAAGCACCTGCAGTCTTCAATGATCCAATCGTCCCAAAGTCCCAACCGACAGACAGCTTCATCAGAGGCAAAAACAGCTCACTGCTTCTTTTTCTGCCAGAAATAATCAGAGCACCATCATCATCACAAACCATTCACTTAAAAGCCCCTTGTTATACTGGATGGAAGAAATAAGGTTATAATGACCCAAGTAATTTAAAGTCCTGTGCATGCCAAATTTGTGATTAACATTCTGCTATTTTTTTTTAAGCCTCTGCTCATGCTGCCTGTGTGTCTTCAGTATTCTCCTCCTTACAATTGTGATATATGGTCCATAGAGGATTATGTAATGCATCTCAGAAGTTGTGGTTCACTGAACACATTTCTATCCTCTGTGCTTTGAACTAGCTGCCTAATATAAATGGGCAAGTTAATTTCCCCTTAACGTAATAGAGTTGCACTTCTGACATTCTTCAGATGACACACTGATACCCTCACCAGGCTTGGTGATTTGTGACTTATGAACTTCCAAACAACACAGGGAGATGAGTTTCTCAGCAAGTCATCTACACACTGCGGAGGGGATCAGAATTAGAATCAGCCATTAACCACCCCCCTCACCTTCCTGAAAGGCCTGCTTTGAGAAGGGAGAAGAGTTGCTGGCCCAAGAGTCTTGCTCCATAAACATTTCTGTGGAACTGATCCTGCCCAGAGACTTCACCAGAGTTTGCAGATTGCTGCTAGATCTCACCATGTGTGCATAAGACCCCCTGGTGCGTTAGCTGGTCACTGATCTCGCCCATCAGGTAGCACAAGAGATCTTTCCATGCCTAGTGTAGTGGCTAAACTGTCTAAGAACAATGGGAATTGTAGTCCAAACCCCCAAGGCTCAAGAACACTGGCTTGGGAACTACTGTTTATATGCTGATTAAAAGAGTTGTGATCTTTTGCCCAATATAAGTTAAAAAACTGCAGTTGATGGGACAGCACCCTATTTGCCATTATAGATCATCTTCTTCAGTTTCTTTTTTATACTTCATAACAGCAACCCAGTCACAAAAGATGTTCTGTGGTAGAAAGAGTACTCATAATGGCTATGTTGGACTGGTTTCATTCTCCACAGCTTTTCATTTCCCACGGGGAGACACACAAAACTCTCTTTTCTCTTCCAGGATGTGGAAATAGTGCTAGAGCAGGTATTATCTTGACAAGAATGTGATGTGACATATATGGAAGACCAACAAACAAAAGTGTCAGGTTTCAGATCTCTAATGATGTGTTTCTCACACTGATAGTGCATACACAAATTATTTTTCCCCTCAGCACCCGGGAGAAGATAGCTTTGGATCCTTGGAGTCTGAAGATGGCATCATGAATGCTTCAGACCGGAAAGATACTAGCAGTGTAGGGGCTCTTCTGGTCCTGGAACTTCTGAGGAGGCTGGGATCTCAAAGACTGGTCCAGATGGCATATTCTCCTCCTCTGAATCCATGGCCTCTTCCTCTGAAGATGAGGAGGTAGAGCTCTGGGTCATGGTAGGGCAGTGGAGAGAGTCCCACAGAAAGTGCCATAGTCCACACCACTCCATAATGTTCACGTCTTGAGTTGCTGTTGATATGAATCACTGCAGGGGTGAGAAAAAGATGCTACATGAGACAGTGTGGGGAATTCTTCATGGGCTAGCATCTGCATAATAAGTCACATCGTAAGCCTTCATTCTCCTGTTTTTAGTTTCCTTTCTGTTGGAAGTGGTTTCTGTGGAGTGAGAAGAGTGGACAACTTGGCCCTTGCCAGTTACAAAATCAAAGAGTTAATTTCAAAGTTTATATGGGATATAAGACTGGGGATTTAGACACCCTTGGGCATCATAGGGCGTGATTGTTTTTTGAAAAGTAGAGGAGGAAAACATTAAAGTTTGTGTGCACAATGTACTTTGTAACCTGACACCAACCTACTGTGGCAGATCTTTTCACTGAGGCCTCCAGGCAATTTCAGCAGACGGTACTTGCTGCTGACATGCATCAAGGGTTGTAAACTGCAACATAGAACCAAGCATATTGTTCTTCTTCATTTATAGATCTGACTCAGAAGTACTGGTTGATGTGCCTTCATTAAGCTCCTTGTGGGACCCAGGTGTGAATACCTAGACTGACATTTTATATTACAGTCTGAGAGCCAACTTGAATTTCCTCCAAACCCATTCAAACTGGGTCAAGGAAGCTTGTACTCCAGTTATGGGAGGTGCAGGCTGATACAACAGGTGGAGGAATAGCCACAGTTTCCTATATGTTAGAAATGTGTGGTCCTCCATGTGTGGCTGGACTCCAGCTCCCATCAGCCCCAGCCAACATAGCCAATTGTCAGGGATGATGGCAGCTGTAGTCCAATAGTGCATGGAGGGTCATAGGTTCCCTGTCCTTTCTATACATACTCAGGACAGGAGAGGAAAGGAAGACACATAGCTCAGAGAATCCCAAAATGGCAGCCATTCTCCTCAGCATCCAGGGAATCAGCACCAAAGCCCAGTGATCAGGAACTCAGCCCTCATGGTGGACATGTAAATTAGCTAAGGACTTCTGGGGGGTGATATATAATGAAATGAAAAAAATGTATAAAAGGTCTTTTGTAAAAAGACCAGAAGCCTTTCTCCTAGGAATGATAGGGTCAGATGCCCCCAGAGATCAAAAGAACTTGTTTCTCTATGCAACTATGGGAGCCCAAATGCTATATGCTCAGAAATGGAGGAACAGTACCAACGAGCGAGGAAGGGCAGATGAAACTGATGGAGTATGTAGAATTAGCAAACCTAGTAAAATAATAAGAGAGCAGGAAGAAAGAGTTTACAAGGAAGATTGGAAAATGTTTGTAGAATATCTGAAGAATTATTGTGAACAGGTTAAAACATTGGAGTAACTTCAGCAGTATAAACTAAGCAGAGATATAATGAGACAGAGGGGAAAATATGGAGTAATTAGAATATGCGGCAGTAATAGATAACTAAAATGAACTGTGGAAGGAGCGGGGAAGGGAAGTCGGTGGTTAATGTATGGTTGTATTGGTTAATGTATGAATGTGAAAAATTTGTAACAGAAAAAAATATAAATAGAAAATTAAAATAAAAAAGGAACTCAGCCTGCAATGCTTGCACGCAGCTGACGCATGAAAACAGCCAACGAACTCGCAACAACAGGGGCAGATCTCAGCAAGGGTGCTGCATGGGGCAAGGGCTTGACTCCCGTATTTTGGCCCGCATGATCAACCCGTCCACCACAATTTTGCCTGATATGCCAGGCCTGCCAAATACTATCCTGCCAGGCTTCATTGCCCCTCCTTCTCCTCGTCCCTCCTTCTCTCCCCCACCCCAATTGTCAGCCTGATATATGGTACCTTGGGAGCAGAACCCGTTCACAGGACCTGTCCAAATCAATCCAAGGCCTGATTAGGTGGCCACTTCCGTATCACCAGATGCATTACTGAAACAGAGGCCACCAGTTGGCAAACATGTGCATAAAATGTGGACATGCTAATATTTATGGACAGATGCACATTTAGAAAGAATTGCTAGTGGGTGGGATCCTGTATACCCTTCCTTTTTTCTTCTTGGATCTGTGTCACCTATAAAAGTTTTTTAAAGACATGCGGAATAGTTTAAAAAAAGAATTACTAAACTCTAAATAGAAATACAATCTATTTCAGGAAACAATTGTGACTTATAGTATCTGCAGTATATGGCTGTGCACTGAATCATCGCCAGCATCATTAATTTATATATCTTTTAATGCTAAAATAGGCTTCTAGGTGGTGTACTAATTTTTTTTAAAAAAACAACTACAAGTATGCTATCACTTAATTAGTTAAAAGGCCATTGATTGATTAGTCGATGAGTTTAAATTGATGGGTGGTGAAAAAATTCCTGATCTCCACCCCCACCCCCCAGCTCCTTTCATCGGGCAGCTTTTCTGTCTCCCTCTTAATCATCTTGCACAACTCTCTTACTTTCCTGGCAAACGTCTGATTCCCAGATCGATCTCCCTTCGCAACGTGCACTTGCAAAGATGAAGGCACAATCCAGCTCCTCCAATGTAATTGCAGCCCCTCCACTTTCAGCTTGTCAAGCCTGAGATTCTAACCCGATTAATGGGAAAAGCAAAATGGGGATGCTTTGACATTTCCCAAAGGCATTGCCCTTTCATCGCAAATACTAATTGCCCAGACACCTGTGTGCCACCAGCTTTTGCTGGCACAAGTCTCCCTGGTTCTATTAACTTAAGTAGAGGCAGGCCAAACCTGTGACAGAATCTGGAACAAATACCCAGTTTTGTTTTGTGTGGATAAAATCTTATCTCGCCCCCAAAAAGTTAAGTTTTCCCAATGATTTCACACATTTTTGCAAAGTCTAAACGCAATACATATCTCTAGAGGCCTCTTCTAAAACTGAATGTCAGAAATGTATACAACAATGTTTTGTTTAAATCAGTTGTCAACTTTGATGATCAACTTCAGACTCCATACAAGTGCCAGTAGTAGGATTTACTCCCAGGTATACTGGCGGGTGGCGCTGTGAGTTAAGGTTACCAGAGCCCAGGTCGGCAGTTCAAATCCCCGCGATGGGGTGAGCTCCTGTTGCTCGGTCCCTGCTCCTGCCAACCTAGCAGTTCAAAAGCACATCAAAGTGCAAGTAGATAAATAGGTACCACTCCAGGGGGAGGTAAACGGCGTTTCCGTACGCTGCTCTGGTTCGCCAGAAGCAGCTTAGTCATGCTGGCCACATGACCCGGAAGCTGTACGCCGGCTCCCTCGGCCAATAAAGCGAGATGAGCACCACAACCCCAGAGTCGGCCACGACTGGACCTAATGGTCAGGGGTCCCTTCACCTTTACCTTACACTGGCATATTATTTAAATAAAAAAAAAATTAAAAATTGTCCAGTAGCACCTTAGAGACCATGGGTAATATAATCTGAAGAAGTGTGCATGCACACGAAAGCTTATACCCAGAACAAACTTAGTTGGTCTCTAAGATGCCACTGTACAATTTTTTTAATTTTTATTTTGACTGCGTCAGACCAACATGGCTACCTACCTGAATCTGGCATATTATTTCATATAATGATCTACTGCTTAATACCAAAAACAGTCTCCAAGTGGTTTACAAAAAAGCAAAAAAAAAAAGGGGGGGGCAAACAATAACACTATAAAAATAGCCCATCTAAAAATATGACAGTAACATACAATACTGTACAGTGGCATAGCGTGGGTTGCTGGTTCCTGGGGCAGGGTAAATGCTGTGCCCCAGTAAAAACAGTAGCTCCAAAGCATATAAAGACATATGAAATTTCAAGGAATTCAAACAAATTTAAAAAGGGGGTTTGATATTATTGGTCGGGGAAAGTCTGGGTAATATAATATCCAAAGCTACTGATGATTCCTGTTTCACATATGGATGAGGGAAGAGCATTCTGTAATACAGAGCAATAGCAGGAAATGCCTGGTTTTCAGTTACCAGCCTATAATATTCTGAAGGATGCAGCACCACAAGCAGAATTTTCCCCAGATTATCTTATTTTTGTCCTGTAGCTTTAAGTGGATTTTAAAAATAATTTTTAAACTGTTTATCCCATCTCTAGACCAAAGTGCCTGTGGAACCAGAAACGAATTTGATTTTCGGAGTTTAGCTGTTTCAGTTAGCATGAATGAGGCTGTTGCTATGGGCTTGCCTAACAAGAGAGAGGCTTTGAAAAGCACCTCTGCAATTTCAGGCACTAGGCGCTGCTGATTCTACAGGCGCCAGCATGGAGCCGTCATAGTCAGGCTCTAATCCACAGAGCTGCTTTCCTTCCATAGCAGAGATGTCCCACGTTGCCTCTTATTATCCTAGTCCCATGCTGTGAGCAGAAAACTACAAATGGGGAAAGCTGCTACTGTCAGAAGTAAGGTGCAACATGGATCAAAGCCCTGAATCGTGGGAGTTTCAACAAGAGCTGGCTTTTCCAGGAAACTTTGTCATTCCATGTACATTTGTTGGTCTGCTTCAATACTTACGAGTTGCTTTTCTGGAATCAAGGCAGCAACCACAATATAAACCTACAGAAACACTATAATTCATTTTTAAAATACACAGTAATCCTAACTATTTCACATCTAGGACACTTCCAGATCATTGCTATTTTCAGGCAGGATTCAATCATATGCTGGCTAATTCAAGTTGTGCACTTATAGTTGGTTGGGAGGTCTTGTACAACAAACCTACTGCACCTGGAACTGGGTGTGGAGAGCTGAATGGGACACAGCTGTGGGCAGCCTGAGGAAGTACCATTCACCTTGGGTCTGCCCATCAAAAGCAGGTAACCAGCAGGGAATGCTTCAGCTCAGCCTTTGCACTGTTGACTGAACACCCCCTGCTGTGCAGATAATGGAAAAAGCTCATAAATTGTATCCCTTCTGGCATCCTATTACACTGGTGTAAATCCTGGTGCACCAGAAACCCAGAATAGCAGCAAATAAAATCCACTCATACGTCAGCAACTGATAAGACTTGTCAACCAGTTCATCCAAAGTCTTCCTAAATTATAAAACTCCAAAATACAGGCCAAAAGAAAGCAGGTTTGGGAAGAGCAAGGCATACAATGGGCACCACCAGTGAAAAGGCCCTGCTCCGTGTAGCTCCTGCCCTGTCATTTGAGTGGCCATTCTTGACATGGAATGCTCTCTATTGGAGTCTCCAGGTCCAGTACAAAGACCATAAGAAGGGAGAGCAGGGACCTTGAAGTTCCCAACAGCTGTTAATCAAGCAAGCAAGCACACAGATCACCTTTGTCACAGTCAGGACACCTATGTCCTGGTCAGGCCTGCACTCAACCTTGTTTTTGTACAATCTAGTTTGTCCTCAGTAGCCAAAATTATATCATCAACATATACAAGCAGAAAAGTTGTTTTCCTTCATTTGCAAGGAATCATACAAAACAAAGTGGCACTAATAAAGAAAAGTTCCAGGGTGGCAACAGAAAGCAAACTAAAAATGCTTTTGCAGTTCATCAGAACTATCCAGCAATATCAAGTTATAGTAGAACTGGTGCTATTAACAATAATCCTTCTAGTTGGTTAAATGGTTTGGCAACTTCCATGCACATGACGTGTGATGCTAATTATTTCCCCCAAGAGTTAAATGATAACTAATCAGAGGCAGCTACAGGAGAGCTATGAGATTCAGGTGAGGGTCAGGTGCCTTATCAAACCCAGCAGGTATAAAAGAGGACAACCCGGCCTGCCCAGGCCTTCCTAGGCCAATAAACTCAAATCAATAGCAATTCATTGTCCTTCTGACACATGTAACTGTATATGTAAGTGTATTGTAATATTTTGTTTAAGTTGTTGCTTCAGTTTTCTGTACATAGTTTAGAGGTATTTTTAATATATTAGGTGGTGGTGGTGGTGGTTGGCATCCGTCTGTCTCAGGAGACAAAGGAGTACTATTTTGGGGATGAAGTCAAACAGCTGTGTTATCAGCACTGATGCGCCAACCTGGGCAGTGTGTATTAAGGTCCTGGGCTGCCCAAATAACAAGAGACACATACACCTTTGGTCTCCCTCATATGGTCCAAAGGAAAGCAGAGCAATACGTTTAGCACCAGTTAAATGGCATAAAAATTAAATAATCACTGGTTCGTTTCCAGCTCGAAGGACATTGTAGTTTTTTTGTGCGGGGACACAGGTGGCACTGTGGTCTAAACCACTGAGCCTCTTGGGCTTGCTGATTGGAAGGTTAGCGGTTCAAATCCTCGCGACGGGGTGAGCTCCTGTTGCTTGGTCCCAGCTCCTGCCAACCTAGCAGTTCTAAAGCACGCCAGTGCAAGTTGATAAATAGGTACTGCTATGGTGGAAGGTAAATGGCGTTTCCGTGCACTGCTCTGATTCGCTAGAAGTGGCTTAGTCATGCTAGCCACATGACCCAGAAGAAACTGTCTGCGGACTAACATCGGCTCCCTCGGCTTGTAAAGCAAGATGAGAGCCGCAACCCCAGAGTCATTCGTGACTGAACTTAACTGTCAGGGGTCCTTTACCTTTACCTTTTAATCAGTCAAAAAAGCCCACTTTTTCCCAAATATAGGACTTTTTGTGATAAGGAAATTGATGGGGAAATCCACTGGAAGATGTAGGATAACATGTGCTTTAATACAATGTATTCTAACCTCACCGCAAACAAATGAGAATTAACGCTTATTGAATAGCCAAATGTGGTCTAACCTTCCTGAAAACTAATCGGTATGAATACTCCATAAACAGGTTACAAGTCACTCTCTGTTGTTGATAACAGGTATTGTTATCAACATGCCTAGAAAACACGGGGCAGAATGGTTTTCTGCTTGTCTTATGCTTTCGAGGCACGACTCTGAGCGGTTTTGCCTTTGCGCCAACTCTTCCCCCAGAAAATGCTCTATTTAGCGATAGAACAAACAGCAATTATGGTTCAGATTCAGTGCTACAGATCGGGTTTCCTGGGAGGAAAGCGCTGGGACAAACAGGTTTGGATAAGTCCTAAGAGAGCCTTCAAAATGGGAGAGTGAGATCTACTGCATAGATGTAAAACCAGAAAAAGCAAAAATATCACTTCAGCGAAAAAGAGGGTAGTAGAGGACAGAACCTCGTTTCCTTAAAATCAGAGGATGGAAGACTTCTTGCTCAACCTCAACCTCCAGCATCAGATGCAAGTAGAGTTCTTTTCTGAAGCTTTGCAGTCTCACTAGGGAATTACAAGCAAGAGATTTTGGAGACTGCAAATAAGCAAAAAAGTATGAAGCCGTTTCCCCTCAAATTAACTATTCATTTCACCACCGAGTTATAAATTAAGCCAGCAGCATTTGTACGTTAGTAACGCAGAACAAGGTAGTATTCAACCAGCTTTATTCGGGTTGACTAATAAACCTGTGAGTGAATAGATACTTATAGAAGTAATTCACTTTCTACTGCACCCGGCCTAGAGTGGGTGATTTGCTTCTGGCACCAGATTATCTCATTTTATCTATCATTTCATTTCTATCCCACCTTTCTTCCAAGGAGCTCAGTGTGGGACACATCGTTCTTCCCTTTAAAAAAAAATAAAAAATATTTTATTAGGATTTTAAACATAAATGCAAAGATAAAAAACAGTATAACATATATCATGACATACTTTCTTAACATCTTTGGACTCCCTCACACCTCCCGCTCCCATTTGCATCATTGTCAATTCTTGCCCGCAATTTATCATCTTATTTACACTCTTGTGTCAGATTCATTTAATTATAATCTATTAATTCTCCAGTAGGTTTATAATTTTTCCTCAAACTTACTTATCATCTTAATTCCATCTAGTTTAGTGGTGCACAATTATTTATGATCTAGCATCCTTTCTTAACATTCAACCAAATTACAGTGTTTTTTAAAATAAATCTTGAATTTCTTCCAATCTTCTTCGACCCTCTCTTCTCCCAGGTCTCGGATTCTGCCAGTCATCTCGGCTAGTTCCATATAGTCCATCAGTTGCATCTGCCACTCTTCCAGTGTGGGTAGATCTTGAGTTTTCCAATTCTTAGCGATGAGTATCCTTGCTGCCGTTGTTGCGTACATGAAAAATGTTCGGTCCTTCTTTAACACCTTCAGGCCGACAATGCCCAAAAGGAAGGCCTCTGGTTTCTTGGTGAAGGTATACTTAAATACCTTTTTCAGCTCATTATATATCATTTCCCAGAAGGCCTTCACCCCAGGGCAAGTCCACCAGAGGTGAAAGAATGTTCCTTCATTTTCTTTACATTTCCAACATTTATTATCAGACAAATGGTATATCTTGGCAAGTTTAACTGGGGTCATGTACCATCTATATATCATTTTCATTACATTTTCCTTCAAAACATTACATGCAGTGAAGTTCAACCCAGTGGTCCACAACCTTTCCCAGTCCTCAAACATGATATTATACCCAATGTCCTGTGCCCACTTTATCATAGCTGATTTAACCATTTCATCTTGTGTATTCCATTTTAACAGCAAGTTATACATTCTTGAAAGTACCTTAGTCTTTGGTTCTAGCAATTCTGTTTCCAACTTCGATTTCTCCACCTGGAACCCTAACTTTTTGTCGTTTTTAAAAACTTCTTTAATCTGAGCATAATGTAACCAGTCTCGCACTTTATCCTTCATTTTCTCCAAACTCTGCAATTTCCAATTGTCTCCATCTTTTTCTAATATTTCCCAATATTTTGGCCATTTGGCCTCCATATTGGGTCTTTTTCGGGCCTTAGCTTCCAGAGGTGAAAGCCACCTTGGAGTTTTGTTTTCCAATAAGTCTTTGTATTTTGTCCAGACATTAAACACTGCTTTCCTGACAATATGATTCTTAAAGGCCTTATTGATCTTAACCTTATCATACCATAAGTATGCATGCCAACCAAAAGCATTGTTAAAACCTTCCAGGTCCAGTACGTCGGTGTCTTCGAGAAGTAGCCAGTCTTTTAGCCAGCAGAAAGCTGCGGCTTCATAGTACAGCTTTAGGTCTGGCAGGGCAAAGCCCCCTCTTTCTTTCGCATCAGTTAATATCTTAAACTTAATTCTGGGCTTTTTGCCCTGCCAGACAAATTTAGAGATATCTCTCTGCCACTTCCGGAAGCACTCCGTCTTGTCCACAATCTGTAATGTTTGAAACAAAAACAACATTTTTGGCAATACATTCATCTTAATAGCAGCAATTCGGCCTAGCAAAGAAAGCTTCAATTTTGTCCAACTGTCCAAGTCTCTCTTAATTTCAGACCAACATTTTTCAAAGTTATCCTTAAATAGACTCAGATTTTTTGCTGTTATGTTTACCCCTAGGTACTTTACTTTTTTAACCACAGTTAGTTCTGTCTCTCTCTGAAACCGTTCTGACTCTGTATCTGTCAAATTTTTTCCCAACACCTTAGTTTTCTGTTTATTTAATTTAAATCCCGCCACCCGACCAAAGTCTTGAATCAGTTGTAATACTCTTTTTGTACTAGATTCTGGCTCCTGCAGAGTCAAAACTAGGTCATCTGCAAAGGCTTTAAGTTTATATTGTTTCGCTCCGACCTGAATCCCTTCCACCAACCGGTCCCCTCTGATCATATTCAAGAGCACCTCCAGAACCGAAATAAATAACAAAGGGGAAATCGGGCAGCCTTGTCGTGTTCCTTTTTCAATTTTGAACTCTTCTGTAACCACATTGTTAACTATCAATTTAGCCTTTTGTTCTGAGTATATTGCATCAATCCCATTCTCAAAACCACGTCCCACTCCCATTTCTTTTAGATTTCCCTTCATAAATTTCCAAGAGATATTATCAAAGGCCTTCTCCGCATCTATGAAGATTAACACTGCTTTTGTGTTTATGTCTGTTTGCAAAAGTTCCAAGATGTCAATAATGTTCCTTGTATTAGCAAACATGTGTCTACCTGGGAGAAAGCCTGCCTGGTCTTTATGAATTACTTCATTTAGAACTCTTTTAAATCTACTTGCCAAAACATCTGCAAATATTTTGTAATCCACATTTAAAAGGGAGATGGGACGATAGTTCTTGAGTTGTGTCTTTTCAGTTTCCGATTTTGGTATCAATGTGATGAAAGCTTCCTTCCACGATTCCGGCGCCCTCTTCCCCTCCATAATTTCGTTGCTGACCTCCATCAGTGGTTGTATCAAATAGTCTTTTAATGTCTTATAATACTTGGAGGTCAGGCCATCTGGCCCTGGAGATTTGCCCCATTGCATGTTCTGAATGGCTTGTTCAATCTCTTGTCGTGTTATTTTGCTATTCAGGATTGATCTGTTTTCTTGTGACAATTTTGTCAGTCCATTTTTTTCCAAAAATTGTTTAATCTCAACCTCATCTTGCGGCCCTTGAGTATATAATTTTTAAAAATATCTCTGGAAGCACTTTCTAATCTCCGCGGGGTTCTGAATGTTTCTTCCTTCAATTTCTAAATTTGTGACTGTGTTTAATTTTTGTCTCTTCTTCAACTGCCAAGCTAGCAGTTTCCCACATTTATTTGCCGATTCAAAAGTTTTTTGTTTCATTAGTTTGATCTTCCACTCTATCTCCTGATTTATCAGTTTAGAATATTGTGCTTGGTGAAGTTTAATTTCTCTCAAAATCGGCTGTGATTTCGGATTTGATCTTAACTTCTTCTCTAATTCTTTAATTTTCTCCAAAATCTTATCTTTCCTCTCATTTTGTGTCCTTTTCTTTACAGCATTCTGTTGTATCAAGAACCCCCTCATCACAGCTTTGCTTGCATCCCAGATAGTTCTTTTTTCTACCGTAGTGTTCATGTTTATCTCAAAATAATCCTTCAAGGCTTTTTGGGCCTTCTTAGTAATCTCCTGATCTCTAAACAAATTGTCATTCATCTTCCATCTAAAGGAACCGGTTGGTAGTAGTGTCATGTCCATCTTCAGTGCGTTATGGTCGGAGCAGGTCTTTGAGCAGATTTCCACCTTTCTGACCTTGGGTGCCAGACCTCTAGTTATCCATATTTGGTCGATTCTTGTCCAAGTCAGCTGGGCTTCAGAGAAAAATGTTCCTTCTCTTCCCAGGGGGTTCTTTGTTCTCCAAATGTCAATCCAATCCATATTGTCTGTCATTTCGAAAAAAGTCTTTGGTAGTCTGCCATCTTTTGTAACGTTTTGGCTTTGTGACTTATCCATGTTAGTTGATACGACCCCGTTCATATCTCCCATCATAATGATGTTGTTATAGTCCAGATAGTCCAGCATAATCTCATGCAACTTCTTGTAAAATTCCCATCATAATGATGTTGTTATAGTCCAGATAGTCCAGCATAATCTCATGCAACTTCTTGTAAAATTCCGATTTCCCCTCGTTTGGTGCATAGATTCATAATATCAAAATCTTCTCTCCTTGATGTTGTATCTCAATTGCTAAAATTCTTCCATGTTCATCTTTAAATAAAAATTTAGGTGACAGGCTCTCTTTTGCATATATCAGCACGCCTCTCTTCTTTACTCTGTCCGAGGATATGAATTCCTGACCAAGTCTTTTGTTTATTAGCACTTTTCTGTGGAGCCTAGTCACATGTGTTTCTTGTAAACAAATAATGTCCAATTGTTCCTTTTTTAATATATGAAAAATTTTCCTCCTTTTTTCCGGGATGTTACAGCCATTTATATTCCAACTCAAAAGTTGCAGAGACATCCTGAATGAATCTGGTTATTTTTCTGGGGGTGGTACCTTATTCGCTGGATCTTCAGGGTCCAAGGGTGCAGGTACCCCTGGTGCTTCAGGCCCAGAAGGTAGTTCAATTCCTTTTTGAAGGTCCTCTCCGTATGAAGTCAGAAATTTATCTCTGTCTTCCAATGTTCTAATTTTAACCTTCTTCCCTCTAAAAGTAAAAGATAATCCTTGGGGGAATTCCCACCTGAAGATAATTGAGTTGCTCCTCAACAGTCTAACCAGTTCCAAATAGTCGGATCTAAGGTCAAGCAGTTGTTTAGGAATATCCGTGTAAAGTTCAATTCTTTTGTCCGAAATGTCCAGTGACTTTCCGTAGTGTAGGCCCAAAATCTTGTCCCTTTCCTCCTTTGATCTCAATATTATCAAACAGTCTCTGGGCTTCTCTTTCTTTATAAATCTTCCAAGCCTAAAAGCTGATACAATTTTAAAGTCCTTTTCCTCTAATTTCCAAAACTTGGAAAATTCTTTAGCCAAAAACTCAGCTAAGTTGCCTTCTTCCACTTCTGGTACGGACCTTATCCTTAAATTACTCTCCCTGTTTCGCAGTTCTAACATAGAAAGATAGATCTGATGTTCACCTACTTGTTTGCTGAGTGGTCTTACCTCTTGTTCTAACTTTCCAAGTCTTTGGCTGGTGTCCTCAGCCAATTTCCGATTTTCACCTGTAGCCTCCGTCAGTTCTCCTATTGCCAGTACATTCTGTGCTACTTGTCCAGTTAATCTATTTAAACATTCTGTGTTTTGATCGATTTTGGCAGTTTGTTCATCAGCTTTTTTATCCAATGATTCCACTTTTTTATCCAAAGATTCCAATTTTTCATAAATTTTCTCTAAAATAGAAGCAGTTGCTCCTGAGGCCATATCTTCCCATTGTAATTCCTCAGTTTCTCCCTCCCCTGCCCGTGGCAGAGAGGCAGCTTCTTCCTCAGAAGGCAAAGTAGGCACAGATGATCTACGTGTCTGTGAGGCTGCAGTTAAAGTTGTTAAAGTTGTTTGTCTAGCTCTTCCCCTCTTTCTTGCGCCACTCATTCCAGAGTTATCTAAAAGTCAAGGTCAAGCTGAGTTGTTCCCATGAGAAAGCAACAGCCCAGATGGTAACAGTCAAACAGGAGGCCGGGAAAAAGAAAGTAAAATAATGTCACTGCTGTAAATCCCGAATCCTCTAGGGGGAGCTTAAAATGTCTATAGGGAAGAGATCAGTTCCAGTAAAATTAGTAAAGTCAAATTTAATGTCCAAGAACCTTCAATAATAGGTTTTAGCAGAGTTAGTTTAGCAGCCACAGTGTTTCAGTCCGTGCATACTGGTATTCCAAATGATACTTCAAAGTAACAAGTCCAAACTCCTCAGATTGTTTCAAAGTTTAAAATCAAAGTATCCAAATCTGCAAACTGGCTGCTCAGTTACACAGGCAGCTCCAGCACCTGGGTTTCTTACTTAAATTATAAATCCAATAGAAGAAAGGTATCACCATACAGATAAAAAGCATAAAATCCAGCGCTTAAAGTCCTTATTCAACTTGCAAAGAAGTTCAATTGGTGCTCAGATCCCTTAAATTAAAAGTTCTCTCTTTGCCTCCACTCCTCCAGCTCTTTGCTTTGAAGTTCAATGACAGCGGAAGACGGACTTCCTGTTTTTCGTCACTCCGCTTTCAGCCAAATTTACTATTTTTAAGTCCCAAAATTTTATAAAGTCCTTATTACTCACGGGTTGATTACTCACATCGTTCTTCCCACCCCCCTCTCATCTTCACAACTACCCTGTGAGGTAGGTTAGGCTGAGAGACAGTGACTGGGCCATGGTCACCTGGTGAATGATGGCTGAGTGTGATATGAATCCTGGTGTCCCAACACACTAATCACTACACCATTCTAGGAACATGGGAACATGCCCTATACTGAGTCAGATCATTGGTCCATCTAGCTGAGCATTGTCAGCCCTGTTTTCAGGCAGGAGTCTCTTCTAGCCACACATGGAGATGCCAGAGATCAAATCTGGGACCTTCTGAATGCAAAGCAAATTCTCTACTCCTGAGGAATCAGTTGGAGTTATGTAAGTCTCTGCTGAGTATACAGAGGCAGTTCTAGAGTTGATCCCACATAGTATGAATTCAGTTTTTTGATTAGTAGTGAAAGGTGGAACCTCAAGCCAGTAGCGTAGCTGTTAGAATTCCTGCTCCGTGATTGCAGTCATGGGATTTTTGTCTATCACATAATGGTATATGTTTTGACTCTATAGAGTGGGAAGTGACGGAGACAGGATGTTTGTATTACTGTGTTCCGTGAAGTGGGACTATTGTCCTTTGTTTTTTCTCTTTGCTGTCTGATGCTAGAGAGAGAGGGAGCCATGTTGCAGTGCTCCGTGTGTGTTTATATGTAAATAAAGTAGATTAGTCAAAATGCTGAGTTGCTGAGGTCTGTTACGCAAGCTGCGAAGACTCTGCGGATCCCTAAGTGTGCCGATGTCTGTTGGCATTGGTCGCTGTGATGTTCGGGCAGAAGAAAGCTTTTGAAGCTCCCAAACGATCAACCAGGAGGGAGGGAACATGCCAGTCGGGCATGTGTCTCTGACAGGGTCCTACTTGAGAGTAGGATGAGCTCCTGACTAGCATGGGGGGCCAAGACGCACAGATTTCTGAGGGGGCAGACCCAGGTGCCCTCACAACAGGCTCCGTCATCAAGGCTGGAGCTGCAAGGAGGTAAGCCATGCCCAGGCTGAACCTTCAGGCTGGGCCAGCGGCACCTCCTCCTTCTCCTTGTGGCTGGCAAAGGGACGTTCTGTACACACCCCGCCTCTGGGCCAGCTGAGAGGAAAGGGGGGGTGCCCACTGAGGAAGGAGGAAGAAGAAGGTGGGAAAGCACTGCCAGAGCCACATGCATTGCCCAGAGTGCCTTGCTGCAAGGACAGGAGGGCGAGGCAACACAGTGGTGCTCCTGGCTTCACGTTTCTCTGCCTTATCTCTGCTCCCAGGTTGGGGCTAGTTTGGAAGAAGAGACTCCCTTGATTAGATGCTGGCCAGCAAAGGGACTGACCATTGCCCAGTCCACCAAGGGTTGCAACACTTGCCCCGCCCGGGGTGCCGGAAACCCACGCTACGCCCCTGCCTCAAGCTGCTGTGCTGTGTAAGGTGCCATTTCAAGGGGGGAGTTTATTAAGATAGAGAGCAAAGATACCAGTAGGCTGCCTACTTAGTTGCTAGGAGTGACTTATCTGTTGGAATTCAGTAGAAACTCATTGATTTGATTTTGCTCCTCTCCTCTTCTTGGCTGTTCTGCTCCGTGTCCTTGATTCTCCTTATCAGCCTTGACGTATCATGAATGAACGGGCCAATATTGTTCTGCCTTTGCCATGAATTTTTAGCAATCCAAAGAGATGCTCACCGTTCATAACATTGATACAGAAAATACCAAAATGAGTGCATACAGAAGTTTTGCATCTCACAATGTTGCTTCCATCAGTCAGCATAGAGCCAGGATGCATGGCTGACTTTATGTGGCATAACCTGAACCAAATGATACCTGAACACACTGCCGGTGCTATAACAATCTGAAAGCAGCGAAAACCTCCCAGCACAAAGCCTGCTGCTTGAACTCAAGAGAACACAACACACAACAGCAAGGAAATTGAAGCTTGCTTCTGAGAATCCCAAGTTCAGTGCTCACTTTTGCTATTACTAATGGAGCCATCAGCATCTTAAAAAGCAGAGACACCACCTTGCCAAGAAAGGTCCATATAGTTAAAGCTATGGTTTTCCCAGTAGTGATGTATGGAAGTGAGAGCTGGACCATAAAAAAGGCTGATCGCCGAAGAATTGATGCTTTTGAATTATGGTGCTGGTGGAGACTCTTGAGAGTCCCATGGACTGTAAGAAGATCAAACCTCTCCATTCTGAAGGAAATCAGCCCTGAGTGCTCACTGGAAGGACAGATCGTGAAGCTGAGACTCCAATACTTTGAGAAGAGAAGACTCCCTGGAAAAGACCCTGATGTTGGGAAAGATTGAGGGCACAAGGAGAAGGGGACAACAGAGGACAAGATGGTTGGACAGTGTTCTCGAAGCTACCAGCATGAGTTTGGCCAAACTGCGGGAGCAGTGGAAGACAGGAGTGCCTGGCGTGCTCTGGTCCATGGGGTCACGAAGAGGCGGACACGACTAAACGACTAAACAACACAATGGAGCCATGATCCAAACCAGCCATCTTACTAGTTTCTTCTATGCTGAACTTCTTGTCATTTCTGACCAGTAGTCCACCTCCTTCCACCTCCTCTTGTAGCATTGCAAACACATCTTTAAACCCAGGGGGAGGTAAAATCTTTGGGCAAATCTCCTTCTGCCTTAATTCCCCCATCAGTAAAATGGGAAGAGCAGCCTACACTTCTTGAGTAGTATTCACAGAACTGAGAAAAGGTCTGCCACCCACTGACCAGACCCAGAACTGCTTGCCTTCCACAAATTTGCTCTTATCACATGCTTTCACCATAAGATTATGCTCATTTTAGGACAAAATATTTTCAGAAATCTGTACACTAAGATATAATGCCTATTTAATTAGGTATTAAAACGTGGATTTTCATATGACCTTTTTAAAAAATAAAAAAAACCCAACAGATTAATGCAGAAATGAGATAGAGCAAACCTATGAATGAACAAGCATGCAATTGATGGATCCATCCATTCCTACCAGGCAGCTCCATCTGGGAAGAGGTAATGACTTGATTTTTGTACATTTGCTATGACACTGCAATATAAGTGGTAGCTGATAATAGATCCTGGTTTATTGAGAACCTCACTCAAAATATAATGGTTTATTCTTATTAGCCTTATTAGGGAGCTCTGTCTCCTTTCCAATTCCATCTAAACTGTGACTCTCACATGCTTGCATTTTCTTCGGAAATAAATAATGTGATTGAACTTGGTCAGTGTGTGAGCAAAACATGGCTTTGCCCTTTCCCTGTGCTTGCACAATGCTTCGCACAATGGGGTTCAAGGTGCTGCCGGAAAAAAAACATAATGAATGTTTCATGATGAAGTATTCTTCCTGCCAGATGGCAAAGACATTGCAAAAGGGAACCCATAAGGCAGATTTTCATTTCAAGGTCCAGTTTATCATATTTAATTTCCCAAGTAAATTGGGATTTGACCCACAGAGGCTTTAAAAGGGGGGGAAAGAATTTCAGTGTTTTTTAATTAAGCTTTGTTTTACATACTGTTTGCAACTTCACCTGTAAATGGTCTAATTGCTTCTTGCAAACTCTCATAGGTGGATTTTCTAAAGGATATCATCTCTGCGATTATATTTGTTCCCAAGGCTTTCCAGGTTTATCTTTTAAATAATGGTTTAAATTATTCCCCTCCAAATGAAACAATGTCTATGAACTGAGGCACCTAATGTATATTCTCCTTAGCAATATGGGAAGGGGTATTTCTGGTTGGCTGATTCATGCAATATATTTCCCGCACAAGGCTCCTTCACTTCATTCATTTCGCATTTCACAGAATGCTGTTCAAACTGGGTCAAAACTCAATTAAGATTGCTCTGTGTTCATAGGCCAATGTATGTCTGTTGCCTCTTCAGGGTTACGGATGTCTGCAGCACATTTTTATATTATCACACACCCAAATCCCCAACTTTTTTCATAGAATCGTAGAGTAAATCACCAACTCTCTGCTCAGTGTTGAAAATCCAAAGATAAAACCCAGAGCATTCTCAATACTGTCTATTAATCCAAAGGCAGGTCTGGATTAAATGGTCTGGATTAAGCCTTAGTCTCTGAAAATCCAGAGCATCCCCAATAGTCTCTGATTGAAACCCTCCAGGGAGAGTTTCACTGTCTAACTTTTCTTACCATTATGAAGTTGCTCCTAAAAGTTGCTCCAAAAATTTACCTTCCTGTAATTTAAGCACTTGAGACCAAGCCCTGACTTGTGGGCTGTTATGGGACAGCCCTTCAGATATCTGTACAATATACCCCTTCAGTCTGCTCTTCTCCAGGCAAAACTTACCCAGTTTCTTCAATGTTTCCTGCTACAACTTGTTTTCCAAACTGCTCGGCCATCCTTGGAACTTATTCCAGATTGTCTACAATATTCTTCGAAAGCTGTCCTTCAGGTAAGATCTAACTCATGGGTAGGCAAACTAAGGCCTGGGGGCCAGATCCAGTTCAATCTCCTTCTAAATCTGGCCCGTGGACAGTCCAGGAATCAGCATGTTTTTACATGAGTAGTCCTTTTATTTAAAATGCATCTCTGGGTTATTTGTGGGGCCTGCATGGTGTTTTTACATGAGTAGAAAGTGTGCAAGGAAATCAGCCCTGAGTGCTCACTGGAAGGACAGATCATGAAGCTGAGGCTCCAGTACTTTGGCCACCTTCTGAGAAGAGAAGACTCCCTAGAAAAAACCCTGATGTTGGGAAAGGTTGAGGGCACAAGGAGAAGGGGACGACAAAGGACGAGATGGTTGGACAGTGTTCTTGAAGCTACAAACATGAGTTTGACCAAACTGTGGGAAGACAGGAGTGCCTGGCGTGCTCTGGTCCATGGGGTCACAAAGAGTCGGACACGACTAAACGACTAAACAACAACAACAACAACAACAACAACAACAACAACAACAACAACAACAGAATATGTGCTTTTATTTAAAATGCATCTCTGGGTTATTTGTGGGGCATAGGAATTTGTCCTTTCCCACCCAAAAAATATAGTCTGGCCTCCTCACAAGGTGTGGACCGGCCCCCTGCTGAAAAAGTTTGCTGACCCCTAGTCTAACTAGAGGCCCATCTGCACTGTACATTCAAAGCAGCATTGTACCGCTTTGAACAGTCAGGGCTTTCCCTCAAAGAATCCTGGGAAGTGCAGTTTGCTACGGGTGCTGAGAGTTGTTAGGAGACCCCCCCTATTCCCCTCACAGAACTACAATTCCCAGAGTGGTTAACAGTAGATCCCTCTTCCCAGTAAGTTCTGGGAATTGTAGCTCTGCGAGGGGAGGGGGCAGTACATTAGCTCTCATTGTAGAAGCAGGAGGAGAATCCCAAATTTCTCCCCAACTGAAAAACAATAAAAAATTGTAAAATGACTTATTAGCCACAGTTTGGGAACCCAATTGTGTCACCAGATTAGTAATGTTGACCTGAGTTAGGGAGGATGGGTTTCTTTGAAGGAAATAAGACTATTTGTGGATAAAATACCACCTACGGTGAAAATATAACAAGCTCTGATGATGACTGACATTTCTGAGGCAGCGAAAGCTCTTCTTGGAATGTCAGTGCAACAAGGAAACCGATAGCAACAGCATGAAATAGGAAGGCTGATTACATGTCAGTTTTGAACGTCACATTTCATTTTGCTATTTAAATAGTGGGCTGGATCAGTCCTCCAAAAGTCATCAAAAGTTTTGGCAAGAGTGACTGTGCTAATACTTAATTCTGACAATATTTTTACAGCATAAAGTAATTTAGCACCATGGCTGCTGCATGTTATCCTACAGCCTGGGGGGCTGTCAATACTCCCAGGAAGCCAATTAACCCCGTAGATTTGCCTCTGTTACTGCTAATGATACAATGAAGATTGGGACATTACGGTTATCCAACAATGGAGCTCACAAACCAATGCCAGCCTTTGCTTTCCTGCTATGACAGGAGAAGGTAGCCTACATGCTCGGCCAACATGCCACATAGGTAAAGTCAGAGCAAGCATGTTGCTCCTTTGGGCCTCCAGATCTGAACCAATGTACACAAATGTTCTGGACCTCATAACAAAAAGCTTTCAGTAGCCTTCAGAACTATAATGCCATTGCTGGCATCTGATAAAGAGCAAAAGAGATGGTTTTCCATCCATGATGCAAGCTTAGATGCCGATAAATTTTTATTTAGGTCCAGGTCCATTTCAGTACACCTCTTCTTTAAGGGCATCACTTTACTAAGCAAAGTCAATGCAGACAATAGAATAATAGAACTGTAGAGTTGGAAGGGACCCCAAGGATCATGTAGTCCAACCCCCTGCATTGTAGGAATAGGAGTAGAATAATTTGGCACGCACCATGTGTCTGTTTTTAATTGGTTAATATCCTTCCTATATTCAGGATATAGGATCCTAAGGGAATTATACTCAGCCATTTCAGAATTACCCTCAGTTAGGGATGGGGCACAAACTTGCTTTGATTTGCATCTTAATATGAGCTTCCCTGATTTGTAGTTGCCCAAACACATTTTAATATACATTTTAATAATTGTGTCATGAGGAACTGCTCAAGTGCACTTTGCAGATGAAAATACTTTGCATTACAGTGCTAGTCTATATTGCTCCCACAACAACACTTGAACCAAGATGGACTTTTTCCAAATAGTGGAAGGCTGTTCCTCTATTTATTTTTTAAAAACTGTCCAAAATGTGTGTATCAGGGGAGGGTGTGTCTATAAATGCATATATTAGCCAAAAGAGCATACAGGAATGCATTTTATTAAGGAAAATTGCTTGCAACAATGTGCATATTAGGAGACAAGGACACTAAAAATGCAGATACTTTTCATGAGGACTTATTGAAAAAGAATCGCAACTTGATGTGCAAATGTGATGAGCTTGAAGTAGAGCAACTGAGAAAAAACAGAGTTGACAGATTTATCCATCTCTACCCTCAGTGGACTGCCAATCACATTAAAGACATACCATATGCCTACTCTTCAGTTATTTTTCCCTTCTGGAGGGAGAAGGGAACTCGGATTCATCCACAAATTACTCTACATGGATCTGAACCAATGTACATATATATATTATTTTGAAGTGAAGGGGTTAAGGAAGCTTTCGTATGAACCAGTACGATTTTATTTCTAGGGCTGTATGCCCAGTTGGACTCAGTTCATAGCTCAGACATATCCCACTATTTACTATTTACTTGCAACATAGGTCTTCATTAAGGGAGTCTGATGCAGCAGAACCGGAATGCTATAGTGGGCTTCCCCTAGGCATCCACTTGACCACTGTGAGAGCAGAATGATGTGCAAAAGACAGAATGGCACGCGCCGTAGATAAAATGTCAGAGCATTAAGCACGACTAACCCAAAATTAACATTTCTAAAATGCTCGCTGAAATCAAAACGTCTTCACAGCACGCCAAAATCCGCACAGTGTTGGCATCTGCCTCACCGCTGCTGGGAGAGTGTTTCATAATGCAAGGACTACTGTGCTGGATACTCTCTTCTGACTACAGAGAGGTTTGGTGTAACATTCATGTTTTACTGAGCGGTATATGTTCTGTTCAGATGCCATTTTTTTTTTCTAATTCTGGAGATTTCCTATAGCTCACTTGTCAATGAACTTCAGAGGTATACTATTAAAGTCTGCTATTTCTACACACACAAACGCACGCACACCCCAAGAATCCAGCAGTTATGAGTTTGTTGAACAAGAGCATCATTTGAATATACAGAAAGCTATTGACAGGCTGCCACCAAGTGGCAACAACATGAACTTTGCTTTTCTCACCACCATCATCATCATCATTAAGAACTGGTTGAGGTGGAACAATTCCAAACCACCCTTTTGAAATCAGATTTCATTTGTAGGATTCTTGCCAAGATACTATGAAATCAGCTGAGCAGAACCAAAATCCAGGTCACAGGCTAGGTATAAAAATGTCCCCCAGGCCTGAAGTTTCCCAACCCTTTGAAAAGTAAGGAGGTTTAGTTATTTTATTTTTTTATTTTTTGAATGATTCCACCAGGCCCCTTGTAATTTGAGCATCACTACACAAGCCAGTTTGATACTGGAATCAATTGGAAAGCTTTCATTGTCAGCCAAGGCACCATGCACACATCACATGACTCACAAGGAGCTCTGGGATCAAGCAGTATGTCACCTGCCTATTCAACGTATTTGTGATGAGAAAGCATTTCCAGATCTGAATCTATTCATGAAGCTGTCAGAGCCGGGCAGGGAAAGGCTAAGTAGATTATTTACTATTCATTGTTATCTAAGATCTAATTAAAATGTCTTCTCCTTCTCTATTGTATTGAGGCCCTTTAACCGAATATAGACAACATTATACCAGTAGTTGGGATTCAGGTAGTTTGGATGCATTCAGACATCCAAGGGCCTCACACCACCTCTCACCTAGAGTAGTTGTTGAGCCGGCACTAAACACTGTGCAAGTTGGAGCTAAACTCTTTATTAGTAAGTACAGACTTGGTGGAATGTCAGGCCTAAGGAGCACAGCAGCTCATTCCCCATGGATTAGTTGCCAAGACGGAAAGCTCCCACCTCCCCACATCCATCTAAGTTCCCTCTTCTCCAGGGCTTTCCCCCAAGTAATCAGAGAGTGTGCCTGCCTGATGCCAACCTCTCCTCTGCCCTTTTCATGCCACTTCTGGTTCTGAGAAACCAAAGGGGAGGGAGGTCACCAACCAGACCCATCTCTGCCTCTTGGCCTCCCTCCTCTCCTGCTTCAGCTTCTGATTCTGAACATCTCTCTGCCACAGACGCTTCCTGCTCACTAAACCCTGTCACCTCTCCAGCTTCTGACACATCCTCTTCCCAGTCTTCCCCCTCTGGCCACCCATCGTTTCCCACCACCATTTCCCAGGCTCTGAGCCTTGTTCTGTTGGTGGTTCCCCAGTTGGTTCCTTCCACCATTCCTCTGTGTCCAACCAGTCCGTGTCAGTAATGCAGACACTCCACCCTGGTTCTCATCCAGAAGGGCCTTCTGCCCACAGTTATTATGGGCTCTCACACCCCAGATGGTGGCCAGTAACGTTCCTTCCACATTCCCCCACCAATCAAGATATATTCATCCAGGCCAGGGGGGCAGGGTAAAACAAAGACTATGGGATTAGTGTCCATGCCCACATGGGAACCCCCCATCCCATGGACACCCAACCACCACCACCACCACCCCATGTATATATATGAGATGTATGCAGCAACCAAAAGGTTCACTTTGAATCTTTATTTGTGGCATTTGGAATCTGCTCTCTCTTGTTCTAATTCCATTTGTTGTTCAGGTCTGACTTTCGCCCCCAGTAACAATTCTAACTTAAAACTGGTATAACTGGGCGGGGGGGGGGGTGGGCAGTTTCCAGCCGAAACTCACCAGAACTTACTTCCGGCACCTTTCACCTTGTGATAAGAGAACAAGAGAGGAGTTTGTGGCGAGGAGTTTCTGGCACCTCTTTTTCTAGAAAAATACCACTGAGTATAACTATTTTCCCTTTCACATATATGGATGATGTTTGCAGGCAAAGGATCCCCTCAAGAATGGACTAAGAAGTCTGCAAGTGTCAGCCAGCTCCATCCAAAAGTTTTTATACAGGGAACCTTTTAAGTTGTGTGTGTGTGTGTGTGTGTGTGTGTGAGAGAGAGAGAGAGAGAGAGAGAGAGAGAACTGATCAGTTTGAAAACTAGGAACATGGGGGAGTGGCCCCCGAGCTTTCTGAAGGCAATCCTATATAGGGAAGTTTTTTAAAATGTTTAATGTTTTATTATGTTTTTATATATGTTGGAAGCTGCCCAGAGTGACTGGGGCAACCTAGTAAGATGTGTTGGTTATAAATAGTAAAAACAAAATAAAAAAATTCCTTCCAGTAGCACCTTAAAGACCAACTAAGTTAGTTCTTGGTATGAGCTTTCGTGTGCATGCACACTTCTTCAGATACACTGAAACTATAAATAGTAAAATTATCATTATGGAATGGTATGTGCCTATTTTCATCAGAGAAATGTTGGAGGTATGCCTTTTCGGTGGTGGCACCCTCCCTGTGGAATGCACCTCCCAGCAGATGTCAAGGAGATAAATAACTATACAACTTTTAGAGGACATTTGAAGGCAGCCGTGTATTGGGAGGTTTTTCATGTTTGCTGTTGTATCCTGTTTTTATATGTGTTGGAAGCCGCTCAGAGTGGCTGGGTCAACCCAGCCAGATGGATGGAATATAAATAATAATTTTGTTGTTGTTGCTGTTGCTGCTGCTGCTGCTATGTTTTGAGGGGAATCAATGCAAAGGGTTCCCCAGTCTTCTGACCTAAATGTTTTCACACTGCCAACACTCTTTAAATGGCAATGTGTATTATTTCGTTGCCAGATTGAGGGGCCCTTCTGCTCATGTTTTTTGGGGGGACCCTGTATATCTGTCCGCAAGTCCTGCCTTCTTGCACCACTGGCTTCCCCCCTCTAAATGGCTATAATACATTAGCCTACATATTAAATGAAGGCTGTCTGAAAAACCTCCTGGATTATAGTGTGCTGCAAACAAAAGGACTGGCAGATCCTTTGACAACATTGTGCAGTGTAAAGATTGCCCAGTGACAGTCCGGTTGGAAACAATTCCACAGATATAAAAATAGAAAGGCGCATGAAAATGAAAACCCTCCCTTTCCTCTCATGTCATTGCATTCAACAGTTCAGGAGCTGCGGCTAAGTTAGAACAGTTATTGCTGGCCCTGGAATGTCGATATTTGACATTCAAGAATTTGAATTGATTCTTAAAGCGCCGGGTTGAAGGACAAATGCAATGAAAAACCTCTGAACACAAAAACCGGTCAGAAAGGCATCGCTCACATCCTTCTGAACTGCTGGAGAATCTTTTCATAGTTAATGCTTTTATTTTGCACTGAATTTCCGAGACCTACAACGGTTTCCCTCTCTCTTTTCTGTGGGCACATGTTCAGGATTGTTTGATCTCTTTTGTAGATGAGCGGAAGCCTAAACTGTCCTTGATCTTCATAGAGGCAAACAGTTGCAAGCAAACTGCATTTGCGGGAGCAAGAATGTACTGTCCTGTTTGTACTGCGTTTTATAACCTATGATCAACCGTTTTCCCCCACGGGTGGCTAGCCAGATAGCTTTGTAGTAAACTGACCTCCACAGAAATGGGTCTAATATCAATCAAGAAGGATTGCTAAAGTCCTCAGAAATATGATGGATGACAGCCAGGTTTGTGGAGGACATTCGTGGTGGCAGGGACCTACTCTGGCGTCATTTTGGCTTTAGGCAAATAACATTTTAATTGTGTGTTCAGACCCAGAAACCTCCCTCCCCCCCATATAAATTCACACATGACTCAAATTTTGGTTTTTGGCAGAATTTATGTCACAACTTTACTGATTACAGAAAGTGACTGGTTGCATAGGCTCTGGTTCGACTAGCTCCCTGCCATGCAGGTAGCGCTGATCCAGGGTTCCAGCATAGGTCAGCCAAGGGTGAACACCTGAATAAGTGGAAAGCCGGGAACGGGCTAACTCCACCACCCAAATGTGCCCCTGGGCTCAGGCACAGGCACAACCCCCTCTCAGGGGTTGACCATACCATCAAGCCCCTGGATTCCTTTAACGGAATACCCTTCACATAGGGATGGCGAGAGTGTTCTCCTATCCCTATCACCTGAACCAGAGCCTATCCGCAACCTTACAAGTTGTGAAATTTTGCTACATGGCAGGCAAAACCCAAATGGCAACAGCCAAGCAGCCAAGTGGGGTAAATTCCTGCCATGCCCCTGTCCCAATGACAGACGGCACACGACGGCACAGCAAGGTCAAGCGCAAAGCCCTAAAAGTAGGGAGAGGTGGGCGGGTGTTCCAAATGCACACGTCGAAAGAGGAAGCTCTGGGTCATGTGCATGGGCATAAATAGGTCCCTCAAACTGTTTGGACTACGTCCCATTGGCCAGATTATTTGAAGAACATTGAATAAATAAATAGTCTTGTGGAAGGCCCTATTTGAGGGGGGCAGAGGCTCCTTTTTCACAAGAGTTCTTAAAACTACTGATATGTGAATGTGTCATTAATATTACAGATTTTGGATGTTTGCTACCTTTTCAAAGAATCAGTTGGAGGATCATCTAATTTAACCCCACTGCAATGCAGAAATATGCAGCTGTCGAACCTGCAACATTGGCATTATCAAAACCACGCTCCAGCCAACTGAGCTATCCAGCCCTACCTGAAGAGCTTGATACAATTACCAGCAGTGGGAAATTACAGGCTTGATGCCACAGTTGTGAATTCATTCATTTAGTCATTCAGTTATGTTGATTATGGCATTTATAGCCCACCTTTCCTCCAAGGAGCTCCAGACATATTATCCTCACAAGAACCCTGTGAGGTAGGTTTGTCTGACAATTGATGACAGGCCCAAGGTCACCTACTGAGCTTCATGACCAAGTGGGAATTTGAACCCTGGTCTCCCAGGTCTTGGTCCCAACATTCCAGCCACTCCATCACACTATTAACATGCAAATAACTTGTAAAGACTACAAGGTAAAGGGACCCCTGACCATTAGGTCCAGTCGCAGACGACTCTGGGGTTGTGGCTCTCATCTTGCTTTACTGGCTGAGGGAGCCATGTGCCCAGCATGACTAAGCAGCTTCTGGCAAACCAGAGCAGCGCATGGAAACGCTGTTTACCTTCCCGCCAGAGCAGTACCTATTTATCTACTTACGCTTTGTGCTTTCGAACTGCTAGGTTGGCAGGAGCAGGGACCGAGCAACGGGAGCTCACCCCATCGTGGGGATTCGAAATTCACATTTGGTTGGGCTCCTAATTCAGATCTTACGGAAATAGGCCCAGAAGCCAGCCATTATTGACGTTAGACATCACTGGATTTTCTGGACTTCCAAAAATTGGACTTCCAAAATTGAATTGTTATTAGTCAAGAATGGAAATATCTGTGGGTTGTCAGACAGGCCAAATGGTTCTTAGCTATCCTGTGTACTACTTCTTAGCATTTTTTTTAAAAAAAGATTCTTCTAATTTTGTATTGCACTTAAATCCTTAATCCAGCTGGTTGTTGTCTTTGGTGGTTTTCCTCTTTGAGGGCTTCATTTCCTCCGCTGCAACAAGGCTTCCTCCATAACAACCATGTATGTAGGGGGCTGGACTAGATGACCCTTGGGTCCCTTCCAACTCTATGATTCTGTGATGTCATAAATAAATTATATCTGGGGTTAGGCTTCAGATGTCTTAGATAAATTATGTCTTGGGTTAGAATTCAGTAGTAGGAATCCTTGAGGGAAGGTAGTATTTGTTTGTGTCAAATAAATATAGAAAGGCGAGAGAGGTGCTGAATAACTTTTCAGGAATATGTTAATCACGAGCAGTACTTTTCGCTCGGCATTGGCTGTTCTTAAAAGACCCCGGAGAGCTTGTAGGCATCTCACATTCATCTTTCATTTTTTGCAGGCTTTGTGTTTTATCTTCAGCTATTTGCTGTCTAGCACGCGGTGCAGTTCTCCTCCCCACCCACCTCCAACTCCCAAATCTAAACACCATGTTCACTCTGAGGAGGATTACAGTTTTATAACTGCAATTATAGGAGCTATTGCACAGGATCCAGCTGACGAGAAAGAGAAATGCTGTTTTGTGAAAATGTTTAAGACAGGTTTGCAGTCTTATCTCCCTATGGGGTGGCAACATGCAACATCTAAACAAGCCCATCTGAAAAACCTTCCTTTTTTTCTGAATGTAATAGATAGCACTGGCCCCATCAGTGGGCAGAGTGAGACAGTAGCCTTGGGCAACAGACTCTGGGTGCTCTGCAAAGGCACCCAATTGTCAGTTATCACTTGCCATTGTATTTTTACTGCTGGGGAGAGAAGTTTGTGGTTTTTTCTGCCTCAGGTGCCAAAATACCATGGTTGGCCTTGGACACTATGCACCTTGACTCGAAGAGGAGGGGTGAGGGGGTCATTTGTTGCTCAAGTATATCATGACAACCTCTGCATTTCTGTTTCCAGTTTCCAGACTTTCCTCTTATGACAAGAATCATAGAATCATAGAGTTGGAAGAGACCACAAGGGCCTTCGAGTCCAACCCCCTGCCAAGCAGGAAACACCATCAGAGCACTCCTGACATATGGTTGTCAAGCCTCTGCTTAAAGACCTCCAAAGAAGGAGACTCCACCACATTCCTTGGCAGCAAATTCCACTGTCGAACAGCTCTTACTGTCAGGAAGTTCTTCCTAATGTTTAGGTGGAATCTTCTTTCTTGTAGTTTGGATCCATTGCTCCGTGTCCACTTCTCTGGAGCAGCAGAAAACAACCTTTCTCCCTCTATGTGGCATCCTTTTATATATTTGAACATGGCTATCATATCACCCCTTAACCTCCTCTTCTCCAGGCTAAACATGCCCAGCTCCCTTCAGGCAGGCCTGGAGGGAGCATATGTGGCCCTCTAGACCTCTCTCTCTCTCTCTCTCTCTCTCTGGCCCTTGGGAAGAGACCCCAAGCACATTCCTTCCTCAGCCACCCTATATTCCTCCAGGCCACACCCCTCGCCAGCATTGCTTCAGCTCTTCTTGTCTCCCTGCTGACATGTGTTCTTGAACTCTGATAATGGCTCTTCCTTGCCTGCTGGACGGCAGAGAGGGCTGTAGAAAGTAGCCTACCGTACAAAGGTAAAATTGACATCCATTGCTCTGCTTGCTTTTGTCTCTAGCTCTACCTACCTGCCATCGACCGATTGGATGCAAAGGAATGGGGGAAGAAACAAGCTGGGGAAGCCCCAAGGGAAGGAGGCTCAGAGCCCGGGGATTGGTGATGGAATGAGGATGAGGCGTCAGAGGGAGAAGAGGGAGCAAACTGGGAGGAGGAGGTCTTGGAAACTGAAGAGGTGACAGGGCTTAGTGAGCTGAGAGAGAGAGAAATCCAGAAGCAGAAGAGGGAGAGTGGGAGGAGGGAGGCCAAGAGGCAGAGAAGAGTCAGGCTGGTGATGAGTCACAGGTGTCTCCCCCCCCCCCCCGCTGTGACGAGCTTTCCTCCCCCTGGTCTCCCAGAACCAGGAGAGGCATGAAGCAGCAGGAGCAAAGGCAGGCATGCAGGCACAGTCTCTGGTTGCTTGGGAAACACGCTTGGGAGGAGGGGACTTAGGCAGCTGAGGGGAGGCAGGGACCTTCAGTCTCAACAACCAGGCCCAGACAGAGGGGGGTGGGGCATATGGACCACAGGGGGCCTCGGTCAGCATATACACAATCGCAGGGGATGCACTGGGGCGAATGTGGAGGTGCAAAGTCATAATTTAGACAATTATTTGTCAGCATAACTTTTGTGAAAATTATTTATATACTTACTTATTTATAAGACTTCAGTTATCCCCAGGGTAAAAAAAGGGGAGGGCACATTATCTACCTGGTCCGGGCCTCTGCCTGGCTCTGCAAGGCCCTGTCAACAACTGCTTCATGGGGGCAAGAACTGATTTGCTGTGCTTGTCAGGCCTGATCTGTAGCCCATCATGACCAGCATCCCGTATCTTGCAGTGTCCAACTAGGTTAAAGCAGGGTGTGAAGACAATTGACCTCACCCACACATTATAATGGCAGTTGCTATTTTCTAATCCCTCCCCCTCCCATTCTGACTCTTCTGTTGGGGGCAAGAGGGCAGTTTTCAAGGTTGCTACCTGTTTAGTCATTTCATAGCAACAGTGGCATCTGCTAGGAAGAGTGTGCATCTTCCAGCCAGAAGCTGCGATTGAAGCGGTCCATAACTGGGATTAGGGTCACGGTCTGATGTCACTTTAGCAGTTTTTCCTCCCAGGAAAACCACAGCCATAACAGTTTGTCCTTACTTGCCTAGCAAAAGGAAACCGCATCACTTCAACTGCATCATGCAAGAGCAGACATATTGCTGAAAAGCAGGGAATAAGAAAGGGAAGCTTTGTCGTCGAATTGAAACAACACAAACTCAAGGAACAATAGTTAAAAATACTGGCAATCAGATACATAGTATTTGATAACTATTGGATAATGGTTTGTAATGTTCCCACAGGGTGTCCTTAAGCACCTCTCCACTACTCAGTGATTAAAGCAGTTCATCTTTTCCAATAAAGCTACAAGAGGCTTAACATTGCAGTCCTATACAGTTACTCAAAAGGACAGATGGGTTAATCTGTAATTTTTAGTTTTTCCTCTTTTTACGCTTAAGTTCAGCTCTCCACATGTCCACATCAGTCAGTGATTGATTTATTTTTAATATTCTTGTGAAAATAAAACAATGGATTTCTCCTAATAAATGCTTGCTTGCACAGAATATTGCCTAATATGCCTCTTTTGCAAGGCAAGGATAGCTCAGTTGGTAGAGCCTGAGACCCTTAAACACATGATTGTAGGTTCAAGCCTCACGTTGGGCAAAAGTTTCCTGCATTGCAAGGGTGGGACTAGATGATTCTATAATGCACTTTGGTAGGTTATTTTCACCCATATCTTTATATATATGCAACTTTACCCTAGCACATGCATTTTTGCACCCATTACTTTGCTGGAGAACTGCCTTGCAAAAATTGGAAGTGAAAAATTTGAAGAAGGGCTGTGTATTGTTTCAGAACTGAAAATAAGGTGGGTTCACCTTTAAATGTCACTGGGCCCATCACCTCTTGGCAAATAGAAGGGGAAGAAATGGAGGCAGTGAGAGATTTTACTTTCTTGGGCTCCATGATCACTGCAGATGGTGACAGCAGTCACAAAATTAAAAGACGCCTGCTCCTTGGGAGAAAGGCGATGACAAACCTAGACAACATATTAAAAAGCAGAGACATCACCTTGCCAACAAAGGTCCGTATAGTTAAAGCCATGGTTTTCCCAGTAGTGATGTATGGAAGTGAGAGCTGGACCATAAAGAAGGCTGATCGCCGAAGAATGGATGCTTTTAAATTATGGTGCTGGTGGAGACTCTTGAGAGCCCCGTGGACTGCAAGAAGATCAAACGCATCCATTCTGAAGGAAATCAGCCCTGAGTGCTCACTGGAAGGACAGATTGTGAAGCTGAGGCTCCAATACTTTGGCCACCTCATGAGAAGAGAAGACTCTCTGGAAAAGACCCTGATGTTGGGAAAGATTGAGGGCACAAGGAGAAGGGGATGACAGAGGACGAGATGGTTGGATGGTGTTCTCGAAGCCACAAACATGAGTCTGACCAAACTGAGGGAGGCAGTGGAAGACAGGAGTGCTTGGCGTGCTCTGGTCCATGGGGTCACGAAGAGTCGGACATGACTAAATGACTAAACAACAACAACAACAACAACCTTTAAATGTGGACTGAATTGAACCTCTCCCCATCCCTGCTCTGAGGTGAATCCCACTGAATCCAATGGGATTTACAGGTAAGTGTGATTCAGATTACAGCTTTAAGCATTCAGCACAGAAACAGTCGTTCTTTGGTGGTTCCATTGCAAGAGTACCCTTCAACAATTACAATTATCTGGCAACACAGTAATTGCAGATTAAGGTATCCTATTCCTAGGGTAATGGAGATGAGTGTAGGACCCGTGTTTCTTCAGTGGAACAGCTGAAAGGGGGAAAGTTCTCCCTCCCTCCCTCTCTCACATGCTCTTTCTCTCATACATCAGTTAAATTATACCTTTGTGCAAAGTGTTCTTGCTCTCTACTTTTTTCTTTGTTTGGAGATATCTATTCAATAGTGTTTGTAGAACCATCCCTGAGTCAATTGCATTTGAGAGCTGCCAAGGGCACAATTGGGATCTCAAGCAGAGAGAATGGGAGGGCATGCTTGCTTTTTAAGCATCTGAAATATGAACAGCTTAATCATGCATCTGGTAATTAATTTGTAATTAGGCACAAGGAGAATGTTAAGATTTGCATGGTGGGAAGTATGGGATGTGAAATGGAGAGAGAGTTCATGTTTTGTATTCCAAGGAAGCTTCCTGATACTGAGTCAGATCATTGATCCCCTAGTTCAGTATTTTCCACACTGACTGGCAGCAGCTGTCCAATATTTCAGGCAGGCAGGAAATGCTGGGGACTTAACCTTCCTGCATGCAATGAAGGTGCTCTGCTACTCTGCCTCAATCCTTCCTCAAAGGTCTTTCACTGGGGTTTGGGGGGCAAACACACCTGAGAAACTTCCTTCCTTTATCTAACAGTCTCTACAATTCTATGATTCTTCAAGAAGATGGCTATGTTTCAGTGCACGTATTGTTTCAGAATGTGCAAGTAGATTTCCCTTTATGTGGGAACCAGGGTGAATTTCTCTCTCCCCTTCCCTAATTCTGACTAAATGGCACATATTATGCAAGAAGATTCCCCTTTACAGTCCCTTTTATTTTCAGTGACTTAAAAGCTCGATTGACTTAGTTGCTGTGGTAGTCTTCCCTGAACCCGGAGAGAAAAAGCAGCATCTTGTCTCCTTCATTCATTTTTAATATGGGAATATGATGTTGGAGTCTCGGAAAGCTGACCTGATTAAGAATTAGCATGCCTTAAATGCAGTTGCGCAGGGAAAAGCAGCTTCCTTAAAAGAAGATTAAAATGGGACATGGTATTATTCATTAATAAGGGGCTCATTGTTCAATGCCAAAAATCTTGCAGTTGCTTTTCTCCCACCTGTTCAATCAAAGAGTGTCTGTGGATAGTGTGGCTAAATGTGGTTTAGTCCAGGGATGGGGGAACCTGTGACCCTTCAGACATTGGATTCCAACTCCCTTCATCCCTATTTGCCATTCTGACTGGGGGTGGTATAAGTTGTAGTCCAGCAATATCATCTTCCTGGCTTGTGTGTCCTCCAAGCCTTTCATGGTATGGGTTAAATTTACCTTCCCGCGGTGCCACCTGCTTTATGTACTATATGAATGAGCAGCCCACACCCTTCGTCAGTGGATGCTGAATCTGGTAGTGTGACCTTTTCCTGCATATTGGCAATATGGCCTAAGAAAACTAGATAGTTTTGAATAGTTATAGATGTACCCACGATACACAGTAAAGCTGGTGGTTGGATAAAATGTGGTTGAGACTGCTGGAATAGTTTTACTTGACTTGGTGACTCCTGAGATTTAACCAATAGTTGCCACCAGCGATTTAACCAATAGTTGGTTCAATGTCAAGAAGGCGGATTCTGTACATGCTGTAGAGGGAAGCGAGGGGCAGGTAGGAGAGAAGGAAAACTGTGATCTGAAACCTCCGCTGCCTTGCAGGATATCTTCGGGAGAAGAAATGGCTAACGACTAAATGCTACACAAATCCGGAGTGGCGTCCCTAGGACGGTTGGATGGCAACTTGTACTCTGACAACTCCTGCAGCCAAGCTGGTGCTAAACGTCTTGCTCTGCTTTCCTTTCGACCACACCCGCAAGGGCAGCCCATGATCTCCATACACACTGCCCAGGCTTGTGCCCCAAGGAGGTCACTTTGGTCCTGCTAACATAGTGGCTTGACTTCATCCCCAGAGGTGCAAACCATTGTCTCTCGAGACAGACTGATGCCAACATATTCTAAGCAGCAATGCCCCAAATAGGGGGATAAACCTTTAAGATCTTGAAAGAAGCTTTGACTTGAAGAGCCACAAAAACATGTTATTGCTTGAATCAAGAGCTATGAGCAAAAGAAAACAGTGTATTGAACCCAGGACCGTCTGCATGCAAAGCAAATTATCTGCCACTGAGCTATAGCTCTTCCCCAGTAAGCTGTAGGAAGCCTTTGAACTAGAATCCCTGGATGTGGCTTTGTTTTCATCCCATGATCTCATTGTGCGTGGATGGCGTCCTTGGTGAATAGAAGCTTTCCACAAGCAAGAGCACTTGAGGTGACAGATTCTGCTTTGCAAGAGCTTTGGGTGAGCTGAGAGGCAGAAAATGGCACTAGCTGAGCACTTCAATTTAGCACCAGCCGTTTTCATGTGCGATGTTGAACAATTGCTTGCACATGAAAGTATACACTATGTTTCAGAAGCCCAAGGTTTCTCTCTTTAAAGAGATGATTGATCAGAGAACTCTTTCTAAGTGGAGAAAAGAAAAATAAAGATATGTTTTCTACCTACCCAACAGAACTGCAGTTGTGCAGTGTGGGTTCAAACCTCATCTCAAACAGAAACTCAGTAACAGGGCAAGGCTATGTCTGCTCAGAAGTAACTTCTTACTCCCAGGTAGGAAGGTATCAGATTGCAGCCTAAGTAGTTGTAAGAAAGACACTGGCTATACCCATGCTATGCATTTAAAACAATCCTATACCACTTTGACAGTCATGACTTTTCAGAATGAATTCTGGAATCTATAGTTTGTAAAAGGCGCTGAGAGTTGTTAGGAGGCGTCTCACAGCGCTATGATTCTCAGAGTGGTTTAATTATCAATCCTTCATTCCTAGGAACCCTGGGAATTGTAGCTTTGTGAGGGTGAACTGCTTTCAATAATGTATTACAGGAGAGAGCAACCTTTATTCTGTTTTTAATCTGTTGGGAGCCGCCCAGAGTGGCTAGGGAAACCCAGCTGAATGGGTGAGGGTATAAATCCAACTTCTTCTTCTTCTTCTTCTTCTTCTTCTTCTTCTTCTTCTTCTTCTTCTTCTTCTGGTAATCTGGAAGTACCACAAACTGGTGATGCCAGAGTCAAAAGTGCCAAGCCCAGTGCCAAAGATGGGTAGGTCCATTACGTTTCTCTCTCGCCCACTTTCCCCACATTCCATCCTTAACACCAGACGGAATCGGACCAAAGGTCACATGAGGCTATAGAGCAGCAAGCTGCTTGTCTCTGTTTTATCCCTACAATGCTTTTGACTTCAAATGCCCTTGGCATTTATTTCAAAAATGAGTATTAGGCTCCAGAACTTGAATTATACACTAGCAGCTACATTACTAGAGAATTTGAGTTCAAAGAAACCAAAATAAGCAGTGTAGTTTTGCCATCGATCAGTGCATTTTTAAAATATTCAGTCTGCCATCTGGATTCAAAATTGTGCCCAGATGTAGCCATGACTAGATGAAAACTTGCTCCTTGATCTCAGGAACCATCACACAAAATTTGGTGAAGATATCTTAAAAGAGGTGTCCAAGTGCATAATGAACAAACAACTTTTCAAAATAGACTCAGTAGATTAAATTATAGATGACAACTTCCCATCTCTATCAATCTTTGTGTCCCTTTACAAAGCCTCACTAGATAACTGGGATGTTGGCTGCGCACTCACATCGCCTACACACCCACAATAGAGTGGTTCTCTTCTATTTTATGACCTTATAACACTTCAGAAACTCCCAGGTTATAAATGTCATTCCTCTAATACACCTTAGTACAATGGCAAAGTTAGATCTATGCTTCCTGCAGTGCCTTAATAAAAAATATATATATTCACCAACAGATCAAACACAGCTAAGCCTGCCAGCACACCATGAAATATTGCTTGCAGGAAATTAAAACTTCTATGCAATCTTCCATACCTACTTATATGCAGAGATACTGTATTCTTTTCCAGGTGATAAGAGAAAAAGAAACTAATTACTTTAGTAGACTTCTTAGGGGGGAAGGATGGAGAAAATAAAATGAAACCTGTCTGGAGCAGTCATTCAAAAGACTGAGACACTGTGGTTGTTTTGGGAAGATTAGTCAAAGAGCCAAGTTATATAGCCCTTTGTCAAAAAAATTACTGGCAGAAGAAGTAAAAAGAACACCAGTAGAAAATCCATTCTTATTCCTATACAATGTTTCCCTGTAACTTTTCCCTGAGGTTCAGTTTGCTGCTATATATTAAAAGGTATTTGACATTTAGCGAAAAATGAAATCCCTAATTTCCTGTAAATATCACAACACGGTTAGATCTTTCTCAGGACAATATTTTCATGTTTTATTATGTTTTTATAAACATAATAAGCCTCCCAGAGTGGCAGGGGCAACCAAGCCAGATGGGCAGGGTATAAAAATTACGACTACTACTATTACTATTGGCATTATTGCGATTTTCTGTGCTCAGTGTGCTGTTGCTCATTGCTTATCTGGACCAGGGTGTAATGTTTCATAGAATCATATAACTGGAGAGCTGGAAGGCACCCCAAGGATCATCTAGTCCAACCCCCCTGCAATGCATATAAAAATACATCCTCTCTGGATTAAAATATGGGGATCCAAAACACACACACACACATCCCTATCCCTAAGATGCATTAAAGCTGTAACCCAGCTATGATCTCCTAGATGTTGTTGGACTCCAACTCCCATCATGCATCACCAATGACCATGCTGGTTGAGCTTCATGGGAGTTGGGGTCCAACAGCATCTGAAGGGCACAGCTGTCTTATCGCTGCTGTTACCGTTAAGAGTCATTCAAGGAATCATAGAATCATAGAATCCTAGAGTTGGAAGAGACCACAAGGGCCATCGAGTCCAACCCCCTGCCAAGCAGGAAACACCATCAGAGCACTCCTGACATATGGTTGTCAAGCCTCTGCTTAAAGACCTCCAAAGAAGGAGACTCCACCACACTCCTTGGCAGCAAATTCCACTGTCGAACAGCTCTTACTGTCAGGAAGTTCTTCCTAATGTTTAGGTGGAATCTTTTTTCTTGAAATTTGGAACCATTGCTCCGTGTCCGCTTCTCTGGAGCAGCAGAAAACAACCTTACTCCCTCCTCTATGTGACATCCTTTTATATATTTGAACATGGCTATCATATCACCCCTTAACCTCATCTTCTCCAGGCTAAACATGCCCAGCTCCCTTAGCCGTTCCTCATAAGGCATCGTTTCCAGGCCTTTGACCATTTTGGTTGCCCTCCTCTGGACACGTTCCAGTTTGTCAGTGTCCTTCTTGAACTGTGGTGCCCAGAACTGGATACAGTACTCCAGGTGAGGTCTGACCAGAGCAGAATACAGTGGCACTATTATTTCCTTTGATCTAGATGCTATACTCCTATTGATGCAGCCCAGAATTGCATTGGCTTTTTTAGCTGCCGCGTCACACTGTTGGCTCATGTCAAGTTTGTGGTCAACCAAGACTCCTAGATCCTTTTCACATGTACTGCTCTCAAGCCAGGTGTCACCCACTCATTTTTTTTGCCCAAGTGCAATACTTTACATTTCTCCCTGTTAAAATTCATCTTGTTTGTTTTGGCCCAGTTCTCTAATCTGTCAAGGTCGTTTTGAAGTGTGATCCTGTCCTCTGGGGTGTTAGCCACCCCTCCCAGTTTGGTGTCATCTGCAAATTTGATCAGGATGCCCTTGAGTCCATCATCCAAGTCATTGATAAAGATGTTGAATAAGACCGGGCCCAAGGCAGAACCCTGTGGCACCCCACTAGTCACTCTTCTCCAGGATGAAGAGGAACCATTGATGCGCACCCTTTGGTTCAGTCAGTCAGCCAGTTACAAATCCACTGAGTGGTAGCATAGTCAACTCCACATTTTACTAGCTTCTTTACAAGAATATCATGGGGCACCTTGTCAAATGCCTTGCTGAAATCAAGGTAGGCTACATCCAATGTGTTCCCCAATATGGGGTAATACCAGTTCTAGCTAGGACATATCCTCATAGAATGTCCACAGGGAGTTGCTGCATGTACACATGGAAGCAGTAACCCTTCAAACAATGTTCCCACCATGCACACTTATTGAAAGCACTTCTGATTGACTGGAAAAGAAAGGGCCATTGTTGAAATGTTTATGATCAACCACAAGGTGTCACTCAAGTGCTGCTGGGAACACAATGCAAACAGCAACTCACAGAAGGAACAGAGAAACCTCCCAAGTTGGTCTGGTATTTGGTGGGGGGTGGAATTACCCAGGTCTGTGGAATGACATGCATGAAACTACATTTTTCTTACACAAAGAAGCAAAAACAGGAAAGGGCCAGGGCAGACGGACAGACTGATTGAAGATATTTTCAGATAGATAGATAGATAGATAGATAGATAGATAGATAGATGAAAGAAAGAAAGAAAGAAAGAAAGAAAGAAAGAAAGAAAGAAAGAAAGAGAAAGATGAGCAGATTGAGAGACACAGACATTTTCCAGAATGATCTGGAAAGTCCACACTGGAAACAGAACGGTGAACTATATGAAACTTTGACATCATTCAAGCAGGATTTGCTTATGCTCTGAACATGAAGACCATCAGAAGTACGTTGAACTGAAATTGTTGGGGCTTATTCAGTGGGATTAGGACTGCAGCTTTACAATGCAATCCTAGTGCCAAAATATGGAGGTTGGGAGAGGGTAGAATGTGGCATGACCTTAAACCTTAAGTAATAATAATAATAATAATAATAATAATTTATTATTTATACCCCGCCCATCTGGCTGGGTTTCCCCAGCCACTCTAGGCGGCTTCCAACAAAGGTTAAAATTACTTTAAGGTTAGATAGTTACAATGGAATGGTCTCGGTGGAGAGGTGCACATTTTTCTTCTTATTTACTCATGATTATTACTTTGTCAAAATATTTAAAAAAAAAATAAAAAGAATGTGTACAATGTAAATAAATGTATAAAATATAAATAAAAGAACGAAAAAATAATAAATAAATAAATATTAAAAAGATGACCTTAAGCCAACACAAATTCCTTACCATGGTGTATCTACTTACCCTAACTGAGGGAAGGCAGAAGAAGTTGCCAGAAGTTACCTCAGTGCGAAGGGCAGAAAAGGTGTGTGTCGGGCCAGCGAAAGAGTGGGTTGGGTCTGGGGAGGAAGATAAAACAGCTCCCTGTACCAGTGGCGGACCTACATTTTGGGGTCCCTGAAGCTTGAACTGTTATGGGGGGCCCTTTGCAACTAGCAACAAGATCTGGGTAATCCCTGTTGACTTCTTCAATAAGGTTGTTCCTCGGCAGTTCGCCACACCTTGACAACACCTGTGCTACCGACTCTCAAACTTTGGGATTGTTGAAATAGATACAACAACAAAAGAAACAATTTGAGTTGTGACACTCAGATTGGGTCTACTAGACCGATAAAAAAAAAGAAAAAGTAATGCGGACTAAAATTGCTTCTGGGATTAGCGGCCCTGAAACTTTAGCTTTCTTAGTTTCATAGTAGATCCGCCCCTGGCTCTTTATTAATTAATCCTGCCTACAAAGCAATTAATAACACCACACACAAAATGCAGGTGTAACCAATGCTTTTTTTATATAGAAAAAGAGGTGCTGTAAGTCACCACGAACGCCTCCCTTGTTCTCTGTATAATGGCAATGGCGCCCACCTGAGAGACACCAGAACCAAAGTTCTGGCAAGTTCCGGCTGGAAAAAAAATGCCCTGGGTGTAACTAAAATTCACCCCACAGGGGTTGGTGGAAGGACACAAAATGAAAGTTTCCACCACCCTTGTCTCACACACCAGAGCACTTAGGATATAGTTTAAGTTACACAGCTATGTTGGTGGAGGATTGCCCTGCTAAACCTTCAGTTTACAGCAAATTCAAAAGTCTTGCAGGCCATGTGGTGCAATCTGTGGATCTTCTCAGATTTGCACACTGGGCTGACTCCAGTTTTATCATCATGCAGACACAGCACTCGCCCTCCCATAGCACCCCTCCAACCTTTGTGGCTGGTGGGTGCGCGTGAGGCATTTTATTTGGGAAGGGTTGCCACAGGGAGGATCACAGTGGCAAGACAAACAGCGCTCTTATCAGGATAGTGCTGGTTGCGGCCTAAAGCCGCCATTTTACTTCCCCTCACAAAATTCCAGGGACCTGATGTACTATTGCTCAGGGCATAGCTGTCAACTTTTCCCTTTTCTGGCAAGGAATCCTATTCGGAATAAGGGAATTTTCCTTTAAAAAAGGGAAATGTTGGCAGCTATGGCTCAGGGATGTTGTTTGAATCAAGTCTCATTTTCAAAAGAGGGTTTCTTGTTATTAGATGCATAAAGCCACCTACAATTTCACTGGAACCCGCTCATTTCCACACACACAGTTGAAGTCATTTATGGCAGACATTTATTATTATTATTATTATTATTATTATTATTATTATTAGCAAAGTAGTCCCACTGACAACAGTGAGCTGGTTCTTGTTAAATCTGAGGAAGGGTGCATTAATTTTTTCGCATCCTCAGTAGTCTGTTGCCGTTTGATGCCAAATCTTTAAAAAGAAATATCATCATGCGGGTTAGAAAGCGTAGATTTTGCCACTACTTATTTTGGTTTCTTCCCTATCAAAACATAATCAAAAATATCTGAAGTTTCATTTGGCCACATCACACCCATTGTGCCTTCCTGCTGAAGTTGCAACAAATATTTTGCTGAAAGACAAAACCGCATATCCTGTGGGATCTATCTGTGCAACTGTTTCTTTTTGAGTTTATCCTCCCCATTTCTCCCTGCTTGCAAAAATAAAAGTTGAAGGTACTGGTTATTTTCCTTGATCTAACAGACGCCTTCTAGCAAAGGCAAGATCAGACAGTAGGAAATTTGTATCACCCTGTGAACACAGCAGTGAGTATGGCAGACGTCAGAACCAGGAAAACAGGAGAGATAGATAACATAAATGCAAGTGAAAGGAGGAGAAGAAATGAGCTGGATCTCAGCACCAGGTATTCCAAACTGAGAGGACATATTTTGATTTTCTCAGATATTGGCAAAGATTGGCTCAGACATCATCCTGAAATCTCCTTGACATACAGTGGTACCTCGAGTTAAGAACTTAATTCATTCTGGAGGTCCGTTCTTAACCTGAAACTGTTCTTAACCTGAGGTACCACTTTAGCTAATGGGGCCTCCTGCTGCCGCCGCCACATGATTTCTGTTCTCATCCTGAAGCAAAGTTCTTAACCCGAGGTACTATTTCTGGGTTGGCAGAGTCTGTAACCTGAAGCGTCTGTAACCTAAAGTGTCTGTAACCCAAGATACCACTGTATATGAAAAATGGACAATTAATATTGTTCTCACAATGCTGTAGGCTTTGACACTTGGACAAGAGGACCTTCAGGGCACATTCAAAACTATGATTCTAGGGTTGTAAGCTAAAAGAGTAGATTAATGGATTTGGAGAACGTCACATACCCTCAGTCACTGTAACTCTGCTTTCTATAGATATTGAAACTTCCCAGCTTTGCATTGCACTGTAGTTTTATGAAACTGTGTGTGTTTGTAGAACAATGTTGCAACTCAGAAGAGAGTACATGTTCATGGTTGTTATGGTTGTGGTTTGTAGCCATTCAGTAAGTGCTATGACACTTACTGAAGTGATGACACTCATGCATCCCTTCTGTATAACCATTTGGGAGGATCCCTTGACTCATCAACATAGCGGCAAATAAAACGTTTTAAAAGTGTTGTGAAATGCAATAAACACATGTGACACTAGATGGCGACAGTGAGCTATGCAAATATTCAATGTATTTTTCCAAACGTTTTTTTAAAAGGATTTTCACAGCGTTTTTAATATGTGTGTAGATTCCACCCCTGTGAATGCAAGGCTCACATTCAAATTTGTAAATGCTTTTTGCATTATTTTATTTCAATAGCTACAATGAGTTCCACAGAACCCAAATCATTTGCTCCTGGTCATTTTAACTCCGAAGAAGTAGAATTAAAGCTTTATGCTAAGTTCTTCAAAGACACGAAACAATGCATTATATATTCAAATGAAGTGATATTGTTTGTTTGTTTATTATTGAATTTATATACAGCCCTATAAATATAAATTCAATAATATTATAAATATTGAAGGAGGTCACAGAACAACATACAGCAAACTCTGTGCATATAATTTACAACCGAAACACAATATATTTGCAAACAGACACACAAGCCCTCCATCACTGCAGGGTGGGCTATAGGCATGCACATGCCCCTGCTTGGGTCTGCTTCCTCTTTCTCCCTCTCCCGCAGGTGTGTCCCCAATCTGTTCTGGAGGGTTGGGAGAAGCCCCAGAACAAGCTTGAGGTGGGAGAAGAAGTAGAGGTTCTGTTGTGTGAGCAGAAATCATTTAACTTGCACAAGAATTTTGCTGGGTTCAGCCCTCGTTCCCTGGCCAATGCGCAAACACAACACCGGACCTCACTTTTTTCCTAAAAGTTCAGATTCCCTTTCCATGTCTTCATCCTCTGTGCCTGCTCCAACCCTTTGCGTTTGGATGCTCCTCCTAAATTCAAGCAACAAAAGACTCAGATGGTCCCCAACGTCATGTCATCTCAGATCAGCTGGCCTTCTGCTCCTTGGCCTCCCTTGGCGCAGCCTCTTCCCCTAAGATCCTGACCCTGGAACATATCGATAATTCCACTGTGACATCCTAACTTGAGAAGTTCGCTGCCTGCAATCTGCTTCAACCACATGACAAAGTTTCCTTGTATTTGAAACTGGGGAAATCCAACTTTTGCACCCAGACGGTGTACAAATATAGGTGACTCTTGATTTCATTGCATTTCAGATCATCGTGAATACCCAGTAGGCTGTCAATCAGAACTTTTGTATCTTTCTGTGAAGTGCCGGTGTCAATCACTGTCTAGAAAAGCTTTGCCTTCGTCCTGTGAACATATGGCTGTGTTTCAGGCTGATATGACTCAAAAGAACCAGATTAGGATGTCAAGAGACAAGTACAAAGCAGCTGTGCATGTATTCAGGCCAATTATTGCTTTAGCCCTCAAGGGCTTCATTTAAAGTCTTTGGCAAAGACGGATGGAAGGAAGGGGAAACATTAAAAGAAATATTTTACTCTCACCGTGTTCAGAACAAGTATATACACGAAACAGAATGATAAGAACTATATATGCGGGGTCCTAGTTCAGTAGTAGAGCACAGGATTGGGATGCAGAAAATCTCATCTTCAATCCCTGGTAAGGATGGAGTTCGCATTTAATTCAGGTTCATGTCTAAAAGCAAACATACCTAATCAAACACTTTCCAAAATGATACACAAATGGAAACACAAACATCCTTCAAACTCCACACTTCTCCGAATTTCGCAGTGCAGTTTTCCAGCCAAGTAATGCGCTCAAAAAAGCATTATACTAGGGTAAAAATGTGTGCATGAAAATGCATGTATTTGTGAGAAGAGCATACAAAAATGCATTACATATGGGGAAATCACCTTTCAAAATGTGTTTATTAGGCAAAATTGCAAACAAAAATGTGTATATTGGGGAAAATGTGCACTACAACACTGGTGTATTTTTCATGAGGACTTTAAAAAAAGAAAAAAATGTGGAGGACTGAGCTTGGAAGTGGAAAAATGAAAGAGGTAAAGAAGCCAAAATTGATAGATTTGCCCATCCCTAGTTCTTGGCATCAGCAGTAAAAGGGTCATGGAGCAAACGCCAAAGAATCATAGAGTTGGAAGAAGGGACCATGAGGGTCGGGGCTCGAACCCATCACCCTAAGATTAATAGTCTCATTACCGACTGAGCTATGATAGGAAAGATCTCCATCTGAGATTCCGGGCAGTTGCTAGATGATGGGTTGTGCTAGCTAGTCTGACCTAGGGATGGTGTTTTCTTTCTTTTTTAAAAATAATTTTTATTGAATGATTTTATGTTACAAAAAACAATACAGCCGAACTACCACTAAATATAATTAAGAAATAAAAATTACATACATCAATATTTAGTTTGTTATTTGTTATTTACCATCTTATTTCCTCCCAAACATTGCATGCAACAACACACATATGTGCAGACACCCACACACCCACACCTGCACACAAAATGATAATAATGAAAGTAAATATTTTCCCCCTTTTATCTTCCAAAATCTTTTCTTCAACTTTGACTTCCTGTCAAGTCCCTTTGCATATATTTTATCTTACATTTGAATGTACACAAAACAATAAACCTTTCTATATAATTTTTCTAATACATTCTGAAAACATAATAAATCCTTAATTGTTGTCCACCTCCTTTTAGTTCCTTTATCACTCGAATGCTAGCACGGAATCAAAACTATTATTGTATTTTTAAACATATCTTCTATAACCATCCCATTTTTCCGCAAATTTTTGCTTTGAGCTTCCTCTGAGTTTACTAGTCAGTTGAGCCGTCTCCACCAATTCCTGTAATTTGATTTGCCAATCTGTTATTTTTGGAGCCACATGATCTTTCCATTAGGGATGGTGTTTTCTGAAAGTTTTGGTGTCAAACTTATCCATGTCGATTTCCCCCCTGGTATTTGCTCATTGATCTCGAGTAGAAGCAAGGTTTTTTCATGTTCCACTAAAAATACAAACAATTTTCACATATTATAGATACCATTATACATATGGTATTATATTCATATTATATGCCCATGCATGCCAGATTTCCTAAAGCAACTAACATACAAATGGATACATTCAGTAATGCATATAAAAACACAAATAAATACTTAGATGTGTGGATCAGAACTTAGTTATCCACCCAATTTCACACTGCCCAAAAGTTTCAGAGCAGTTCTGTGTTTTAAAGTAAGAGATCAGGATTTTCAGCTTTGCTAACACTTGTATATTTTGCTGCCCCTTAAGCTACTGCCATATTAGACTTTTAAACCCAGCTGCATGAGTTATGCACCAGGCTCAATCAATTGTAAATGTTATGGTGATTTTATTTTGCTCAGATTCTGAGACAGCCAAAGGCCCGATAATTGCCTGGGGAGAAAGCGCCTGGAACAGGTAACCTGTTTGTTGATTTCAGTGAGATATAAATATGTAGCGATAGTTTTAATATAGAGGCCATGCTGGATGTCTGTTACCGCAACTTGACAGGCTCCACTATTTCACTTGTATAAACAAGACGGACTTTTCATTAGCAGTTGTGTCGGAGGTGGAACAGCGTTTCATTGCTGCAGTTTGGAGATATTGTGCAGTCCTATCTACATGTTGTTATATCCATGCTAACAAGAGTAATTCCCAGGGCACTAAGGGAGAGAATTAGGGCAGGATGTGGAGGGCAGACCCAGAACTCCCCTACATGCTAACATTCGGTTGTGCTGACATCTGTTGCCATAACTACTCTGACACGGAGCTCATCTGCTAGGAGAATTTCAGATCAGCCGGAGCTGGCAATTGTGTCCATTTCACAGCAGGTATGTGTGTGTCTTGTCACATCACCGGAGTGTTTTGAAACAAGTTGGAATTGTCAGGGATTTTATGTGCCCACTTAAATTCTGCCCTGAAGCCGAGAGAGGGAATACGCAACCTCCTGCAAATCTAGGATGCTGTGGAGGTGACGTTAAGTCAACCCTGCAAATAAGTCAATTAAAAGTACAAGCTGCAACGTGTTCTTGGCACAAGTGTATTGTGCACTTGCAGTGGTTCCTTCTGTGTTATGAATGGTCCTGCAATGCTTCCGCAATTCTACCACATCACCGCTGTCAACCATGAATGGAATACTATTGTGCCAAGAACTTGGGTGACCTGGCTCCATAATAAAATACTTAGGGCTACAACATGATGGATGCAAAGGTGCTGGAGGATTGCATACAGAACCCAAGAGAAAGACTTGACCAGCCTTAGATGTTTTACCAACCAAGTGCACTCTCTTCTAGGAAACAGAGACATGGCCGCTATGACACACACCTTTGCAATATCTTGCTGGACTATTGTAATGTGCTTAGGCATAGAGCTACCCTTGATAACAATCTAGAAATTCTGGTTAATCTGGTAGCTTCATTGTTAACTGGCACCAGAGGCTGGGACCAGTTAACAACTGGTTAACAATTCTGGGCTGCATCAATAGGAGTATAGCATCTAGACCAAGGGAAGTAATAGTGCCACTGTATTCTGCTCTGGTCAGACCTCACCTGGAGTACTGTGTCCAGTTCTGGGCACCACAGTTCAAGAAGGACACTGACAAACTGGAACGTGTCCAGAGGAGGGCAACCAAAATGGTCAAAGGCCTGGAAACGATGCCTTATGAGGAACGGCTAAGGGAGCTGGGCATGTTTAGCCTGGAGAAGAGGAGGTTAAGGGGTGATATGATAGCCATGTTCAAATATATAAAAGGATGTCACATAGAGGAGGGAGAAAGGTTGTTTTCTGGAGCAATGGTTCCAAACTACAAGAAAGAAGATTCCACCTAAACATTAGGAAGAACTTCCTGACAGTAAGAGCTGTTTGACAGTGGAATTTGCTGCCAAGGAGTGTGGTGGAGTCTCCTTCTTTGGAGGTCTTTAAGCAGAGGCTTGACAACCATATGTCAGGAGTGCTCTGATGGTGTTTCCTGCTTGGCAGGGGGTTGGACTCGATGGCCCTTGTGGTCTCTTCCAACTCTGTGATTCTATGATTCTATGATTCTATGACCAAATTTTGCCACTTTTAAGAGAGCTTTATTATTCATTATACATTTGTTTCTGGACTGAATTCACAGGACTTGTTTTGACCGTTAACTCCCTAGGAAAAGCGAGTCCAGGGTTACCCAGAGAGCACATTTTCCAATCAGATTCTCCACAAACATTAAGACCTCCAGGCAGTCATAAATTATCTTCCATAAGGTTGCCTCTTTTTCTGATTTATTTATTTTTGGTTGTGATACCTCTTTTCTGACACACCTCCTCCTATGAAGTCTTGCAGAGTTTGATCACTACTGTCTTCCAAAAGTAGGTCAAGGCCATTTGTCTCAGCAAGTCTTCAGAGAACAACATTAATCAATGTGCTCTTTTTTTGGTTTGGGGGTTTGTTTTGTTTTGGGCCATACTTTTAAATACTTGTAAAGGTTTCATTGATTTGGTGTTGGTGATTTGGGGGTTTGTTATGTCAAAAAGTATGTTGATTTTAAACGTGAATTGGAGTTAGGTACTATTGCAATTTCATTGTTTGTCGTTGTAAGCTGTCTTGCAGGAAACTGACAATTCACTAACTAACTAACTAAAGATGGCTAGCATCCTTTGACTTCTCTGACTCTTCTTGAGCTAGTTAGTGGTATCTCACCCCCGCAAGAAAATGTCTTTACCTACAAAAATCCACGGCTGAGTGACACAAAGTATTCTCAGTGGCAAAAGGAACAAGGGAACTACTTCCTTGAAGTGGAACTTTGTCAAAGAGCACACAGATTAAAAGCTGTGTCCTAGGATCCTCGCTGTTCCAACAGTGCAATTTTGATCTTGAAGCCAGCCTTCTATGGTCCTTCAGATATCTATTTCTCCGTTATATGAAAACGAAATATAGTTCTGAAAAAAGCCTCCACACCGAAAGTCTTTGTTGCTAAGGGGTTCTTTCTATTTTTATACAGATTATATGCTGTCTCCCATGAGAAACGGGAATTCCTGGCCAAGAGTCTAAAGTTTCTACTTTTATTTTTTTTAAAAAAGGCCACCGGGTATCAAACTTGCAGATACAGCCACTTAGACCTCATTTTCAGAAAGAAATGAAGAGCTGCCACTAAACAGTTGAGCATCTACCAGGTCCCACCCTCATCCCCCACATTGCATTTGTTATTCATTAGCTCAAGAGGGTTCTAACATCATCCTTCTAATTTAGGGCAATTGCATTTTCCCAACCTACGTTATTTTGGGGGAATGGGATTGGGTGCCACCACCTGGAATTGTTCTTGCACAGGGACAGAGAAGCATTTTTAGTCTGAAGCCCACATTCCCATCTAGGCAATGGTGGGCGGGGCTAGAAGCAGAAATGGGTGGGGCAACTTTGGGGCTTCCCCTAGACACCTGGTCAGCCACTGTAGAGACAGATAATGGACTAGGATGAACCCCCTCTATCCTGTATCCTAGCATGATCAGAATTGAAGGGTACATTTCAGCCCCGCCAAAAAACTCAATGAGGACACAAAGTAAAGATTGCCAACTAACTAAAAAACCTGGCCTGGCCTGTAGCTTGGGCTACAGAAACTGGTAGATAAAGCTTTTCGTCACACCGTGATAATATTTATGACAGCCAATAAATGTTGCTGCAGCCTCTGTTGAAGACCCACTGGGAGGAGGTAGTTCAAAAGTTGGCAATCCAACAATTCTATGATTCCATTATTTTCCTCCAGATGCAAGCATTAGCCAATGTCACTGGGATAGTATACTTTGGAGGGAATATGAATGTGCTCACTTGGGCTTTCCCTGAAAGTTTGAAGGGATATGATGAAAGGATTGCCAAAATGAGAGCCATTTACATCTATTGCACAAGTAAACAATATACAAACTGAAGCCTCAGCAGAGAGAGACAAGATAAATGTTCCTCTTCTTCCCTCTCAGGACCACAAAACATTCTGCGGGAAGTGCCAATCTTTTGCCAAATCATTTCCCCTTTGTGCTGAATTGTAGTTCTGAGGCCATTAGTCGTTTTGACTGAGCGGGAGAAATTGCTTAGCCATTCTGTCAAACCCTTCCTTCTTATATCTCTCCCCACCCCAATGGCTCTTTCCATCAGCTGGCAATCAAATGTGATAGATGGAGTCAAGCTTCTTAGCTTTTGCATCTGTGCATATTAGCAGATTCATGGAACCATAGCTTCATCCATCATATTTTAAAAAATAAAAAAGATCTTTCAATGGCTCCTTATTAACAGCTTTTTCACAGTGAACCTCCCCAAATCAAGGACAAAATTACGTGAGCGCCCCCAAGTGTAAAAGATAAAGGTGGTTAGACTTCCGGGTTGATGCGATCGGTGTAATGGCGGATTCCCTCCGAGCTCCGGAGGGAATCGGCTCCTCTGAGGACGGGTCTTGCCGCGCCGGCGACGCGGGGACCCTTAGAAACCACAGGTGCGGATACCTGTGGACCTGGTGACTCGGTGGGCACCTTAAGCGCCCCCCTTGACAGTCGAAGAGCCTTTTTAAAGGCTGCGGAGAAGGTACGGGGGGTGGCGTGGTGCTGAGAGTAAACCGCTACCTCAGTGGAGTGAAGCCGCAGGCCATTCACCGGAGAGCGTCAACTTTCTACCTGAAAATTCGATTGGATACAAACACCCCGTGAGTAGAAGAAAATTTGGACTTTAAAAAAAATCGTTATTTTTAAATCGGGCAAACGGGGGGATGTGCTAAAGGGAAGTCCGCACCACCCCTTCATACAGGCAATTGGAAGCAAGGAGCGAAAATCTAAGATCGGAAAAAAGATTTTATGTTTACGGAAACTGGTAAGAGACTTTAATAACTTTTAAGAACAAGTTTTATCTTGTCAAGTTGTGCTGGAGGGAAGAGACGAACTTTGGAAACTTTTGTGACCCCCCCCCCTTGGACCTGGGAGCGTCCTGCACCAATCTAGCCTTAAGGAATCGGAGTTCGACAGCTGTCAACTGAGCTGTCAAACAGCTGAACAAAGGACAAAACTGTATTACTATATATCTCTTTGGTTTAAAGGTGTTACATATAAACAGACGTGATTTGAAACAAAGTAAATAAACAATAGGGTAAAGGATTGCTGGCGTAGAACTTTGAACAATGGCAATCCCCCTAGGGGAAACCAGTGACACTACAATGGCTGCAGAAGGAAAATTACTAGCACAAATAGAGAGAGCCTCTTTTCTCGTGGGAATCCTACAAGAACAATACATGACCTTGATTTTCAAAACAAACAACCTTGCTGAGGGAACTAGAGACTTGTTCTTGAGAGACTCTGTAGCTCAACCAAATATGACATCTTTGGAGGGGGTGAAGGAGGAAGTCGGAGAAGAGAAAGTGTGGAAACCTATGTTGCCAGAGAACAAAGAAACCTTTTGGATTACAAAGTATGAAGACATGAGACTGAGGAGAAAAGTGAAGGAGGAAGCCCTTGGAAACTGTGGAATTATGGAAATTAAAGGAGTAAAGAAATATAACTGGGACTTCCTCCTCTTTTCTGGCCTTTATTATCTGCAACCTGGAGGACTTTTGGTAGAACCCTGGCAACAAGTTTTCTCAATTAGGTTTGAACTGGGAGAAGAGGAAGTAACTGTAACAGACACCCTTCGAGACCTGGAAACCAGCAAAAAGGAATATCAACAGAAAAACCGGAGAGAGACTGAAATAGACTTGAGGGCTGGAGATGTGAGGAATCCTGGCTAGGAATTTTATGGGAGGATAACTACCTGGGAAGGGACAGATACCCGGGCAGGGAGGGAGGGGGGAAAACAGATTTTTGAAAAACTTTATGATTTTTGGTTATTGTAAATTTGATTTATACTTTAATACAAAAAAAGGGGAGATTGGTATATAAATTTTGATTGATCTTAGAAAAAAGGATTTATTGCATATAAGAAGATAGGGTAATAATATGGGGTTTAATAAGATGAACTAAGTTGGAGAATAATGAGATTAAGTTTAGAGAGAGGAATAAGAACTTGCTGAATTAAATGGGGGAAGTGGGATGTATGTGGGGGGGTGGGGGGAAGTCATATGTGTTGTTTGTTGTTAAAAAATTTGAAAACCCAATAAAAATTTAATAAAAAAAAAAGATAAAGGTGGTTAATTGGGCAGAGCTTGCTCTCACTTAAACCTCAGAAGCAGCTGGATCGTGGAATCGTAGAATTGAAAGGGGCTATGAGCATCATCGAGATGCGGGTGGTGCTGTGGGTTGAACCACAGAGCCTAGGACTTGCTGATCAGAAGGTCGGCGGTTTGAATCCCCTCAAGGGGGTGAGCTCCCGTTGCTCGGTCCCTGCTCCTGCCAACCTAGCAGTTCAAAAGCAGCGGGAAGGTAAACGGCGTTTCCGTGCGCTGCTCTGGTTTGCCAGAAGTGGCTTAGTCATGCTGGCCACATGACCCGGAAGCTGTACGCCGGCTCCCTCGGCCAATAAAGCGAGATTAGCGCCGCAACCCCAGAGTCGGCCACAACTGGACCTAATGATCAGGGGTCCCTTTACCTTTACTTTATGAGCATCATCTAGTCCAACCCCCTGCAATGGAGGAATATTTCACCCAATGTGAGACTCGAACCCATGACCCTGGGATTAAGAGTCTCATGCTCTACCAACTGACCTGTCAATAGGAAAGGGAAGGTGCTTGGCCATTTAAGGCAGGAGGGTCATTCATTCATTCATTCATTCACTGAGCATAAGAAGAGCCTGCTGGATTAAGCCAATAGCCCATCTGTGAGTGTGAGTTCCATAGCTGCACCATGTACTGCATGAAAGAGTACTTTCTTTTATCTGTCCTGAATCTTCCAACATTCATTGGAATTCCACAAGCTCTAGTGTTGTGACGGAGGTCTAGTGTTATTGGATAGGACACAAGTGAATGTTATCGGATAGGAACCCGGTTGCAATGTTACACACATGCTATGGCTTCCAAACTACTGTGACCAGGATCATTGTTTTTCTATGTCAACATTTAGCTCCCCGCCCCCCTGCATGAATCTGCTCTTTCCATACGACTTCCCATTTGACTAAGGGTTGAATCAGATGCTCAGCAGCACATCTGGGCCTATTAGACTCATTGAAAATAATGGCCAAGGTTGCTGGGTCCATTAAGTTGAATGGGCAAAACTGAACAAACTGAACAAACTGAACAAAACTTAGTTTAATACAACCCTAATTCTCCAAGTCTATTGGTAGGATAGTATTTATTCCTGTGTGCAGGTTACGCTGCCTTAGGCTAGGCAGGGACGGTAGGTAATCATCACATTCTATGACTATTGAGTGTTTTACAATCAGTTGTAATCTGAATCAGGATATCAGTTCATCCCTCTTGCCTCCACCTCAACGCGGAAGTAATTTCATTAGCCAAAATAGCATGCCATCTATTTCTCATGCAACTAGTCCATTTCTAGGACTGATTCATCCATCCCCTCTTATTTGAGAAATGTCATCTTTATATTTTAAGAAACGGTACACAATGCCCTGCTTGTTTAATTTGCTCTTTGCTCATGACATGACAAGCTGCATGAGAATAGTAACTAGAAGTTAACTAGTGCACAAACATTTCAAAATACAGATTTTTGTTTCCCTTGCTCTCTCGGTAACTCTGCAAGAATATAATTATTTGTCGGCTAAGTGCCCAGAATTTACCAGAGGCAAAGGATGGCAGTTTCCAGGGAGATGAGTTTTGTTTCCCCAACCCCCCCCCCATGGGAAACAAGTTTGGTTGATAGTTAAAAATATTCATAATCTGAGAACTGAACGAACTTCAGTGCTTGGATAAAAGACGTAATTCAAAGGACAAGATCACCCAGGCTATGGATACTGCCCTAGGTGGAAAAGCTGTCTGAGTTGACTTTTTGATCACTACTTTCTTTACAAGAAAGAGAGATCCCAACTACAAGCAAAATGACACTCCGCTTCATCTGAACAGTTGGATACCTGACAGTGGTTGCAGGGCCAATCTGGGTTTGAGGGGAGCATTCAGCATTGCACCCTCTGGTGGACACCCTTCTACAGCAGTGACCCCAAATGTCCTGTTCTGGCCCTATGGAGGTGCCCATGGGGCATGGTGATTCACAGCACCACGGAGAGCTCCTAGTGAAACACCTCTGCCTTCGTTCACTTCTCCTATGCTCCACTCGCTTTTGGGGAACAAGTGTCTCATTGCTAGTATGAAGAAGAGCATTTCCCTCCTGTGCTTCATGGTCTCCTGCCTGGTGTGCTATCGGTGCAATTGAACTCGCAAGTTTGTGTGGGTGACACTTGGTTCCTCGTTCTCAGAGAAGCACTCTTGAGGACCCAGGTGCTATGAGCCTGTGTGATGTGGGACTTGAGTGAGTAGTGACAGATCAAACTCCAGACTTTCATGGATTATGCTGCATCCTTTCCATTCTTGGTTCTAGTCCAGCTTTTGGACAGAAAAGACTTGCTCATCTTGGTGGGTGATCTATAACAGGAATTGCACAGAAGGAGTGTGTTCTTGTAGGTTCTGCTGGACATCTCAGCAGCTTTTGATACCTTCAACCATGGTTTGTGTCTGGGGCATCATGCAGGGATGGGGGTTGGGATGCTGTTTATGGTGGTGGTTTGGAGTTATGGGGTTGCACTTCCCTATAAGGATCAGGCTGTCATGAATGAGCCAGCCCCCAGGGAAGGTTTGCAGACAGATCCCAGGGAAGGTTTGCAACCAGCTGAAGGAAGCAGCCAGGAACAGAGAGGGTTAACTGCCAGGCAGGATGAGCATCAGCTAGTGTCAACTCCCCTCCCTTGGAATGTGAGTTGATAAGGGAATGACTGAAAGCGAGGAGTGCAAAATGCCACACCACAAACAGAGAAGGATGCAGTTTATCAGGTGAGAAAGAGCTAAGAGACAGCCCCTCAGATAATGGGGAAGAGGTGGGAGCTGACCCTCTCAGTCCAAGGTCTAGGTGAATGGGAAGGCTCCAAGACAGGAAGCAAAACGAGACGTCAGAAGCAAAAGTTCAGCTGCTTCTGGTCTCACAGGAAGCAGTCTTCAGAAGGGTCATCATGACTGATGAGACTGGCGACTTGTTAGAGCCCTCCGGCGAACTTTGTTTTTGCAATAAATCTTCCTTTTTAATTAACTACACTTGCTGTGTTATCAAGACGGGAACCAGGACTCCTGACACAGGCTGACAGACTGAGAGTGCTCCTGGACCTAGCATTTTTCCTGGAGGCCCAGGTGGTGGCTGTGCCCAGGATTGCCTTTGCTCAACATTGACTTGTGCACCATTTGCACTCTTTTCTGGATCATGCAGATCTGGCCACCATCGCTCCCATCTTCGACACATTTGGATTGGACTGTTGCAAAGCACTCTAGGAGGCTGCTCTCAAAGAGCATCCATAATCTCCAGCTGGTGCAAAATGCAGAGGCTAGTGGTTGTGTGCTGGTCCAGGGGGGAGGTTACTGTGGGGCGAGGTCCAGGACCTGAGTTGAGGGTCGGCAGACAGTCCTCCTCGGGCGAAGCGGGGTCCACAGCGGGAAACCGGGCAAGGACAGGAACTCTGGGGGAAACAGGACTGGATGCTGGCCGAAACAGCTCATCAACGACGTTGCTCCCGCAACCTGGGACCGGGCTGACTGGCCTTTATCTTCTCTGAGGCCAGGGGCGGTCCTGGCCCCCAGGAGACCCGCCTCTCCTGGCCTTAAGGCAAGCACTCCTCCTGGGAGAAACCAGTTCCCCTCGCCTCTCTGCCCTGAGCCTCTGCAGTTCAGGAGAGGCTGAAGGGTTACTGAACCCAGACGGAGACTCACCTGTAGGCACTGAGTCCTCAACCACCTCCGGAGCCAGAGTGGATTCACCTGGTGCCTGCTCCTAAGGATCCGGCACAGGTGCAGGCGCTTCAGACTCAAGGCCCTGCCCCAGTTCAGCCGGCCCTGGAGGCAGGGACTCCTGTGCAGGCTGGGATTCCTCTGGTTCAGCCTCTGAATCGGATTCCCAGGCCATCACAGGTTGCTTATCAGAAAATACACTATTTCGTTTTCATTTGCATTGGGTTCTGAACCATTTCCAGGCACAACTCAAAGTGATTGATTTTACCTATAAAGTCCTAGACACCTTAGAACCAAGTTAGCTGAAGGACCACCTCTTCTCACGTGACCTTGCATGAGTACTACCTTCAACATCTGAAGACCTGCTCCATGTTTTGTTACTTCCAGAGATTCTCTTGGTGGGGAGGTGAGATCGGGCCTTCTCAGTTGTTGTTGTTGTTTAGTCGTCTTAGTTGTGTTCGACTCTCCGTGACCCCATGAACCAGAGCATGTCTTGGAAACTCTCACTTTCTTCTCAAAGCTTCCCCTTTTTTATGTCCATGGAGTTTTCTTGGCAAAAATACTGGAGGGGTTTGCCAGTTCCTTTGCCAGGTGGATCACATTTAGTTTAAACTCTCGGCTATGACCTGTCCATCTTGGGTGGCCTTGCAGATCATAGCTCATGGCTTTTTGGAGTTATTCATGCCCCTTTGCCATGACAAGGCACTGATCCATGAAGGGGACCTTCTCAGGAGCAGCACCCAAATTATGAAACTCATTCCCAAAAGAGGTTTAGCATGCACACCTTTCCCTAAACCACCCAGGAAATTATAGTGGTACTTTGGTTCTCAAACTTAATCTGTTCTGGAAGTCCGTTCCAAAACCAAAGCATTCCAAAACCAAGGCATTACCATAGAAAGTAATGCAAAACGGATTATTAATCTGTTCCAGACTTTTAAAAACAACCTCTAAAACAGCAATTTAACATGAATTTTACTATCTAATGAAACCATTGATCCATAAAATGAAAGCAATAAACAATGTACTTCAGTCACACGCTCAATCAATCAGTAGCTGAATTGGGTGAGCCTCAAAAACAAAAATGCAAAATAAATAGCAAAAACAGACAGACCTCAGCGTAATACTCAAAATGGAATTGTGGCACTCAAATCGGAAGCATAACACTCAAAACGGAGCACGTTCAGCTTCCGTAAAAAGTTCACAAACGGGAACACTTATTTCCAGGTTTGCAATGTTTGGGTTCCAAGTTGTTTGAGTACCGAGGCATTTGAGAACCAAGGTACCACTGTACTCTGGTGAAAGACTTGCTTGCAAATCTAAAGGAAAGGACTCTTGAGTTTGGTTGGGAGGACATCGAAAAAGCATTATTGATGGAAGTGATGCTGCATAGAAGCAGAAAACCACTAGAGGTCATCCTCTCCTTTCATTTGAGAGTATGTGAGACATTCACATCCTTTACCTTACCTTTTTACTTTACAGTTAACAATCTGACCTTTTCAGCCTCATTGAAGGCCCATCCTCTGTGAAAGATTGCCTCCCCCCCCCCATCAGTCAAGATCAATAGTTCAAATCATGTGTTTAGACCTCTCCTGGGGTTATGATACTAAAATAGGAACTGAAAGCAACTGTATGCTACTTATGAAAAAGACTAAATGGTATGAAGTATAGTTGGATGAGTACTGGACTCTCCACAGAGACTAAACTTTTTAAAATGATTTTTATTAATTTTCCAATAAAAACAAATTTATAACATTATTAAACATCCAAAAACTCATCACACATCTTTTTTTTCTTTTAGACTTCCATCAACATGTCTGATAATTTTCCGTAATTATCACAAATCTTCACATTTCTTAATTTATATTGCACTATATATATCTTATCTTACCATGTTGTTTAAACAATATTTCTACCAAATCTTCTTACAGAGCTTCTTGAAAACTTACAAACGTTATATCATTATCACAAATATTTTTAATATATTCTGTAAATTTACTCCAGTCCTCAGTGAATCTTTGGTCTTGTCGGTTGCGAATCCTCCCTGTCAATCTGTCCAGTTCCGCGTAATCCATTAATTTCGATCTCCATTCTTCAATTGTAGGCATTTCTTCTTGTTTCCATTTCTGGGCCAAAAGAGTTCTGGCTGCTGTTACTGCATACAGAAATACTTTCTGATCGTTCCTTTTTATTTCACCACCTAATATTCCTAATAGAAATGCTTCTGGTTTTTTAACAAATGTATATTTCAGTATTTTCTTTATCTCATTATATATCATTTCCCAGAAGCACTTCATTTTTTTACATTCCCACCACATATTATAAAATGTCCCTTCTTTCTCCTTACATTTCTAACATTTATTACTCACCTTGTACATCTTACTTAACAGAGACTAAACTTAATGAATCCAGCTTAGCTCCAGAACCAGTTTATAAGTAAGAATTCAGGGCTGAAGCACATCGTCACATGCTTTTCTCACTGCTTGGCGACTCAGAAATCAGTGCCTAACCGATTGCATTGAAAAGAGCAGCAGACAGTATGGTTGGTCTGTGCAGCTTACATGAGCTCCCTCCCGACAAGTCATTGCTGATACCAGGATGGAGAGGGGGAGAGGAGAGGCAGTGGTGAGGCTGGTGCAGAGCAAATGCACCAGCAGAGCCATTCCGGTGCTCCTGCCAGCGTGTTTGCACCACGCTGACCTCACTGCTGCCTCTCTCTCCTCCCGCTCTCCATCTCAGTAGGCAACAACAACTCAGCCAAAGGGAGATCAGGTAAGCAGTGCAGTCACACCCCTCCATCCATTAGTGGTTGAAAAGTACTGCATTTGGAGTGAGGTGTGGTTCTATGAAAACAGCCACAGCCTCTCAATTTTAATCTGCTTGTTGTCTTGGATTTCTGGAAGGAAATGTGTCAGAGCACAGAAAGAGCTTTCATAGCATCTCCTGGAATAAATGGGAAGGTAGATGGGATGGCAGCGGAAGCAAGGACTCCATCAGGAGAAAACTACCAGTATATTAGAGGAACTTGTTACTTTAAATAAACTCTCCAGAGGCACATTAGAAGTTCAGTAGCTCTCTTCAAAAGCAGTCTTTGATGATTTGATGCAGCGGCTTTTGTTAAATACTCTGGCTTATTTGCCTTGGAAGTAGAATGGAGTTTCAGGAGTTCCTTGCACTGAAATTCACCAAGAATTATTCAAGATATCGAAAGCATTTAATAGGGCAAGAAAATAAAAAATAGTGTGTCTTTTCTTTCTTTCTTTTTGCGTGGACAGGCGGAGTCCCCAGATCCCGCGCAGTCCCCCCCATCATGTGGAATAATGACTCAAGACAACGTGCTATGGGATTAAATTGGCCACAACTTTATTAAATTTGAAATGTGGGTAGACCTTGGCTCAGGCAGTGGACGTTCTCCCTCCCCAGTCCCCAGCCGGGGACCTAGGGAGCATCAGGGTTATCCAGTGTGTGGGGGGCGGATGGGCTGGCTCTGGAGAACATATGTTCAAGCAGAGATAGCAGCCTCCGTTACGCCGCCGCCGCAGGGGAAAGCAATGACGACCTTTCGGCATACGGTCAAAGCCTCCCTTCAAAAAACCCCTTTAACGGGGAACCCTGGTATCGCTGCCGCAAAGAGGAAGATGGACAAAAGGATTCCGCCCAAGGCCTGATACCGCCAAAGTTGTGACGTTTTGCTACGGGAAAGGCGAAACCTGCCAATGCAGGGAAATTCCTTTCTGGCCCTTTAACAGCGACCTTAACGTAGCAGCGCCCGCATACCTGTGAAGAAAAATTAACCTGCAAAACCTGTGAAGAAAAGTTAACCTGCAAAAGAAGACATTAACTGAGGGTGGGTAGGGTGGGAGAAGCTCTGGAGCCAAGTGAGGATTCCCAGGTAAGATCCTCCCTCTATTGTGTGGGCAGGTAGTCCCTCCCCTACCTGGCCTGGTCTCCTTGGCAACGCTTCCCCCAGGTGGGATTGGACAACTGACTGAGGTAGGCGGAGACCTTCAGGTATCCCACCTGCGGGAAGGCAAAGCCAAGCCTATGCTGTTGGGGCCACTCCAGATCTAGGGGCTGCACGCGTCCACGCAAAGGGCGCCCCCTGTAATTTTCATTACGAAGCCAGGATGAGGCACCTGTGCCTCTCCAGGTGTTACCTCTTATCAGCCCCAGCCAGTATGGCCAAAGATCAGGGATGATGTGAAATGGAGACCAACAATAGCTTGAGGACCAGAAATTGCTCACTCTTGTTACAAAGGAAAAGAACTTTCATTGCATCTCTCCCTCCCCTTCCTGGTTATGCAAACAGAAACACACTGAATACGGGAAAGATTTAAGGTGTGTGTCCCATCCCAGCTCTGTACTGCAAGGATGTCCATTTGTTAGTAGCTGTCAATTTGAAGGAGAAAACCTCAGAAAGGTCAGGCAGGAACACACCACCCACATATACAGCAGGAGATGTAGCAGAGAGCACCATGCTCAGGTTCCAGCCAGGATGACGTATAATTTGTTTCTGCCTGCTGTTTGCAAACCAGTGAGCTCAAATGGCCAGGTTTCTGTCAATAGCAATGTTTCCAGCTTGTCATAGGCAGATACTGTGGTTTCTAGGGAAAGAAGTAGATGAATGGAATGCACATAATGAATAGGTGGTTGACTGCAATCTGGCAGCAAAGAGGGAGAGATAGGAAACACCAGCATCCCATCAGCTTTGCGGAGAGCCCAGCTTCAAGTGACTTGTCCTCTGCATGAAACTTGTCTGCATGAAACTGTTTCTTTTCCAGCTGATAATTTCTTTCCTCCTCTTTGTCCATTCCTCTTTTTTATGTCCTGTCTTTTGGACTGTAAACCTGCGGGTATTTTTAATTATTTTTGCTGATCTCATACAACCTGTTTGGGGAGCCATTTTGCTGAAGGGTAGGGAGAAGGAGGAGGAGGAGGAGGAGGAGGAGGAGGAGGGCCACAAGATTTGACATTGGTTCAATACCTGAGCAGTTGGAGGTATTCTAGGTTACAGTGGTGGCCCTTTCCACATTAAACAAAAAATGCAAAACAAAAAACCCCAAACCATCAGAAAGTATAATTCCATAAAAGGAAATAAAAGGTCACAAGCCCACACTAGACTGAAAGGGGGGAAATCTTGTTCAAATAAGATCAGTCACAAGGTAGCATGTGACGTGCAGATGAATTACATGCCCAACTGGCCTCAAGCAAATGAACTTTCACTGTTTCAGTTATGAATGGGAGTAATGGGTCCAGATGTTGGGTGTAAAGAGTTAACGTCAAATGTTCCAAGGCATGTTAAGCTTTAGCATTACAGTAGAGCAACCATGGTTCCAGCAACCATACTGCCCTAATTCAGGTAATGAGATGGCATATTAATATTAATTAATATTACTAATTACTAATATTATTAATTAATAACACAAGTGTATTTATGTAGCATTTCCCCTAAGTGTTCAAAACACTTAATACAATCATACCTTGGGTTGAAGTTGCTTCAGGTTGAGCGTTTTCGGGTTGTGCTCCGCGGCGACCCAGAAGTAATGGAACGCATTACAGTGGTACCTCAGGTTACATACGCTTCAGGTTACACACTCTGCTAACCCAGAAATAGTGCTTCAGGTTAAGAACTTTGCTTCAGGATAAGAACAGAAATCAGGCTCCAGCAGCACGGCGGCAGTGGGAGGCCCCATTAGCTAAAGTGGTGCTTCAGGTTAAGAACAGTTTCGGGTTAAGAACGGACCTCTGGAACGAATTACCATATTTTTTGCTCTATAAGACTCACTTTTTCCCTCCTAAAAGGTAAGGGGAAATGTGTGTGCTTCTTATGGGGCAAATGCAGGCTGTGCAGCTATCACAGAAGCCAGAACAGCAAGAGGAATTGCTGCTGTCACTGCGCAGCGATCCCTCTTGCTGTTCTGGCTTCTGAGATTCAGAATATTTTTTTTCTGGTTTTCCTCCTCCAAAAAGTAGGTGCGTCTTGTGGTCTGGTGCGTCTTATAGAGCGAAAAATACGGTAAGTACTTAACCCGAGGTACCACTGTACTTCCAGGTTTCGCCGCTCACACATGCACAGACGCTCAAAGTGACGTCACGCGCATGCACAGAAGTGGCGAATCGTGACCCGCACATGCGCAGACGTGGGTTGCGTTCGCTCCAGGATGCAAACGGGTCTCCGGAATGGATCCCGTTCACATCCAGAGGTACCACTGTATAGATATATATACAGTGGGGTTGTTTGTTTGTTTGTTTGTTTGTTTGTTTAAAAAGGAAGCATTGGTATTAATATCTAGATCAGGGGCTGTCAACCTGGTCCCTACCACCCACTAGTGGGCATTTCAGGATTCTAGGTGGGCAGTAGGGGGGTTCTACGGCACAACCTGAATCCTTCCATCGAGCACTGGTAGGCAGTAAGGAAATTTTACCATCAAGAAAGATGCAATAGTAGGCGGTAGGTATAAAAAGGTTGACTACCCCTGATCTAGATTAAAGTGTCATGGGTGCCAGCAACAACAACAAAAAATTGTGCTAGTACTCACTGAGTAATATCACATCACAAAAAAACCCTCTCTGTGTCTCTCTCTTTAACAGGGCTGCCCAACTCCTGATATACCCTCACATGCAGTGGCGTAGCGTGGGGGGTGCAGGGGGGCCGGCCGCACCAGGCGCAACATCTGGGGGGGGCGCTCGCCACCTCCGGAGTCACCAAAGAGCCTCGTGCGCAGGCTGTAGCAGAGCCCCATGGCAGCAGCCCAGGCAGCAGCAAGAAGAAGCTGGCAGCGGTGGCAGGTTAGGGGTTAGGGGCGCAAATTACTTGCCTTGCCCCGGGTTAGGGGGTGCAAATTACTTGCCTTGCCCCGGGTGCTGACAACCCACGCTACGCCGCTGCTCACATGCAAGTGTTTCTGGCCCCCAATATCTGACTAGCCCTCCCACCTTCTTTAAAGTTGACACAGCACTGGTGTGGACAGGAAGATTTAAACCTCTCCACCCAGCCAATGCCCCTCCCCAATCCTCAGGTTGTTCATTTGATGAGCAGGGAGCAGTGATTTTTTAAAAAACAAAACCCACCCAACCCATGGAGGGGTTGGGCAACCAGAATGATCAAGGGTCTGGAAGCCAAGCCTTCTGAGAAACAGTTGAAGGAGATGGTTATGTTTAGCCTGGAAAAGAGGAGACTGAGAGGACAATTCTGAGCCTTTTGTTTCCATGTCAATCTGCAACCAAAGACATATTGCCAAGCCATTCCTAGGGCAGTAAAATGAGATCTGCCTACTGAATTCTGGTTTCAGGCAAGGACCGTTCCTAGTCCTGCCTGTGGATGTCAGGGATTTTTATTTTTTTTAATAATAATTTTTTATTAAGGTTTTAAAGATTACAGAAAAAAATAGAAAAAGTTAAACAAATAAAACAGAAAAAATGACAAAAAGATACAAACAATAAAAAAACAAATCCAACCTTTACATAACTTTCTTTCCTTTGCTTATTTCCTTGACCTCCTCACACTTCCTTTTTTTGTATTCTAGTTCAATTAGATATTTCAGCAAATCCTTTCCATCTTTGTTTTATCTTAAAAATTTATCTTGATATACTATAATTTTACATTCTCCTCTTTTGCTAATTAACAATCCATTTTTACTTAATCCTTTATAACATTTCTGCTAAAACCACATAGCTTCATCCTTCTAACATTCCTTAATTTTACAGTGTTTCTGTAAATAAACTTTAATTTTTTTCCAGTCTTCTTCCACCGATTCTTCTCCCTAGTCTCGGATTCTGCCAGTCATTTCCGCCAGTTCCATGTAGTCCATCACCTTCATCTGCCATTCTTCCCGGGTAGGTAGATCTTGTGTCTTCCAATACTTTGCAATAAGTATTCTTGCTGCTGTTGTGGCATCTGTGGATGTCAGGGATTGAACCTGGGGCCTCCAACCTACAAGGCTGATACTTTGGTGCTTCCTTCATCATGACAGCCTCCACACCCACACCCTCAAGGAGAGTCCAGTCTATTAGGACAGTCACAAAGTAGTGAGCTACCAAAGGGCGGTGTAGTGGTTGGCACATTAGCTGGGAAGACCTGTCTGAGCCTAGTCTACATAACAAGACGATCATGTGCCAGGCCAGATCCGTCCTCCTATTGTCCACCCTCCTATTGTATTAACAAATCCCACATCCAGCAAATGATGTCATCAGTCCTGTGATTATGGGGTGAGGGAGAGTTCTGTGCTCTCTGACTTTCCTGATCCACTTTGCTCCCAAGGAATTAAATTCAGAAGAATAGTCAGATGTATTATGGAGCAATGGAAGAGTTTCCTAAGTAGGTAGAACTTTGCATGCGTTTAGATAAGAATCAGACCAGGGGTTTAGTCAAATCAAGCCTCTGTACTTTCTGAGTCACAGCATTGAAAGGCGGCAACAAAGTCTTGTGGAAGGAAGAAAATTCCTTAACTCTAGTTCCTTGTTTCCAGGTAATATGGCAAGGCCTAGCTGTGTCCCAAATTTTTCTGTTTGCTAACAGAAACACTGTTTGTTTGTTTGTTTGTTTGTTTGTTTGTTTGTTTGTTTGTGCCATGCTGGATGTTACAAAAACAACCAGTGCTATTTTTCTAGAAAAAGAGGTGCTGAAATGCAACATAAACACCTCACTTGTTCTCTTACAATGGCAATGGCACCTGCCTGAGAGGTGCCAGAACTGATTTATGCTGAGTTCAAGCTGAAAAAAAGCCCTGGCTAGAACAATATGGGATTTTGCTATCCACTTCGTAATTGGATTAGGCTGCAACACTACGCCTGCTTAACCAGGGGAACATCCCATGGAAGTGAACTTTATGTAGTTTTGAGTATATTCGCATAGGATTTGTTAGTTCATAATCCACACTTTCATAAAGCATAACAAGGTGGCTGACATCATACATTATGTAATAAAACCAGTCTATAAATAGCAATAAAACATCATTTGAAACATCAATAAAACATCAGTAGGTACTGGCTGGTTAAAAAGAGAAATTCATCTTGCGAAGGCCTTGTAAGGGATTGCACTCCAGGGCTTCAGACACAGATTTCTATACCACACCATGTTAGGGACGTGGGTGGTGCTGTGGTTCTAAACCACTGAACCTCTTGGGCTTGCCAATCGGAAGGTCGGCCTTTCGAATCCACGTGACTGGGTGAGCTCATGTTGCTCTGTCCCAGCTCCTGCCAACCTAGCAGTTCAGAAGCACGCCAGTGCAAGTAGATAGATAGATATCACTGTGGTGGTAAGGTAAACAGCGTTTCTGTGCACTCTGGTTTCTGTCACGGTGCGAGATGAGCGCTGCAACCCCAGAGTCACCTTTGACTGGACTTAACCATCCAGGGGTCCTTCACCTTTTTTACCACACCATAAAATATTGTTACGTAATAACACATTATTAACATTACAAACAAGATATAATGTGCCCATTACATTATGAAAATCATTCCTTAACCCTCCCTTAGTATTATAAACCATGAGTTGAGATTCTTCCCAGGTCTTTTCTAACACTAATAGAAGCCTCACTCCTTTGATCCTTACTTGTGCTAACACCTCGTAACCCCAGGCTACTACCTCAAAGGAAATCAGACTGACTCAATTAACACAGTTTAGGAAGTTTGCCCAGCTTAATTAGCTTTTCATATGTGCCAATACCAGATGCTTAGAAGTGGGTTGAACACACATCCTAATGCATGCAGGTTTAGCTTACATTCTGACACTTGGTAGTTTGACATACAGTTTTATCGCACCAGCGCTCTAATTAAATTCTAACATTTACTGAACCCAGGAACTTAGCACCTACAAACCCATAGGCACAATTGTTTCTAAGTACTGGTCATTCCAAAAATCCAAAGAGGAAAGACAAGCCTTTGCTGATTTTTAAACAGAATCTGGTATAAGAGCCATTGCTTGGTGGTTCAATAGCTGTCATCCACACAGCCATGACCCAAAATAGCCAACAACAGAGACTGTTCCTGCTCAAGGAAAATCTCACCTAACCAGTCTTTTTAGGTAAGGGACAAGATGGATGGGGTCCTGATCCCAGTAACATTACTGATCCACTGATAGCTATGTTACAATGTCAAAACATTCCCAGGCTGTGTCAATATTCCTTTTCTGTCAATCTTACTATTTTTTTTGGGGGGGGGGGAAATGGAGTCTCACAGTGACCTTGGTTGCAGATCAACAAGGAAATAAAATGCACGATCTTGGATTAAAAAAGGGCCACAAGTTTACAATCTCCAATTGTACAAGGTCTTTTTAATTGCTTGCTTCCATTCTCCGGTATACACATATTCACAAGACAGTAGATGCTGTCTTCTGCTACGTCATTCACCCCAAGTGACCCCAAGCTGTCTCAGAGCTCAGAAGCAGTTGAAAGCACCATTCCTGATTCCTCACAGCCCCCACACATTAAATGATGCGCCAAGGGAGGCCTTCTGAGGCCCATTAGCTTTGGGTGAGAAATGCCATCCAGCCCTCTATTCTCCCTGAGACTAGTAGTCCTGATAAGTAGATCTATGGAAGCCCATTCCAACCTTCAACTCATGCCTCTGCGATGGGTGCTCACGCCTTGTCTCTCTCTCTCTCCACCTGAACTGACCCCAACATCTATGACCTCATAATAATCATCATCACTGCCGCAAGGAGTGAGATGTGCAGGGCAGAGACACCAACAGGGAGATGGGATCCCTGAGTAAGAAAATAATTACTAAGTCACAAAGAGGAATGAATGAGTAGATGTCAAACAATTTGGAAACTGTTAGAAAGCTGGTTACCTTATATACAGTGGTGGAGGAAGCCCATAGGGGCATAACACATTGCAGGGCCTTCAGAATCAGCCTGCCTCCTCCTACTCAGCCTCCATACAGCTGGGGGAGAGGCAGCGGGCAGACCATTTGGGCAGGATAATAATTTATTATTTGTACCCCACCCATCTGGCTGGGTTTCCCCAGCCACTCTGGGCAGCCTCCACAGAGACCAAAAATACACTAAAATGTCACACATTAAAAACTTCCCTGAATGGCTCGGTCGTGCTGCAGGCCCGGTGGTGAGTGCCGCCCAGCATTTTGTCACCCCCCTCAGTGGTGACACCCGGGACGGACCGCAACTACCACACACCCCTTCCTCTGCCCCTGCTTATATAGGCAGTATATTTCCACTTTGGGATGGCCAGCCTGCATAAGGCAGTTGTGGCCTGCTCAGATATATCCTTCATCTTCTGCTCTGTACCATATACAAATACACACACACACACACACACACACACACACACTCCTACATGATGTGAGGGGAGGAGAAAGGTGTGGGATTCTGCCTTTGGCAGCACAATATAGAAATACCATCTTGAACCAAATGCTTCTAGAGAAAAAGCTTTCGCCCCTCCTCCCTTGTTTATCCTCGTTCCTTGGGACTCACACTGCAGCTTTTCGAAAGAAGCTCGATTAAGAAATACGTCTGTTGTCATCTTATTGCCACATCATCCTGCAAATGCCAATGATGTGTCCACCCATTTGAGTTCTTTAAAAAGCAGATGCAGGAAAGGCAAAGCTTTTGCATGTCTGCTGCCAGGATGGGAGAAACAAATCCAGCGAGAAACTCCAAGTGTTTCTATTTCTTCTCTCTTGGCTTCATTGGTTCCCTCCTCCTTCAGTCTGCATCGGGTCGCGAGCTGGTGTTTGTGCTCTTAGTAAGTAAAGGAAAGCAAATATTTCGTTACTACTATGCATTTGGTTTGTGGGTTCTTCAAGGCGAAATTCTTGGGGCTGTGTCCAATTTTAGTTCTACTCAGAGAAGACCCATTTAAAGTAATTGATATGACTAACTTGTCCATTCATTTCAGTGTGTCTAAACTTAGTTGGAGCCCACCCTTGGTGTACCGCTCTCCAAAGGTTTCATGAATTAACTAGACTTTCAATGGTGGGTAGTACATGGTTTTCCTCTCTCCTATATTTACAGAAGGGGCGTGGGTGGCGCTGTGGGTCAGACCACAGAGCCTAGGACTTGCTGATCAGAAGATCAGCGGTTTGAATCCCCGGGACGGGGTGAGCTCCCGTTGCTCGGTCCCTGCTCCTGCCAATCTAGCAGTTCGAAAGCACGTCAAAGTGCACGTAGATAAATAGGTACCGCTCCGGGGGGAAGGTAAACGGCGTTTCCGTGCGCTGCTCTGGTTCGCCAGAAGTGGCTTAGTCATGCTGGCCACATGACCCGGAAGCTGTACGCCAGCTCCCTTGGCCAGTAAAGTGAGATGAGCGCCACAACCCCAGAGTCGGCCACGACTGGACCTAATGGTCAGGGGTCCCTTTACCTTTACCTTATATTTACAGGAGTGGGGGAACCTGTGGCTCTCCAGATGTTGCAGGATCACAGCTTCCATCATTCTTGACCAGTGGCCATGCTGCCTGGGGCTGATGGGAGTTTTAGTCCAACAACAGCTAGAGGGCCACCGTTCAGTAATACTGTACACTATAAATTAAAAACTGATGCTAACACATTCCGCCGGTCGCTTGAATTATTTTAAGATGCAAATGTGTTTAATGAGGGAGCTTATGCCTCTTTAGTAAAGAACATGCAGTCCGCCTATAGCTTTTAGAGATGTAACATGCATCAGAATGTTAAAGAATATAAAATAACAATTGAAATGCTTCCTGGCCTTCAAGTGTAATGAGCTCATCTATAAACAAACTCCAAAGAGCAGCCATTTTAGATTGCTGCCATTAAGATACTGCTCTATCAGATACATGAGGTTCAAAGGGAGGATAATCACAGCCTACAGGTAAATAGATATAGTTTTACAAGGTGAGCATAGGACAGCATCCTAATAGAAGGGATAAAACATACTATTCAACCAGCTGAAGTCATAAAGACATAAGAGGCTTGCTGGATAGGACCAAAGACCAGTCTAGTGTGTCACCACAATGACCAACTTGATGCCTATGGAAGGAGGGAGATGACTGCAATAGCCCTTTCCTGCTCATGAGACCTCAGAACTGATATTCAGAGGGATATTGACTTTTTGGAGAAAGTAGACAATGGGTATACACATGCAGTAACGATTCAGTTCAGACCCCAATTTTATGCTTTGGGAAACAATTTGCTTCGGTCTGATTATCCAGCAAAACAATGCTTTGCGCTTTCCCCATTAGAGGATTCCCATAACATCCCTTATTATTTTATGGGCAATGTATACGGTAGAGGCAATAGTAAGAAATCTCTGAAATTGCACGGTACTGGTGCCTTTGAAGCTGGTTTGAAGCGCAAGGTGGATTTGGCTGGAGTGGATAGATAGGCGTGTTCCATGGAAGCAGAAGAACTTGAACTTCCAGCATTTTACAAACAAACCCCATTAACAGAACGAGCAAATAGTGCTGAGCAGATAAGGACAAGGTGATATATTACTTCCACATCCCTTTCCAAAGCAGGACCAGCCCAAGGCGTTTTGCTGTCTGAGAACAAGTCGGTCCTGTCCCACCACCCCATTCCACAGGCAGAAGCTGACTGGCTTGGAAGTTTATTTTTATTTAATACTAGTGTTGGGACAGTGTTCTTCACCACACCTGAGGAAGGCAGGCTAACTTAAGGGTAGCACAGCGAGCTGAAGGACATACACAACTCCGTCCTCCGATAGAGGGGAATGGTTAAGTGGTTCAGGAGGAAGCGGGGTAGGCTACCACTGCTGACTCCCACCCACATGCCCCAGGACCTGAGTTCTGTGGAAGAAGGCAGGTGGTGGGGAGGGGAACCCCCTAATATTGGCTTTGTAGAGATCAATGATCACATGCTCGGAGCAGCTTTCAAGGTAACTTTGATTGTCTGGAGATGTTCGTTTTCTTTCTCTCATTTTGCCCACTCCCCATAACTGCTTTACAGTAGTGGTCAGCTGTGTGGTAGCACTCACCTGATCTCCTGCCGCCCATGTTGCTTCTGCTTACCGGCAAGTAGATCAAAAGGGTGGCAGGGTGCAAACGCGTTGGCAGGAGGCCCAGAATGGCTCTGCTGGTGTGTTTGCATCGCACCAGCTTCATCTCCTCCTCTACCTCCCAGTGAGCTGTAGGAACATGGGCAAAGTGAGGTCAGGTGAGTGATGCCATCTTACCATCTGACTGCTACTGCTACATATCACTGAGATTACAAAGGAGCTTGCGAGCCATCCAAGTTAAATTCTGGTGATCCTTCTCATCAAGTTGCTGAAAGTAAATTGGAAGGCTAAAATTGTATTGGCTGAACAGACTTGAATAAATTATTTACCTCACAGCCTTTCCTAGTTTGCCACTGGCATAATATATTATTAATATCTAGCCCCCAAGTGAAGTTATGTTTTGGTGCTTGCTGAGCCCCCCCCCCCCATTTCTATCATAATTACCGTATTAGACTATTTTACTTTAGCATTGTTCACCCTCTTTTACTAGATTTATCGGCATGGTGACAGAAGCCCTATTGAAGTCTATCCTAACAGCCTACACAATGAAAGTGCCTGGCCACAGGGATTTGGACAACTGACTAAGGTTTGTTGGCTTTTCATAAGGTTTGGTTTGAAAATTTTCAAGAAGTAGACTTCTGGAATTTGGAATTTGTACAAAATTTCATTCCAGCTCTAAGAGACATGATCCCCCACCCTCTGATAGTTACAGATTGCTGTGGGCCCTCTAACCTGACCCGTAGAGATCAGTGCTTGTCTCCACTTGACTTATCCAACACCCAAATCCCTCTGAATGTGCCTGATTTGGCTCAGGACTTGGAACTCGGGTGAATATGGTGCACAGCTCTAAAAAAAGCGGCAATGGGTCTGTGATATAGCAGTCGAGAACCTTCCGGCTATGGGCTTGATTAGGCCTGCAAGACCATTTCAACCCAGCTGCACCAACCTGTCAATCACCTCATGCCATGTTTTGGACAGGAATCAGATGCACACAAAACCTCATTCCCTCTCAAGTGTATCAAATCCCTTTCAAATTCAACCCAACAGAGAAAGGCACCAGATTTAAACAGTGCCAAAGGTTGAGCCATGGTTGCAAAAGAATCATCAGGAGCACAATCCCGACCAATCCTTTGCAGCCACATCCCATGTGAAGTTGAATCAAAGGACTACCAGGAGTGAACTGCCAACTGTTCATTTCCAGCCATAGCTTTAGTTTGGGTGCCGCTTGTACATGGCACCTTACCTTGTCATGCTGCTTTCAACTGGAATCAGATACGCAGGAGCTCTTGCTCACTCCAAGCGTATCCAATTCCTGCCAACCGCAGTGCAACAGGGAGAGGCACCAAATTCAAATGGCACCAAAGGATCAACTGTGGCTCCAAAGGAACAATCAAGAGCACACTCCCAGTGTCACATCTGCAGCTGTGGCTTTAACTTCTTCACATCTGATGTCACGTGCTTGACAAGTGGGCAGCCCTACCATTTGCCAGCCTGGCCCAGTGTTCCCCAAACTTGGATCTCCAGCTGTTTTTGGACTACAACTCCCATCATCCCTAGCTAGCAAGACCGTTGCTCAGGGATGATAGGAATCGTAGTCAAAAACAGCCAGAGATCCTAGTTTGGGAAACAATGACCTGGCCCGTGGAGGAATTGCTATGTTTGGATCTGGCACTCTGGCAGAAAGCAGTTCCCTACCCCTGCTCTGAAATGTTTAATATTAAGAGCAAAAGGGTCACATGGTGGATCCACCTGCATGGAAAACTGATCCTCTCCAGCCTCTGATCATTTTTGTCACATTTCTTCAATCATTCCCTAGGAAAGCAGCCGGGGTGGGTAATGCTTGGCTTTCCACAAGGGCTGGAAAAGCCATAAGACCGAACTCTGGCTTCAATAGGAAATCATGTATCTATTGTTGCTCCCACAGATTGGAATGCAGCAGCAGTATGAACTTGGAAAATACATAAAGAAGAGGTACTCAAACTTCCTGAGTGCTGAATATAAACGAGAAGAGGTGGGTAAGGGAATTTTCAAGAAAGAGATTGGTGTGGCTCATAACAACATCAGATTCTGAGAAAACCCAAGGGATGTTTTGATATTATTCATCAAACATTCCAGTGGTGCTAATAAGTCTCCTCCAGCAACGGTTGCCACTTCTGGGTGTAGCATAAAGGAAATTTCTGGAGTAAAGCTTCTGGTAGTAGAGGTAGAGGGACCCCTGACCATTTGGTCCAGTCGTGACCGACTCTGGGGTTGTGGCGCTCGTCTCGCTTTATTGGCCAAGGGAGCCGGCGTACAGCTTCCGGGTCATGTGGCCAGCATGACTAAGCCGCTTCTGGCGAACCAGAGCAGCGCACGGAAATGCCATTTACCTTCCCACCTGGGCGGTACCTATTTATCTACTTGCATTTTGACGTGCTTTCGAACTGCTAGGTGGGCAGGAGCAG